>NC_080070.1:54809697-55480947 GCF_949987535.1 Balaenoptera acutorostrata
AGTAGGCTGTACTTGGGTATTTTCTTTTCCCCATGTGGAATGCTAGAATAAACGGGAGTTGGGTATTTCACTTTCCCCAGGTCGGTTCAACGCTGAAAAAAATTCTAATAGTTTACAGTCTGAAAATATAGTTTCTCTCAGGACAGGCCTTATTAAGAAAAACAAAATGCTCAGAACTATTTCAAAATGGTTACTTTCCCCCTCCCTCTGCACAAGTGGATTTTTCTCCAGTATTCACTGTGAGAACCTGGTCAACCTCCTGGAGATAAAGTAAAGGTATGGAGAGCCTCTATTACAGGGTCCTCTTGGAGTTTCAGACACTCAGACTTGTCCACAGAGCCCCCAGCAATTTGTCAATTACAGTTTAGGTTTTCCTACGTCATGGAGGTTTCTCATAAGTTTCACCTCCAGTAAGTCATGATTCTCTACATTTGCCTATCTGTCTCTACAATTTGGGGGGCAGCAGTTTGCCTTGTGACTTCATTTATCTGTCATATCTAAGAAGAGTTGTTGGTTTTTCAGTTTGTACAGCATTTTAGTTGTTGTTAGGATGTAGTGTTGACTTCCAAGCTTCTTACATGCCAGACTGGAAACTGGATGACTTGCTTTTTACTTTGAGGCCATGTTATTAGATGATATTCATGTAGACTGTTACATCTTCTTTGTGAAAAACCTTTGTCATTACAACTTAAGAACTTGTGTTACAGGAAGCTTTTCAAGTTAATTTCTACTTCTCTAATATTAATATAACTAGCTACTATAGCTTTCTTTTGGTGTCTGAATTTTCCCATCCTTTACTTTCACACATTCTCTATCCTTATGTTTTAGATGTTAGTTTTGTCAATAGCAACAAAAGTTGGATTTTCTTTATTAATTCATACCAATAATCTTTGTCTTTTACTGAAACATGCAGTGCACTTATACTTAATATGATTAGTGATATATTTGTGTTTGCAATCTTACTAGGTGATTTCTACTTGAACCGCAAGGTTTGTGTTCTTTTTTCCTGGCTTGCCAACTTTCATATTAATGAAGTATTTAATAAATAATTAGATTATCTTCTTAGACCTGTTTATATTTACAAAAAATTTAATGGAAAGTACAGAGTTGCATATACTCCCACCCCATACATTTTATTAACACCTTTCTTTAGTGTTGTACGTTTGCTACAAATGATGAAATAATACTGATACTCCATTATTAACTAAAGGCTCAGTCTTGTTTTGTACAGTCTATGGGTTTTGACAAATGTATAACGATATGATAAAACTTTACACATTATTAAAAAAAAGTTTCACTAACCCTGAAAATGCTGTCTCCACCTATTCTCCCCTGCCTCTCTCCAACCTCTGACAGCCACTGATCTTTTTACAGTCTCCATAATTTTGGCTTGCACAATGTCATATACTTGGTTTATTTATTTTATACATAGTAATTTGTACCTCTTAATTCCTTATCCCTATCTTGCCCCTCCACCTATTGGTAACCATTAGTTTATTCTCTACATCTATGAGTATGTTTCTTTTTGTTATATACATTAGTTTGTTTTATTTTTTGGATTTCAGGTGTAAGTGATAATATACAGCATTTGATTTTCTCAAAAAAAAAAAAGAAAAGAAAACAAACAACCTAATCCAAAAATGGGCAGAAGACCTAAATAGACATTTCTCCAAAGAAGATATACAAATTGCTAACAAACACATTAAAGGATGCTCAACATAACTAATCATTAGAGAAATGCAAATGAAAACCACAATGAAGTATCCCCTCACACTAGTCAGAATGGCAATCATCAAAAAATCTGCAAATGATGAATGCTGGAGAGGATATTAAGATCAGGGAATCCTCTTTCACTGTTGGTGGGAATGTAAATTGATACAGCCACTATGGACAACAGTATGGAGGTTCCTTATCGTAATAGAACTACCATACGACCCAGCAATCCCACTACTGGGCATATACCCTGAGAAAACCATAATTCAGAAAGAGTCATGTACCACAATGTTCATTGCAGTGCTATTTACAACAGCCAGGACATGGAAGCAACCAAAGTGTCCATCAACAAATGAATGGATAAAGAAGATGTGGCACATATATACAATGGAATATTACTCAGCCATAAAAATAAGCAAAATTGAGTTATTTGTAGTGAGGTGGATGGACCTAGGGTCTGTCATACAGAGTGAAGTAAGAAAGAGTAGAACCAATACCGTCTGCTAACACATATATGGAATCTGAAAAAAAAAAAAAAAAGGTTCTGAAAAACGTAGGAGCAGGGCAGGAATAAAGACGCAGACATAGAGAATGGACTTGAGGGCATGGAGAGGGGGAAGGGTAGTCTGGGACAAAGTGAGAGAGTGGCATGGACATATATACACTACCAAATATGAAATAGAAAGCTAGTGGGAAGCAGCCGCATAGCACAGGGAGATTAGCTTGGTGCTTTGTGACCACCTAGAGGGGTGGGATAGGGTGGGAAGGAGACGCAAGAGAGAGGGGATATGAGGATATATGTATACTTAAGCTGATTCACTTTGTTATACAGCAGAAACTATCACACCATTGTAAAGCAATTATACTCCAATAAAGATGTTAAAAAAAGAAATTATGCATATTTAAATAATGATAAAGTTGTAAGAAAATTTCATTGTGGCCTTAAATGAGAAGTAAAAATTCTTCACAGGGTTTTACCTATTGTGAACATGTCTAATTTCTAAACAGAAGATCAGGCTTTTGGCTAATTACAGTTATCATTATTAGTGAATATTAATTCATCAGTTATTTAAAAGTCAATGAAAGGGAGTTTTTTAAAAATTGAGGACAGAAAGAGTAGACCATGTCTTCTGAATAAGGTATTTGTATTGTCTGTGGTTCTATATGTATACGATTTATGACAGGCATGGTTATTAAAAACCTTATGTTACTATCTTAATTAAAAGACCTGGAAAACACAAGGTAGCTTCGTTATTACTGTGTAATCTGCATCTCCTGCTCCATATGAAAAGTTCTCAAAAGAGTGAGTCTCCATTTCCATATTTGGCCCTTAAATCCCCAAATGGGGTATTTTGAGTCTTCATAATCTATGATTAAAATAAAATTACCAACAACTGTGTCTTGTATAACTTTGAAGAAAAATGAAATAAATTATACCTAAAATTTATTTTAAGAGTTCAAATATTAAGCTTCAGTTCTAGAGATATAAGGCCTTCTCACCAGTTATGCTGGTAAATAGTGCAGAGACTTCATTTTCCTAAAAGTTAGTGACATACTCCTAGTCTTCATTTTTAATTGATTTACCAGCATAGTTCCTTATATCTCCTTCTTCCAACAACAAAATTTGGAGGTAATAATTGGAAAAAAAAATTTTTTTTCCAAGAGTAGACTCTTAAGTAAAATGGATTCCATTAGAGCACTGTGGTAGACTGAGTAATGGTCCCCGCAATACTGGATCCTGATACCTGGAACCTGTAAATGTTACCATATATGGCCAAGACTTTTCAGATATTATAAACTTAAGAATATTGAGATGGAGATATTATGCTTGATTACTATGGTGGGCCCTAAATGCAATCACATGTATTTTTATAAGAGGGAGGCAGAAGGAGATTGGACTACACAGAGAGGAGAAGGAGATGTGAAGATGTAGCTCTGAGAGAGTTAAAGATGCTGGCCTTGAAGACTGGAGTAACGTGCCCTAAACCGAGTAATTCTGTTCGTCATCAGAAAGTGGAAGAGCCAAGGGGTAGATTCTCCCCTAGAGCCTCCGGAGGGAGTGCGCCCCAGTTGACAACCTGATTTTGGCCCAGTGATACTGATTTCAGACTTCTAGCTTCCCGAAGTATGACAGAATAAGTTTCTGTTGTTTAAAGCCAACAAGCTTGTAGTTATATGTTACAGCAGCCATAGAAATCAAATCAGACACCATGCATTACCTATAGATAATAATATTTTATGACAACAGTTTGGTTATGTTAGGCCAATATGATTCTCATATGTTTCTTTCAGATTGAATATTACCCAGATAATGGAATTTTCCAAGCATCCTTTTAAAAAAAAAAAAGAAAAAACTACATTCTTTGTTGTTATGGCTTATTCACTGCAATTGATTAACTCCCTGGTTACAATTTAAAATAATTAATATTGTACTTTGTGAAGACTTTCTCCAATCATGAATCAAAAGAGCCATTACCCAGTTTGATACCCAGGTGGATAAGTTCAAGTAATTTGCTCAATGAGGTGAAGTCTGAAAAGGTTCAAATAGTGATGCTTATCAGCCATAGTGTTGATGCTGTCTTGACTGAATTGTAGGTATATTAAACTTAGGGTATTTTTGGCGGTGAGAAAATTTCTTATTCAAATTCCCATATTCATAAACCATGTGACTGTTGAAAAACAAGCTTTAAAAGCTTGTAATCATGATGCTTTCTTTTAGAGTTTGCACATAAATATAAAATCATACTTTGAAGTTTTAAAAATATTCCAGTAAAGTTTTTAGAGCTTGAGTTTTGTGACATTTTCTCAAGGTTGTTCATGAATACTTTTTCTTCATTTCAACTACCTTTAAAAAAAGATGGAAAATGTACCATTTGTCAGCAGACGTTTGATTGTGTTGTGGGCTTGATGTACAATAGGAAAAATTCTTTTGTGCCCAGAGGAAGGTTTCTGCATTTGAGAAAAGAAAATTGCAGTCAAGGAGCAACAAAGCTCAACCTAGACCAGAAAGAAAATGGATATACCTCCTTTCACATGTGGAATGAAAAAAAATTGTTTTGCAAATTGACACGCATATTTGCATGCTACCACATGCTGTGCTCTTAATCTTACAATTATTTTATGAAATATTTATTTTTACTCCCATTTTACAGCTAAAATAGCTAAGGCTCAGAGCAATTAAACATCTTCCCTTTGGAGTACTGAGTCAGGCCTGGGAGCCAGGTCCAACTGGCTCTTCCGTATCTCCATTCAGCATTACCTTAATAATAGAGTCATTTAATTAATTATTATAATAATCCCATAGTTCCTAGACCATTTAACTTTATTTGTATATAGGAAATGGAATCTTGACTGCACATTTTGTAAACTCCATCTTCTCTCAGAAATTACAGAAAAAATGTCATTCAGCAAATAATGAAATGGGGCTTAGTTTGATTAAATAAAAACAAAATATTACCTCTTGCGTTTTACAGTGCAGTGTAATGAGTTTTTCAGAAGAAAGCGGGGGGGGGGGGTCAGTTATAACATAAAGTGCCCCTGGATCTCATACTTTTAATGTCATGAAATTAAGTTCCATCCCAAAGTTCACTGACTAGTTATCACTTTTGGATTATTTCAGTTGTTAACTAAAAGGTAAGCAGACCCAAACTTGGTTTGGCAGGAAGTTATAGAACTCTAAGTCCTCATTAAAAATTGCAAAATTTGTCCTTATCATACTTCTGTCTGACATCCCCATTCATCACTCCAGAGTTCCCTGCAGGAAGGGCTGTATAGAGATTAGATGAGGTCAGTGATGATGATGATGATGATGGCAGATGTGACATGAAAGAAAGTTCAACCGTGGAGAATTCTGTGATCCATTCCCAGTTATGTCCATGTCAACATTAGATTTTTTTCAATATATACACCCTTTTTAAATTTTATAGGCCAATTTCATCCATTAATGCATCATCTTTAGACTCAGTTCAATGAAAGAGTAAAGGAGTATGACATCTGAGTACTTACTATGTTCCAGGCACTAGACTGAACCCTTGGCATACACGACCTCACATGACCACAATGGTCCTTATTATCACTAACAGTGATTTCCCACCCCTGGCTGTATGTCAGCATTATCTAGAGACATTGAAAATTATTGATGCCTGGCCTAGACACCATTCCAGAAAAATCAGAATCTTTCAAAAGGTCTGAGACAAGTTTTGTTTTTTTTTTCCCTAAGTCTCCCATGTGAATTAAAATATGAAACCTGGGTTACGGAAGGATCATCAACTTCAAGGTAAAAATATTATTCCATCTTACCTCTATTTGGTCAGTTTATAAATTTCAGGAGGTCTTTCTTCATTGGACAACCTTTCTGGCAAAAAATACCTCTATAAAGTATGAGGTATTAAAGTATTAATTCAGTTTGCTTTCCCTCATTCTTCCTCGTAATCAAAATAAATCAACAATCATAAAATAGCTTACCCAAAGGACTCTCACCTCTGACTCTGATACACTTTATCTTCTTTGTACTCAACTTACTCTTTCATTCTATAAGTCAAAAACATGTATCTGGTCTGGGGAATTCCAGTGAAGAGAATTAGAATGTAGAATAGGGAACATGAAACACAGCACCTAGCTGTGCCCAGTTACTTCAGTATAGCAAGCTAATTACTCAGGCAGGACCAGCCTTACTTGATAATCCTAACATGGGAAACTACTAAGGCATAAAAATCAATTAAAATTACATAATTTTTAAAAATATAAGTTTTTATTGATTTTCCCTCTACATTTTTGTTTGTTTACCCAACACGTTCGATATCTCCAGCAAAGTTTATTTCCAAGTGGGTTGGCTTCCTTTGACCTTTCTAGCATCTTTTTTCATCTCATGGGCTGAAAAAGAGATGGAACAAGGTATAGAGTTACTAGTAAAATTCAACTAATGGCCCTCATGAGGCACAGAAGAGTTATCACAAACAAAATTCTTTCTTAAAATAATACTATTTCAGGTACAGCTTTTTTTGATCCTTTTAAAAACAGATTAAAAAAAAAAAACCACCACTCTTCTCCAAGTTAAAAAAAAACCGGAAAACAAACCCCGAAACTACTGTTAATCATCAACACCTAAAGTTTAATGACTTGGATTTTAATTTAGGTGTTTTTTATTTGTTCATTTGTTTGTTTGTTTGTTTTTACTTCCATTTTGTTGATGTGGCAGAAGACACCATTTTTTGTCAACTCCTCAAATATTTTGCAAGGGAAAACAATAATAATAGTAGTAATTATTATTATTTAAAAGTAGGCTTCTCAATAGAGGAAGATGTTCGACTATGTTAATGACTACCATGTTGAGTGAGGTACTTTGGGAAACTGCATTGCTTTTGCCAATAAAAGTAGAGCTACCATTGATGTGGCATGTACAGTCCAAGACATTCTGCCTATATTATCTGACTTAGTCATCACAAAATATTCTTTTACTTCCTCATCTTGTAAGGGTAGCAGCTGATAACCAGGGAGATTAATGAACTTGCCTAAGAGGTGGCAGAACCAAGATGTGAATCCACAGCTCTTGTTGCATCTCATACCAGCAAGCCCTCTACTCCTCAAGACTTTGTGGCATATCAGTAGAGAGCTAACTGCTCTGTGGTTAGAGTAACGACTCGCCATTTGGCTGAAAAGTCTTGAAAGCCTCTTGGTTTCCTCTAAGGGTTGGGTTGATGATGTCGAAGACACATATGAGTCCCACCTATCATTTTACCTGGGAACACATATTCTATGAAATCTCTGTGTGAATTGTTAAGATGTCTTCAGTACGGTGGTGTACCTAGCATACTTGACAGCTCATTTTTAACATTTTCCTCTCTAGTACAGAAGTATTTTTAGTAATAATCATGGAATGAAATAAATGATGAAAATGACCAGAAAAATAATGCAGTTAAAGTATTTATTGAAATTTTACATAAACATACTTAATTCAGGAAAACAAATAAATGTTATACTACAAAAAAGTAATATGTAATACTTTTAAATTACATAAATTTATTTTTAAAAAACACAAAATATCTACATATTGGTCTATCATAATAATGGATAGTAACATTACAAGTTCTGTTTCTAGTCTTCTGTCAATTTCTAAATTTTTAATACAGAGACTAAGAGTTATACAGAAGGATAGATAAAGTAAGTCAACTTCTCTTTCTCCATTTTTATAATCATTATGTTAATTTTATGAATGGAGATCTAGGTAGTGCCACAGAGACATGAACTGCACAGGAACAAACTTTAATGATTCCGAACTGCTTTGAACTTATTCTCAAAACGAAGTGTGTGTAACTGGGTCTATGTATGTAGGAGGGCAACTGTATAACTAAAAAGTATCTGAAATAACACCACATACAATATAGTGTTTATTAAAAAATAGGTAACCAAATGTGCTAATCAAAAATGTATATATCTATACATACATATGTATAAATTAATTTATTATATATTAAACTGTATAAAACTAATATATATTAAATATTTATATAATTAGGCCAGTAACCACAGTAGTTCTTTAGAACTGTGCTGTCCAATATGGTAGCCACTGGCTCCTGTGGCTACTTAACATTAAATTTAAATTTATTAAAATTAAACTAAGATTTCAGTTTCTCAGTCACATTAGCCACATTTCATATACTGAATAGCCACAGGTGGCTGTGACTACAGTAAGGGACAGCATAACATTTTATTGAGTAGCATTGATTTGAATCTTAGATCAGTCAAGACTTTTATTGATGAAAACTACTTTATTACTAACATTGTTTAGAATTGCCAGTGCAAGAGAATGATAAAAAGCAGACTGACTTTTAGTAGGTGTTGTTATTATATAAAAATTCTCTAAAGACAATGCACTCCTCATTGCCTTTTCTGGGGGCCTCATTACCACTGTTCTGTGGATACTTGAATGCTTCTATGTTTCTCCCCTAAACTCTCACAGATATGCAGTGGGAAGTAAGCTCTCCTCACCCCCTTATCAAACTTTATGCAGGACATGATTCGTGTGGTTTGGATGCCAAGTTACCCACCCCCTCAGGGAACACACACCATCAACCATTCTCCATCTTTACTTATTGGCAATTCATCCTCAATCTAAGCAAGCGTGTCTCACCCTTATAAAAATTCACATTCTTGTACCTTGGTTTTGTCTTGTGTCTCTAGACAACTTTGAACAATTACCTTTCTTTTCACATTCTGATTTCCTGAAATAGTATTCCATGGTTCTGTCTTCCATTCATTCTTTGTTCCGTTGTACTCTATATTCCACAAAACCTTTCCTGGTCATAGCCACCCCAAGGTCTATAGGAACTCAACCCTGGCCCACTTCTGTGCTCCTACAGCATCTACGCATACTGTTTTCATACTACTTTTTACAGTGTACTTGACAAGGGAATTTGCTCGTCTCTTATGCTTGAGAAAATATGAACTCCTAGAAGATATCAGAAATGTCTTATTCAATTCTGAGTCGCCAGGACTCAGTTCAGTGCTCATTTGTAGGGGTCACTAAGTAAACATTTACGGAAGAAAGGAAGGAAAGGAAGAAGGAAAGAAGGGAGGGAGTTTTACTATTATTTTGAACAACTTAATTGTGAGTTAGGGGTAGGGGCTAGAGGACCAGCAATTAAAATGAAGTGCATGCATGTCAGCTACATGGTCAAGACTATAGAGCACTTAAGATGATGTATTAATATGGCAAAGAAATTATTTTGCATGTTATCAAGATTCTCCCTAATGTTCAAATTATTACAGGTGTATTGATGATCTATTATAAATCAGTATTCTGAAACTCTTCATGGCTCTATTCAATTCAGTGTAAAACATATAATAAAGGGCTTGCTTTGTGTTGAGCACTCTGCTAGATAATGAGGATAGTAAGATGACAAAGATATTTTATCTGCCCTTAAGAGGTAAATTTATTTGTTAGGAACAAGACACAAAATATTAAAGATAATAGTGATGACAGTGATAGATAATGTTCATGTAGCACTCACCATTCTTCAGCATGAAGGGCTTCTCATGTATTTCCTAACAGCTTATGAGGTAGGTAGTAACATTATTGCCGTTTTACATATGAGGGGATGGAGACAAAGAGAGGATGAGTAAATTGCCAAAGGTCACACAGAGAGTAAATGGCGGAGTTGAGATTCTATCTAGGTGTAGTGCAACAATTTTGGATATTTTTAAGGCTTTGTAAGATTCCCCAGGGCATAATTACCTATGACCTTCACTTTAACCCAAAAGATGTGATGTGGTAAGAGAGAATACACACAATCATTGGGGGTCTAAGACACAACTAAGTGCAGACTCCCCTCAGGTCCTTATTCACAGCAGATGGGCTTTGCCCCCCCATTGTACCACCAAGAGCTTAGCAATAAAACTCTCTTAGCTTTGGGAGAGCTTCAGGTAGAAGTTGCTGGCAGGGTATGTTATGCCCTTGTAGTCACTAGTCAAGCCTGGCTGTCTAACAGGTTATGAGCCATGAAAAGCATCAGTAAACAAATGATCCTGAAGGTAGATGAGGGAGCTCTGGACTTAAACAGCACATCATAAACCCCACTGTTCTTATCTTGAAAGAGTCAAAGCCAGGTGTCCTGGCATCCTCAGCAATAAAATACACTTTCCCAGTCTAGATGTAAATTAACCCTGTCCTACACAGAAGGGCTAGACATGGTAATGAGGAGGCAAGGGAGAAAGCTGGGAAGAGAGAAGTTTAAGGGAAGCATACTGATGATCCATGGGTTAAAGCACATAGCTTTATAATAATAGGCTTTATAATAATAGAAGTGAAGGATGTTTTCCTAGTGCTCTGCCTGGGCAAGGGATAGACTTGAATGTCAATAATAAAATAACATTAGCTGACATGAAGTACTTACTGTAATTGTGTGAAGTGCTTCATATATATAAACTTTAACCACATAATAACCCTGTGAAATGATAGTGATCGCTCATTTCCAGATAAGAAGGCTGAAGCTTAGTGAGAATAAGCAACTTGTCAAAGTTTAGTTGAAGAGAAAATATGTTAAAGCTCTGTCAGCCCGTTTCAAAAGTCAATGATTATACTTTTACAATGCGGTCTGTAGGTGAAGGCCAATAGAGATTTGTAGTTCATTCAGGACCAAATGCACAAAAGGATCGCGTTGGTAATTCCAATGTACAGTTTTCTGGTCCTTGCTAACTTCAACGTCCTTGAAGAAAGTGTTAGGAGCAGTCTCATCCCAGAAATATTTACTCTCTTTCAAGCATCCTCTTCTGGTCCACATTTGTAGGACATTCTAGGGTCAGCTGGGTAGGGTTATGTTCTTTATTGTTCCCAAGACCAAGGCTTGGTCTGCTGATCAACCGTCACTCTTCTCAAGAGAAAAACTCTAGAGACATTGTTTCCTAGTTCTTTCCAGCTGTACTTAATTTTGGTGTGTCAATATGGCAGATGTCAGGGAAACTTCTTGGCTTCTTAATCTCTTAAGCTTAAGTGGGTGTCTAACAGCAGCCCTGATTCTGGTGACGAGCTGGCTGTCACATCTGTAAGTAGCACCAAGGAGAAGAGCTAAATAGATCTTTAGAACTTAATGGTATACTAGTAAAATTATTGTAAACAGAAGTAGTCCGTTTCTGAAGTGGTCTTACGAATATGTATTATATTAGATATTGATATGAAAATATATGCATGGTATATTTATACAAGCTAATTAATCACATATATATTATATATGTGATTCATGGGTGAATATATGTGTATAATATGTGTGATTAATTAGTTTGTCAGAAATATAAATTTTCAAAATAAGTTATGCTTGTACTGACTTCTAAACTTCCTGCTTTTATTCTTCTTCTTAATTCTTTAGTTCAAAGTAACTAATTTCTACCAAGGTAAATCTCTACTTTTTTCATATCAATTTAAAAATCCTAATACTCTTAGTAACCAATATAGGTTACTGTCAAACAGTCACAAGTATTCAATTAAGGAGAAAGGAAATATGGGTATGGATTTTAACTTAAATTTTTTTAATCAAAAAAATAAAATTTTAAAATTGAGCATAGTATTTTTAAATGCTTAAAGACTGAAATTTTATTATTTCCAGTGTAATGGATGTACCTCTTTCTCCTTCAGTGCATGCCTCTAGGTCTTGACATTTTGTTACAGAACAGGGTGAGTAAATTATAACCATCAGTAGTTTGTGTATGTGTCCTTTGCTTTCAGGTGCCTGCAACTGCTAATTTTAGAGCACTATGTTAAAACTCCAATAATCTAAAATAATTTAAAATGAGTATCACATATGTTTATGATAGACCAAAATGTATTTTATACCAGATATTTT
Organism: Balaenoptera acutorostrata; assembly: GCF_949987535.1. NCBI lineage: Eukaryota > Metazoa > Chordata > Mammalia > Artiodactyla > Balaenopteridae > Balaenoptera > Balaenoptera acutorostrata. The sequence continues at coordinate 54,821,745 of NC_080070.1, forward strand.
TCATCAATCATTTCAAGAGTGGTTTGAGCTTCTGGGCAAAAAATTGACTCAAGTAACATATTGATATTCTGGTTCCATGACTTGTTAGTAGGTATTATTTAAGAAAATGGATTTTAGGGGAGGGAACTGAAAAATTCTGGGCAATCCATATTACATAAAGTTTTTTTTATATTAGTCTGTAGTATACTGATTTTCCTTACAAGTGTCTAAAAGGTTAGTGCCATATACTAGATTTTCCCAAAATTTTCACCTCCAAATCATTTTTAAAGAGGAGCTTCTTGATGATTCCATGGTCATGGAATGCCCTTTGGGAAATACTGGATTAGAAAGTCTTAAGGCTTCTGGGAAATGGAGCTAAAGCCAGTCTTGAATTAACACCAATCTGCAGTCTGAACACAAAGTAATCCATACAGACTGCTGAGTTTGTTTTATTCATGATGCCTACTTATCTTACAAATACTAAGTTTCAGAATTTATTCATGTCAAAAAATCAGAATACAAGTTAGGAGAGTATTGTTAGTTATTAAAAAACAGAGTATCAGAATTTTATATCGTATTGTTGGAATTTAAAGATTCTTCCCTTCTGCTTTTTGCAAATTTTAAAATTAGGTTTGGTTTTCTTTTGGTGACCCTATGGTTTTTGAAATACACAAAAGACCCAAGTGTTCATATTCTTCTACAGATTCAGGGATCAGGGATTCTTTACTTATCAAGATCCTTTGAGAGTAAGATATTCTGTTCCTTCTGTAAATTTTACATGATGTGGTCCCACGTGAAGACCTGTAGGCTGTTAAAGCACCGTTAGTATACTGAGATAGTAACGTGTTAAATAAGTCTTACACAAATAGTTTTACCTTTTGGAATGCAGATTTCTCCTAAGAAAATGATACCTAAGCTACCTACTTCACAGGGTTGTCAGAAAATACATATGAAAATAATACACTGTATGTGAAATTCTTTTGTAAATTGCAAAGCAGTCTACAAAAGACAAGGAAATTCGATAATGATAATGATCATGATTCCTAACTGTACCTGATGGTTTCTGGAAGATAGAACAGCTCATAAGTTAACCAAAGCAAAATATTCTCTGGCTCAAATACAAATTTGTCAAGGCAAATGTTTACTTCAAAACATAATTCATTTTGGAAAAACACTAGAAAAGTAAATATTGATACTGATTTTCAGGAGCTTTCAAAAAATTCAGAAATCAGCTCTTCAAGAAACTATGAAAGTAAAAATAATTGAGTGGTAATTTTTGTTTTGCAGTGGTTTGTTTTTGACTATTTTTCTTCTTACAACATTAGAAGAACACACATACAAAGATAGGGGGTTTCTTTGTTTGTTTTTTTAAGTTACTGTGGTGTTCAAGGTAGAGTTATTTTAAGTGCAAATCTCTGAGGCAGTGAAGAAAATATACTGAAATTGCCTCAATGAACAGAATGTTTTCTTCTTGGGAAAGTTGTACACTTATTTTAAAACTACAAGTCAGAATGTGTCTTTGCTCTCAATTTTGATTTTTATATAACTCCCAGATGTTTCTACAGCAGCTGGATCTCTATGGATATAGTTAAGGGAGGGAAATGTAAACCCAGCTAACATGTAGTCCTTTTTGGTCCCATAGGAAGGCCATACTGTTACATTACTGAATAATATATGTTTAGGTTAACCCAAGTCACATATAAATCTGTTTTAAATATAATTAATACATTTTTTAATTTTAAAAGGGAAAGATGTAATTGTACTTTCTGATGAAACATACAAGCAATAACAAAGCGAAAGGCAAAGAAAAATCATCTAAAATCCATTTCTTTTGAACTTTATTTTATTTATTTTTTTATACAGCAGGTTCTTATTAGTTATCCATTTTATACATATTAGTGTGTATATGTCAATCCCAATCTCCCAATTCATTACACCACGCCCTCTCCGCCACTCTCCCCCCTTGGTGTCCATACGTTTGTTTTCTACATCTGTGTCTCAATTTCTGCCCTGCACACCGGTTCATCTGTACCATTTTCCCAGGTTCCACATATATGCATTAATATACGATATTTGTTTTTCTCTTTCTGACTTACTTCACTCTGTATGACAATCTCTAGATCCATCCACGTCTCAACAAATGACCCAATTTCGTTCCTTTTTATGGCTTAGTCATATTCCATTGTATATATGTACCACATCTTCTTTATCCATTCATCTGTCGATGGGCATTTAGTTTGTTTACATGACCCGGCTATTGTAAATAGTGCTGCAATGAACATTGGGGTGCATGTGTCTTTTTGAATTATGGTTTTCTCAGGGTATATGCCCAGTAGTGGGATTTCTGGGTCATATGGTAATTCTATTTTTAGTTTTTTAAGGAACCTCCATACTGTTCTCCATAGTGGCTGTACCAATTTACATTCCCACCAACAGTGCAAGAGGGTTCCCTTTTCTCCACACCCTCTCCAGCATTTGTTGTTTGTAGATTTTCTGATGATGCCCATTCTAACTGGTGTGAGGTGATACCTCATTGTAGTTTTGATTTGCATTTCTCTAATAATTAGTGATGTTGAGCAGCTTTTCATGTGCTTCTTGGCCATCTGTATGTCTTCTTTGGAGAAATGTCTATTTAAGTCTTCTGCCCATTTTTGGATTGGGTTGTTTGTCTTTTTAATATTTAACTGCATGAGCTGTTTATATATTTTGGAGATTAATGCTTTGTCCGGTGATTCGTTTGCAAATATTTTCTCCCATTCTGAGGGTTGTCTTTTCATCTTGTTTGTAGTTTTCTTTGCTTTGCAAAAGCTTTAAAGTTTCATGAGGTCCCTTTTTTTTTTTTTTTTTTTTTTTATTTCTGTTACTCTAGGAGGTAGATCAGAACACATCTTGCTGTGATTTATGTCAAAGAGTGTTCTTCCTAAGTTTTCCTCTAAGAGTTTTATACTGTCCGGGCTTACATTTAAGCCTCTAATCCATTTTGAGTTTATTTTTGTGTATGGTGTTAGGGAGTGTCCTAATTTCATTCTTTTACATGTAGCTGTCCAGTTTTCCCAGCACCACTTATTGAAGAGGCTGTCTTCTCCATTGTATGTCCTTGCATCCTTTGTCATAGATTAGTTCACCATAGGTGCATGGATTTATCTCTGGGCTTTCTATCCTGTTCCATTGATCTATATTTCTGGTTTTGTGCCAGTACCATATTATCTTGATTACTGTAGCTTTGTTGTATAGTCTGATGTCAGGGAGTCTGATTCCTCCCCCTCCGTTTTCTTCCCTCAAGACTGCTTTGCCTATTCGGGATCTTTTGTGTTGCCATACAAATATTAAGATTTTTTGTTCTAGTTCTGTAAAATATGCCAATGGTAATTTGATAAGGATTGCTTTGAATCTGTAGATTGCTTTCGGTATAATAGTCATTTTCACAATATTGATTCTTCCAATCCAAGAGCATGATATACCTCTCCATCTGTTTGTATTGTCTTTAATTTCTTTCATCAGTGACTTATAGTTTTCTGCATACAGGTCTTTTGTCTCCCTAGGTAGATTTATTCCTAGGTATTTTATTCTTTTGGTTGCAATGGTAAACGGGAGCGTTTCCTTAATTTCTCATTCAGAGTTTTCATCATTAGTGTATAGGAATGCAAGAGATTTCTGTGCACTAATTTTGTATCCTGCAACTTTACCAAATTCATTGATTAGCTCTAGTAGTTTCCTGGTGGCATCTTTAGGATGCTCTCTGTATAGAATCATGTCATCTGCAAACAGTGACAGTTTTACTTCTTCTTTTCCAATTTGTATTCCTTTTATTTCTTTTTCTTCTCTGATTGCCGTGGCTAGGACTTCCAAAACTATGTTGAATAATAGTGGTGAGAGTGGACATCCTTGTCTTGCTCCTGATCTTAGAGCAAATGCTTTCAGTTTTTCACCATTGAGAATGATGTTTGCTGTGGGTTTGTCATATATGGCCTTTATTATGTTGAGGTAGGTTCCCTCTATGCCCACTTTCTGGAGAGTTTTTATCATAAATCAGTGTTGAATTTTCTCAAAAGCTTCCTCTGCATTTATTGAAATGATCATATGGTTTTCATTCTTCAATTTGTTAATAAGGTGTATCACATTGATTGACTTGCATATATTGAAGAATCCTTGCATCCCTGGGATAAATCCCACTTGATCGTGGTGTATGATCCTTTTAATATGTTGTTGGATTCTGTTTGCTAGTATTTTGTTGAGGATTTTTGCATCTATATTCATCAGTGATACTGGTCTGTAATTGTTTTTTTTTTTTTTGGTAGTATCTTTGTCTGCTTTTGGTATCAGGGTGATGGGGGCCTCATGGAGTGAGTTTGGGAGTGTTCCTTCTTCTGCAATTTTTTGGAAGAGTTTGAGAAGGATAGGTGTTAGCTCTTCTCTAAATGTTTGATAAAATTCACCTGTGAAGCCATCTGGTCCTGGACTTTTGTTTGTTGGAAGATTTTAATCACAGTTTCAATTTCATTACTTGTGATTGGTCTGTTCATATTTTCTATTTCTTCCTAGTTCAGTCTTGGAAGGTTATACCTTTCTATGAATTTGTTCATTTCTTCCAGGTTGCCCATTTTATTGGCATAGAGTTGTTTGTAGTAGTCTCAGGAGCTTTGTTTTTCTGTGGTGTCTGTTGTAACTTCTCCTTTTTCATTTCTAATTTTATTGATTTGAGTCCTCTCCCTCTTTTTCTTGATGAGTCTGGCTAATGGTTTATCAATTTTGTTTATCTTCTCAAAGAACCAGCTTTTAGTTTTATTGATCTTTGCTATTGTTTTCTTTGTTTCTATTTCATTTATTTCTGCTCTGGTCCTTATGATTTCTGTCCTTCTGCTAACTTTGGGTTTTGTTTGTTCTTCTTTCTATAGTTCCTTTAGGTGTAAGATTAGATTGTTTATTTGAGATTTTTCTTGTTTCTTGAGGTAGGCTAGTATTGCTATAAACTTTGCTCTTAGAACTGCTTTTGCTGCATGCCATAGGTTTTGGATCGTCATGTTTTCATTGTCATTTGTCTCTAGGTATTTTTGGATTTCCTCTTTGATTTCTTCAGTGATCTCTTGGTTATTTAGTAACGTTTTGTTTAACCTCCATGTGTTTGTGTTTTTTACGCTTTTATCCCTGTAATTCATTTCTAATCTCGTAGCGTTGTGGTCAGAAAAGATGCTTGATATGATTTCAGTTTTCTTAAATTTACTGAGGCTTGATTTATGACTCAAGATGTGATCTGTCCTGGGAATGTTCCGTGAGCACTTGAGAAGAATGTGTAATCTGCTGTTTTTGCATGGAATGTCCTATAAATATCAATTAAATCTCTCTGGTCTGTTGTGCCATATAAAGCTTGTGTTTCCTTATTAATTTTCTGTTTGGATGATCTGTCCATTGTTGTAAGTGAGGTGTTAAAGTCCCCCACTATTACTGTGTTACTGTCAATTTCCTCTTTTAGAGCTGTTAGCAGTTGCCTTATGTATTGAGGTGCTCCTATGTTGGGGGCATATATATTTATAATTGTTATATCTTCTTATTGGATTCATCCCTTGATCATTATGTAGTGTCCTTCCTTGTCTCTTGTAAAATTCTTTATTTTAAAGTCTATTTTATCTGATATGAGTATTGCTACTCCAGCTTTCTTTTGATTTCCTTTTGCATGGAATATCTTTTTCCATCCCCTCACTTTCAATCTGTATGTGTCCCTAGTTCTGAAGTGGGTCACTTTTAGACTGCATAAATATGGGTCTTGTTTTTGTATCCATTCAGCAAGGCTGAGTCTTTTGGTTGGAGCATTTAATCCATTCACGTTTAAGGTAATTATCGATATGCATGTTCCTATTACCATATTCTTAATTGTTTTGGGTTTGGTTTTGTAGGTCCTTTTCTTCTCTTGTGTTTCCCACTTAGAGAAGTTCCTTTAGCATTTGTTGTAGAGCTGGTTTGGTGGTGCTGAATTCTCTTAGCTTTTGCTTGTCTGTAAAGCTTTTGATTTCTCCATCAAATCTGAATGAGATCCTTGCCGGGTAGAGTAATCTTGGTTGTAGGTTCTTCCCTTTCATCACTTTAAATATGTCATGCCACTCCCTTCTGGCTTGTAGAGTTTCTGCTGAGATATCAGCTGTTAACCTTATGGGAATTCCCTTGTATGTTATTTGTCTTTTTTCCCTTCCTGCTTTCAATAATTTTTCTTTGTCTTTAATTTTTGCCAATTTGATTAGTATGTGTCTCAGCGCATTTCTCCTTGGGTTTATCCTGTATGGGTCTCTCTGCGCTTCCTGGACTTGGGTGGCTATTTCCTTTCCCATGTTAGGGAAATTTTCAACTATAATCTCTTCAAATATTTTCTCTGGTCCTTTCTCTCTCTCTGATCCTTCTGGGACTCCTATAATGCGAATGTTGTTGCGTTTAATGTTGTCCCAGTGGTCTCCTAGGCTGTCTTCATTTGTTTTCATTCTCTTTTCTTTATTCTGTTCCACAGCAGTGAATTCCACCATTTTGTCTTCCAGGTCACTTATCCGTTCTTGTGCCTCAGTTATTCTGCTATTGATTCCTTCTAGTGTAGTTTTCATTTCAGTTATTGTATTGGTCATCTCTGTTTGTTTGTTCTTTAATTCTCCTAGGTCTCTGTTAATCATTTCTTGCATCTTCTCGATCTTTGCCTCCATTCTTTTTCCGAGGTCCTGGATCATCTTCACTATCATTATTCTGAATTCTTTTTCTGGAAGGTTGCCTATCTCCACTTCATTTAGTTGTTTTTCTGTGTTTTTTTCTTGTTCCTTCATCTGGTACATAGCCCTCTGCCTTTTCATCTTGTCTATCTTTCTCTGATTGTGGTTTTTCTTCCACAGGCTGTAGGACTGTAGTTCTTCTTGCTTCTGCTGTCTGCCCTCTAGTGGATGAGGCTATCTAAGAGGCTTGTGCAAGTTTCCTGATGTGAGGAGCTGGTGGTGGATAGAGCTGGCTGTTGCTCTGGTGGGCAGAGCTCAGTAAAACTTTAATCTGCTTGTCTGCTGATGGGTGGGGCTGGGTTCCCTCCCTGTTGGTTGTTTGTCCTGAGGTAACCCAATACTTGAGCCTACCGGGGTTCTTTGATAGGCCTAATGACAGACTCTGGGACGGCTAACACCAAGGAGTACTTCCCAGAACTAATGCTGCCATTGTCCTTGTCCTCACGGTGAGACACAGCAACCCCCTGCCTCTGCAGGAGACCCCCCCAACACCAGCAGGTAGGTCTGGTTCAGTCTCCTATGGAGTCACTGCTTCTTCCCCTGGGTCCCTATGCACACACTACTTTGTGTGTGCTCTCGAAGAGTGGAATCTCTGTTTCCCCCAGTCCTGTCGAAGTCCTGCAATCAAATCCTGCTAGCCTTCAAAGTCTGATTCTCTGGGAATTCCTCCTCCCATTGCCAGACCCCCAGGTTGGGAAGCCTGATGTGGGGCTCAGAACCTTCACTCCAGTGGGTGGACTTCTGTGGTATAAGTGTTCTCCGGTTTGTGAGTCACCCACCCAGCAGTTATGGGATTTGATTTTATTGTGATTGCACCCCTCCTACCATCTCACTGTAGCTTCTCCTTTGTCTTTGGATGTGGGGTATCTTTTTTTGTGAATTCCAGTGTCTTCCTGTTGATGATTGTTCAGCAGTTAATTGTGATTGTGGTGCTCTTGCAAGAGGGAATACAAATCCATTTTTATTTTATCTAAAAATATTTGTAATTACCACTTTGATCTAAATCCCTGAGGATTTTTTTCTACCATGTGTGAACAGACTTTCTTTAGAAAAATGGGATCATGCTGTGTATAAACTTTTATAATTTTTTGGCACTTAAATATTTTTGTGGACATAATAATTACACATCATAGTATTTAGTACTTTCATAGTATTCCATTGTAATGTATATTATAATTTTTAACCAATTTCAATTATTGGGCGTTTAAGTTGTTTAATTTTTTTCCTAGTATAAAATCTACTATGATAAACATTTTTAAACTAATGTGTTTGCACGTGAGATGATTAGTTCTTAAGGTTCAAGCCTTAGATGTGTAATTGTTAAGCTTAGTCAAAATTTAGCTCTCCTAACATTTTATATTGAATACATATTGCTAGATCACCTTTAGAAAAATGTAACAATTTTCTCTTCAACTAAAGTATATGAAAATACCCTTTTTCCCATCTTATGATGATGAAAGTGTTAACAAACATGTTTTTTCCTTACCCAATCTGATGGATTAAAAGTGATGTCACATTATTTCAGTCTGCATTTATGTTATTAATAATGAGGTCAGACGTTTTTCCATATGTATATTGGTCATTCCTTTTCTCTTGTGTGGAATTTGCTAATTTCTCTTTCTCCCTTTTACATATAATTTGCTCATATTTTCTTAATTAATATTAACACTTTGTTTTAAAGATACTTTCTCATTTATCTGTATTTTTCTATTTTGTAAATAACTAACTGTCTTTGCATTTGATGCATCATTACAAAGTAAATACCTATTTTTTTCTAATTTATTTTATTGAAATATAGTTGATTTACAATGTTGTGTTAATTTCTACTGTACAGAAAAGTGATTCAGTTATACATATATATACATTCTTTTTCATATTCTTTTCCATTATGGTTTATTACAGGATATTGAATATAGTTTCCTGTGCTATACAGTAGGACCTTGTTGTTTATCCATTCTGTATATAATAGTTTGCATCTGCTAATCCAAACTCCCTAATCCATCCCTCCCCCACCCCCCACCCTTTTGGCAACCACAAGTTTGTTCTGTATGTCTGTGAGTCTGTTTTGTAGATTGGTTTATTTGTGTCATATTTTAGATTCCACATATAAGTGATATCATATGGTATTTGTCTTTCTCTTTCTGACTTCACTTAGTATGATAACCTCTCTACGTCCATCCATGTTGTTGAAAACAGCATTATTTCATTCTTTTTTATGGCTGAGTAGTATTCCATTGTATATATGTACCACAACTTCTTTATCCATTCATCTGTCAGGGGACACCTAGGTTGTATCCATGTCTTGGCTATTGTAAATACCTATTTTACTCTGAAAATAACAGGGGAGCCTATGGGAGTGGGATCTGGGCCTTCCAAAGAGAAACTGACCCACTGAAATGAGATCTTCATAACTGTGCCTTATCTGTGGCTCTTAAGTGGTTGGTCTCAGATGAGTTCAGTCATGCCCATACTTGGCTGAGGGTTTCTTCATGTGGTCTGAGCCCTCCTTGCAGTAGAGTTCATTGTGATGCTTGCTCCACAGCCGATTCTTGGTCCCTCTGCTATCCTGTTATTTCCAGGGCAGCCTAGAAACCTGCATTTAGTCACTAGGTGTTTCTTATAGATGGTCAATTTTGAGACCCCTGATTTTATTAATACTTGACTATTAATCCCTGTATATATTCAAGACATCAATATCAAAAAAAGACTACTTGAAAGATATTTTTTACCTTTCCTGCCCCCTTTTCTATACTTGAAACATTATAGAACAAAAAGTCCTCTTACATATTCAATACTTTACGAAGCTCAAGTAAGTCAGTAAGTGATATCATTTTGTTAGATGAGAACTACATAGCATCTTATTTCCTTTGGTCACTCTGGCTTCCATTAAGTCCAAAGTTAAAATTAATGCTCAATTTTAGGAAATTACATTCATTTACATTTCTGATATAATTTTCTATCTTAATCAGTTACATGACATTATAGCATTTAACCCTATCTTAATTTTGTTATTGTATTTCTATCATTTATTATAAACTACCACAAATCATTTGGGGAACAGGAAGGAAAAATAATAAACGTGTATATCCAAGTAAGCTAATGTAACAGAATATTAGAATGGGATCTTCTCTTCCTAGCTGGACTTGAGGCCTCCAAGGCTGAGAATAATATAGTAGGTGGCAGATTATTATGTAAATAATAACTAAAAATTTTGAGTCCTTATTACATTCAAGGAACTGTACTAAGGCCTTTATGTTTATTGATCCTCCATATTATCTGTTGAGGTAAAATGCTAGTACCTATTGATATCTCCCTTCACAGATTAGGATATCAGGCAAGGGGAGTTTAAGTAATTTCATCAAGGTTATTTAGCATATTGGTGGCAGAGGCAGGGTTTGAACCCAGGTCACCTGGCTTCAGAACATGTGCTCTTAACTACCAAACCATACTAGCTACCTTATATCCTGAGAGATAATGAAATCAGTCCTAGTGGCATTAGCCCACAAAGAAAAAATATGTATTTGGGAAGGTGCAAAAGCTCACAAGACTAACAATGAGGATTTATTTGGAGAACAATCATTATTCCCTTCAGCACCTCATGGAAAAATTGTTTATTCTTCCCTCTCCCCTCCCTTAAACAAGAAAGAGTTTTCACGGGAACCTCTTGGAGACCTTAATATTACAGAGATGAGTGTTTGATTCTCACCAAGTAAAGTTGAGAAACAAAACACCAGCTAGAATGGTTTGCCTAGCCACAGAGTAAAGAGAGAGGAGTTGCACCTCAAAGGAAAAGTAGATGAGAGGTCCTTTATCCTGGGGGCAACATGAGGAACTCATGTTAGGAAGGTGTAGGTGGCCCATCTGCCATTCTGAAGGAACAGGTCCCAGGAGGTTGACCAAAACAGAAGTGACCCAGGAGAGTAGCAGGCTGCCCAGGTGGAACAAAGCAGCTTTCTGGGGAAGGCATTGACCACATCAAGGAAATTGCAGATGATGACCTACAGGAAGTATCTCTGAGAAAACCACAAATACACCCAAGAAGGAAACAGAGACATGAGGTATATGCCATAGAGAAGGCTCCGATGCAACTTACAACTGTACCAGCCATTTAAGGCTTTGCTCGTTTTTGTGAATCTTCTCTCTTCCCTGGTTCTGACCTTGAGGGTCAAAAATAGCATCAGAAGGAAAGAAGGAGGTGAAATAAATAACAGAGAAGAAGCGTCTCCAACTACAGGTTTACCGGACTGGGATGAGCCCAAGCTAGAAAGAGGGGAAAACATAACTTTAAAGAGTATATTGAATATTTTTAATAACAAAGAACTGGATTCCTTCTTTTTTAAACTCAAAAACAAAAGGGCTATTTAGTTATTTCCACTGAGGGACAGGAAAAACTAAGAAGCATGAGGTGATTTTCATCCCAGCATGGAGATCTTCACCTACAGAGCAGGTAGAACAGGACAAGGAGGGAACAGGTCCCTTTCTGCATTCCCCTGACCTAGTTCAACACCTATAGCAAAGTAGTGACATTAATTTGTCACAGTTAAAATGTATATATCTTCTGAAGACCCTTTAAAAACATGACATTAAAAATTGAAATTCTAATGATGTCACTGGGAGAGATGGCCACCTATTTCACTAATCCACAGAGTAGGCTTAAAAGTCCTCCAAAATATCTAAGATACAATTAGATAATGCCTATGAAAACCGTGCAGCCCACTGCTTGGTACAGAGTAGCATTCATAAACTTTTGTCTTTTCCCTGAGGAAATAGGGTATTTTCTTACTAAAGAAACAAAAATGAGAGAAGTTACATCAAGTTACCTGTATTTTAGGAGCTGAGGGACTGAGTTTTACGAAATCCTTTCACGAACCCAAGTGTAAAACTCAGATATAGCCTATAGTTTTGAAGAACTGTTCCATCAATTACTTTTATCCTGACTCATTTCTATTTTCTATATAGAAGCATGGGAGCACATCTCATCAGTTTCTCCTTTGGATTGTGATGATCCTGATATCGAAGCCAGAAGTGGTATGGCTTTGGATTCATGTCTGCCCCTTCTTACAAAGGTTAAAGACAAGTTCACATATCTTCGAAGAGCTTTGATTGCAGGGAACATAGAACTGAAATTGACTTTACATAGCACTTTTTATAGAGAATTAGATTAAAAAAAAAAGCCTAGTATCTAAGTCTGCTTTGTTCTAATTTAAAAGATAATCAAAATGTCTTCCCTGTAGCAGGTCTCTCAGTAAACAGGGATTTATATTTAGCAGAATTTATTTGAAAAACAGAAAGGCTGCCAAAATGATCCAAACATTAAATTATTTCACTTTTAGAGGGCAGATATTAGTGAGAAGTAATAAAATATTTCCAGCCTGCATAAGTAGCTCATCATCACTACTGAGAACTAGACAAGATGAAAAGACCGATTATGCCTAACATGGACAAATGTTGATTAAAGGGTAGACTGCATAACTGCCGAGCCATGTCCGAAGGCTGTAATCACAGACGAGGTAGGGAAAAAGTGCTCAAAACAACAGCAAAAGCTGCAAGGAGGAGTCATCTGATGAAGGGAGAAAGATGGGAAATTTTAAAGGAAAATGTCAGAGGAAATTGCTTGGTAAGAGCTCTACTCATGCATGACTCTTAAGGAAATTGTCTTCTTAGGAAATTGTAAGTTCCCAAAATGTCTTAAATTAAAACAATGGACATAAGTAAGCATTCTATAGATCAAGTTTAGTATTTTCAGACTGTAGAGAAATTGTTTCCACATGTCATAGTTCCTCATTCTTCTGAGGAAGACTCAGGATCTGCCTGATCCTGGGCTAATAAAGGGGTTCCAGGGAGACACTTGCTTGCCATTCAAGTCTGGTAACACAAAGGTTTAAGCTAAGATCCCATCAAAACCTAATTGGGTAATTTTGTATGTGAATAATTACACACAATTTCAAATGAGATAGCATATATAAGATGCATAGTACAGCACTATACAGACAAGGTGGTATTATGCATAAGATATGTATTGAGTACTTATTAAAGTGAACTCAATGCTGTGCTCTGAATGGAAAGGATAAAGAAGTCCTAGTTTTCAAGGTACCAGGAGGCTATTAGGGAGAAAAGACATGCATGAGAAAATTTTTAAAAACAGTATGATGCAATGTGGAATTAAGTACTATATTATAGAACACAGGATGATGAGAGTTCAGAAAAAAATAAATGTGATGAGACTGGAAGGATCTTCTGGAAAAGGAAGAACTTAAAGTGGGGCTTGGACAATGTATAAGATATGGAAACTCAGAGGTTGAAAGGGAGGATATTTCATGAAAGAGAAATAGCAGCCCAAATATTCAAGGGAGAGAGAGGCAAGGAGATTGGACTAGGGAACCAGTGTAGCATCGTAACTAGGAACGCAGGCTCTGGAGCCAGATTTATCTGGATTTGAGTCCCAGCAGGTGTAATCTTAGGCATTATGTGATCATTCTGTGCCATACTTCCCTTGTCAGTAAAATAGCACATCCATTTTAAGGGAATATTTTGAGCATTAATGGATTCATATACATAAAGCACTTATACTAGGACCCAGTACCAAGACAAAATTCAACAAATGTTAGTTATTATTACTATTATTATTGTCGTTGGGCACTATTCGAAGATGTGATTTTCATGGCTAGAATGAAACCAAATTATGTAACAACAGCAACTACCCCTTATTACAGTCAGTGATGGACCCTGTGCTCGACACTTTGCCTGCTTTTTCTCATGTGTTCCCAGCAACCACCCCCTGGAGAGGGAAATATCGTTTCACTCACTTTACAGATGAGGGAGCTGAGACTAAGAGAAGCAATTTTCTCAAGAATTCTATAGTTGGTAAAGAACAGTCAAAAGTTTGAAGTCAGGTCTTTTGGCCTTCACCCCAGTGTTTTAAACTGCTGTGTTACCTTGCTTTAACTTAAGCCTTAGGGGGTCCTGAGATTTCGGCAGGGGTCAGACACAAGTGCACAAGATGAGTTCAAAGTAGAAGAGGTGAGATTCAGGAACACCAGCCAAGTAGATGTTGGTGGCAGGGGCAGTACTCTAGGTAAGGTGAGGTGAAAAAACGAAGATGGCGGCACTGAGCCCAAGAAGGCAGAACCAGGGTACTAGATTCCTTCAGCAGAAAAGAAATGGGTAAAATGTTATTCTGGGCCCTGAACGTAAGAGATAGTGGTGACTCTTGGTTATGGAGTCCAAAGGACTAGGAGAATGATGGCTTCTGAAGGGCTGACATGGAGAGAGGTGCAACTCCTTTCACATAAGCCCAGAGCTAAGGGAGCCTGTCATTCGTCTCCTTATTTTTTATGATGCTAGCTGGGCCGGTCTTTCATTGCCTTCAAGAGATTGGGAATTAGCTTTCCTGTTAGCCTGCATTGCACTTCACTTGCCCCTTGGGGGCTCTTGCTGACATTCTCTGAGCTGCTTGCTGTACAAAAGTCACTTAAGGAAGGACAAAGTAGTTCTGGAAGACAATAGTTGCTTCTAATGCAGTTAAGAGTTGTCTGTTTTGTAGCCTCAGACACTTTACGAGCAAGAAGTAGAAACAGACATCAGGGCTAATGCACTTCAGCAATATAAAAGGTTTCTACAAAGAAAATGCTGCTAACAGTAAATGGTTTATATAAAACAAAGATAAATCATAATGGAGTGGTAATATGAGTTTCGATTGTACCTCTCCTTGGGGAACTTCAAGTGCTCAAAAGACACTATCTCATTACTATCTTGAGTACCTCTCAGAAATATGTAAAAAGCATCATTTTCTCCAATTTTTGTATAAGGACCTAAGTCACAGGGAATTTAAGTGACTTGTTAGTGCATAGAAGTGGATTATTTATTTTCATGAAAAGGATTGTTTCAGTGAACTGGCTGATTGTCTAATGAAATTAGTCACTCAATTTAAGGGAAAAAAAAAAAACAACCGAAGTTCCCCATTAGAAACAAATAAGCCGGGGCTTCCCTGGTGGCACAGTGGTTAAGAATCTGCCTGCCAATGCAGGGGACATGGGGTTGAGCCCTGGTCTGGGAAGATCCCACATGCCGTGGAGCAACTAAGCCCGTGCGCCACAACTACTGAGCCTGCGCTCTAGAGCCTGCGAGCCACAACTACTGAAGTCTGCGCACCTAGAGCCCATGCTCCGCAACGAGAAACCCCCATGATGAGAAGCCCGCGCACCACAGTGAAGAGTAGCCCCCTCTCGCCATAACTAGAGAAAGCCTGTGCACAGCAACAAAGACCCAACACAGCCAAAAATAAAAATAAATAAAATAAATAAATTTTAAAAAAAACAAATAAGCCAAAAAAATACCTCTTAACCTATTTCAATACATATTTTGGCAACACTTTGTAGACTTGTTTCAACTTAATAAATAAAACTAGGTACAGAATATATTCTACTGACTTTGTCCATTAAAGTAACTCATCACATCATTATTTGAAAGTTACTGGTGAGGAAGATGAAATTTTTCAGAAAAAAGGTAGGAAACCTGAAGCTTCTGGGCAAATGCATGGCATAGCAGGAATGGAGCTGCCCTTTTCTGGCCTCCACTGTCTCAAGTAGGCCAACTCTACTATTAACATCCTCACCAGAGCATGATCTCTGCACCCAGAAATGACAGTAAAGAATGATATATCGCTTTCTTAGGGTTTCTAAGGAAATTGCAGTGACGTCCATTAACTCACTTAGGCGTGCTGCTCGCTGGAGCACCTACCACTCACTGCCCAGCCAGAGAGTGCCATGCTGCTTATCTGCACACCGTTCCCGCAACCGTCCCCATTGCCCCCGGCTCGCCTCAGGTGTATAGATTCAGGAATCCCTCAAGTCAGAGCATAGTTCTGGAAGATTCTAATGCTTGTCATCTTTGGTGATCTTTATGGGCAAGTTGTATGTAGAGAAATTTAGCTTATTATGTTTGATCTTTCTTCCTAGAGATAATATCCCATATTTCCATTGCTGTTAATTGTATCTATTGCTAAACATCCTATTCTCCCATTAACCCACTTTCAAAGGGAAACTTTTTAAACTACTGAGTATAGCCTTCTTTATGGATGCAGATCTCTAGCTAGTAATTACAATTTGTTACTTTTAAATAGTTTTATTACCTTGACCATATATATATATATACACATACATATATATATATGTTTCAGTGGTGGAGAAGGGATACTTGGATAGTAAACCCTACAATGATGATCTGTTAAATCATTCTACATGAACCCTTATTCTCAGTTACAAAGTGATTAGAAAACACTAATTGTATTTGGTAATTATAAAGTTGATGAGGACTGAATTTAAATATTCATCACAATTCTTTTTCATGCCTGACCTCCAATAGAAATCTACGAATGTTAATCCCCAAGGTACTTTTTCTGATTTGGAAAACCTGAGAAAGTTGGACATTCTTTGGTGCGTATTTATGTGAGGTGTGGAGCCATATACAAACCAAGAAAGTAGCTTAAGTATTCACTATCCTTGGATATTTCCATAAAGGTGTCTTTTCTCTAAGTGAGCACCTGATGGGTCTGTTCCTTCTTTACTCGTCCTCAGCATCTCTTGATGGTCATATTTTCTTCTGTCTGTATCGGAGTTTAATTTGATTAACCACATTTTGACTTTGAAAACTTATGACTGAATAACATTTGCTTTATCTCATGTAGCTATTTCACATCAGGACTCATATCACAGAAGTCTTCATTGGTTGTAAATTTCTTTAACTGTACAAGCCATTAGCTATGTTGCTATTCTTATATCTTTCTTGTATTTTCTATAAAACACATACCCCATCTGAGGCACAGAGATGGTATTCAGGTGAAGGCTTTTTCTTAGCTCATTGTCATCTTATCCTACTATCAGACTTGATTTTAATATATTTTCATCATGAAAAGAGATATAACATATCTCTTATCTACTTTTGACATCTTTCCACATATTCTTGTCTGACAGGAAACATGAATGTGCCTCTCACCAACTTAGATGTGTTAACCCCAAGAGAGAAGACAAGATTACTGATCTATATGTTCTAAAACACGTTTGAACCTGTTGTAAATTAACAGAATGCAAAGCTCTCATTTGGATTAATATTCTTTATTGATAGATTATATCACAGTAAAGAGAAAACTGAGAAATCTCAACTGCATTTTTGTATTGGAATTATTTTTTAACTTTGAAAAATAGTTCAAAATTTATGACCTTGGCACTTACTTGTGGCATGCTGATGTCATGTCCTGAAATGATAACACTATAACCAGCAGATTTTATGTAGAGCATTAGAATTCATGAGATGATTTTTTTTAATATAACCACAAGGATTCGAAATACTCTTCATTTTTTTCCATTGAAGAGGAAACAAGCCCAGACATTTTGACGTTTCCTTTAGATAAAGGTTCTTTGCCCTTTTTGTATTTTGTGTGGCCTGATTAATATTTTGTTAAAAAGAATACT
The DNA here is from genome assembly GCF_949987535.1 of Balaenoptera acutorostrata. NCBI lineage: Eukaryota > Metazoa > Chordata > Mammalia > Artiodactyla > Balaenopteridae > Balaenoptera > Balaenoptera acutorostrata. The sequence goes on from NC_080070.1 coordinate 54,838,936, forward strand.
TACCACATTTATTTCATCGGGTAGGAATATTATTTGTACTATTTTTTACTGTGGTAAAATACACACAAAATAATATTTACCTTTTTAATACTTTTAAATATTTTGTACAGTTTTTAATCACTCTGTGCCCATATTATACATTTGTAACCTATTCTTTTTTTACTTTATTGTGATCACAACATGAGATCTAGCCTCTTAACAATTTTTAAGTGTACAATACAGTGTTGTTGATTATAGGCACAATGGTTATACAACAGATCTCTAGAATTTACTCATCTTGCATAACTGAAATTTTATGCCCAGTGATTAGTAACTCCCCATTTCCACCTTCCCTTAGCCTCTTGAAATCACCATTTTACTCTGATTCTATGAATTTGACTATTTTAGATACCCCATATAAGGGGAATCATACCTTTAAATAAAAGTATTTCCTTTCTGCAACTGGCTTATTTCACTTAGCATAATGTCCTTAAGGTTCATTCATGTTGTTGCATGTTGCAGAATTCCCTTCTTGTTTAAGACTTAATAGTATTTACAACTGTATGTACATACCATATTTTCTTTATCCATTTATCTGTTGATGGATAGTTAAGTTGTTTCCACATCTTGGCTATTATGAATAATGCTGTAATGAACATGGCAATGCTAATATCTCTTCAAGATCCTGATTTCAATTCTTTTGGATAAATACCCAGAAGTAGGATTGCTGGGTCATATAATAACTCTACTTTTAATTTCTTGAGGAACTTTCATGCTGTTTTCCAGAGTGAATGCACATTTTGCATTCCCACCAACATTGTTCAAGGGTTCCAATTTCTGCACATCCTCACCAGCACTACCTGTCTTTTGTTTTTTTTGATAATTGCATTTAAACATTTTTAAGTGTACAATTCATTGGCATTAAGTTCATTCACATTGTTGTACAATCATTACTATTCATTTCCAAAACTTTATCGTCACCATCCCAAACTGAAATGCTATATCCATAAATAATAATTTCTCATCCCCCCAATGCCAGCTTCTGGTAACCACTATTCTATTTTATGCCTCTATCAATTTGACTATGCTAGATACCTCATTTCAGTGAAATCATACAGTATTTGTCATTTTGTATCTGACTTCTTTCACTTGGCACGTTTTCAAGGGTCATCCGTGTTGTAGCATGTATCAGAATTTCATTCCTTTTTAAGGCTGAATAATATTAATTGTATGTACATACCAAATTTTGTTTATCCATTCATCCATCAGTAGACATTTGGGTTGTTTCCACCTTTTGGACTGTTGTGAATAATGCTGTTATGAACATGGTTATACAAGCGTCTGTTCAAGTCCCAGCTTTTAAAACCATCAGATTTTGATTTAAAGAATGGTTTATACCTTATAAAACAATTGTAATCCTAAACAAAATCATAAAAGATGATCATTTTAATATATTAATTGATTCATTCCACAAACATATACTTATTTCCCACTGTGGGCCAGACCCTGTTCTCCATGTTAGTGAGCGGAGGTGATGAATACAACGTGCTTCCTTACCTAGGTTGCTTGGAGACATTTCTTACAATTGATTCTGGATCAGTGCACTAATCCAGAGGATAAATCCTCTTTTTTAATTCATTTTTTAGTTCTGTAAAGCTTAGGTTAGGGGATTAAAAGAAATAAAATAAAATCTGTTCCTTAACCTTTAAATTTAAAGTCACAAGAATTAGACATATTTTCCATTTACTTCCTGAATTCTGTGCTGCATTAGCCACTCTCAAAAAGTTTCTGACATGATACCAAAATGAACTGGGATTGTCAGCATGCTCTGAATCAGTCTCCAAATAAAGAGGTCATTGAGCTTCCAAATGATGTTTAAACTCATTATCCTCCAACAGGGAAACATTAAACTATCATCCCCTAGAAACGTTATTACCATGGAACATCTGTAAACATCAGTATGTGGTCAAAGATATTGATGGGATCCACTTTTTTGTAAATTTAAACATACTCAAAAGATGATGAAAAAAAATCAATGAACATTTTTCAGTAATGAGTCAGAAAAAATAACCTTATAGCTTTAGCCCATTTTGTTGGATGCAATAATGTGCTCATAAAACTACAGAATTACTTATAAACATATTAGGATGTTACATTAATCTAAATGTGGGGATAATGAACATGACAATAGAAATTGCCAATCAAGAATTTCTAAGAGTGCTTGTATTGAAATTATGAGCCTTCTAAATGGTATTAAATTTAAAATCCAACAGTGGGTGTAATTGACAATCTGGAGGTAGTTTTCCCATAGATGTCCTTTAGATGTTAGCATCTAACGCCTGAAGATGTTATTTATTTTTCTTCCTAATGTCTTCCATATAAATAGACAATTCTCCAAATGTTACACCTTGAAATATTTCAGAAATAATACCTGCACATTTTTGAAACTAAGGAAATCAGAATAGTCAAGGTAAATATAATTGGGCAGACATGTATTCTGTGGCTCAGATGAACCAGGATAAAATGAACTCTGTGTAAATTAAAAGTGTTAAAGATAAATCATATAATTAAAGTGTTTATACATGAACATGTGAAGTATTAAAAAACTACATGACTACAATATGGGTCTGCAAGCAGTCGTAAACAAAATTTATCATGTTACAGGGATGCCATGTGTATGCTTCCAACGTCTGACCAATCATCATCTGAATCTCTAACCCAGATATTGGAGAGCAAAGACCAGGTTCATTGGTTGCATTATCAATTAAAGAATGATAATGATTCCATTTCTCATCTTGCACCTGTTTATTTTCCTATTAGCAAGTACTAGCAGATGATATAAAAAGTGATCTAATATTAATGGGGAAAATGTCAAAATCATTGTCATGTTGAATTAAATAGCCTTATTTTTTTAGTTCCTGAATACAGTAACTAACAATTATTACATGATTTGCATACATATAGCGTGAGGAAACGTAGTGCAGAAAGGAGGGGGGCTTCCCTGGTGGCGCAGTGGTTAAGAATCTGCCTGCCAGTGCAGGGGACACGGGTTCGAGCCCTGGTCTGGGAGGATCCCACATGCCGCGGAGCGGCTGGGCCCGCGAGCCACAACTACTGAGCCTGCGCGTCTGGAGCCTGTGCTCCCAACAAGAGAGGCCGCGATAGTGAGAGAGGCCCGCGCACCGCGATGAAGAGTGGCCCATGAAGAGTGGCCCCCGCTTGCCGCAACTAGAGAAAGCCCTCGCACAGAAACGAAGACCCAACACAGCCAAAATAAATAAATAAATAAATTTAAAAAAAGAAAGGAGGTGCTCAGGAGTCTGGCTGATGTGGATTCATATTCCAGTTCTGCTACCTTTGATGCCTGTAATCTTGGACAAATCACTTAACCTCTGTCAATTTTCATTTTCCAAGCTGCACAAGTAAGATAGAATATCTATATCAGAGGGTTGTTATAAATGGTTAATTAAGCTACTTCTTGTGAAATATTTAGCAGGGCACCTCACACATAGTACTTTTACAACATTTGTTAGCTATTTTATGGATTGATTATAATTCAATTATATTAGTTGCTAGTAAAATATTCCCAGTGCGTATAGTATAAGTAAGAACAGTATGGTTTCCAGATACTTCTAGCATATAGCAAATAAGAGTATATGAGCAAGAAAGAGAAGAGAAATAGGTAAGATGCTCATTTTCCTGTAAAATTCAATATCTTATTTGTATTTTACTTTTAACTCTGTCTACTATGAACAAAAGAAAAATGTGGGTTATATTACCGAAGCAATTCCAAAATAATGTTATCTATTTTAAAATATTACTATCAGTATCCTGCTGTGTAAAATAAAAACTAATTTGGAAATTAAATCAATATTTTCTCTAAAGAAATCAGAAGAACCTGATTCACACACACCACCACCCCCACTTGAAATGCAGGCACTTAAGAGGCTTGTGAATAGAACTTTTAATAATCACATACCACAGGCTATCTTGTCAGATAGACAATACCTAGAAGAATCTGATAAATTATGTGGTATTGATTGCATCTGTTGAATAGTCCCTTATGTGAACTCAAGTTTTTTTCTATTCTCTGATGAATATTTTTTTTAATTTCAATTTCACTCCCTTTCTCTCTGTTGCTGCCTTAAAAAAAGGAACAAGCTAGCCATAAACAATCAAGTTGATGGATGCCTATGAGAATTATGTTACTCTTTCTGAGTCACTCCCAGGGCTTCTTTGGAAACTCTCTGAGTTTCTTCCCTGGAGACTTAGGCTGATTTTCTGCTTCTGACTCCTCATCCTGTAACTTTATAGAAGAAGGCATTAGAATGTTACCACTGAGCTGAAATTGAAGTCAGAGCCACTGACCCTACTGTACGAACCTTTCATTTTGTTCCCTAGGATGGGTCATTTCTTACTTGTCCATTGTAAAATTTCAGTGTCTACTCACTGAATTCCCATTCAGTATTTTAAATCAATTTCCCAAGGGCTTCCTAGAAAAACAAGCCCAAAAGAACAGAATTTGAGCTGCCAGTCACGAACTTACCTGTCTTATCTTTGCAAGTGGGATCCATTCTAAATAAAGCTATAAAAGCTTGGTCAAGAATTTGAATTTTAAAAAATATGTAGAGTCACAAAGTTGTCATTCCATTCAAAGTAATTATAGTTACCCTATGTTAGCTAGTATTGGTAATAAATTAACAATGGAATTATTATTTTGCTTCTTCATAAATAATTAATATGTAGTGAGTGAATATACAAAGGCAGTAATTTATGCCTTCTCAACTATTGTAAAAACGGTAAGGCACTTTTGAAATCGTAATGTCAAAATAGTCATTATCTAAAACCTGAGATAAGAGTTTTATCACTTAGCTTGTAGTGAGAAAAATCCTCAATTCTATTTTCATTGTAAGTGCTTAATCTCAGAGATTCCATCCTTCCAAACATTCATGCAGTCTTGGCACAAGGAAGCAAATAGTAGACCCCTTCTTGAAACACAAGCTGGCAGGAGCAAAGGGGCTTATATAGGCATCTTCAACATTATATGAAGTCAGCACTGATGTTCATCTGGAAAATACCACTTCAAAACATCCATTGCTGACAGCTGGTATCTTTTTGGACTAGATTTGACTCCATTCTTAATGGTCCATATCTGTGTCATAATGATTATTAAATATTTTGAATACTGTAGGTTGCTGTGCCACTGGAAAACCTGATTCTATGATTACGTGGTAGGGCCCAGGAAGCTACAAATGTATCAGAAAATGCGTTCTCATTGAGGTGATCTAGGGAACACACTTAGAGAAACATCTTGTCTTGTTAAGAGAAGCGTGGCTAGGAATCTGTTGGCCTGATCTCCAGTCCCACTTTTTGTACTAGTTAAATCTCTGCTCTTAGCTAGGTCACTTAACTGTCTCTGCATCTCAGTTTACCTGGAAAGTGTGAGTTTTAAGAGGGTTTAAAAGACGTAAGAGCTATAGAGGTCAGCTGGGACCAAGCTGTGTCCGGAGGCTTCATCACTCCCCTGAGAAACCTCCAAAATCTGAGCTCAGATCAGGAAGGACCGGGTTGGCATTGACTGGCCTGAGTCGGTGCCTCAGTTCTCCTTTGGGTCTAGTTTTGCAATTGTTGGCCGAAATCCCAACTAAAATTCTAAATTAGAAAGTATGAAGATTTAAAGCCCAGAACATTCAAAATACCACGCACATACTTCTTATCCTTTGGGGCTGCATGGAGTAAATTAAGAATTCACTTCCATTTCCCCAAATATCAGCATCTACTCCCATCATCAAGATGACAATCCCAGATATTTTGCGAGTTGGAGTTTTCCCATATATATTTTTAAGTGAGATAAGGGAGATAATTGATCTTTCATAGTAAGGAGTCAACTAATATGCTTTCAAACTAGAGCACATTTTTCTTTAAACTACCAATTTGGTTTTCAACTTGTCCTTACTTTAGGGAGATATTTTAGGAACTCATAGATCTTATTAAGAAAACATTTGTCTAAAGTTCAGCAATTTCCTCAGCTTCAATATACTTCCTTTTCTTCTGCTAAATTCAAATAAAATAAAACATTTTTAGGTAAAAATTTTGTATGATCCTATTTTTCAGTCCATTGAACATTCTGGACACATGCAGAAAGAGGTGTCCAAAATAATGGTCTTACATTTTAAAATGATCACTATTTCTCAGTTTTAGTTCATTTAAAATTGTATTCTCTCAGTCTTTTCTGTTGCTAAAGTTTTTCATACACATGCCTTAATCTTTCAAGAAAAAAAAAGCTGTATTCTTTATAGAAAATACAAGATATAGTTACTTATTTTCTTGCTGTTAATATCGACTAAACTTAATTCACCTCGATATTTTCTTGTTCCAAAATGTAGTCTAAATTACTATTGCTGCTGATTGACATCTTTGTGTATATCCTGAGCTTATGCCAGCTAATGTTCAAATGACAAGCACCCATAGGGTGCAAAGGCTGGAGTGTGTTCCAGATCATTGGCCATTTGTTCTGATTGGCCTTTCCCATGTCCCTTAGTCCTTAAGCATTTTGGATATCATCCATGGGTGTATGCATAGATATTAGCAACAAAAACTAAAATGTCATATCTTTTTTTAAATGACAATTATAAACTATTTTAATATTATTAGATATCCATCATTTTACTCTGTTGTTATGAGTCTGGCTTTATATCTGTATCTATCTATCTATCTCACATATAAGTGAGATCACACAATATTTGTCTTTCTGTATCTGGCCTATTTCACTTAGTATAATGTCCTTTAGGTTTAGTGGTGGTTACCAGAGGCTGGGGTATGGAGGAAAATGGGAGAGGAAGGATGGAAGGAAGGAAGGAAGGAAGGAAGGGAGGGGCAGGGAGGGAGGGAGGGAAGGAAGAGGGAAAGAAAGAAAGGGAAAGAGGGAGGGAGAGAGGAAAGGAAGGAAGAAAGAGAAACGAGGGAGGGAGGAAGGAAGTACGAACAAAAGAAAGAAAGAAAGAAAAGAAGGAGGGAGAGAAAGAGAGCAAAAGAGAAAAAGAAAAGGAAGGGAGGGAGGAAGGAAGGAAAAGAGATAAAAAGAGAAAGAGGAAGGAAAGAAGGGAGGGAGGAAGGAAAAATGAATAGCGCTTGCCAGGGGCTGGGAGAGGAGTGTCACAGGGATTATTATTTAGTGGATACAGAGTCTTAGCTTTGCAAGATGAAAGAGTTCCAGAGATGGCTGGTTGTGAGGATTGAACAAAAATATGAATGTATTTAATACCACTGAACCATACACTTAAAAATGATTGATAGCAAGTTTTGTGTATATTTTACCACAATTAAAAAAAAAGACATGATGGCAAAAAACTTATTAGAAGCTAAGACTAAAAAGCATACTATTTTGTAAATATCTTATGTTCTTTACACAAGCATGAAAATTACATGTGCTCTATAAGTTCATGTATCATACGGTTGTTTGAAACTTTGGGAGGACTCCAATCAGATGATGGGACAACAGCCTGAGTAGAATGAGGGATGGAGGAGAAGTGAGGAAAGCACAGAGAGGACAGGAGACTGAACTTCCAGGAGCTTTTAAACCAACAGGGGTCCCACAAAGGAAAGAGGGCAGAGTTGTTCAGCTTCTGGTTTGACGTCTCTAACTCGCTGCTCCGTGGTGCTTCACACTGGATGAATCTGACACATCCACGTGATCATCCAGCCTGAAAGGCAAGAGTCAGCCCAGATTCCTCCCTTTGCCAAAGGCCCCGTGTTACTGTCTTCGCTGAATAGCTCACCATCTCTCACTCGGATAATTGCAAAAGGCTTCTCCTACCTGGCCTCCCATTCTCTGATCTGCCTTCCAATCCGCTGTCAGCAAGTCTTCTAAAATGCACACCTGATTGTTTTGTTCTCTGCCGCTGCTTTTCTCCATTTTCTATGAAATCACTCTGTGTCGTGGCATGGGGACCCTTCATCACCTGGCTTTTTTTTGCTCTCTCCAGCCTTCCCCTCCCTGTGTTCCCTCCACCTTGCAGTCTTGCCATTAGTACTCCAGCCACCCTGAACGCCTTGCACTTTTCTAAACATAACAGTCTCTCTTGCGTCTTTATGTCATTTCTCATTCTATGATCTTTGCCTAGAATGCCTTCTTTGATTATGAACACTTGCTTTCTTTTTCTTTTTTTTCCCCCAACGTTTTCTATAAACATTGTCCTTTCTAAGAAGTTTCCTGACCTCCTCTTTCACGGGAGGAATTTATTTCCCTGGCATATGTTCCCTTGTGTGCTTTAACGTTACTTCCTTTATAGCGTTTACATTGGTATCACACCTGTTTGTTCATTTGTCTCATCCTCTCTCCTAGATTATATCCCCTTCCAGATAGGAATCATGTTTTCATTTTTGTAAATTCTTATTTGCCTGTATATTAGAGATACTTAATATAAAATTTACAATGAGTGAATACAAGTGAAAAATGGCATTTCTTTGAAAAGATGTGGTATGGTATCGACAGGAGAACCAGGCTTTGAAGTCTTGGCAGGCATTTTCTGATGGTTTGAACTTGTCATATTACAATCCTCTCTGATAATCCATTTCACGGCTATACAATGGAAGTAATAACACACACTTCTGAACATGACTGTGAGAGTAAAATGAGATAAGGTACCTGAAAATGCCAGGAATGCATAGTAGGTATTCAAAAAAGTATTGACACTTTTTCTTTATCTCTGTGTCTTGGTAGAAGCTTGCCTCCTCTGGAGAGAGTTTTATTATTATTATTATTAATTTATGTAATTAAATGGTTGCTTTTGTACCACTTCCCTTAGACAGACAATGTTAAAATAGATTTCCTTTTGAAATTATCTCTAAGTTTGGAAAAAAAATGAGACTTGTAAGTATATATCAGTATACATCCAGACTGAAGTTCTACACCTGTTGAGGACAAAATGACTCAAGTGATTGTGCCTTACTTTTCTTCTCCAAAGAGGACAATTACCGGGCTTTTCATTGCTGCAGTGAGAGTGATTCAGAACCTGATAAGCAGGGAGAGAGGAGGAAGAAGGAAAAGCCAGTGGTGGGATTTACCCTTCTTCCTTTTCCCTTTTTCTCTCACACATGGGTCTAATCAGACTCATGTCCTTGAGACCAGCACAGAGGTAGAAGGAGAGGCATAACAAAACCGATGTGGGACAGGCCCTCTGCTAGGGTTGCTGTTTATATTTAAGCCACGGACACACACACAAAAGATAGGACTTGCTGATAACCAGGGCCTGGGGTAGCTCCTTACATATATGGGATACAATTAGGTTGGACATAGTTAAATGCAAGATTTCTCTTATTCTTTCGAATCATTTTAAACCCAAATAGTGTTATCTGAAATACAAATTAATCAACACATCCTATGTAATAAAAAGGAAATGTCAAGATCTCCTAAGCTAATTAGTGATTCATCTTTCTCAACTATCACTTATCCTCCCCAATTAGCGAGAAAGCTTTTGATTGTTGTAGCTGTCATTTTCTCTTTTCATAAGCTGTAAAACATGTACTCAAAAGCTTCTTTGATGAACATATTGTCACCTACTAAAATGTAATGGGACATGAGTTTTTTTCAACAAAATGATAAAGAATAAAAGTCTTTGATAATAGTATTCTTTGATGTTATAAAAGTTATCAGACTTCCAATCTGGTGCCTGCAATTTTGAAGAGGAGCCATTAATCACAGTGGAGTAATTATCTTTGACAGTCATCTTTCTCTGAGTCATGAAAAGCCAGTCTGAAGGGGAATGTTATTATAGAGTTAAGGGGAATAGAATATTGATGGTGTTTGGTGAAGAAAGAGTTCCAAGTACAAAAAGCTGTATTTCAAAGACAGTGTGTAGTGAAATAAGCACAGGCCCATAATCATGTAATGACCTCCAGAGCTTAATCCTGTGTCTACTGAATTGACATTGACCCTTCATCATGAACAGGGGACTGGTCATTGCACAGTAGATTGTGTGCAGATGAACATCAAGATTTCCCAGAGGTAACCATATTGGGCTTCACTCAACTCCCCAGGTGTGACTCACTTTAAAAATAAACTCAAAATAAACTCGTATAAATAGTTGGAGGGCACACCAGGCCAAATGCTTCTCTAGTGCCTGGTTCAAACATTTTTCATCTTCTCTTTTGTTTCTCCTCACTTATATAGAGAAGGTAAAAGACAGGTCAGGTGAGAACTTGACTCTGAGCCAGGAAAGCAGGTGTAATTTGAAAAATTACTTTCAAAAAAGGCTGAGAATGGATAATTGAGGCTAAAGTAGAAAATATACTGTAAAGTTGATACTGTCAGTTAGCTGAACTTGCCAAATATACTTAGCTTAATGACTAACAGCATAAAATGCAATTGATGGAAATTAATAGCCTATTCTTTCAATATGTTGGAATATATGTGTTAACTTCTGAAAACATCATAGGGCTGTTCTTCTTATGACAACAGGCCTAATTTAACCCTAACCCCTGCTTGGGGCTTAACAAAGGAATATATCTCAACAGACTCACAGGATGAATATACTTTGAATTATTTTCTTTGCTCTAGCGTCGAACTCGTTTATGAGATCCAGACTCTGGTTCAGACAGCTGCTAAATGATCCAGGGTTGTTCAATTCAAAAATGTTTGTCACTGGATTTCTTATCTCCCTAAAGCAGGGGTCCCCAACCCCCAGGCCGCAGGCTGGTACCGTCGTTGGCCTGTTAGAAACCGGGCCGCACAGCAGGAGGTGAGCCGCGGGCGAGTGAGCGGATTTGCTGCTCCCCATCGCTCGCATGATAGCCTGAACCACTCCCCCTCCAGCCCCCGTCCGTGGAAAAATTGTCTGCCGCGAAACCGTTCCCTGATGCCCAAAAGGTTGGGGACCACTGCTCTAAAGTAAATCATCATATAGTATTTTGTTTAAATTAAAGGTGCTGCCCTCCATAAAATCTCCTCAGCTCAAAATCTCATAATCACCTTTATCTCCTGAATCCCCTCTTTAATTCTCCATTCTCATCCAGTTGCCAAGTTCTGTCAGCTTCATCTCTGAAACACCTCTCGGATCCTTTTCTCTTTTCTATGCTCAGGAACATTGCATCAGATCCTGCTCTCATCTTTTCTAACATTGATAATTACTGTGACCTTCTAACTGATGTCTTGGTCCTATTCTCACCCACTCTAATTCTGCTTCTAACTGCTGCCAAAATAATCGTACAGAATATAAATCTTCTCCCCTTGCTTAAAATGCCTACTTATTTTTCAATGAATTACAGTTTATATTTACTGAAGCGTATGTTATCTTCTAACATGACCCCAAACTGTTTTCCTAAGTTCCTCTCCTACACTTCCTTCTTCCCTTCTCCAATCCACCTTTTCATCCTCCATGTGTTTGAAAAAGATTTTCCTCTACTAAAAGTCCACGTTCACAACCTTACATATGTCTTTCTCCACCTGGCAAATGAATAGTCATTCTTCAGGACTCTGTTCAAATGTCCCTCTTCTGTGACACATTTTCCTAAAACCCCAAGAAAGATCAACCGCTTCCTGCTATGGACTTCATCAGTACTTTTAGAAAATACTTATCTATCATGTAATACATAGCTTGTTCCTAAACTTGCTGACTGCCGGGATCACTTGAGTAACTTTTAAACAAAAGAACTACACATTCCAGGACTCTTCTATTCATTTCTGAGTTATTTCTGGGGATGGAGTCCCAGAAGCTTCCAGTACTTGAATGCAATGGATTTGCTTAGGCATCTCCTTATTCCCAACCTCAAGGGTGTTGCCTTGTACGCGAAAGGACATTAGTGAGTGTTGGCCAAAGAAAAGGTGAACTCCATTAGTCAGTCAGTCCTCCAATCACATCTACAAGTTCACTCTGCCCTCATCTTCAACCTTAATCTGGAGATAGCTTGGGCTAGTACCTACTGAAGCCCAGAGTGGATGAGCAACTGGAAATCCCATGGGCCACAGAACTTTGTAGTGTCAAAGAGCTCATTACAGAGTGAATTGAACAAGGGCTTTGGAGATGGATAGAGCCTGGATTTACCGTTTTCTAGTTCTGTGATCTTGGACATGTTACCCAATTAATCTGAATGCCAGTTTTTTCACATGTAAAATTGTTATAAGATTACATTGCTATAGAGAGCTGGGAGAATTAAAGGAGTTGGTGAAGTAAAGCAGAGAACAGAATAGCGTATGTTAAATGGTGGCTCCTATTATTACAAACCTTTAATGATCTTCACTAACTTCATAAGTCAATACCTGATAATATTTCATAAATGAGTACTTTCTTCCAATATTTAACTCTGAAATCTTTAACTATGAGCATAGAATTATGCTCACTGACTTGAAATAAAGTACTCACATAGCTTCTGCTCAATAATCCTTTAACAGGAAAATATTCAGGGTAAAGTAAAAACTCTCCATCCATGGTTTAAAATCCTGCATCAGTTAGGGAAAGTTTAAGAATGAGAATCCACTTAAAGAATTTCAATTATTTGGAAAGTTCCTCAGAGAGCCATCCTTTCTACAGGGTCATAGGAACACTTTAGGAGCACTCAAAGCAAAGCAAAGTCCAAATCAAGCTAATATCTGGTATAAAGATAGCTACCTAGCTGAGTGATGATGTAAGAGCATTTGTGTGGCCAAATGATGCTGTGACATTCATATCTACTCATCATTTTCTCTTCATCTTGATACCTTTAAACGATGGTAATTCCAGGGCAGACACTGTCCTTTAGAATATCCCATTCTTCAACATATTTCTGAAAGAGTTCTTAATTGATCATTGATAGTGAATTATTTTGGTTTAATTTGGCTTGGACAATCTAAAATTTTGGCAACTGCACTTTGGGACAGCATTTCCTGTGTTATCTTGGTTTACACTTTGTATGTGTGCATGTGTGCAATAAATCAGGCTCAACAGTGTCTCTCCTGTCACATTCCATCATGTCACACTAATAAAATTTGACATGCTCTGGGATGTGGTGATAAATAACCGTATGTGGTGACAACTTGGAGAATGCTTAAAAATTATGCTCTGCAGTGGTTTCAGAACCTTACGTGTACTTCCAGGTTGTTGAAGTAACCCTTACAAGATAAAATTCTCCAGCCATGAAAAGATCAATTTAGGACTTTAGTACAAAAATCACCGAGAGAAATTCACATTAAGCTTATCAATAACCATTAAATAACACAGGGTGATAAAATGGAACATACCTAATATTGCAAAAAAGACATACCGTATTTTATATGAATGAGGATACCAGAGCTATAAGACACTGATCAGAAAAAATAAAGACATTTATCATAGATTAAAGTAACTTAATCTGTATGTTTTTTTCTTTTGGTTGGCTTTTGGATGAGTCTGTCTCTTGAAATAGTCATTATTTATATACTGTGGAACTACCTTCTGAACTGAATGCCCTGTCCATGCTAAGCACTTTATAGCACCTAGTTTTGCTGCCATCCTGTATCATTATTCCCATCTGCTAGTTGAAGAAACTGAGGCTGAGACAGTGGAATTAATGGGTCCAAAAGTCACACAGCTAATAAGTAGTGGAGAGAAGATTAGAATCTGAATATTTTGTGCTCTTTGCAAACACTGAAATTTCCTGGTTCTGCTACTCACTTGTCCCCATTAGACCAAGGTGAACATCCTGCCAGGACACCATATCCTTGTGGCACTCAAATCCTTTTTCCTGGAGAGCTTTCCTCATGGCTAGGATTCCATTCACCAGGAGGGAAGGGCTGGTGACTTCTGCCTGAGAGCTGAGGACTGACTCTCACAGCTGTGCGGAGAGACCTTTGTCCCCTGGGAAAGCATACTGTGCAATTCTGCTCTGATTAGCAGCACAGCATGACTTCTGAAACCAAGCAATTTCTAAAACCCAACAGGATTCATCTAGAGAAAGCCCTGTCAACACTCTTCTTGAATCTACACATACTAAATGTGGTGCTAAGCTTTGAAACTGAAGCCCACAGAGCATTCCCTAGGTGGAATGAACTCAACATGCTACAATTTTATATTAAAAACAGTTCTCCTGTTGGAATAAACTGATGTTCATGAAAAAATAGCTAAGGCAATATAGAGTATTCATGATTTTATTAGTATTTAACTTGAAGGTGGTAAAAGTGGAATTAAAATGATTAAAGAAACAAAAGTTTTATTGCTTTCATTTAAAAGTTTTTTTTTTTTTCTGAACAGGAAATTTTTAATAAAGAATTTCTTGCCTTTGTACGGAGAGTTGGCAAAATGTCCCCAAATTTGGGTAAAAGTGAATGAATATCATTAATTCCAGTTGAACAGATATTAAATTATGAAAGCATTCACTCATACTTTCTGACCTAGGAAATATATTATCATAGTGATTTATAAATGGTTAATTTCTATACCAATACGGGATAGTGAATTTTATCCCACATTTATTACATGTAACATGATTTCTCATAAGTAACTTGTTGATAATGGCTTACATAGAGAGTGACTGGACAATGTGATGGTTAAGAAGAACTTATTTAGGATTCAACACATGATGTATTATTTTGACATTCTAATAATATCAATTATTTTGGAATCAGCTTAATGTCTGTACTTTAGTCTGTAGCATGTGGACAACATCACTACTAGGGGAAAAGAGAAAAGTTTTATTGAATGTGAATATAACTTGCTACAACTGATCACTATTTTGAAAAAGAAATATAGATATGTATCTTCCTAGCCCTCTTCCTTCTCCTTTTACTTTTTTTCAAAGATTCAATTCCCCAGTTAGTTCTGAAGCTTTATTAGAAATTCATCTTATGACCGTATGCAGGACTTTAACGTTGGGATTGGAAGTGACTATACCATCTAACCCTGTTGTTTTTCAAATGCATTTTAGCTATAGGACCAAAATCAAACTCCTAAGTAGCTTTTGAGCCAAAAATAGAATCTAGGAAAATACAGTGCAATTGTTGGTTCAATGCACTGTAATGTAGATATCAAATAAATTTTCCCTCCAGTTTAGAAAAAAAAATGCTCCTTAATTCATTTCATTTACAAACACCTTTTATTTTTTCCAATAGTGAAACCACAGCTGCCAACAGAGGCCACCAGCAGCCTTAAAAACTTTCACACTTGTAGCGAAAGATAGGAGCTCAGTATTCCTTAACTTAAAAGCTTTGTTTAGTGTATGTCACTTTTTAAATTGAGAAACTCTTCTTTTTCTTTTCCCTTTTTTCCTTTTTTTGGGGGGGAGGGGCAGGGAGTGGGGCCTTAATGTATCAATTTGTTGTCTCTGTGACAGAGAAAATGTTAAAAAATCAGCCAATGCAATGACGGCATACACTTTTGCGAAAGATGGGAAAAGTGAGTTAACTCTAATGCTCCCATGTCATTTAGTGTTATTCTTCTTTCCTTTGCTTATTTGTCTTATTTCCATCACTCCTGGGTTATCAGTAGAAAATCTAGCCCACAAAAGGCAGTTATAACTGAAAGTGTTATCTAGATATAAGAATAAAGATATCTTTATGAATCATTTATGAATTTTCAATGTATTATCTAGAGTTTGAGTAGACAGTAGAGCAGTGGCTTGAATCCATAACTTTCTTTTTTTTTAACATCTTTATTGGAGTATAATTGCTTTACAATGGTGTGTTAGTTTCTGCTTTATAACAAAGTGAATCAGTTATACATATATATATGTTCCCATGTCTCTTCCCTCTTGCGTCTCCCTCCCTCCCACCCTCCCTATCCCACCCCTCTAGGTGGTCACAAAGCACCGAGGTGATCTCCCTATGCTATGCAGTTGCTTCCCACTAGCAATCTATTTTACGTTTGGCAGTGTACATATGTCCATGCCACTCTCTCAATTTGTCACAGCTTACCCTTCCCCCTCCCCATATCCTCAAGTCCATTCTCTAGTAGGTCTGTGTCTTTATTCCCATCTTGCCACTAGGTTCTTCATGACCTTTTTTTTTTTTTTCCTTAGATTCCATATATATGTGTTAGCATATTGTATTTGTTTTTCTCTTTCTGACTTACTTCACTCTGTATGACAGACTCTAACTCCATCCACCTCACTACAAATAACTCAATTTCATTTCCTTTTATGGCTGAGTAATATTCCATTGTATATATGTGCCACATCTTCTTTATCCATTCATCCGATGATGGACACTTAGGTTGCTATCCATAACTTCTTCATAAATCTTTTCCACATAGAGCTTCAAGTGAAAAAAAAAAAAAAGAGATTATCCTAAATGCAGACATTGTCTTTTTAATCAGTTAGGACTATTTTCTTCTTTCATTTTTCCTTTATTCTTTCATTGCCCTTTTCTTCCTTCTTCTCTTCTTCTCTGCTTTCCTTCCTTCTTTTCTCCCTTCCTTCTTTTCTCTATTCTTTCCTTCCATCCCTCTTTCCTTCCTTCATTCCTTCCCCATGGATATCTTAGCAAATATTACCTGATATTTTCACACAAGGGAATGACCATTTTGCATTTTCTTAGTTTGAAAGGATTTTTTTTAGCAGCTAAACCAGTATCTGTCAAACAATGCTTCCTGAAGCATCCTTTAAGAGCCAAAAATATATATCACTCAACATTAACAACATTGCATCATACATTTGAAAGTTGCTGAGAGAGTAAATCTTGAAAGTCCTCACCATAAGAAGAAAAAATTTGTAACTGTATGAGGTGATGAATATTAACCAAACTTATTGTAATCATTTCACTTTACACGCATATAGCAAATCATTATGTAGTACACCTAAAACGAATACAATGTTGTGTGTCAATTTTATCAAATAAGCCTGAAAAGAATAAATAAAATGTGCCACCCAGAATACTCATTTTGTAATCAAATGAGTTTTTATAATATTGCATTGTCTACTATAAAACAATCTAGAAGAGTCTTATTGACATTAGCGTATAAAGGGTCCTGAGAATACCTGCAAAAATGTCTTTCTCTACCCATTAACATCATGTGGCACTGTTTCCCCAGGCACAGCAATTTAAGAAACACTGAACTGAGCCAATTATAGTTATATGTCACCATTCATGTGATCTCACAAGTGTCCCATTTCTCTACATTTCTGAGGAAAGTATCATGGGAAATTGGGTAAGATTATGAGTCAATTAATTTTGTGAAGCAAGCAGAATGCTTAACAACCTTGGTTCTGTTGTCATAGACTGAGGGAAGCTCCCAGGGAGACTTCAGGAACTTACATGATTCTCTTGGTGTTGTGTGTGGCAAAAGGGCGCAGCATAGTTTTTGTTCTTGATGTTGACATTCCCAGTAACTCTCTCCATCATGCCTTTAAACAATATTGAAAAAAAATGGTCTCTTTATGTGTTTATTTCAATTCCAGACTTATCTTTATCTTTACTATTTTGATTATGAACTTTCTAATATTTATAACAGGCTTCTCTATTTTCTTTTTTTTTTTTTTTAATATTTGTTTATTTATTTATTTTTGGCTGTGTTGGGTCTTCGTTTCTGTGCGAGGGCTTTCTCTAGTTGTGGCAAGCGGGGGCCACTCTTCATCGCGGTGCGTGGGCCTCTCACTATAGCGGCCTCTCTTGTTGCGGAGCACAGGCTCCAGACGCGCAGGCTCAGTAGTTGTGGCGCACGGGCTTAGTTGCTCCGTGGCATGTGGGATCTTCCCAGACCAGGGCTCGAACCCGTGTCCCCTGCATTGGCAGGCAGATTCTCAACCACTGCGCCACCAGGGAAGCCCCTCTATTTTCTTAAAGACTATAATAATATAATTTTGATGGTTTAGATGCATGGCAAACCCTCTTTTACTGTACTGAACATTAATACTAATGTCTATAACCTGTAGGTATTAAGGACCATTTGTTTCTATGTTAATAATAATTTGAGAATTATGAGAATAATAATTTGAGAATAATTATGAGAATAATAATTTAATAGTGACAATTTACCAAGTGTTTTCTATGTGATTGGCCGTGTACCACATATTTCACTTGTTATGTCATTTAATACTCACAGTAGCTATATATGTCATTATTTCTACCTTATTTTTAAATATGAGTAAACTGTGTTTCATTAAGATCAAATAGCTTACCCAGTATTACACAGCTAAAGGGTAGAATAGTCGGGATTCAAACCCAGATCTACCAGATTCAAAGCTTGTGTTCTAAACTGCTTATTCTGCCTCATACTCCAACTAGAAATCTACAAAAGGAATTAGTTTGATTGTTTATAGTATTTTCTGCCTTTCCTCCAGTGTGGAAATATATGTATAACTGAGGCACTCCATCCACCACAGAGCTATCTCTAAATTTCAGGTATTCTGCTAATGAGACATGGACTCTACAGATAGTGAAGTGTCTGGGGTCTCTACAAGGTATGGAGGATACACAGAGTAATTACAGAAGGTGAGAAACACAAGAGAATTAGATTGAATTGATGAGGATAATGATAAAATTTTATTTCACAAAAACATAAAAAGTGGCAAAGTAAAATGAGGGAAATAAAAGAGATGAGAAAGCTTGGCGGGGGTGGGGACACATTTGTCCAATGATAGAGATTTTAATAATTTTTTGGAAGTCACAGACCTCTCTGACGTAGCTCAGAATTAATCCAAGACAGGAGTTTTATCATGGAATTTGCAGGAAGATTTTGTTTACAGATTTCTTAAAGAAAACAAAGAAAAGGTAATCTAACAAGAACTGAATAAAGGCACCAAAAAGCAACATCTGGAATCACCTGTAGAGACGTGTTTAAATGCCTGTCTTATGGGTTAACCTATATCCAGCTGAAATTAATACAAAGACTGTAAGTGTAATTAATTTTTTTTCTATTTACAGTCTGTAAAGAAAATTTGCACTCCAAACGGCAGATTCTGTTTGGAGAGTGTGATTGTGAAGTACTGTGCCAGGCTTAGATTCTAGAAACTCAGACTTTAAAAAATACATAAATTTGACTTACCTTCTCTGAGGAACTATGAAGTTAAACAACCCAAGTATACAATAATGCTGTTAGATGATTTTAGAGGAGAAATAAGAGAGTTCCTAAATAGAATCATTGCAAGTCAGTGTGGACCTACTGCATAGCATATCATGTGATTGTTATCAGAATGTGTTTTAGGTAGTTTTATAAAACATTTTACTTTATGCCTTGAAAATTACATTGTGTTTGTTTATAAAATGACTTTTATATTGCTAGAGACTCTTTTGGGCATAGAAATGATTTCAGAATGCCATCATAGTTTGCATAATTCTTAAAAAAGAGTTTCTGGACTGGCATTCTGCCCTCCCGTCCCTACACATGCAATGCTTGCAGGTTATACTGCTTAGTAGGCCATGATTTTCTTGAATATTCATTTTTGTACATCAGGATTCCAACATGAAATGAATTTCCATGCATCAGAAAAGCATGGGACTTAATCACCAAGCTGGATTTTAAACAAAGCAACTCATTCTTGACAAAGGAAGTTAGAACATATGCACAGTATACTTGCTTCTACAGTGCTTTTAAAAGATTATGAACAGTTGGGATAAGAGTTGCCAAAATTAAAGAATGACTTTTATGAGGAGAATAAAAGAAAAGTCCTGCTATAAAAATGCTTTAGAGTTCATTGAACTCTGCATATTCCAGCTCGGGTAGAACTGCAAATTATGACATTCATTATGAAACTAGGCTTGAATCTCTACCAGAAAAATGAGAAGCCCAAGTGATGACCATTAAATTATACAACTTGTCATAAACTCTCTTATTATTCTATTATTCTACGTAGCCTCATCTTTTATTACATCTTAAATACAAACTAAAGAAACCACCAGAAAAGACCTTTTCTAGCAAGAACAGTAAAGTAAAATAGTCATTAAAGCACAGATACAAAGATTTAATAATAACATACAGTATATATTCAAACAAAATCAGTACATTATGCTTAACTTTGAGTACCAATAATCTATATTTAAACATGATGTTCAATAAAATGATTAGGGAAATTAATCATCTTATTAACAGAGACAGCCTTATCCACCGAGAAAATAACTATCCCATTACTTTCTCTCAAGGTGGGCATTTTTTCTTTTATTTCTCCCTCTTGTAGTTTTCATTGTATTTATATACTGATTATCATATGCTTTTTTCAGTGAAGTAAATCCTGTTAAGAAAACACAAACCAATGGCATGAAAATAAGTATTTATTCACAGACCTTCTGAAGCTAAATGAAATCCCTATATGGTCATTTTTAGATATGTGGGCAAACTGTTCCACTACATTTTTTAAACACATCTCAGAGCTAAGTTGAGGGAGAGAAAAAAGTTAATAAAAGGTTGAGCTCTAGTTGTGCTAATACCTCTTAATTTTTTTAATGCATTTAAAAGGGAATTTGATATTCTTTCCTTTGTGCCTCTTAAGTTCTAATAGGCAGTTGAAGCCTTCTTAGCTAATGCTATTGGGACTTGTGGTTGGTGATTGGTTAATAAAAACTGATCCATCAAAGGCAGAGATTATGAGACATAATACATACAGAGTTTACAAATTTTAATTTAGAATATTTCTTTTTTTTTAACATCTTTATTGGAGTATAATTGCTTTACAATGGTATGTTAGTTTCTGCTTTATAACAAAGTGAATCAGCTATACATACACATATACCCCCATATCTCCTCCCTCTTGCGTCTCCCTCCCACCCTCCCTATCCCACCCCTCTAGGTGGTCCCAAAGCACCGAGCTGATCTCCCTGTGCTATGTGGCTGCTTCCCACTAGCTATCTATTTTACATTTGGTAGTGTGTATATGTCCATGCCACTCTCTCACTTCGTACCAGCCTACCCTTCTTTTTGTAGTAGAGCTAAATACTTTCCTCTGAGCATGAAACTGCTTATTGGAGTGGAGTTGCATTTTGTCTCTTTTTATATAAAACATATTCTAATTCATCATTCACAATTTATTTGCTTTTTTCAAAGTAGAATGAGAACTTAATTGATAATTGTGAAGTAATATGAATGCCAGATCTTTCTAGACTGTGCTCTTTCTCTCCATATTTTAATGTCATTTTTCTCACATGTAATTCAGTAACATCAATTCTTGAGTCTTTCCAAAGCATTGAACCTGTTTTTCATAGAAATGCTCTTTCATTTCAAACATTTATTTTATCAGTATATAAAATATTCAATTAAAAATAAAATTATAGTTACAAAAATAAGTGACATGAATAGGTTGGGGAAGAAATAGGAATAATTTATGAAAGCATACAGCTTGGGTGTTGGGAAGTCAAGTGCTCAAATTCTGAAGCATGGTATATAGGACAAGCCTTCACCGAATCCTAGGATTCAGACAGTGTAGTTTAGAAAGGACAAGAAGTTACTGGTAAGCCTTCAAGTCAGTTCTTTAGAGATCAGTTCAGAGTGCTTTTACTGAAAAATTTCAAAGGCCTCTGGATAAAATGAGAAACCAACTTTCAGTGCACCTCAAATCTACTTCAACTTTCTGTTTGTACACTTAGAACTCAGCACAGATCTAGGAAATAATTATTTGGAAGGCATTGTAGCTACTGACTTTAAAATGAAGTCACTAAACATTTTATTTTTTTGCAAAGTTTTGTGTGAAAACACATATTGAGTTGAATTAGGTACGACCAGAATTATCAAATTTTACTCTTTATATCAAAATGGGGGAAAATAAATATTTTATCTTTTCATACTGTCGTAATACCTCAAGTTTGCTGTCATGACCCAGAATGATTTGCCTAATAAATGAATGTGTTCATCTTTTTTTTTTTAATTTAGTAATGGACATACAGATTCAGAGACTATAGCTACACAAATGTCTTTGCCCTTGTTCTTTACCGTAGTGAAATTAGAGATGACTTCACCTCTAGACCTCCCTAAGCATGGGTTGCTTGTTTTTATTAAGCCTACGAATTGAGAAGGAATGGAGGTTTATTTCTTCCAGTTTATACCTGGGTGAGCTAGGAATGGAGAGGTTGGGGCACTGGAGGAAGAAAGTGCTGAACAACGTGCCTCCTTTAGTAAAAGGACTCTTGAGTCCCCTATAGAATGTAACTTTGTAATTCAAGGTTGTGGGCTTGTAAAGGAAAAATCACAGGTGCCACATTCTATTGTTTAAAGCAAAGCAGAATGCTCTTCTCTACCTTTCTTACTTTTCCCCCTGCAGGTACCACCTCCAGGGTGGTACTGGAGGCATTCAGCCAGCTGGGCTTTCCTGAGTCGGCTCTGTCTGTCTTTACATCTCTGTACATGGGTTTCCTCTGCCTCAGAAACCCTTCCCTCATCAAGAGCCAAGCAATTGTTAACTCATCTTTCAACAGTCAGTCCAAAGGCCAGAGCCTCTAGGGTAACTCCTTTGATTTACTCCTTTGGCATGATCATATCCTGGGCCTATTTAAGAGTAACACTATAGGACAAAATAAACCAGGAAATATGTTTATGTGAATGATCAGTAAGGTTAGTCTGATCTAGCCTGAATGAAACTCTGGGTTTTGGTCATTTGAAACATGTGCTTATGCTGTTCATTTCTACTTAAATAAACAGTAAAAATAACAATAATGATTGATTATTTGCAGTTTAAAGAGTATAAATACTCTTAGGGTATTTAAATTCATCATCTTATACTGATCCTTTCAGAACTGGACTTGTGTAATTGACCTACAGTATAGGATGGCCGTCAAAAGGCTTCATGGTCTCGTCAAATCCTGCACTGGAGGGGCACGTTGAGATCTTGGTCCCATATTTTATTTTATTCTATTTTATTGAAGTATAGTTGATTTACAATGTTGTGTTAGTTTCAGGTGTACAGCACAGTGATTCATATATATATATATATATATATACACACATCCTTTTTCAGATTCTTTTCCCTTACAGGTTATTACAAAATATTAAATATAGTTCCTTGTTCTATACAGTAGGTTCTTGTTGGTTATCTTTTATATACAGTAGTGTGTGTATGTTAATCCCAACCTCCTAATTTATCCCTCCCCCCACCCTTTCCCCTTTGGTAACCATAAGTTTGTTTTCTATGTCTGTGATCCTATTTCTGTTTTGTAAATAAGTTCATTCATATCTTTTTTTTTTTTTTTTTAGATTCCACATATAAGTGATATCATATGGTATTTGTCATTCTCTTTCTGACTTACTTCGCTTAGTACAATAATCCCTAGGTCCATCCATGTTGCTGCAAGTGGCATTATCTCATTCTTTTTTGTGGCTGAATAAGATTCCATTGTATATATGTACCACATCTTCTTTATCCATTCATCTGCCGATGGGCATTTAGGTTGCTTCCATGTCTTGCCTATTGTAAATAGTGCTGCAGTCACAAGACCCATATTTTAAATAAAGCTAGTCAAATAAAAGGAAGCATGGTAGATGAAGGACTGGTAACCAAGACACTCATAGAACAAATGAAGAGACAGAGGAAGCTAGAATATCCAAATGAGGATTTAGAAGATGCATTTGATTTGGAAAATATAAGTTTTTGATGACCTTTGAGAGAATAGTTTCAGCAGGAGATGGAGGAGAGCACAAGTTTGCATTAAGAGTAAATGGGTAGTAAGGAAGTGATAGCAGTTAGTACAGTCTGACTTTCAAAATGTTTAGCTAGATATCGCAGTCAAAGTCTTCAGTTAAGCAAAAAATCATGTCTAGGGTGCTTGTGACTATGGCAGTCAACTATCTATAAATAGAAGGTCACCTGGCAACAAGGGTTGATTTTATTCCCAACAATGTATTTTTTTTTGCCTTGTCAGATGTTTTACTGACTGTAGAGTCACTTTTTTTCCCACCTAAATAGAATAAACTTAAGTTATCCTACCAGGTATGTTTTATAGCAATGTAACAAATTGAATGTGCTTAATTTACATTTGTAGAACTCGGTATTTGAAATATAGGTGTTTACAAGTAACCAGAATTTATTGTGGTTAGGCACAACTCAGAGAATTGTACCTCACTCATAACTTAAAATTTAAAGCAGGCTTATTCTCCTCCGCCACTCCACTCCATTTTGAAGTAATAAAACGTGATCTTAGCTTCGGAATTAGCCTTTGAATGGAATAAAAGTTCCAACAAATATTTTGATGTGTATATTTCATCCTCATCTGTACTCAAAATGAATGAACTTTGAAAAGCAGAGCTAATTCTGTCACAGTATTTGGTGAAAATGCTTAAAACGCAAGGGAATGAGCGATTCTAGTGGTGCCACAGAGACCCAGGGATTCTGGAAATAATTCAAGGCACTGATTGCAATTTGAAGTTGCTGCATGAGCCCTCCTGGGACATCAGTTAATCCCTTGAACTCTTCCTGATCTACATTATTTAACAAGGGACCTAAAATTAATGGTATTACTTCTTTGACTCAATAAGTTAATGCCTGACTGTGTGAAACATGTGTCTGGCTCTCTTTGTAAATTGTGATGCCAAGTTATAGAATTTTACATTATAGCCCATCCTCAACCAATCAACAGTAATCTCTTTTCCCTGTATTTTTGAATTATTATAGCGGTACCTGTATTTTCCATGTTTACGCAAATTTTAACATTTGAGTAATTTGATGTAAGGTATTATAGACTACTGAATATCATGTAAGTATGAAAATGTTTACATTAAATCTGTATATAAAATATTTAACAAAGCTGAACATTTGTGTATGCTATGACCCAGCAATTTCACTTCAGAAGATACGTTAAAATATTTATAACCGTTCTGTTCAATATAATCCCAAACTGAAATCCACTCAAATTGAGAATGGAATGGATAAATTAATGATAATATATTCCTATAATGGGATACCACATAGCAATGAAAATGAACCAGATATCATTACACGTAATTATATAAATTGATCTGATAACTACAATTTTGAGTAAAAGAAGGAAGACACAAAAGCACATATGTTGATGAGTCTAATTATCTATCTACCTACCTACCTTTCTGTTATGAACCGAACGTTTATGTTCCCCCAAATTCATATCTTAAGATCTTAATCCCCAATGTGATGTTATTTGGAGGTGGGGACTGTGGGAGTTACTTAGGTCTAGAAGGTGCAGCCCTCGTGAATGGGATTAGTCCCCTATGAAAGGGACCTCAGGGAGCTCCCTTGCTCGTCTTCCCATGTTGAGACAAAACAAGAACTGTTCACAGAACTGTTATAAATAACACATCTTCTGAAGTGGAATTACCTTTTATGAACCAGGAAGTGGGCTCTCACCAGATGCTGAGTCTGCTGATTCCTTGATACTGGACTCCCTACCCTTCAGCACTGCGAGAAATTAATGTTGTTTAAGCCACCCAGTTTATGGTATTTTTGTTATAGCATTCCAAATGGACTGAGACATGATGTATCACAGGCAAAACTGGACTGTACTAGAGCTAAAAGTCAGGGTAATGAATATCTCTGGGGAGTTTGCTGTGAGAGGGTTGATGATATTATGCAGCACTGATGGTTTTCTGTTTCTTGATCTGGGCGCTGGCTAAAAGGATGTGTTTACTCTATAAAAACTCATTGAGCTTATGATTTGTTCCCTTACTGTATGTAGGTTATGTTTTAACAAAAGTTGGACTTTAAAAAACATACTTGCTAAGAGAAACTTCCTAAGATGCCTGTTATATGCCAGTTTATTCTCTATTAGCAAACAAATCAATAGAATGCAATCTTAATATTTCAGCCTGTGAGCTTTCTGAATTCAGAATTAATTGCAATGGAAACTGCAACAAATTAACTTGAGCAGATGACATTTAATTCAAATAAGATCAAATAGGAAATTGCCCTTTCTTAAAGATACTATTAGAGTGGTGTGCTACCTAATTAAAAATACTAAATCACTTGCTTTTTCTCATTCTATTTTTAAGAAGCATGGTATGGTAGGTAGCATTCATGAATCAAAAATTTAAATAACATGTGAAAAGACACCTAGAGGTACCATTAAAACACATTCTCCAAAGTCAGACCAAGCTAATTTGAGCTTAACCTTATCAGCAATCCAAATTCAGCAAATACAGCATACTGTGATGTTCATGAGAACTATATGTGGCAGTAGAAGACTTTAGATTTCAAAACATGGTAAGAGAGGACAAGTATAGTTGTAGCTACTGCCCATAATAAGCATGTACTAGGTAAAAACCCAAGGAATAATTTCTTCTTATTGTTGAACAACACTCCTGGGGAAATATGCTTTAAAAATTAGTTATCAGAAACACAATTTTGAAGTGACATAGAAGAGGGAATATTAAATTTAGTTTTTCTTGATTACTTTGTAAAAGACAAGCTTACCCCTCCCTCCAGAAAACTAAGGAAGACAGTGTAACTGCTTCTCTGCCTCTGTTTCCATAATGGTGGGCACTAGAGAAAATATGCAATGATTATGGAAAGTTATTGCTTAGTGGAAATTATCAGAATTGAACTGAATACTATTATCGCTGATCTGTATTCTCTGATTTGATCTAGCAATTATCAGATTCTGCTCATGACTGCATTTTGGCTACAACTAGAGTTTCTCTGTCCACATGTGAGGGGAAGACATTTCCATTTATTTGTTCAAAAACATATACTTTGAAAGTCTATTTTGTACCAGGAAATGTGTTAAAAATAAGGAAATAGGTGCGTGATCTGTGTTTTCAAGAAATAGACACTAAAGACAAGGTATATAGGAAGGAAGAAATTGATACAGGGCATATAAAAAGAATAGAGGGCAATGGGAGCTCATGGCAAAAGATTTCCTTTGACCAGCGTGACAAAGAAGGCTTCATGGCATAGACAGAGTAAATGAGTTGAGTTGGCTGAAGTATAAACGTGAGGAGGCAAGAGAATGACATTCCAGGGAGAAGAGTTAGAGCAAAGGAACAGAGGAAGAAAAATAATGGACACGGATAATAATAGTGAATCATTTACTGTGATGAGAACATAAGATATGATAGGAAACCATGAGAAGACTGAAAAGTGTACTGGAACCAGATCACAGAGGAATTAAGCACTGGCATTTTGTTCATTAGGCAAGTAACCCAAAGGACATTGTTTATTGGGCAGCTGTATGTAAGATGTATTACTGCATACAAAGAACCCCTGAAAACCCCGAAGGAATATTGTAACTTGGTCTGCTCATCTATACAGGAGAAAAGTCAGGGTAAAGCCTGGCAGAAAAAAAAAAATCTACAAGACTCATCTGCTTTTAAAAAATATTTCTTTTTTTTCTTTAAGGAAGGAATGATGTAGCAAGCTTTCCTCATGCTAAATATATATTTTGTTTGTTCCTTTATCTCCAAATCCTGCATTCCTAAGTACCTTTGCAAGCTCAGGTAGAGCAAATCTCAGATGTGAATAGAAAATGGAATGCTTTTAATTTTTAAATAATGCCTTCCTTATTGGAAAAATGGCTGTGACAAGATTAACCAGAATCATAGCACCCATTTTAGGGAGAAAAATAAGAAGTCATTGACAGTCATTTTACTTATACAGCCATCTGCACATTCATATCTAAATCCTTCTGGCATTTAAATATGCAGCTTCCAAATTCAGAATCTTGTTGAGAGGCCTGAGTTATTCAGAAGTCAGCAGGAATGACAGGCACCAACAAATCTTTTTGTGGGCCCTTCATTCTAATCTTTTATACGGTTAGCCTTTTTATGAGCTTCTGTCACTGTGGAATCAAGCAAATTCCAGTAAATAAGCACACAGTTTCTTGGCTCTCCATCATGCAAAGGCTGGTCTGGTCGAAGATGAGATGTATGGAAGGTGGTTCAGAATAAGATCAGAATAGAATGATGGAATCATTGAGTCTGTGAGGTGCAAGGCCCTTAGAGATGGCCTAGCTGAGCATTACATTGTGCAGAGATACTGTAGAGAACTCTGGACAAGCCCTAGGGTTGCAGGGAGTCCAACCTACATACACAGACACATGAGCACACAGACACACACACACGTGCACACACACTTCAATCAAAGCAGCACCCCTTTGGTCTGCTTTAAATATAGTACTGAATTTTCCTCTGATAAATAACAGTAGAAACTGCATGCCTAGTAGAGCAGCTTATGGAATCCCAGTTTATGGATTCATTTCATGGATGCTATAACAGTTTAGAAAAGGGTAAATGACCTGTCTTTTTCCTCTTCTTCCCCTAGCCTTCTCTTAGAGATGAATGGTTAATAATATAATATAGTCTTTATAAGGTATTTAACATAGGGTATGTTAACTTTAAATGCCATTTCTTTCTCCTGTTAAATTCCTTTTGAGTTCTGTGTTCATGATATTGTATTTCATGATTTCAATATTTATAAATTATGCTGCTTTGGTGCTTTTTTTCCCTGGTATTTAAAGAACACTCCTAACTTTCTTCCTTGCTACAGACACAGATTTCATCACCGAGTTCTATAGTTTCTATGAGTTTGTGTTATCGTACTTTACATAAGCTACTCTCCCCACCTATTACCATGTTTAGAGGCTAAGACCCAAGTTGTTCTAGAGTTTCTAGAGAACCATATTTGAGACAACCCACAACTTATGTATTAACCTAGATGCCTATTTGATATCAATATTATAATTAACGTATTTTCCAAACCTAAAATTTGTTGTCCTAGGGACAACCAAACAGGATATTTGACATTAGGGCTCTCCCAGAAAATCCGGGAACATTTTTGAGTTTTGATTTTGATTAGAGTTAGTGCCTTAAAAGCCTTACTGCATTAAAAAATATGGAAGGCATGAGAAATGATTCTATCACTGCGTTACAATTTATTGTGTCTCCACACAAATTGATATATTAAACTGACTATTTGAACCTGTACGTGTACGATGAAAAGTTAGCCATTAAAAAGAAACCATGAAAATTTAACAATCAATAAAAACATACATATGTTGACAATGTGAATAGTGATAAAATAATTTTATAAATAAAAAATGTAAAACACCCCCTGCACATATATAAGGAAGGTGAAAGTATTTATAAAACAAATTACCACTGCCACAAATGGGGATATCTTAAAAATATTATTATACACAGTATAATGATAATTCCTGTTTTAGAAAATTTGATGAACTTTTAAAAAGTTTACTTTGTGCCACTTAAAGTTAGTCTTTGAGTGAATAAGAAGATACCACACTATAAATAACAACATTTTTATTCTTATATAGAAAAAGTCTTTGCTTGTCTGATATAGTAATATTTATTTGATATTATTTTATAAGAACTACCCCCAAAATTAGGGGCAAAAAAAGTGAAAACTGAAACAAAGTGATTCCTGTCATGTAGCCAAATGCATAAAACCAAACATCTAAATATAAATACTTTCAGAGTTCATTTTCCCCTGTATTCATATTTAAAGGTTACATTCCCCACCCCAACTCTTCATTTCTGCAGAGAAAGGCAAAGTACTTTGTCCATATCTGAGGGACAGTTCCTGGTATGCCTTATGCCAACCATCTGATTTTGAAATAAGCAATCCCCCCCCAAAGTAATCTTTTCTTGATTAAAAATGATGTTTATAAAAAGGAAACAATATATTTGTTCACCTACAGGAGCCATGAGTGATATGGCTTAGTAGTTGTGTTGCATTTATAAATACATCTTTTGGCAACTGAGAAAATCACTTTTATTCTGCTCACTTAGAAAATGATAAGAGCTCTTCGCAGTATAATCTCCAAGGAAACAATCATTCTGAGGACCTCGATAGCCAAGACTCTGCCTTTCTAATCTAAATCCTTCTGTCAAGATCTGATAGATTCTTTCAACCATGATGACTGTCTTAGAATGTAATTCCAAAGGTACTCTCAGAATTTTGTTTGCAAAAACACAAATATCAGAGTCCTTTGATTTTTTTGGAGATTGGCTTCATCCTTAGCTCTGCACTTGGAAGGTCGCCTTGTGGGGCTCCATATTTGAAATGCAATGGCATGTTTCCTCTAATCGCTGCATTCACCACCATCAGCAGAGAATTAACCTTGGCTCTTAGTGGTTGGGATTGATCCTCTCAATTTTCAATGTTTTTCTTTTGTTTTCTGACATAGAAACTCATTTAACCGAAAGAGAATATTTTCTACCTTACAAATTTCAGTCCATCATATCTTTCTTGTTAGTGAACCGCAAATATGACAGTTCAGCAGTAAAAACATTACATTAATTTCTTTGAGTCATTTATCTTGGCTGAGTAGAAACTAAGGGAGCACCAAACAAACAAACTGAAAACAAATAAAAACAAAGTAAAAAACAGGCTAAATAAGTGGGTGTCACACATCTAGATGGTAATTGTATAATCAGATGTCTTTTGTTTTTTAAAAAATTATTTTAAATTGGAGCATATTTGATTAACAATGTTGTGTTAGTTTCAGGTTTACCGCAAAGTGATTCAGTATACATATACATGTATCTATTGTTTTTCAAATTCTTTTCTCATTTAGGTTATTATAGAATATAGAGCAGAGGTCCCTGTGCTATACAGTAGGTCCCTGTTGGTTATCTATTGATATTTTAAATATAGTAGTGTGTACATGTCAATCCCAAACTCCCAATCTATCCCTCCCCCTCACCATCCTTCCCCCCTTGTAACCATAAGTTCATTCTCTAAGTCTATGAGTCTCTTTCTGTTTTGTAAATAAGTTCATTTGTATCATTTTTTTAATTCAGCATATAAGCAATATCATGTATTTGTCTTTCTCTGTCTGACTTACTTCACTTAGTATGATAATCTCCATGTCCATCCACGTTGCTGCAAATGGCAATATTTCATTCTTTTTGATGGCTGAGTAATATTCCATCGTGTATGTGTACCACATCTTCTTTATCTAGTCATCTGTTGATGGACATTTAGATTGCTTTCATGTCTTGGCTATTGTAAACAGCACTGCAATGAACATTGCAGTGCATGTATCCTTTCAAACCATGTTTTTCTCCAGATATATGCCCAGGAGTGGGATTGCTGGATTATATGGTAGCTCTATTTTTAGTTTTTTAAGGAACCTCCATACTATTCTCCATAGTGACTGTACCAATGTACATTCCCACCAACAGTGTAGGAGGGTTCCCTTTTATCTGCACCCTCTCTGGCATTTATTGTTTATAGATTTTTTGATGATGGCCCTTCTGACTGGTGTGAGGTGATATCTCATTGTAGTTTTGATTTGTATTTCTCTAGTAATTAGTGATGTTGAGCATCTTTTCATGTGCCTCTTGGCCATCTGTATATCTTCTTTGGAGAAATGTCTATTTAGGTCTTCTGCCCATTTTTTGACCGGATTGTTTGTTTTTTTGATAATTGAGCCACATGATCTGTTTGTAAATTTTGGAGACTAATCCCTTGTCAGTCACATTGTTTGTAAATATTTTCTTTCTTTCTGTGGGTTGTCTTTTCGTTTTGTGTATGGTTTCCTTTGCTGTGCAAAAGTTTTTGAATTTAATTAGGTCCCATTTGTTTATTTTTGTTTTTATTTCCATTACTTTTTCATTTTGGCACAAATAAGTTGAGTCAAGATATTTGGAAGATTTTGATATGCTATTAAATCCTAGGAATGTGTGACAGGTGACATTTAGTATAATGTCGTCTTGTTCCCTGGGCTTTGTCTACAGTGGAAAAAGTTTGGAGAAGCAAGTGAGTATCCATCCGTTCTAGATGAATGAATCCCTGTGGAAACCAGGGAGACTGAAAAATTCAGCTTCCTCTCCCCAAAACACTTTCCTCACTTTCGCATTTTATCATCAGAAAGATTCTATTAACCAACTCTTTTTCTCCTCAAAGAAACACATCGGTATTTAAGAAAACTGTCCCCAAAAGACAAAAATTAATGGCATAGTCTTAGAGTTCAAAAGATACTTGTCAATTAACCAAACCCCTATTTTAGAGATAGGAAAGCTAGAGATAAGAAACTAGAGATAAGAAGTCACACATATCAAGCTGGTTGTAAAGCTAGGTATAAACTTACCTGGTTTCCCTGTCTCCTACCTCAAAAGAAGAGTCACACACCATTTATTGCATTTTCTTCATAGGAATGACTTTTTAAAATTATATGTCCAATTTAGGTAAGATAAATGTTTGCTGACACAGAAGTTTTAAAAAATCAACCTAAATTGAACCAAGTTTTCAAGAATAACATAAATTAAAAAATACATAAAATGTGTAAAGTGTTCCTTTTAAATACCAAATTACCATATGTATTTCACAAAAGAATTTTAATATAAATATGTATCAATGTTTTAATTTTTAATATTTATTATGAACCTACAAAACATTCAAGTGAGCAGTTAATTTCAATATATAATTCATTGTTGATTAGCCATCATGTGCAACAACCACTGTCAAGTAGCCATAAAGTACAAAAAAATATCTTTTATGGCACAAAATTGTCACCTAAATGCTGTTAATGCCTCATAAACACGGATAGAGTGCAAAGAAGAGTCCACCAAATTATTGAATTTGCTTTCAACTCAATGCTGAATAACTTATCAGCTGTTAACGATTATGCCTACAGAGTATGAATTAACTATCTCATCAACTGAACCACTTGTTATCACTTCAGTAATGTTTTAACCTCTTTATAATGAATCATGAAATCTATGTTAAAAAAATATTTGAATGACATTCAATTATATTCTCATCCTGCACTCAAGCATTCTCTATCACCTTCATAAGACAAAGGTAAAATATACCACCAGGCTAAACAGAATACATG
Organism: Balaenoptera acutorostrata; assembly: GCF_949987535.1. Lineage (NCBI taxonomy): Eukaryota > Metazoa > Chordata > Mammalia > Artiodactyla > Balaenopteridae > Balaenoptera > Balaenoptera acutorostrata. The sequence goes on from NC_080070.1 coordinate 54,871,538, forward strand.
AAAATAGAGAAAAATACTTGCCTGAGGATATTATATAGGGAGCAGAATAAAAAAGCTGTAGCCAAGTGGTAGGGGAAAATTCTGAACTGGATTTTTTAGAAGTGCATCTACCAAGCGTTATTTTTCATATAAGTTGTACCTCACTCATGGAAAGGTAAATGTGTGAATGAAACTTTATCAGGCAACAAAATGATTCTTGACATTTATGCAAAATTGTGAAAATAGCTTACATTTTTAGGATGAGATAAAGAAATAGCTATATACTGAAAAAAAAATATTGATGTTGCTCAGTTTGGGATAGTATCTGCTGGGATCTTTTCTGAACAGTGGGAGAATAAAGAATTCTTATTAGGAGTATGGAAAATAAATTAGAAGGACTAATCATTAATATTTTCACATTGTACATATTTAAAGGGTACAGTTTAAAGAGTTATGACATATGTATATGCCCACGAAGTCATCACTACAATCAAGATAGTTTCAAACATATGTCACCACCAAACGTTTCCTAGTGCCCCTTTATAGTTCCTTCCTTCTCCCCCTCCACCTGTCCCCCAGTTCCGAGTACCACTGGAAAGAAACCAAGTGCCGATTAACAGGGGGATGGATAAATAGTTGTGATATATCCATACCATAGAATGCCATCCTACAATTAAAATGAACAAGTAATATACACAACATGGATTAAACTCAAAATAATTATGGTGAGTGAAAAATCAGACAAAAAAGAATACATTTTTATAAAATCTTAAGAAATACAAACCCACTGGATTCTATATTCTATAGACAAAAAATAAAACATTAATATTTAATTAGTTTTTTTGGTAAGGTGTATATGTTATTTAATTAAGAATTCAGTTTCACGTGCTTCAGTTCCTAGGGCCCAAACAAAACAGTACAAAACAAAAAGTCCTCAGTGCTGACTGTAGCAAGTTCAAGAATTCCTTTAGAGCTAATACAGGTTTCCACAAAGTCTGAAAGAAAGAGAGTAAAAAGCAGATGCAAAATATGTAAAAGTTTTAGTCACAAAACCAGCTCTCCATTTGTTGGTGGCTTCGTTTTGCAAATTTGTCTTCTACCAAAGAACGTATCTGCATAATAGCTCTTCCATTTTTTTCCCTTTTCCTTCCATTGGCTGGTTACAATCATATTTTATATGTATTATAAGTTTTCACATCTTATCTCCATTTTGTAACTTCTGAATTAATACAAAAAGGGGAGAAATGTTTTTGAAAGTTTACTTATGAGGAAACAGGAACCTTAGCTATTAATTTAATATCTTTGTCACTTGGTTACTCATTGGAATTCATATTTAGCTCATAAGAACCACTTAGGGTCTTGATTTTTTCCCTTATTATAATAGATGGTTTATGCATAGGTTGGTGCAGTTTAATTTAGTTAAATGGAGACACCAGAAAGTGGAAATTTTTCTGCATTTTTAGTTTTGAATATTGAAGAAACTTGATCTCATTTTTATCTGAATAAATTATTCTTCAATCAGTTAGCAAATTGAATGCTTAGATGTAACTAAATATCTTTTAAAGTAATGACATATTATTGGTTTATTTTGACATACAGATCTGGTCATTAAAGATTGATGAATAGAACACTGACCTTAGGTTATCCAAGTTTTCATGAAAATATTAGCTAAATGGACAACAAAAGAAGAACTGACAAACATCAGCAGATAATTAAAACTTTACAAACTTATGTTTGATTATAATACTAGCTTGATCAACTCATGAGTTGATTTAAGGCACATAGGTTAAATGGGAATATTTTTTGGAAATGCTACCACACAAACACATATACACACATAAGTCATTTTTAAAGCTTTTACTTGCTAAACAGACAAAATAATTGGTGTGGGTCTTGACAGCCTTTTTAGTTAAAGCCCATAAAATTTATCCTTGCCATTTCGTTATTAATAATAAAATGCCTAATGTTTAAATCACCTTCCAAATTTGTGGTCACACTGAGTGAGTGCCTATTTCTGTACAATAATAGTAGCATTTGTAAGAATATACTTTTTTCTTCTTTTAGTAAAAACATTATAGAACCAATTAGACCATAATGCAGTTAGTGAAAGACACTAAGTTGGCAAATGTTTTATACTAAATAAAAACTAAACCTTGAGACCTTGATATTATTTGTCATGTTACCTAAGGAATATTGTCACATAAATGTAATGAAAATTAATACACATCCTTGCAGAAAGAGTATATATTTATTGTTAATCTCCAATGTAGATTCCTGTATGTTATACATTAATAAACTTTCAAATCATGATTTTTGTATAGGGTAGTAAAAATATAACAGAAAATATCCAAAGCTTTTTTTTTTTTAAATAACAAAAAACATCCTTAAAAAAATTAGTCTCTCTGTACTCCTGCCAAAGGCAGAAATCCAAAAGATACAGTAGCAAAAGGCCAGGTCAGGAAGTCAGCTCAGCTCACCATCTATAGTAGAAAGCAGAGCCTGTTTACAGAAAGAAAAATGTATGTTTAATGCAAAGAGCATTATTTCTAACAAGTAACTTATCCAGAATATGGCACCGTGGGGGCGTTTAGAAATAAAAGAGTCAGCAATAACGGGCACTCGTGTCCTCAAAGGGGCATGATTAAGGGTCTGGCTGAGGTTTCCGCTTGTTTTTGCATTGGATTTTTTTTCCCCTTTAGTTTGCAACACAAAGACAGGTCCCATAGAAAGAAGAACTTGCCATCCACATAGTACATCACTCAGTCGGGTACAGATAACTAAATCTCTCCCCTGTGGGAAGAAATGCTTTTTATTGGACTTTGTGGGCCCATTCTCTGTACATTGTTGGATGTCAGTTATGGGAAGCTCGGCTGCCCTTCCCTAGTGGAGCCAGAATCTTTTGGTGCAGTCCTCAGGGACCACCCCCGCCCCCATCAAGTCTCCATTCCCGGCCCAGACACTTCTGCTCTCAACCAGCCAGATATCTGTCTTCAATTGTCACTGTGTATCGCATTCAAATCTAATGCCGTGTTTTTCTATTTGCTGTTAGACTCTGTAAAAACAAAATGAAACAAAACAAAACCTAGAAAATGTAAACAAGTAGCAATATTAGGCTGGTACTGTGCCAAGTATTTCATTTGATTTGTTTCCACAATCAGTACCACGGTCCTATGAGTTAGTTACTGTTATCACGTGCTCCTGTTTTGGGATGAAGACACAGATAAAGATGGAATTGCTGGGTCCTCCCGCCCCCCGTCATGAGGAACAGACCTTTGATTTAAACTCAGTGTGTCTGATCCAGAACTACACTCCAAGGACATATTGCCTCGTCTCTTTTTAATAACTCATTTCAAAACTTAGAACTTCCTAGACACCCTTCCTCCTGGCATATTTCCACTTTGGCCACTACTTCAACATTTTAATTAAGACTATTGTTTTTTATCTATAGCTATCGATGATAGGTAGGTAGGTAGGTAGGTAGGTAGGTAGATAGATAATGTGACTGCTGAGTGGTACCTGGAATGGTATTAGGTGCCTTTTATGTTTGAACTTATTTAATCATTATAATCATCATGTGAAGGTGACATTACTATCCATGTTTTACAGAATTTAAGTGATGCATTGAAGGCCATGGAGTTTGCAAGCAGTTGAGCTAGGATTCATACTCTTACCTTGATCTCTGTTCCTCCCTAGATGGACATCCAAAGTGCAGCTATTGTGGTATTTGGGCACACAGTAAACCAAGAGGGATACTCCTTTGTGAGTGTTTGCTGCTACTCTTAGGGAGTGCCTAATGGTACTTATTTACAAGTTTAAGGGCATTGTCATTTCTTATCAATGAAGGTTCTCTTTTCTTTTTATACTATAATGACTTTTTTTTCCCTACATGTCCCTGCTATCACTGCAGCTAGTACAGAATAGAGATTTGCTGACAAATTCATCCACTAGTGAGAACACAGATTCCAGCCCAGAGTTGTAACAGAATATTCATACAGACAGCAGCCAGTCAAGATTTTCCATGGCATAATTGATGGAGGCAAAAAATTCTATAGGAATTAATTTTTAAAATCACTTAATTGTGCTTTGGTGATCAAAGTGAACTCAGACTTTGTGTAAAGACTCTGAAACAAGAAGCAGTGGATCCAAGAGAGATGTCCTGGGAAAATAATCCCAAGGAGGACACTGAGGAACAACATGGGCAGAACCATAATTCTTATGTTAGTTACTGGTCAGAAATAACACCAGCTGTAATAGAAGAGGAGACAGGGAATAGGATTCCATCCTCTCTAAAGTCTGTATGGCTTTTTGTTTATCAGTACATAGAGTGAAATCTGTATTATTCTCATTACAAAATGTAGGTTGAGTCATTCTCAGAAATACTTTATGCCACCTTCTTAAACTCCAGAATTAAAGACTCAACAAGTGACATTCGTTTTTTTATATGTAAGAGTCAAATACAAGACCATTAACTTAGGCTCTTTATAAAATTCCATCTTAATACGTTTATTCTACTTAGGTATGTAGGCACATTACAAAGCATCATGGTTATTTCCCTTCTCTGAATACATACAGCACTTTAAATCCCCACCATATGACTGTATATTCCTTTCTGTTTTCACTTGCAATTTGTGAATTAATTCTGTCCCTTCAGGTGGTCTGAGAGTCTCTTGAAGACAGGAATTATGTGCTATTATTATCTTGCACAGTAGAATAACACAGTAACTAATCCAAACCTTTATAATACAGCCAAATCCCCACCATACATTAAATTCCTTCAAGGGCAGCATAGAAATTTAAAAAAAATCATTTTAGGTATGAATTCTTTTATCTTCTGCTTTTTCTTCTCTTTCATCTAAGATATCCCTCCAGTATCAGAAAAGAAGATAGCTTCCTCCTTTCTAAAGCCAGTTTTAGCACTAGCTCAGCTCAGAGCTCAATCCACTGTAACTATAACTAACCATCTATGGACTAGACTAGCAAAGCTCTTAATATATTTTTTTAAAGCTTAGGAGAATAAAGGGAAGAGGAAGTCCTCTACTGAGAGTGATTCTGTCTCCTTCTGTAGGAGATGGTTTAAAATGGAAAATTTTCTATTTCTGGCATTCCAAGAGTCAGAACATACTTTCTAAATATGATGTTAAATAGATTTTGACTGTGTTGTTTAAGAAAAGAAAGAGAATATCTATATACCTATATCAGCTTAAAGACTGCAGATACTCATTTATCCATTTCGAGCTTCAGAGATGCAAAATTTGGTCGTTTAGCTCAATCTGCTCTTCCAAGTAAGGAAATAGGCCTCATAGAATTTGTGGCCCTGCTATTGTTCGCCAAGGTTGGAGTCAAGGACTTGAATTAGCCCAGATCTGCTACTTATCATTCTACATCAAGCTGGGCAAACCAAAGAACTTCTGGATTAAATTTCTTTAACTAGAAAAGATTTTCTAAAGTCCCTTCCATGTCTGTATGACGATTCTGCCTTTTTTATTCCACTTCTTTTACAGTGGACCCACAGCTTCTCTTCTATTGTAGCTGGCTCTCTTTCCAGACTAGCTCTATGCACGGTACACACACACACACACACACACACACACACAAAATCACACACAGTAGATTGCGGCACGCTATATGGCTTATTGAGTGGGTGCTGGTGTTAACAATAAGTATGGATCCGCCAACTGTTCAAGCAGCTGTGAACATCTGTTTCAACTCTTCACCACAGTCTGGCTGGGCTGTACTATCAGTTCTGCCTTTATGACACATACTAACTTTTACCCCAGTTTCCAGCTCATCGGCCTTTCTGACTTCAATTGACAATTGTTTTTATTTTCAATAAAGCAAGAGTGTATCCATAAAACTGGTATACACCCTTTCTTTTTGAGGATTTTTGAAGTCAGTGACCCAAGTTTTACAAACGTTCTATGAGAATAATCATTAATAGGTAAAATATGTGACAGATATTTCTTCCAAAATATATGACAACAGAGCCAAGTTTTGTACATCATTTCATGATCTTGAAAGGAATGTAATGTAGTTTATAGCATTTCCTTTAGCCCATGTGAATGCCTTCCTCTCAAAGAAAACTAGCATTTTAATAGATTTCCTTTACTTTGACACAATTTCCCAGCTTGAAGTTAATATTTCAAGATTTGAGACACAGAGCTTCTGTATAGCATACTTCTTTCACAATTGATAGTTTTCTCTAAGTTTGAAAGTAAATTACCTATTAGAATTTCAATAGATAGAAACCCAGAGCAGCCAGTTTGAAATAATGAAGTGCCTTTGTGAGCACAGTCACTTTTTAAACATCTCTGGTTATAGAACAAGTAAACCAAATGTAGCAGACTTTTTAATCAAACAAGATAGCAAATGTTCAGAAAACACAGAAAGAATGTCCTTGGAGTTTTGGCACTTACCTGGTTTGTGTGTCCTTTTTTAAAAGCAAAAACTTTGGCTTTATACTATTTTAACACATCATTTTAGGAGTTTCCAGGCCTGTTTTAGCACATGTAGAACAGAAACACAGCTTTTTAGAATTGTACAGATGAATTCCAGAGCAACCTGAGAAGGGCTTAGAACAGGAAGTGACTTGACAATCACCTGAATCTTTTTGAAGGGAACATATTTGCCGTTAATTCCCATGCAAAAGTGAAGCAGCGTCTAGGTCAGCATCTCTTAATGACAATTTCTCCCCTAGATAGCTGTTACAGATGTTGAATTTTTAAAACATGGTTTGTAATTGAGCAGGTGTCACTAGCAACTTTCCAGAAAACTTAGTTACCTGACATTTTTCATTGATTTCTCCTATATTAGAAAATGAAATGTCAGACACTATTAATTGCATTTTTAAAATAAGTAGTTACAGCAGGAGTAATGGGTAAATGAATGTACTTCCTGTCTAATGCACAATAGATGTATTCATTTAAATGTATTCAACTTAGATCAATGCAATATGTCTATATTCATTACAGTTATACATGTCTGTGGGCTGAATTGATGGAGTGGTAATTACTACCTTTATAAATGGGACACTATTGTCAGTCTGGGGGAAGAAAACTCATTTTCTTATCATATTTTACACACCCACACAATAGACACATTCTAAAATCTTTGTTTCAAATATAGAAATTTTACCCATGAATTTCCAGTGGATCTAATGATTATAAATATGGTCTGTCAGTAGTCCTGCTTTTCTCAAGGGGTGCTGAGGGTTGCTCTCTCTCATGGAAAATGACAGAGCAGAATTGGGGATCTCAAGATCTCTCCATACAAAGGAGCCCTCCTTGTCATCTGGCCCCACCCCTGGAGCTCAGCCGTGTACATTACATAACATGGATTAGATTATTTTTACATCATGCATTGTTTTTCTTTGAGTTCAATGAAGGTAGGACTATCAAAATGTGATTTCATTGTACACTTTTATTTTCTAAATACTAGACTATTTTTTAAGAGCCTTTTTAGGTTCATAGCAATATAGATCAGGAAATACAGAGAGTTCCTGTATACTCTCCCCTAATTTTATATACAGTTTCCCTTATTATTAACATTTTATATTAGTGTGGTGGGTGAGTGTGTTACAATTGATGAACTGATATTGATGTGTTATTATTAGCTGAAGTCTATATTCCACATTAGGGTTCACTCTTTGAAGTGTACAAGTATATGGGTTTTAACATCACCATACTCATTTCAGGTTTTCCAGTTCTCTCCCCTTTAGCACAATAACTAAACAGGAAAAAGGTCAGAAAGAAATTAAATGTATTCATTCCTTCACTCACTACATTTATTCATTCATGAATTCATTAATGGACGTTTGTTGGGCATGAACTCTAGGCCAAGGACTGCTATTTAATGGATTCGACGACGTTGTCCTTGACCCTGGGTAAATTTACATATATTTTCATGTACTCTCTTTTTCTCTCCCAGCCAAAAATATTGCCTGTTTTTACTGGTGAGGGCTGGGATGTTCTCTGTAAGAGACTGGTAGTCCTTGCATCTTGATGGGCTCATACTACACGGTGTCCAGTAAATCTCATTGGTTTACATGTATTTTACTGTTTCATTGGTTGTTAAAAATACTCTGAAAACCAATCCATAACCTTTATGAACTTGTGCAGTGCAGCATCTGTATCCCATCGGTAAGCAATATGGAAATTATATGTGCGCCTTTTTTCCTTTAAGGCAGACATGCATAGTTAGGTAATAAAGCAATAGCTACTGTTATGATTATTTTAGGGTACATCTGGGACTGCATTATATACTTATGTGTTTTTCTGGTAGAGGAACTGTATATTAATTTATGCTGAGGAAGATGAAGTTGGTGGTGTAGAATACTGATGAACAGTGGGTCTAACAGATATGCATGTGTTTTTCAAAAATAACCTCTGTTCAAATGCAGCCAATTAGGAATCTTCTCCAAAATAAGCAGTTATGCAAGCAAACTTTAAATATTTAATTGTTGCTTCATGAACAGAAATGCAATCATCACTCTGGCATCTTGCCAGTAAGTCAGAAATGCATCATTCTTTCCAAATTAGAAACGATGCTGAGATGTTCCCAAAACATGCCACCCAGTGATAAGTTCACATATTTAATGTGGTTGTATTCATCTTCTCATCTGGGCAGCTTGAATGAATCACTAAGAGGGGAAAAGCTCTTTTTCAAATCCAGGAAGTGGCTGACATTATACTTACCTGGGCATTGCTGGAAAGGTCTAACTTTGGTTGTGTCCAGTTCAAGTCTGGGAAACCAACACTTGATTCTCAACAAATCGTAAGGAGAACTATTGATTATGGTAAGACAGGAGGAGCACTGGAAACATACTCCTCTGTTTATTCTGACGTCATTTCAACAGTTTAATTCCCCATGATATAACTTAACATTGCCACAGTAAGCCAAGCTATCTATTACATAGTGGGAAAAGCATTCTCTGGTTTTTATTCATTAATTTAACTTATTAAATTTAAACTTACTGAGTTTCTTCTAAATAACAAGTAACATGCTAGATGCTATAGAATGCAAAGACCATATAAAAGAAGCCCGTCACATCTTTAGGGAAATCAATATTAGTAATATTAATGTTAATTAAGGACATCCAGTGCTCTCTTGACTGTGTGTGGGATTTCTAAACAGTCCAAAAGTTAAAAACAAATTGTGAGATAAAAACGTCTGAAAATCCTATTTATGGAAACCAAATTTGATTTTACTCTCAGGGATTGTGCTTTCATATGAGATGGTGGGTTGAAGAGGATAAGGATTCCTATCACTTGCTCAAATTTTCATCAGAAAATGAAAGTTGCTTTATAGACTCATAGGAGAATGGTATTATTTTTTTAAAAAATTTTAGCATCACATGGATACACCTATACCCATACTTATAACACAAAGACACATACACACAAAATATCCAAACATCAAGTACCTACTTTTAGCATACACTGTACTAAGTGCTTCCATGAAACTGATCTCATTTTATACTCACAACAGTCCTTCAAGCTACTCACTATTCCCTTTAATTTATCCTGAGAAAACTGAAAATTTAAAGTTTAAACTGCTGTAAGAAAGAGGCTGAGATTCAAATTAGTCAGTCTTGAAACACTATTTTTTTTCTCTAGCACAAAAATAAAATAAATACATGAAGAAACCCATCTAAATCAAGTTTCCCATTACCCAATCTATTACAGAGATGCAAGGGGACAATGGGCACCAAAAGAGATTTTTTGAATCAGCGACAGCCACTTGATCAAAGGGGGAGGAGAATTCACTATCTTTGAAACAGGATTTTATCTGGGGCCAGTGTTACAGGACAGGTTAGAGAATATTAGAATTCTTAAAGCAATCTCTTACACATAACAGTGAAAGGTCAAATGTGAACTTTCATGCAAAGAATATGAATTCAGTTCTCAAAGCTCCGAGCTGGTGTTGCCATCAAGGAGATACGAAGAACAGCAATTGATTTCTTCTCTTCCTTTTCAATAATCAAGGCACATATTCACAACCAGCGAACAGGACTACCACCTTGTATTTTCCTAGTGCCCATCTCTCAGCTTCAAGAGCTTTATAGATTTTTAAAATTATAATTAGTCCTCTTACTCTCTCTGGGAGCTAGGGGCTCTGTATCATTCCAAATCTACCAAAATAGTTAGCAGAGACAGCTTAGAATTATGCGGCATCTGGATAAAGGCTAATTAGGGCAGCCATGAGCATGGTGATTAATAGCTCTGAAGACAGGCAGATCTGAGTCTGAATCCAGTCTCTGCTCTTCAGCATTGAGTGAGTTTCTAGATGTGTTTGTGCCTTGTCTTCCATGTCTTTATATGGGATAATAAGAGATGATACTTCGTAAAGTCATTGTGAAGATTGAGTTAACAAACGTGAAGTGCTTGGCAGATTTCTATTTTACAAAGGGAGAGCAATGGATTTTAGTGTGTAAGCATCATTACAATAATAAAAATAATTTGGTAGCAAACATACATATTTCTAACTAAACACATTACTCTAGTCAGAATACTTGCCACTTTACAGACACACTTGTTATATGCATGAATGTAAAATCCTTGGTGTGAAAAAGTATATTTTCTCTCTTTGCACCCAAAATATTAATTATGAAAAGTAATTAATTACTATGGAATTCTTACTGAACTGCAACATAATTGCCCACTGGCAATGCCTAATGTTTTAAAAATGACTTATTAAGATAACTGTCATATTCAATTTATAATTCATTTTCAACATTTAATGGATCACTGAGAATGCTTAACAAGAAGTTTTCTTTTATTTCATAAATGTTATTTTTTCTATTAAATAAGCTTCCAAAGTCTCCTCTTCTAGGCAAACTGTGAGAAGGGAAATTTGTATAACTAGCAAATCAATGATACAGCTATACATCAAATGTTATATGTCTAATGTATTATTATGAATTTTATTCACTTTTAATTTTAAAAATTTACTGATACTGAGAATAGGTGGTTATTTACTCCTTTCATGTTTACTCCATATCTCAATATATTTAAAGACTGTAATTATTTCAGAGAGTAAATCTCACCTTGATTTGCCTTCAAAGCTATTTGACCAGTAAAAGTATCTTGTCATTAAACAAAAAGGCAAGAAATGCTGAGAACTTTCAGTGTATCTAATGCTACGTGTGAAAAAGAGAGAGAGAAAAAAAATCTGACTTTTTCTTCAAATTATTCTTAACTAGTATGAACTAGGTAAATTCTATAACAACTTATGATTATCACTGTATTGCAATTTATAGTGTTTACCTGTTCATATGTAATTATTCCATGCTAGACTGTAAAACTCTGAGGTAGAGACCTAGTAAGAAACTGATGATTACAAGTTGCTTAACAAGAGGTTCTTGACTGTTTAAGTGCTTGATAATAGGGCGATGAATGTGTAGTTAAATGAATGGATGAATGATTGAGTGGATGGGGCAGCGTGATACAATGGAAGTGCGCCCCTGCTTTACTGTTAGCTGATTTTATTCTAATCACGAAATTGCTTAACATCAGTTGCCTCTTCTGCTAAATGGTAGGATTAGATAGACTACATGATACCTCCCCTACTAGTCTGAGACCTTACCCTCCAGCCTTCTGGCACATAGATATGGACCAACTCATCTCCATCTCCATAGGTAGTCCACTTTGACACTTCCAAGCAGGTCTACCTTATGCTGAGTAATACCATGGACCACTAAGTTATAGTTCTTTTACTAAAAGTCAGCTCCAGCTCTAATCTCAGTTTTCAAGTTTTGCCAAAAATTCTTAAGGATTTTGTTTTTTTTCTTTTCCTCTATGATTCCTCTATCCCTACCCAACTCTTGGCTTGTAGTCTCCTCTGCCTGATATTTCTACTCTCTGGCCTCAGTTTCCCCATTTCTATTCCCTAGTCACTGCTGTTGGGTTTATGCTTTTACTTCTGGCTTTGAGGGACACACTGGATTGTGAACTCTGAATGTTTTGCTCATGGCATTTATATCCCACAGGTGGGATATATTCCTCTCTTAATAAGGGGCCTAGGATATGCTGTGGGCATATCATTAGTCCCTTGTAGGGAAGAGAAACGGGTATATCAGCACCACTTCCCGGCAAGAAAAATGAAGCAAGAAACAGGGCGTGTAATTTAGTCTGATGGTTTTGTAAAATGTAAACACTTGTAGGAGATGGTATATGACTAAAATGTTGGTAGAATTCTCATAACATTTTTCATTGAGAGTCATATATTATAATATCATAATTAAAGGGTGTTTTAGAAATAAAAAATGTTTAGATATAGATGCCAAGAGTAAGTGGAAAAGCTCTACTCCTGGCCATTGAGCTATTGTCACAAAATCCTCTCCAAAATCTGGAATAATAAGAATACACATTTTAAACTACAGATTCACCCTGAATTCTCAGTCGCCACCCCTACTCCACTCCCAGTTAACATAGCTGAGGCAGAGTTGCTCAATATCCAAGGCACATGGCCAGTTTTCTGAGGCTGTTGTTCCTGGCTCATCATAAAGTAAGAAGAACTATGGATAAACCAAAGTAGTCCCTGTTCCAATCCAATCCCTGCAATTATACTGAGAAAGGGCATAACAAGTTTCTAGTGAGAAAGACTGGGTGAAAAATAATGGTTTCCCCTGATTCTAAGTGTAGTGCATCAAAAGATATGCTCTACCTCAATGCTATACTGCTCCCTCAATTACCAAGTGACTATATTATCTCCATTCTTTGGGTAACTGGGTTTTTGTCTTGAAATCGATATCCACATTCTCATTACTGGATAAATCCTGTCAAGTAGCTTTTATTTGCCTCATTAGCCTAGAATGTAACCACATTTCTACGTCAACTCTCTTAGATAGGCAATCCAGATATTTTGTCTAGTTTGATCTTTGTTAATGTTACTCATGTCCTTCCTGCTTCTTGCCATGTGTTTTAGACACTTCTATTTGGGCTTGAATCATTATGTTCCATGTCTGAATTAATTGCCCCATCACTTCTCCCAACCCTGCAGAATCTGCCTAAATTCCCTGTGTTTGCTTTCTTGTCTGGGTAGTGATAGATATCCCTATGATTTAGGTTTATGGCCTAAGTTCTTTGTATAGAAGGTTAGTCATTTTGGAGAAACAAAGCTGAAATCCATTCTTTATTTTGTTCACCCATTCTTTATGCATATTTATTTGGTATCCTCTACGTGCCAGTCATTCTTTTATTTAGGCCTTGGGATAATAGAGAAGAACTTGCAGAATGGTAGGAGGCATGAATATGTAAGCCAGCATTATCTATTAATTTATGTAATGCATATTAAATAAGCACCTATTCTGGGCTAGACAATACGTTTGGCACCGTGGACACAAAAATGAATAAAAGAGTTCCTGCCTTCAAAAGATTTATGGGAGCCATAGACATGAAAACAAATCTTTTAATATCATGTGGCATGTCTGCTAATAGAATTAAAGAGGGTAACATGGGAGCATGGATTGATATAAATGCCACTGATGAGGTAGGAAGGAGCTTGTATGGTGTATTAAGGGGATTGGCCTTAAAGGGAGATGGTAAAGCACAGCTGTTTACTAACAAAGGAGGTAGGCATTGGTTATTTGAATTCAAATCCTTTCTGCACTTGCTAACTCAGTGACCACAAGTGTGTGATCTCTCCGAGTGCTGGTTGATGCATCTGTAAAATGTAGATTAAAATAGAATTTATTTTTATAGGGTTGTTGTGAGGAACAAATGAGATAATTCACATACTTAACCTAATACCTGGCACATTGTTTATGCTCAGTAAGCATTTGTCACTATTATTCTATAGGCAATGAGAGAATTCAGGAGGATTTTAAGCAGGAGGGTGATATGGCCAAAATTCTGTTTGAGATAGAGCATAGTCAAAATTGTAAGTGTAATCATTTTGAAAACTGTGCAATACACTCATTGGCAATGTCTAGCAGGAGCTGATGCTTGTGGGAGAAGCTTAGGCTGGAGTTAGAGATTATGGATACATAAGGCTCTAACTATAGTATGAATGGGATCACCCAGGGAGAGTGTGTAGAGTGGATAATTCAGTTGACCGAAGATGGAATTGTTTGGAATACAAAAAATGTAAGGGGTAATATCAAAGAAAGAAATGTCTATGAAAAAGACAAAGTAGGAATGATCATAGATGTGTTTAGTAATAAGCAACATAATGGAGGCTTTCTCCTCCTTGAAATGTCATGGAAAATGATTCCCAGAGGGGGCAAAGAGCTGGGTATTGGGAACGGAGTAGAAGCTCACCAATTTAACAAGGTGGGAAAGGCACTGTGTGAAGAGAGAATAGTAAGTCCCAACACATGATCTCAGGGAGGCTAAACACGAGCCATTGGTGAACAATATAAAACAATGCAATCAGTGCCCCAATAAAATATTGTAGTGGAGAGGTCTTACAGTGTTTCAGATAGGTCACTGGATAGGCAGAGGAAGTGGGGGTGAGTATTCCAGTTAGGTGAGTCAGCAGAACCACACCTGGAAATGGGTGGCAAGAAGAAGATTGAGTAATGACCATACTGCAGCTGAGGGCTCCTTTAGGATAAGTCATTATGTGTTTATTGATAACTTAGGGATAAGGCTAAGGTGAAAGTTGCTTCCACAGTGCCGTGAATTTCTGAAATGTAATGTGACTAACCATATCCTTCTAGTCCCAGTAAAATTAAATACCAACTTGATTAATATGAGATCTGATTATGCTATTAGAGAGAAATGTAACCAACATTTTTGCCTTTGTTTTTTTAAGGATTTTCCAGAAAAGGAGAAGTCCACAGCAAAGGCCCTGGAAGATGTAAAGGCAAACTTTTACTGTGAATTATGTGACAAGCAGTACCACAAACACCAGGAGTTTGACAATCATATTAATTCTTATGATCATGCTCATAAGCAGGTAAGTCAAAGTGGGAAATAGCCTTCATATTCCTGGATTTATACCTTCAGAACACAACATATGCAACTGGCCTTATTTATCCTTGTCTAAGATGCTGAGGTAAAACCATTTTATACCTTTTTTTTCTTGAAGGTTGTGTTTTCTGTTTAAATATTGGGTGAAATACTTTTTCCTAGAAGTAATGTAAAACTGTAGGTTAACTTACAGATGATCCAAGAGTAGACTGACATTTATTTTAGAGTTATATACGTGGGGAAACCAGGACTCATTAAAAATAGTGTCAGATTCAAAACCACCTAGCTACTTCGTGGCAGAACTAGAACACTGGACCAGTACTAGGACAGAATCTATCATAGAGTTCTTTCAAGAATTCCAAGGTATAGGGAATACTAAGTCTTTGGGGAAAAAATTCTCAATATAAGGTTACATGTTCCCAAGAATACCCTCTTAGGAGGGTCAAAGTGATTACTTAATAAATAAACCATTGCAAACAAAGAAAATCTTGACAAAGGCAAAGTTGAGGGGTAATGGCAGGTATAAACACTTCACATTTCATTTTCTTTTTCTAGACATGGAAGCTAAGATTCTTTATTTCTATCTGTCTGTGAAAGAGGCGGTTATTATTCTCATCTGTTAAATTTTATCCTTGCTGCGTGAGGTATGAGAATACTAGCCCTTTAGGAATTAGGAGTGTTAAATACCACTAAGAAAGAAATTCCACATGGCCAGAGGATTATTGCTAAGAGCTGAGAAGGTGCACACTCCTAATATCTTTGAATATATGGGTAAGTCTTGTATATTCTAGACCTAGAATGTTTATTCAGAGTGAACAGCAATAAAGGTTTTGACTAACATCACTAATATTTATTGAGCACATATAAAATATATGGCTTTGGGAGATGCAAGACACAATTTCTAACTTTAAAGATACAGCATGCATATATAATTGACTGGATGTCTCTGACAAGAGCAAGAACAATGGGATAAATTGTTTAGGACTATGATTCCCAAATCTTAGTGTGCATAATCATCACTTCGGAACCTGTTAATGATGCAGATTTCCAGATTCTCCTTTAGATATTCTAATTCAGTAGTTCTAAGATGGAGCACAGGAGCTTGTATATTGAAAGGACACAAAATAGAATTTTTCAATCATATATAAAAATGAACTATGTGGCTACTATCCAACTCCAACAGCAATCAGTCTTGTTTCATTTATAGCACCACCACTCACTTCCCCACCCCTGCCACCACCGTGCATTATTTTGAAGCAAATTCCAAACATTGTATCATTTCATCTGAAAGTGTTTCAGGATGAATAATGATGCTTAAACAACCTAGCCATCATCATACCTAAAAATTAACAGTATCTTGGTATTAGTGGGTGGTCTTGTTTTCTCATTTGTCTAATAAATGATTTATACATTTGGGTTTGTTGAAATCAGGATCCAAACCTATCACACTTTTGGTTGACACATCTTTAAGTTTCGTTTAATGTATATTTAAACTATGGGTTTTTCACTCCCTCTTTAAATTTTACTCCTTGCAATTTATTTGTTGAAAAACTGTATTGTTTTACAAATTTGAGATTTTGCTGAATACAACCCAGTGTTGTCTTTGCACGTTTTCTCTGTCTTCTATATTTCCTTTAAACTTGTTGTTACAGATAAAATCTGGTCAAATGCAGGTTAACATTTTTTTCTTGGTAAAAATATATTAGAGGGTGTGTTGTGTCTTTCCATAAGGAGGTGTATGATGTCTAGTTTTCTTTCTTTTTATGACTTGAAGTTTGATCAGTGGGTTCAGATCCTATTGCCTTGATCCATCCATCATTAAGTACCTCACCAACCTTTTTCCACTAATAGTTCTTGTATCCATAGATGATCATTTGCTTAAACCTATTACTTCATTTGGAGCTGTAAAATGATGATTCTAATTCTATCATCCTTTTGTCGTTTATTAGATAGAATATGTCTATAAAGGCAAACTTCCCAAAAGTATCACCTAACATGAATTTTATGTAGGAGTGCTTCAGGCTGCATATTAAGAAAAAAGTCACTCTGGAGATTTAGAGAAATAAGTGACCACAGAAGGTCTCAGGGGATAGTGGCATTTGACCTGTGCTTTAAGTGTGCAGGTGTAAATGTTGAAAAAGAGGCTCAAGATGGGATGGAATTCTTGAGAGTGGAAACACAAGGAACTAAGGTGAGGAAATGGAGGGGTATGAGGTCTCTTTTGAAAACAGTAGAAAGTATTGCACTACCAGAGGGTGAATTCTCCACACTAGATCTGCTTTCTATAGCCTGCCTTTCACTCTGCAATTCTGCCTCATCAATTTCCCTTTTTATCACTTTCCTCAATCTTATTTCCGTTGGCTTTCCAACATGTTGATAAAACTACCTTTCCTCAATCCTTATATTCCATCTATTTGCCCATTTCTGTCTTTCTTTAGGCTTACTAGCATTCTAAGATTCCTAGGCACACTCCTTGTTCAAACAGTGATTGAGTTTCCACTACGTGCTACTGTGCTGGATGTTGAAAGTGGACAAATTTAACCCCTAATTTCAGGGAGCCTATAATCTGACTGGGGAACCTGTAACCTACCTAATCAATCTTTAAAATACATTGATTTAAATATTGTAGAATTTGTATATCTAGGATACTAAGAGAACATATAAAAATTATTTAAGAATGAAAAGATGACAACTGAGCTAGAAGTCTTAAAGAATGAATTATAAGTTAGCCATGTTAACCAACCAAGAATGGAAAGTCCTTTATGGTAGAAAACCTATATCAAGGCATGGGAACCTGTATCAAGCATAACCCAGAGAAGCTGCAAAAGATTCACTGTGATCACTAAAGTCACCATCAGTTTCTTGGAGAGCTCTTTAAAAATCTTTGAAACTGTCCCTCATTCCTTCCATTCTTCTCTTGCAATAGACCTTGTTCTCATTCTTCCTTTTGCATTCTCTTTTAACCATTCATGTTTAATCTCACTCCTGATTTTTTGCTAGGACCTTCTAACTGGACTCCCTGCCTCCAGTATTTTCCCTTCTCCACACCAAGCTATCCATTTTCAGCCAGATTGATCTTCCCAAACTACCATACTTATTCTGTCACTCCCCTCCTTGGAAAGCGTCAATGGCTGCTGGCTGACTTTTTAAAAAGTCTGAATTACTCAGTCTGCCATTCAAAATGTCCACAGTTTGGCTCTGGCATCCATTTCCAGATTTATCTCCTGCAACCCCAGAATTTCCTTATAGTTTCTTAAAAGATTCATTATGCTTTCCCACCTGCTCTTATTGGCTCATAATCTTGCCTCTGCCTGGGATGCCTGGGGGCTGTATTTCAACATATACTTCAGTAGATTTAATACATAGACTGACAACTTATATCCAGATATAAAAAAAGCTGAGATCTCATGCTAAGCTGAGTAACAGCATTTTCCAAATTCCTTTTGATCAACACATTCATATTGTACAGAATTTTGTACATGCTGCCCACTTTGGGAAACATTGGAATAATTAAATTTGCCATAGACCTCATAAAACTGCTTTCTTAGATAAATGTTGAAATACTTCCATCTAAAGATTTATTTTGGCCCAAAATATTTTGAAAATTACCTGAATTCTAAATGAAGCTGAGTTTACAATTTGCCTTTTAAATGAAACTGAATTTTATGTACAAGAAATAGGAAATATGCACTGAAGTAAAATATGCAAAATCTTTTTTTTTTTTTTTCCAAATCCCAAAGCTAAATATGTCTATTTGGTTCTTGCTTCAGTAAGGGCTCTTCTTGACTGTGGTGCTGATTATAATGATGGTAGTGGGGATTTGGATGAGAGTATTTTCTGGCCTAAGTAATATGAACAGTTGCCTTAATTTTATTTTCCATGTGGATTCAGAGTAAATATCTGGCCTCTTGTGCTGAACTTCCAACAATATGGTCTTTTGGTACACTTAGAAGTGAATCCAAATTCACATGGAATTAATTCTATTACTCATTAATAGAATAGTTTAGAGCTAGAAACAGGGTAATCTGAATTACCTCTCTACCTCCTTCTCTCACTTATAATTACTCAGGATCCTTCATTTTAATAAGTGATTTCTAAAGCTTTTGTGTTACCTTGTATCTAAATTGCAGTCCTATGTGTTTATTTTATTGCAAAGCTTATATTATTTACAGATTTATTGTAATTCTAGAGTAGTAAGCTAATATATAACTTTAAAGAATAAAGTAAAATAATCTGAGATTCATAGCTTTAAACTAATTCCATTGGGCATTTAATAACGTTTTCTATAATTTAATAAAAAGTGAGATATGTTTCTTGTAGAAAAAGTTTATCGGTAACAAAGCTGATTTTTTTCTATTTCTTCAACAAGGAAAAATTGAATTTCCAGTTTTGACAACCACATTCTATACCTAACTCATGTTTTTGGAAATAACTCGATTGTTTTAGCTATTGCCTTGAACTTTTTAAAATTCTGTGTAAATGTTGAGCATTATTACTAAAGCAATTTGAACATGTATACAAATTACAATCACTTGGATAAAGAGAGTATTGTAACTATTAATATAGCTAACATGTCAGTAACAATTCATTCCTTCTGAGACTACCAAGTCATAATCCCTTTCTCGGGACTGTTAGCTGCTAATTCATAATACTGAAACAAATAATACACATTCTCACAAGCAGCACAAGTCTCTCCTGCCCCAGAGACATACTGGCTCATCTCAGCTTAGAAAAAACAAATGAACCGGATCCCCATACAATTAACCCATAAAAATACCTTCCATAATAAACAACAAATCCGCTTTCAGATCCTCCACATGTGACACTTAATCCTCCTAATCTTCCTTTGCTTCACAATAGGATTTATTTTCACTAAGGAGGAGCTGTTCACTTCTCAAGCCTGGATTTGAACTCCAACTGAGTCATTCTTAAAATGTTGTTTTGGATTCTCCCCATCTCTACCTGCTCAAGATAGAATAAACAAAACAGAATTATCTTTTGTCATCTTGACTCCAAAGGGAAAAGATTCCCAAAGCTGGTAAATGAATTTCATCCAATTTTTCTTGCTTTATTCCTACAATTTGATTTATATTTTATCCAAAGACTGCCCAATGATACATTTCAGCCTAGTATATTTAAGCTACTAGTCATCTTAATATGGCAACAGGATTTAAAAATATAGTTAATTTGTAAGGTTGGCAAGATTGAAGAAGAAATATAGACTAGAGTGTCTAGAATGAACACTCTGAGAACTATAAATGTTGGTAAAATAGAATAATACTTATTTCCTGCTGTATTTTGTATTCTATAAACCCTGGTTTCTGGTAGATTTTATATTTCTATATCTGCGCCACCACCCTCCCCCAAGAATTACCCAGCAGTAATTGGAAACTCTATTAGCAAAGAAGTACAAAAGAACCAAAACTGATCTTAGCTTCTGAATCATAATTCACCTCTTCTAAAATACTGCTTTCACCCTGGCTAAGAGACCTTTTGATCTCAAGGTGAGCTCCCAGCTGAAAAATAAATTAAAAGTCTATGTTCTTGTTCTTTCTGTCTTTCAGATGTGCTAAGTGATTTCTTGCCTTAGTGTGTTTGCCATATCTCTTTCTTCCAGAGCTGTTTTTTCAGATGACTTTCAACTTTCTGATTCCTCTCTTCATTTGTGTCTTAGCTCAATGTCATCCCTTCTGTAGGATCTTTCCTTTGCATTCTAACTCAAGTTGGAATTTTGCCACTTCTCCAAGTAATGCCCTATTGGCACTGTCAATGGTGGTTGGAGTCAACCTACACTGGCTCTCCAGAGCCAACTGTTTAATATTCAAGAAATTTGTGAGCTGGTTCTTAAACCACTGGTAGATTGAAATCAGCCATGGTGGGAGATCCACACACACTACAAATAGGGCTTTATATGTTTCATTTGATTTTTCCACAGAGTTGATATACCAGCACACCATTGTTTAATACTCTGTAAAAAAAAGAAAAGTTATTTACTTTTTGAAATTTTTGCCCCTTCCCCCCTTCCCTGCCATTAACTCCACAAAGAGAAGAGTGGGGCATTGTTGGCCCTATTGGCCATGTAATCCTGTATTTCTAGAACTTAGAGCAGTGTCTAGCACATAGTAATGACTCAATAAATATTTTTTAAATGAATGAGTAGCTGAATAAGTGAGTTTCTAGAACTGACCCTGCTACTCTGTCCTTTGTCAATATATTCTACCATCATTGACTAATCACTTCTTTTTTCCTCTAGTTTTATTGAAATATAATTGACATATATCACCATGTAGGTTTCAGGTTACAGCATGATGATTTTTTAAATTTACCATTTTAATCGTTTAAAAATGTACAATTCAGTGATTTTTGGCATATTCCCAATTTATTTACATATATCATGAAGTGATAACTATGGTAGGTGTTGAGTTATTTGTTTTTGTACTGAGTTGTATGAGTTCTTTATATATTTTGGATATTAACCCCTTATCAAGTATATAACTTGATAATATTTTTCCCCTTTCATAGGTTATATTTTCACTTTGTTACTGGTTGGGATTACTACTTGGGCACTGTAGGTATGAACTCAGTCTGCCAAGATCCAAGTGTCATTAAGACCCCTCACCCCACTTCTCTGTCCCAGTGGTTGAGCCCTGAAGATTCCCTTATAATCTGGGGCAAGATCAGAGTAGGGGCTCCCACAAAGTGACCCACAATGCTGGGGGTAGGGATTGGTTGTCCCCCCTGGGTTTTCTTTGCTCACTGGAGAAACCGAAGGCTGAAGGGAGACCTCTCCATGTGGTGCTGCACTGGCCTGGGGGAGGGACAATGCAATCAATGTGTAACTGCTTCTCTCACCTTCTAATTTAGTGTCTTGGTCTCTGTGGTGCAAGGGGTGCTTTAGCCTCACCCCTGTGTTGTAGGATTTTCTCAGTGATGTCTTATTCTTGAATAGTTATTTGTTGTTCTTCTCCTGAGGAGGAACAAAGTCAGCAATCACCTATGTTGCCATCTTGGTGATGCCACTCCTTAGTCACTTCTTAGGTAGTTAGAGTGAATATTATAATGAGCAAAATTAGCTCTCTAATCCCAAGTTCTTTATAATTATTGAGCAAAGGCTGTCATGAAAACATATTTTTATAATTTAAGAAAATACTTGAGGAATATTAATGTTGAAGTAGTGTTCCACTTGAAGAATTTTAGACTTTATGGGAAATTGCTAGTCTTCACGGGCTTTTAAGCAAGCAAATGATATTATCAGATTGGTGACTTAGAAGAAAAAACCTAGAAGCAGTTTAAGGGTTGGAACACAAGGAAGAGAGCTTGGCTCTGCCATCAGATGGGAGCCTAAAAGCCCAAGAGATATGACTGAAATATTTACAGCAGTGACAAGGAGAGGAAAAGAGAGGGGTACATTCAGAAGACTGTCAATGGCTTATAACATATGAACATATGGTCTACCTCAGTTGTAATCATATAAATACAAACTTGGAGAGTTTTTCAAAAAAAAGGTGTCAGATATGAAAAAAGAATACTCCCCAGTATTGACAAGATGTGAGATAATAGATAGGGTTAAACATTGCTTGTGGGGATATAAATTGTCTCAATTTTTTGATGTTCAGCTTTGGATTACTTATCAAAGACTTAAAATGTGAATTTTTCCTATAAACAATTCCATCTGGCATGCATTCTAGAAAAATAATCACATTAATTCCAAAGATTTATACATGAAGATATTTAAAATAGAAAAATACCAGAAGCAATCTAAACATACAATGAAAATAAAGTGGCTAAATTATGATGCACATAAACTGAAATACTGTGTAAAAGTTAAATTACATTTTGGATCTATATTTTATACAAAATTAATTCTTAAAAGGAATGCTTAGATACTTGTTTATATTAAAAATTAAGGAATATATAAGTATGGAACATTAAGTAATAGTATTTAATTACAATTTGGTCCATA
Organism: Balaenoptera acutorostrata; assembly: GCF_949987535.1. Lineage (NCBI taxonomy): Eukaryota > Metazoa > Chordata > Mammalia > Artiodactyla > Balaenopteridae > Balaenoptera > Balaenoptera acutorostrata. The sequence continues at coordinate 54,894,389 of NC_080070.1, forward strand.
TCTTTTTAGATAAGTTTCTAAATACTTATTATCAAGTCATAAACTCTTGTATAAAACATAAACATAAAATGTGATTATATTATACACATTATTCTGCCTTCATATGTTTTCACTTATATCTTGTCAATCCATAGGGATTTGTATTTTATTGTGTTGTTAAGTCAATGATCAGAATTTATGTCACTGTGACTTGTAGATTTTTTTTTTATGTGACCCTCATAAGGTACTGTGATTACTTTATAATTATATTTTCTTTCTTGTATACCTATTTTTTCCTGGAGTTAGAAACTGCCTTATTTTTATATTTGCTCAATTTTTTAAAACCACTGCCTATTTCTTTTTTTTTTTTTTTTTTTATAATTACAAGATGGTTTTGAAATGAGTTTTATTTATTTATTTATTTATTTATTTTATTTATGGCAGTGTTGGGTCTTCGTTTCTGTGCGAGGGCTTTCTCTAGTTGTGGCAAGCGGGGGCCACTCTTCATTGCGGTGCGCGTGCCTCTCACTGTCGCGGCCTCTCTTGTTGCGGAGCACAGGCTCCGGACGCGCAGGCTCAGTAGTTGTGGCTCACGGGCCCAGTTGCTCCGCGGCATGTGGGATCTTCCCAGACCAGGGCTCGAACCCGTGTCCCCTGCATTGGCAGGCAGATTCTCAACCACTGCACCACCAGGGAAGCCCCCACTGCCTATTTCTAATTCATCTCTGAACTATTTGCCATACATAAGAAAAAAGTCTGATTACAAAACATCAGGTAAATGAAATAATAGATCAGTCCATGTCGAGCCCCTCCCTCTTCTGGTGAATTCTTCGGTCTTTCTGCTGCAGTGTTACCCAGTTGCCTTCCAGACCTGCTGCACAGATGTTCTTTTGGGACTTCTCTTTATCATCCTCCTATGAATGCTTTTGTTTCTCTCTTAGATTGTAGTCCTTGTTTCCTTGATCTCATGTTTTCCTATATCTTATTTTATTCCTCCTTTTGGTGGAACCTATTCTCCCAAAGCTTCCTAAGGAAGACTACACATAAGGTAAAATTTGAGGCCCTTGTCTGTCAGTAAATATAAATGTGTTTATTCTATGCTCACATTTTATTTATTTTTCAACTGGGTTTTAGCCTTTAGTGTTGCTGTTGAAAAGTTATATGTCATTTTGGCTCTTAATCCTTCTTTTCAGAAACTTTTAGACTTTCCTCTTCATCATTTCATTTTATAACAAACATTTCCTTAGTGCCTGCTATGTACCAGACACTATTCCAAATACTGGGAATACTTTCAGAAACCAACCAATCATATCCATCCTCTGGAGCTATCATAGTAAGTGTGGGAAAACAGAAAATGAAGATATAAAATACACAGGACATTGGATGGTTCTACCTGCTATGGAGGAAAATAAAAGAGTACAGTGTATAGGGAGTGCAAAGGGGCAAATAGAATTTTAATTAAGGGTTTCAGTGAAAACCTTAATGAAAAGACAAAAATAAACAAAAACCTAAAAGATATAAGGGAACAATCAATGATAGCCATCTATCTGAGGGAGAGTATTCCAGGAAGAGGGAATGCCCAATGCAAAGTTTGGGAGATAAGGCGATGTACAGTGCTCCAAAGACACCTAATAGGTTAATATCCTACAGTGATTTGCTTTGAGGTGAGTTGCTTTTCAATTACTGTGCAGGGAACCCCATGTGGTAGTTCAATTTGGAAAGTCATATCGTTTGTTTTGGGAGGTTTTTAAAAATCATTTATTGGATAATTTCCTCCTCTACTCTTTCTTCTCTTTCAAAGTCCTTTTATTTGGATATTAGAATTCCAACATAAATCTTCCAAATCTTACTATTTTCTGTATATTAGTCTTTATGTCAACATAAAGATTTCCACAGTTTATCTTCCAATTTTTCTACTGAACATTTTTTTACATTGTATGAGTGTGTATGTGTGTGGGGAGAGAAAAAGAGAAAGACAGAGAAGAGAGCAAGAGAACAAGCAAGGGCACATTGGGTTTTACCTATGGTTTACATGCTAGAGGCCTTCCTCAAATATCTTGTAGTACTTGGCTGTTTATCTGACATTCTTGTTTATAACTGAGGGAACAAAAATTTGACTGGAAGCTTTGTATGTGTGGGTTGAGTTTGGCAGGTGTGATAGGGCAGTAATTCATTTTTTTCATTGGGTGACCTCCAAGTGTCAACATCTGTGGATTTTTGAAAGACATAAACAGAAAGAAAACTTGGAGCCTCACCAGTATGAAATTTCCATTTAACGTCCTCATTTTAAATGGTCTTATAGCTTAGGCCTAAGATGAATCAGATGTTCCTAAGACTAGATCCTATGCTGGTTCACTTTCTCTAGAGAGCAAGCCTCCATCTTCTGCCAGAATAGGCTAGGGACCTGATGGCTCATTTGTTCCTTTGTATACTTAAGCCAATTCTCCTATTTCTAGTCCCAGGCTCTACTTTTCCAGTTCTACTTCTGTAGCAGGGGTTTGCTGGATTAATGTCAGCTTATCCTCACCTCAGCAGTCTGGTCTGCCTTGTCTGTTATGGTGCATATCTTCCTTCCCCTCTCTCCTTCCTCCCTCCTTCCTTCCTTCCTTCCTTCCTTTCTCTTTCTTTCCCTGTACCCCACTACCACCTTTATTTCTTAGTAAAAGAGGACCAATGCTACCTTCCTCAGAGAGGTATTGTGACAATTAATTTTAAAAATGCATGACAACCCCTAACCCAGTGCCTAGCATAAGTACTCAACAGAGCTAATGGAGGCATATTTTATAAGGTATGCTTTCCAAGGGAAGCTAGAGGGCCATTTCACAAGAATATTGTGTGAGGAATTCTTTCATCAAATGGGAGACTAAACTGAAAAACCTCTAATGTATCTTTTATCTCTGAAATTATGATTGTATAAATTTGTAGTTAAATACAGCTTTCTCTCATTTAATTTAAACTTAGGCCTGGACTAGGCAGTGAGAAAAAAAATAATTTGCTACTGCTATTAGGTCGCTGGAGCCATGACATCTAGCTGGCCTTTTATTTCCTGAACATAGTTTAGCAACTTCACTTTGATGTACGTCAGATCTCAGACAGCATGAAAAACTATACAGAAGAGTCTTGGTTCTGTACCATGTATTTGCTTTTTGTGTTGGCAGATCTATAGGTTTCCTTTTCCTACCCTATTTTTTAGTTTTTTCAATTTATATTGTATGGTCTTGACACAATATTTCAGTATATTATGATAGTTCCATACCAAATGAATTTTGCATGAAATTAATTCTGCAATATTTAGTGATAGCATCTATTATCCCATTGTTCGAGATTTACAAATGACAATATTATTCTCTTTACCTATTAGGTATTATTATCTCTTGAGTATCTAGTACTAGATGAGCTCCTCCATATAACAATATAAATTAACCGTTGGTAATTTAAGTAATAAAATAATACCCAGTATAATAAAATAGCCAAAATATTCCAGAGCTGTAGGTCAGACCTGAGCTCACTGCCCACACATGCTAATGATAAGACCAGAGGGTAGAAAGGGAAACAATACTTTACATGTATATCAGTTTTAATTCATTGTTCCCCTTCTATAGTTATGTAATTCTGCCAATCATGTATGGCATTCATTCAGTAATTCACTCTTTCACGCATTTGTTCAAACATCATTTGTGATAGAACTGTGTATTCTGTAAATATAAAAATAAATAAGCACTTCCAGTTTCTGACCCATCATATATGGAACTTGGAACTTGTCACTCCCATCCACATAACCAGAAAAAAACTGAACAACCTGAAAAGCAGCAACTTTTCTTTGATCCAACAGAGAAGTAAGGTTACAGGGAAAATTGCTCCTCTCAAAACTGGAGAGACAGACAGGTGGATACAGGAATCACAACTTACTGAAGTGTAGGAATTCTGAAGGAATCAGTTCCATTTACCCAGTAAAGCATGTCTGGCTTTCAAGAAAATAATTGCAAGACATACTAAAAGACAAAGAATACAGTTTCGCAAAAAAGATCAAGAATCAGCACGATACTCAAACATGGCAAAGTTGTTGGAGTTATCAGACTGGGAATTTAAAACAACTATGATTACTTTGCTAATGATTCTAATAGAAAACGTGGATAACATACAAAGATAGGTGGGTAATGAAAGCAGAGATATGGAAACTTGAATAAGAAATCAAAGGAAATGTTAGAAATTTAAGCACTGTAGCAGAAATGAAGAATGTCTTTGAGGGGCTCATCAATAGATTAGATATACCTAAGGAAATAATCAGTGATATTGAAAAAAACAATGCTAATAGAAACTCCCAAAACCGAAAGGAAAAGACAAAAATGAAAAGGAGAGAACAGAATATCCAAGAATCATGGGAAAATTACAAAAGGCATAATTATAGGAGAAGAAAGGGAAAAAAACCCAGGATATTTGAAGTAATCATGAGGAGAATTTTCCAAAATTAATTATACACAATAAACTAAAGATCCAGGTAGCTCAGAGACACCAATCAGATGCTCAAAGACAAAATACAAACATACATACACACACACACACCCCTAGGTATATCATATTCAAACTGCAGAAAATCAGGAACAAAGAGAGAACCTTGAAAGAAGCCAGGGGAAGTGGGAAACACCTTAGATAAAGCAGAGCAAGGATAAGAATTAGACTGGACTTCTCCTTAGAAACCATACAAGCAAGAAGAATAGAGTGAAAGATTGCAGTGTTGAAAGAAAAATTACCAATTTAGAATCCTGTGTTCAGTAAAATTGTCCTTCAAAAGTTGTGGCTAAATAAACACTCTCTCAGATGATCAAAATTGTGGGATTTGTTGCCACTAGGCCTACCTTAAAAGAAGTGGTAAAATAAATGATTCAGAAAGAAGGAAAATATATATGTCAGAATCTCCATCTATATAACGAAAGGAAGAGCATTAGAGAAGAAATAATGAGGGTAAAATAAATCTTATATTTTCTTATTCTTAATTGATCTAACAAAAACCAATTTATTCAAAATAATAACAGTATCAACAATGTATTCAGTAATTATAGCTTATGGATAAGAGCCATGAATAACAGCAATATTATAAGTGACAGGAGGGAGGAATTGGAAATACTGTGTTATAAGATAATTGCACTACCCAGGAATTAGCTAGAGTGCTATTTGAAAGACTTGGATTAGTTGTAAGTGATTTTAACAAACTCAAGGGAAACTGCTAAAAGAAGTTAAAAAGTATAACTGATATGCTAAGAAAGGAGAAAAAAATAGAATCATATAAAAAGCCTAACTAAAACTAGAGAAGGCAGAAAAAGAGTGAAAGACAAAAAATAAATAAAAAGAACAAGAGCGGAGACGTTCAAGGTGGTGGAGGAGTAAGACGTGGAGATCACTTTCCTCCCCATAAATACATCAAAAATACATCTACATGTGGAACAACTCTTACAGAACACCTACTGAACACTGGCGGAAGACCTCAGACTTGCCAAAAAGCAAGAAAATCTCCATGTACCTGGGTAGGGCAAAAGAAAAAGAAAAAACAGAGACTAAAGAATAGAGATGGGACCCATACCTCTGGGAGGGAGCTGTGAAGGAAGAAAAGTTTCCACACACTAGGGAGCCCCTTCACTGGTGGGGACTGGGGATGGGCAGGGGGGAAGCCTTGGAGCCATGAAGGAGAGCGCAGCAACAGGGGTGCAGAGGGCAAAGCACAGAGATTCCCACACAAAGGATCGGTGCCGACCAGCGCTCACCAGCCTGAGAGCCTTGTCTGCTCACCCGCCCTGGGTGGGTGGGGGCTGGGAGCTGAGGCTCGGACATCGGAGGTCACACCCCAGGGAGAGGACTGGGGTTGGCTGCGTGAACACAGCCTGAAGGGGCTAGTGCACCACAGCTAGACGGGACGGAGTCTGGGAAAAAGTCTGGGCCTGCCAGAGAGGCAAGAGACCTTTGTTTTGAGGTGTGCGAGGAGGGGGGATTCCTTCCCTGTGTGCTCACAGAAGGCAGAGCACCACCTAAGCGAGCTCTAGAGATGGGTGCGAGACACAGCTATCAGCTCAGGCCCCAGAGACAGGCATGAACTGCTAACGCTGCCACAGCCACCAAGAGTCCTGTGTGCAAGCTCAGGTCACTGTCAACATCCCTCGAGGAGCCAGTGCAGCACGCCACTGCCAGAGTCCCGAGATCCAGGGACAACTTCCCGGGAGAACAAACGGTGCCTCTCAGGCTGTTGCAACATCATACCAGCCTCTGCTGCCTCTGGCTCACACCACATTCCAATTATGACTACCATACACCTACCTACCCCCAGCCTGAATGAGCAAGAGAGCCCTAGTCAGCTGCTGCTTTAACCCCCTCCTGTCTGGGTGGGGAACAGACTCCTGAGGGCAGCGTACAAGCAGAGGTGGGGCCAAAACCAAAGGTGAACACCAGGAGCTGTGCAAACAAAGAAGAGAAAGGGAAATTTCTCCATGCAGTCTAAGGAGCACCAGATTAAATCCCCACAATTAACTTGATAAACCCTGGATCTGAAGAATAACTCAATAGACAATGAATGTTCCCAAAATTGAGGCGGTGGACTTTGGGAGCAACTGTAGACTTTGGGTTTGCTTTCTGCATCTAATTTGTTTCTGGTTTTATGTTTATCTTAATATAGTATTTAGTGCTTATTATCATTGCTGGATTTGTTTATTGGTTTGGTTGCTCTCTTCCTTTTTTTCATAAATATATATATATATATATATATATATATATTTCCTTTTTCTCTTTTTGTGAGTGTGTATGTGTATGCTTCTTTGTGTGATTTTGTCTGTATAGGTTTGCTTTTACCATTTGTCCTAGGGTTCTGTCCATTTTATGTGTTTTTGTTCTTTTGTTTTGTTTTGTTTTCTCTGTTCCTTTTCTTCTGAGCTGTTTAGCTGGCAGGGTCTTGGTGCTCTGGCTGGGTATTGGGCCTGAGCCTCCAAGGTGGGAGGGCCTAGTCCAGGATATTGGACCACTAGAGACCTCCCAGCCCCACGTAATATCAATCACTGAGAGCTCTCCCAGAGATCTTCATCTCAACACTAAGACCCAGCTCCACCCAACGGCCAGCAAGCTCCAGGGCTGGGCGCCCCATGCCAAACAACTACCAAGACAGGAACACAACCCCACCCATTAGCCTTGAGGCTGCCTAAAGTCATACAAAGTTCACAGACACTCTAAAACACACCACTCGTTACAGCCTTGCCCACCAAAGGACAAGATACAGCCCACCCAGCAGAACACAGGCACAAGTCCCCTCCACCAGGAAGCCTACACAAGCCACTGAACCAGCCTCACCCACTGGGGACAGACACCAAAAATAAAGGAAATTACGACCCTGCAGCCTGCAAAAAGGAAATCCCAAACACAGTAAGTTAAACAAAATGAGAATACAGAGAAATATGCAGTAGATGAAGGATCAAGGTAAAAACCCACCAGACCAAACAAATGAAGAGGAAACAGGGAGTCTACCTGAAAAAGAAATCAGAGTGATGGTAGTAAAGATGATCCAAAATCTTGGAAAAAGAATAGAGAAAATACAAGAAACATTTAACAAGGATCTAGCAAACAAACGATGATGAACAACACAATAAATGAAATTAAAAATACTCTAGAAGGCATCAATAGCAAAATAACTGAGGCAGAAGAATGGATAAGTGATCTGGAAAATAAAATAGTGGAAATAACTGCCACAGAGCAGAACAAAGAAAAAAGAATGAAAAGAATTGAGGACAGTCTCAGAGACCTCTGGGACAAAATTAAATGCACCAACGTTTGAACTATAGGGGTCCCAGAAGAAGAGAAAAACAAAGGGTCTGAGAAAATATTTGAAGAGATTATAATTGAAAACTTCCCTAATATGGGAAAGGAAATAGTCAGTCAAGTCCAGGAAGCACAGAGAGTCCCATACAGGATAAATCCAAGTAGAAACACACCAAGACACATATTAATCAAACTATCAAAAATTAAATACAAAGAAAAAATATTAAAAGCAGCAAGGGAAAAGAACAAATAATGTACAAGGGACTCCCCATAATGTTAACAGCTGGTCTTTCAGCAGAAATTCTGAAAGAGAGAAGGGAGTGGCATGACGTATTTAAAGTGATGAAAGGGAAAAATCTACAACCAAGATTACTCTACTCAACAAGGGTCTCATTCAGATTCGATGGAGAAATTAAAATCTTCACAGAGAAGCAAAAGCTAAGTTTTTTGCTTAGCTTTACAACAAATGCTAAAGGAACTTCTCTAGACAGAAAACACAAGAGAAGGAAAAGACCTACAATAACAAACCCAAAACAACTAAGAAAATGGTAATAGGAACATACATACTGATAATTACCTTAAATGTAAATGGATTAAATGCTCCAACCAAAAGACACAGACTGGCTGAATGGATACAACAACAAGACCCATATATATGCTGTGTACAAGAGACCCACTTCATACCTGGGGACACATATAGACTGAAAGTGAGGGGATGGAAAAAGATATTCCATGCAAATGGAAATCAACAGAAAGCTGGAGTAGCAATACTCATATCAGACAAAATAGACTTTAAAATAAAGACTATTACAAGGGACAAAGAAGAACACTACATAATGATCAAGGGATCAATCCAAGAAGAAGATATAGCAATTGTAAATATTTATGCACCCAACATAGGAGCACCTCAATACATAAGGCAAACGCTAACAGCCATAAAAGGGGAAATCAACAGTAACACAATAATAGTAGGAGACTGTAACCCCACTTTCACCAATGGACAGATCATCCAAAATGAAAACAAATGAGGAAACTAAGCTATAAATGACACATTATACCAGATAGATTTAATTGATATTTATAGGACATTCCATCCAAAAAAAAACAGAATACACTTTCTTCTCAAGTGCTCATGGAACATTTTCCAGGATGGATCATATCTTGTGTCACAAATCAAGCCTTGGTAAATTTAAGAAAATTGAAATCCTATCAAGCATCTTTTCCGATCACAATGCTGAGACTAAATATCAATTATGGGGAAAAGAGTGTAAAAAGTACAAACACATGGAGGCTAAACAATATGCTACTAAATACCCAAGAGATCACTGAAGAAATCAAAGAGGAAATCCAAAAATACCTAGAAACAAATGACAATGAAAACATGATGACCCAAAATCTTTGGGATGCAACAAAAGCAGTTCTAAGAGGGAAGTTTATACAATACAATCATAGCTCAAGAAACAAGAAACATCTCAAATAAATTAACCATACACCTAAAGAAATTAGAGAAAAAAGAAGAAAAAAACCCCAAAGTTAGCAGAAGGAAGGAAATCATAAAGATCAGATCAGAAATAGATGAAAAAGAAATGAAGGAAACAGTAGCAAAGATCAATAAAACTAAAAGCTGGTTCTTTGAAAAGATAAACAAAATTGAAAAACCATTAGCCAGATTCATCAAGAAAAAAAGAAAGAAGACTCAAATCAACAGAATTAGAAATGAAAAAGCAGAGGTAACAACTAACACTGCAGAAATACAAAGTATCATGAGAGATTACTTCAATCAACTATATGCTAATAAAATAGGCAACCTGGAAGAAATGGACAAATTCTTAGAAAAGTACAGTCTTTGAAGACTTAACCAGGAAGAAATAGAAAATATCAACAGACAAATCACAAGCAATGAAATTGAAACCATCATTAAAAATCTTCCAGCAAACTAAAGCCCAGGACCAGATGCCTTCACAGGTGAATTCTATCAAACATTTAGAGAAGAGCTAACACCTATCCTTCTCAAACTCTTCCAAAATATAACAGAGGGAGGAACACTCCCAAACTCTTTCTACGAGGCCACCATCACCCTGATACCAAAAACAGTCAAAGATGTCACAAAAAAAAGAAAACTACAGGCCAATATCACTGATAAACATAGATGCAAAAATCCTCAACCAAATATGAGCAAACAGAATCCAACAGCACTTTAAAAGGATCATACACCATGATCAAGTGGGGTTTATCCCAGGAATACAATGATTCTTCAATATATGCAAATCAATCAATGTGATACACCATATTTACAAACTGAAGGAGAAAAACCATATGATCATCTCAGTAGATGCAGAAAAACTTTTGACAAAATTCAACACCCATTTATGGTAAAAACCCTCCAGAAAGTTGACATAGAGGGAACCTACCTCAACATAATAAAGGACTTATATGACAAACCCACAGCCAACATTGTCCTCAATGGTGAAACACTGAAACCATTTCCACTAAGATCAGGAACAAGACAAGGTTGCCTACTCTCACCACTATTATTCAACATAATTTTACAAGTTTTAGCCACAGCAGTCAGAGAAGAAAAAGAAATAAAAGGAATACAAATCGGAAAAGAAAAAGTAAAACTGTCACTGTTTGCAGATGACAGGATACTATACATAGAGAATCCTAAAGATGCTACCAGAAAACTACTAGAGCTAATCAATGAATTTGTTAAAGTAGCAGGATACAAAATTAATGCACAGAAATCTCTTGCATTCCTATACACTAATGATGAAAAATCTGAAAGAGAAATTAAGGAAACACTCCCATTTACCACTGCAACAAAAAGAATAAAATACCTAGGAATATACCTTCCTAAGGAGACAAAAGACCTGTATGGAGAAAACTATAAGACACTGGTGAAAGTAATTAAAGATGATACAAACAGATGGGGAGATATACCATGTTCTTGGATTGGAAGAATCAACATTGTGAAAATGACTATACTACCCAAAGCAATCTACAGATTCAATGCAATCTCTGTCAAACTACCAATGGAATTGTTCACAGAACTAAAACAAAAAATTTCACAATTTGTATGGAAACACAAAAGACCCCGAAGGGCCAAAGCAATTTTGAGAAAGCAAAACGGAACTGGAGGAATCAGGTTCGCTGACTTCAGACTATACTATAAAGCTTCAGTAATCAAGACAGTATGGTACTGGCACAAAAACAGAAATATAGATCAAGGAACAGGATAGAAAGCCCAGAGATAAACCACACACATATGGTCACCTTATCTTTGATAAAGGAGGCAAGAATATACAATGGAGAAAAGACAGCCTCTTCAATAAGTGGTGCTGGGAAAACTGGACAGCTGCATGTAAAAGAATGAAATTAAAACACTCCCTAACAACATACACAAAAATAAACTCAGAATGGATTAAAGACCTAAATGTAAGGCCAGACACTCTAAAACTCTTAGAGGAAAACATAGGCAGAACACTCTATGACATAAATCACAGCAAGATCCTTTTTGACCCACCTCCTAGAGAAAGGGAAATAAAAACAAAAATAAACAAATGGGACCTAATGAAACTTAAAAGCTTTTGCACAGCAAAGGAAACCATAAACAAGACGAAAAGACAACCCTCAGAATGGGAGAAAATATTTGCAAACGAAGGAAGAGACAAAGGATTAATCTCCAAAATATACAAGCAGCTCAGTATCAAAAAAACAAACAACGGAATCCAAAAGTGGGCGGAAGACCTATATTGACATTTCTCCAAAGAAGATATACAGATTGCCAGGAAACACATGAAAGGGTGCTCAACATCACTAATCGTTAGAGAAATGCAGATCAAAACTACAATGAGGTATCATCTCACACTGGTCAGAATGGCCATCATCAAAAAATCTACAAACAATAAATGCTGGAGAAGGTGTGGAGAAAAGGGAACCCTGTTGCACTGTTGATGGGAATGTAAATTGTTACAGCCACTATGGAGAAAAGTAGGGAGGTTCCTTAAAAAACTAAAAATAGAACTACCATATGACCCAGCAATCCCACTACTCAGCATATACCCTGAGAAAACCATAATTCAAAAAGTGACATGTACCACAATGTTCATTGCAGCACTATTTACAATAGGCAGGACATTGAAACAACCTAAGTGTCCATTGACAGATGAATGGATAAAGAAGATGTGACACATATATACAATGGAATATCACTCAGCCATAAAGAAAAATGAAATTGAGTTATTTGTAGTGAAGTGGATGGACCTAGAGTCTGTCATACAGTGTGAAGTAAGTCGGAAAGAGAAAAACAAATACCGTATGCTCACACATATATGTGGAATCTAAAGAAAAGAAAAAGGTTCTGATGAACCTAGGGGCAGGACAGGGATAAAGACACAGAGGTAGAGCATGGACTTGAGGACACAGGGAGGGGGAAGGGTAAGCTGGGATGAAATGAAAGAGTAGCATTGACATATGTACACTACCAAATGTATAACAGATAGCTAGTGAGAAGCAGCTGCATAGCCGAGAGAGATCAGCTCTGTACTTTGTGACCACCTAGAGGGGTGGGATAGGGAGCGTGGGAGTGAAGCACAAGAGGAAGGGGATATGGGGATATATGTATACATATAGTTGATTCACTTTGTTATACAGCAGAAACTAACACAAAATTGTAAAGCAATTATACTTAAAGATGTTAAGAAAAAAAACAAGAGCGGTGAATAGAAGAGACTCACAAGTATGGTAGATATTAATCCAACTATATCGATAATCACTTTAAATGTTAATGTTCTGAATTCATCAATTAAAAGACAGAGACTGTCAGAGTTCATTAAGTAAAAGAGAGAGAGGCCCAAATATATTTTGTTTGGAAGAAACCCACTTTAAATATAAAGACACTTTAAAGTAAAGTGATGGAGAAATAGATGCCATGCTAACACTAATCAAAAGAAAGCTGGAGTAACTATATTAATTTTAGACAAAGCTGCCAGTGAATCTAGGAAAATTATCAGGGATAAAGACAGGCATTACATAATGATAAAGAGATCAAAGCACCAAGGGACATAACAAAACTTCATGTGTATGTGCCTAACAACAGAGCATCAAAATATGTGAGACAAAATCTGATAGAACTTCAAGGAGAAATAGATAACCCACTATTATACTTGGAGATACTAACACTTCTCTATCAGTAATTGATATATTGAACAGGAAGAAAATCAGTAAGAACGTGGTTGAACTTAATACTGTCAGGTTCAACTGCCGTCTATAGAATACTTCATCAAACAGTATCAGAATACATACTCTTTTCAAGCTCACATGGAATATTCACCAAGATAGACCATATTCTAGTCATAAAACACAACTTCACAAACTATAAAAAAATAGAAATCACCCGAAATATGCTCTCAGATCAAAATGAAATTAAACTAGAAATCAATAATGGGAAGATACTGGAACCCCCACCCCAAATAATTGGAGATTAAACAAGATATTTCTAAATAGTATGAATCAAAGGAGAAAGTCTCAAAGAAAAAATTTAAAATATTTGACCTAAGTTAAAATAAAATATGATTTATCAAAATTTGTGGGCTGCAACCAAAACAGATCTTAGAAAAAAATTAAAGCATTGAATGTTATATTAGAAGAAAGATCTAAAACCAATAATGTAAGCTTCCACCTTAGAAAACTACAGAAAAAAGAGCAAAGTAAATCCAAAGTAAACAGAAGAAAATACATTTAAAACTTAGAGCAGAAGCCAATGAAATTAAATACAGGAAAGCGATAAAGTCAGTAAAACCTAATTCTGGTTCTTGAAAAGATCAATAAAATTGATACAACTCTAACCAAGCTAACTTAAAGAAAGAGAAGACAAATTACTAATATTAAAAATGAAAGAAGAGCCATCTCTACTGATCTCATGGACATTAAAAGGATAATAAAGGAATATTATGAACAACCATATGCCTACAAATTTGATAACCTTTTTTTTTCTAAAAGATTTTTCACCAAGCCTGAATCTTTAGAGCAACTGTAGCAATGGCTTTCATAAAGGTAATTCTATGGGAGAACCAAAGAAATTATGCCAGGGTATAAATATATGTGGTTTTATGCATTACTTAGAAAGTAATTCTGGGCAGAACAATCAGTGCATAGTGAAGTCTTCTTTTGTTAAACATAAATTTGAGGTGTTCTTTGTAAGTATGAATATAGTCATTTCATTTACAGTTTAAGACATACCCCTGTGTTTGGTCCTGTGAAAGAAACAAAATTAAGTTCATCTCAGTGTGGAGATGGGCTTCTGTTTAAGGAGTAGGTTGGAGGAACACTGAAAAACACAGCCAAGATTTTTCTTAACAAGTAGTTTTATATCTATCTATTCCAGTGCAGAGAGTAAAGTCCTCAATATTTTTTAAGGGAGTTTAACTCAATTTTAGACAGAAAACTGTTAGAAATGAGGTCTGATCTGTTTGTAAAAAGTGAACTATATCTTCAGCTTAGCCATAAAGTCATCTCAGTCAATAACCATTAGAATTTTTAGCTCAATAATACAACTCTCTGACTTATACCCCAAGAAGAACTGTAAAACACATACCTAGCTAATATAATGAGCTTGTTCTCAAAGTAGAATTATTAAATACAAGCCAATTAATGGTTGAAGTATGTAAACTCACATTTATTCCTTTTGTTTGGAATTATTAATCTGTGCTAGATTTTTCCCCTTTTCTTTCTTTTTTTTTTTTGTGGTAAAATCCCTTTTGTTTTGTAATAATCAGCCCAGTGGGAAGAAGTGTATTGAATTGACTATGAGTAAAAGAAATCTTGTAATCAGACTAGGTTCTAACCCTAGATCTAAAAATCTACTCAACCTCTTTAAGCAGTAAGTGATACCTACTTCATAGGATTTCCAAAAAATTAAATATCATAATAAAATTGTTCAATGCAGGGTTTGATCCAAATAAATACTACTTCTATAATAAAGCTTTTTAAAAAAATCTATGTATAATAGAATCTTAATCTTGTTCTTTTCTATTGGGAGTGTCAGTTTTCTAGCTCATCAAATACCATCAAACGACAAACCTAAAAATTAGAAAGATAATCAAAATTTTCTTTACTCTACTGGAAATTGCTATCCGATAAGTCCAAAATAAATCAAAGAATCTGAATTTTGAAGTATAAAAATCTTATTAGCATTAGCAGACAGTAGTGTATTGAGCATTCATTTCTTATACTGCAGCCAGATCTTCTTCATAGAGTCAAAAGCTAAAGGGAAATAAACAAAATGAGATTTTTCCACAAAATCATGGTGGAAAATTATGGGCTAGATCTATAAGAAAGTCTGAATGATCTTCAGACTTTATGGAAGTCCATATGTTCAATGCATCATTAAAGAAACTGAAATACATTTGAGATTCAATTTTGAATATGCTAATGTGCATAAAATTTGAACAGTGTAAAAGCTGCCCTTTACAAAAAAATTCTGGATCCAGACATATAACTGAAAAAAATAACTTAATTGGCCATAATACTAACAGTCATGGTCACCTATTCTTCAGAACAGTTTTTTTGTTTGTTTGTTTGTTTTCAATGATTATGGATAACAAAGATATTTTTCTTACACAGGAAAAACCTGATGACCATCTTAATTTGGGCCAACATAATTATTTTGAAGAATTAAACAACTGGCAAAACTGAAATAAAATGGTTTTCTTTTTTTTAATTTTTTTTCTGAAGTTATTACAAAATATTGGCTTTATTAGCTATATATAATATTGGCTATATAAAATGGTTTTCTTAACACTTTCCACAATGTATACTCAGAACAAATGTTTAGTAATAGGTCCTAAATTAATATTTATTAAAAAATTAAAAAATTTAAATATTTTGAATCAAAACTACCCTTTAAAACCACTTTCATTTTGAATAGTTAATTGGGAACCACATATGTATTTTTAAAGCTGAGTCCCAAGTTTGTGTAGCTTCTTAAATACAAATCTAATTATCAAATTACACTTCCTTTCCTTTCTTACTTTGGTTCCTGGACTTCCTTCCAGCTATTAGCTGAAGCCAGAGCTGAAGTCCCATTGAGAATTTTGTGCACTGCTAGAAATCCTATGATTCACTCAGTGGGCAGTTCTGAATTGTTTTTTGGGTTTTTTTTAAATATCTTTATTGGAGTATAATTGCTTTACAATGTTGTGTTAGTTTCTGCTGTATAACAAAGTGAATCAGCTATATGCATATGTATATCCCCATATCCCCTCCCTCTTGCGTCTCCCTCCCACCCTCCCTATCCCACCCCTCTAGGTGGTCACAAAGCACCGAGCTGATCTCCCTGTGCTATGCGGCTGCTTCCTACTATCTATTTTACATTTGGTAGTGTATATGTGTCAATGCTACTCTTTCACTTTGTCCCAGCTTACCCTTACCCTTCCCTGTGTTCTCAAGTCCATTCTCTACGTCTGCGTCTTTATTCCTGTCCTGCCCCTAGGTTCATCACAACCATTTAAAAAAAATTTTTTTTAGATTCCATATATATTTGTTAGCATACGGTATTAGTGAAGTAAGTCAGAAAGAGAAATTGTGAAGTATTTTTAGAAGGAATATGTCTATAAATCACCTCATGATTATGTGAGCTTTGCCTGGGATTGTTTATACAAAGCCCATGGTGGGGTGAAAGGCCTTTCCCCTCTCTTCTTTTTTCTATAAAAAGTGTGTTTTGTGCCACTGGCATTGTCTTATGGTTACTTCTTTTTAAGTGAAAAATCAGTATATAGTTGGCCATGTATCTCATGTCTCCCTAAATAACTTCTGCTATTTATAACTTAGCAATGAATTTTCCCCTCACTGACCTCTTGTTTGATTTATAATTGTCATAGCTCTTATATTTTCTGCTTGTACCCTTATTTCATATCTGGTACATCTCAACTGCTTTTATTTTATTTTTTTCTTTATCTTAGATTTTTTTTTCTACTTTCATATTCATCTTCTTCAACTCTCTACTCCAAGTTTTATTACTAAAACATAGTCTCAAACCTTGGGGGGCAGAGCATAATTTCTTACTCAGCACTTAAATTTTTCCTATTAAACAGTAATCTATTATTGCTTTATCCACTGGTTATTAAGAAGATAAGCCTTCAGTATTTCAAAATGTGCTTGGTATATTGTTTTAAAGACATGACAGACTCATTTCAGCCCATTCATAGTTGTGCTTTAGTCTTTATTTAGATTTTAATTACAATTCCAAACTGTACAGTATCTGTAGCAGACACCCGCAGTGCCCCATCTTCATCATTCAGAATTTCCACTGTTCCCTGGATTTCTCTCAGCTGTCAGTACCTACACCGCTATGCCTGAATTGTTTGTTTTTGTTTCTCTACCTGAAACCACAGAAGCCCACTCTTATGTATAAAAGAGGCTGTACTAACACCGCCCCATCCGCAGGAATCCCAAACAAATGACTCTACTGACTATAAATATCCCGGTCCCTTTCTCCATAGACAGGAGAATTCCCAGGCATGGGTTTCATCTCTTTCCCCATACAGATATCCCCCGCTTTTTGAAAGTTTGCATTACATCACTTGGCTTTTCGGAAACACTTACATTAGTACCTGTTTTCTGCTAACTGAAAGAAATCCAAGGAGGGTTTTCGCTTTTACAAAAAAAAAAACGAAAAGGGAAAATAGTGTTCAGCGTTGTTTGTTTTGCTGTGAGTCTTTGTAGAGTCAGTGCACAGCCTGAGCAGCGGATTGGTGCCACCAACCCCCTTCCCTGGGAACTACTCTTGGCATCACAGCATCAAGCCTGCACAGCTTTGGACTGTGTCTGTGACCATCTGTGCTTGATCTCCGTGTTTTGCATCCATTGGCAAGATTGTCCTAAGGTAACGCTTTACACCATTTCAGCTTACGAAAGTTTTCACAGGAACATTCTACTTTCAGATAACAGGGGAAACATGTACTTTCCCTGAGATGAAGCCTCAGTTGCTCACTTGATAAATAGTTAAATAGTATACCTTTTACTGGCCTTCTTCCCTACTTTCTACCACCACCCCTACTCTCTGCCAGTTTTTCCTTGCCCTCCTAAATACACTTCTTGCCCTCCAATCCTTGTCTCAGCATCTGCTTCAGCATTATTCTTGCAGTTATAATTCCCTCATCTATAAAGGAGTAAGGACACCTTAATTTTGGGAGAATTAGTGTACAGATCCTAACTCATAGTACATGCTCTAATATCATTGTATCTAGTTAAAATAAGTATTATCTTTTGCAGCTGAGTACTCTCTCCAAGATATAATTTTGTTTCTTCTGTATCTCAGTAGGATGAGTTATTTCACACTGGGTGGAGAGGGCCATCCCAGTCGTCACCAATGTGACAAAATTCAAGGGTTGCCTATGAGGAGTTCACACATTTCTCTGTCATTGATATGGGTGATTCCATCAGCAGTCATACATTTCCATGCGGTGAGAATAATATTTTTCTTGCAGTCCTGTTTGAATCACTGCAAACACTAAAGAGAAAGGTAAAGTTCAATGAAAGGCTATGGAAGAGCCTATCTTTTAATTTTTCCTTTTCTCCCCCATAGAAGAACAATCTACTGTAATCTTTTACACTTTCCACCAACTTCTCTTCACCAGACTATTTACTACTCACCTTGTAAAACTCAATTTATACGTCTTCTACAAAGCTTGTCCTGCTCCTTCAAAGCTTTTGGGTTACCTTTTTTGTAACCTGCCCTAGCTCCCAGTATTTATTCCTATCAGAGCATATGATCTACTGAACTATTAACTCCCTGTTTATCCCATTAGCAAGATCCTAAATCAGTTGGACTGGATTATTTATTATTGCAACTCCAACGCCTAGAACAGTATTTAGCATATACAGACACTAAACTGTTAGATAATAAATTACACTTATCAATAGTGTTGGAAATAAATGTTCTTGCAAGATATTGACGTGGTTTTAATGAAATCTATACAGTTATGGAATATTTGCTATCGCACTGCCTCAAATGAGCACAGTTGATTGCTGGCCTTCTCATTTATCATCCCTACTTTTATGATAATATGTAATTAACCATATACCTTCGTTTCCAATTTGTGACCAACATTAAACTTGCTGGTGGTTAATCTCTGAATACTTTTGACTCTAGATACAAAGAAGGCATTAAGTCATCTCTTGCAGCATAAAAAAAGTAAAAACAACTTAAAGTAATACAGTGTTTGAATTTTATTTAATGTCTGCTTAAGTGAAAGCAGGGAAAACTAGATGTCAAAATGCATACTGTTTCCAAAGCATGTGGAACAGAAAAATAACATTTAATTATTTCATTTTTTATGTTCATAATAATCTATCACTTAATTTTTTATGTATTGATCTTCTAAATGTTGGGACATAGGGTTTATTAGTTTGATAAAGGGTTAAATAATGTGCTTTACTTACTTATTAAATAACTATGTATTACAGCAATGCTGCGGGAGAAAAACTTAAATTATCAAATGCCACTGAGCACAGGCCGGTGATTGCTTTTGCCTTAAGGCAACAAATTCCAGTTTTAAATGTCAGCTTACACAATTTGTTTTTAATTTTAAATATATGCATTTGTGAAGACAGCTGAGCTGTATTAAGAAATGCTGTACCTGCCACACTGGGAACATTTTATTTTATGGCAAAGAAAGCAAATAAGTCAGCAAATTTAATATTTGGAAACAGTATGTTTGAAATAATTTTATTTTAATCATTACTATCTAAAAAGTATCTAGCAAACAGAACAATGATCCCTTTACATTTAATGGCTAGATAAGCTATTTGTTATTAAATGTTGGTTACAGAGGAATTACATTTGCCACATTTTAAAGTGAACGCTAATCAACATGGAAATGAGCAATTTAACCCTCTTTACATTAGAAAAAACCCTTGGGACAGTTATTTCATTGTTGTTATGCTGGTCAAATCACTTAAGATGATTCTTTACAGAAGCACATTGCTTTTGTATTTAGAACAGATTGAATGACATTCCTGACTGGCAGAGAATATTTTATTATTTTGTTTGTGTACTGATGTTTTAATTCTTCCGGAAGAGTTGAAACAAAAACATCCAGGTGGAAACTGTGGATGTGTTAGGTGGGGTGATACAAGAGGAAGGGTTGTTGCAATAATGTTCTGCATCATATAGTGAACTACTTAAGATTTGAGTAAATTCAGGTAACAGAGTTACCTAAAGCACTGAGATTTTTACCCAAAAGCTTTTCTATCCCAGACCCCAAAAGCAGGGCTAACCTGCTCCTTACTGCTCCTTAGCTCTTTGGGTTCTTGCAGCTATGTCTCTTGCTGACAACGTCTCTTCAGATTCTGATGTTGGCCAGCATCAGATTTTTAGGACTGAGAAGAGCAAGAAAATCTGACAAGTCCATGAGGTCTTCCTTGTCCATCTGTCTCCCAGGTCTTGATCTCTACTTATGTGTGGGTTCAAGAACACCAGCCTGCTCATTTACTAAATATTTCTTTCAACGCATACTTATTATGCACTTATAGTATGGCAGTGACTTTTGGTCCACCCAGTAAGTCCCAGTGAGAAAAGCTAACTCCAACTGATAACTGAAGGAAACTTACATTCTGAGCAATCACAGTACCTTGAGACCAGAAGGTTCTTCCTTGAATACCGAGTAAAGCAGAAGATGGCTGTAACTCATTAAGGTAAATGGTGGAGCATGGAGGAGGGTGTATGAATAGGGAGTGGTAGTTGGTAAACTCTAACCAAGTCATAACTCTCACCCTAAGATGATTCCAAAGATCTAAGTGCTAATCAGGTGCCTATGAGCCATTCCAAGTGGGTCTGCTAAATTAGTGCTTAGATAGGGAGATCCAGATCTCAGGAGAGCACTTCCATGTGTAGTTGTGCTGGTCATGCATCACAGACCAAAAGGCAACCATCTGCAGTTCACTGTCTTTGTGGACATACTCCTATAGAGTGAGGTCAGATTCCTGGAAGTCACCAGCTTATAACTATGATTTAAGCCAAAAGACTGGATAAGATCACTTGGAAGATACTGTTGAGTCAAAAGAGGACCTAGGACCCAGCCTTGAGGAACTCCAACATTTTAAGTTTAGGTAAAGCAGGAGAGGTCAGCAGTAACCTTTATATGGAGTGACCAGAGTGGATGAAGGAATCCAGCAGTGTGTTAAAGCGGAGAGTTATTCCATGCAAAGGGAAAGGTCAACAGTGCTAACTACTGAAAAGAGGGAGAGTTGGGATTCAAACCACTTCTGTCCACCCAAAGCTCTACATGTTCTTGAGAAAAACCACACTATCCCTCACTAAATGCATATTAAAAAATCCAGTATCTTTGAATCTGGCACTCAGGGATGTCATATATGGTTGGCTAATATTTGAAAGCTTTCTAGGCAGTCTCTGATTACAATGGTATTAAATTAGAAATCAATTATGTTTCAAATAGAAAACTTCACATATTTGGAAATTTTAAAAATTACATCTAAATTTTTGTGAAACCAAGGAAACATCAAATTAATAAATAAAATATTTATTTATAATTGAATAAATATAAAGTAAATGCATTTCCAAACTTCCAGCATGTACTAAGGTAATACTTAAAGGAAAATTTTAGTTTAAGATCTTAATTTAGAGCAGAAATAAGGCTAAAAGATAATAAGCTAGATATCTAACTTAAGAAATTGAATTTTTAAAAAAGAGGATAATTTAAAGAAAGGAAAAACAAGGAAATATAAAAAGTAAAAATTAATAAAAAGTTCATTAGAGAAGATCAACAGAGCCCAAAGAGGGTTATTTGAATAAACGAATAAAATATATAACTCCCTGGATGATTAATTTAAAAAAGGCACCCAAAACACACTAATTTGAAAGGCAAAATAGTTATGTCTAGAGATGCTATTGGTATTACATAGCTAATAAAAGAATATTATGAAAACTCTATACATGTAAAACTTAGATACAATGAATAAATTCTTATAAGAATTCAACTCATCCAAACTGATTCCAGAAGAAATAGTAAATCTGAATGGTTTTATCACCATCAAAAAAAAATCCAAAAAACACTTTCTTTTTAATCTTCTCGTTGTAGTAATACCAGGTCCACGTAGTTTCAAAGGCAAGTTTTTTTATTTAGATAATTTCAATTTACACCAGTACTTCCAGACCATATGAAAAAAAGAAAGACTGACAGCAAAAACAAAAGAGTATAAAAAATTAAAAGGGAAATTACAGGCCAAAATTATTCATGAGCAGAAATGCTACATACATCATTTGCATCTAAATCCATTTATGAAATAAAAACGTAAAATCTAAGCTGGATTTTTCCCAAGAATGCAAAGTCCCTTTTTTACTAGAAAAAGAATCAATGTAATTCACCTCTTTATTCCTACAGTAGATGTAGGGGGAAATTTTAACATTCAGTATCATGTCAGGTTAAAAATTCTTAGGAAACTAAAAATAGAAGGGAACTTCCTTAGACTGGTAAATGATTCTTACTAAAATATAATAGATAATATATAACATCATGTTAATGGTATATGTTGAAAGCTCTCAGTTAAAATTAAGAATAAGGAAAAAGTAAATTGTTCCTGATATCACAATTTCTATTTAACATTGCATTGATCCAAGCTAATGCAGTGAGATAAGACAAAATATAAAGATAAATTAGAAAGGAAGAAACAATGCTGTCATTTTATCTAGATAACATAATTGAACACACTGATTAATAGAATTAATAAAATAATTAGTCTTGTTGTTGGATAGATATCAGTATTCAAAAAGAAACTACATGTTATACAACAGTAAAAATAACTTGGAGAATGAAATTGTATTAAAAGATAGTAATTGCAATAACATCAAAAATATAAAATACCTAATAATTAAACTAACAAAAAATGAGCAAGCTCTTTGGGAAGAAAAATACATATGATTTTACTGAAGGATATTAAAAAACACCTAAATAAAAGGAAAGAAACAACATGATCTTAGATATAAAATTTCAGTATTTTATATGTGCCAATACTCTGTTAACTTATGATACCCTTTCTCAAAACAATGACAAAAACAACTCTACAGTATTTTCTGTGGAATGTGGTGAAGTGACTCTGTATAAAAGAGTGAAAGACCAAAACCAGCCAGGGAACCATTAAAGAAGAAAAATAAGGTGAGGGAATTTCCTTTTAAGCATCCAGTTTTGTTAAAAACTATAGTGATTAAGACAGAATGATGCTGATGAAGAGATAGGCAAGTAAACAAATGGAATAAAATAACAAGTCCAGAAACCATCTCATTCATGAATGCAAATTTTGTTTATAGCAGAGTGGGCATTGAAAATCAGTGCAAAAAGGAGAGCCTATTAAATAAATATTGGGAAACTTGGTCATCTATTTGAATAATAAAATGAAATTAGATTTCTATACACATAAATATTAGATGGATTAAAGATTGACATGCATAACTATAGGAAAATATTTTATAATTGTGATGTAAGGAATTTTTAAATCAAATTATACAAAGCACATAGCCTAAAGGAAGAAATTGATCATTTTAACAGTATAAGACAATTTAAAACAAATTAAAATAAAGACACTTTACAGATAAGCAAAATGCAAGTAGTAATCTAAAAGATATTTCTGGTGTTTACAACTGGCAGAAAACTGTTTTTTTTTTAATATAGTACTTTTGTATTTTTTGTTGTTGTTTTGTTTTTGTTTTTTTGTTTAACCTCTTTATTGTAGTATAATTGCTTTACAATGGTGTGTTATTTTCTGCTTTATAACAAAGTGAATCAGCTATACATAAACATATATCCCCATATCTCTTCCCTCTAGCATCTCCCTCCTCCCCTCCCTACCCCACCCCTCTAGGTGGTCACAAAGCACCCAGCTGATCTCCCTGTGCTATGTGGCTGTTTCCCACTAAAATTAATATTCAGGATACAAACAGTAAGAACAGGTGGTTCATGGAAAATGGGTGAAAAACGTGAATAGGCATCATGCAGAAGAGGAAATATAAATGTTCCATAAACTTATTTTTAAAATGCCTAAACTTTAATAGTAGTCAGGGAACTTGGCATTAAAACCACACCCAATTCCCAAATATAGCCACCAGATTGCAAAAATTAATAATTTGTTCAATATTAATGTTGGGATGAGTATGAACGATAAAAACAACTTTGGTGATTTTAACTAAAAATAATTTAGCATGAGTGTGCTTTGTGACCAAGCAAATCTATTCCCATACATATAGACTAGAGTAACGCTTTCACGTTGGCTTCAAGGGATATCTATAAGGGTAAATTCTTAACAAAATTGTTTGTAATGGCAAGAAATTGGAAACAACCCAAATAAGCTATCAAAAATGGCTGGCAAAAAGTACTGAGGAGGAGTTATACAGTGAAATGCTATAAAGTGTGGAAAATAAACATTCTATCACTAGTATATCCAGATGGATGACCCTCAAATGCATAATATTGACCAAACAAAGCCAACTCATAGGAGAAGGCATACAGTGTAACTCCATTCACATAAATCTGCCAACCATATGAAGCAATAAAATATTGTCTTACATGCCTTGGTGGTAAAATTATAATGAAAGTTAAGTGAATGATTCACCCTCTTGATGAGAGTAGTTACCTCTAGGGGGGTTAGGGGAGCAGTTTTGCTACAACAGATGCCTTTATAGTGCTGACAGCTGATGATACTTTCTTAAATCGGGTAGTGATTACATAGGTGTTTTTAAAATTATTATTCTCTAAACTGCATATGTTTAATTTTAGTTTACTTTTAATTTATGATAGATATCAGAATTATTATTTTTTAATATAGCATATGCTTATGGAATGTAAAATGCCATCGTGGGCCAGGTGATTGAGTTAGACAAGTTGCTGCTTTTCCTAGTGTGTTAGTACTCTATAAAATGGCTCATTAAAGAACAAATTTTTGGACGTTTTCTTCTCATCAACTGTGCTGAGTTTAATTAAAAACGCACATAATAACCTGAGCTAAGAGACTGGATTCTCTCCTGTAGCAGAAGAAATTTCCCTCCATTACACAGTGACATTAAATACTGAAATTAATTCCTAAAGGAAATTATCAAATATCCTTCTATGAATCCTTTTAAAATTTGCTTTGAAATCAGCATATTATATACTTAAAGTTCTGCATGGTTGGTGGTAAATAAAATGCTATATTTCACAGTGTAGCGGGAAGAATACTAAAAGAGGAATCACAATTTCAGTTCATGTTGGTTTTGTCTCTTATAAACCTAATCTCTGAATCCTAATTTCATCATGCAATGTCCATTACTTGTGTTGTATAAACAGTTACATGAAATTAAGCTAACAGTAGTGCCCTTTACATATGAAGGAGGTCACTACTCTTTGGCTTTAATCACTGTTTCAATGAAAAGCTCTACCTGTCTTTCAGGTACATTATATAGACTTCGATATCTCATAGTCACCCCATCCAAATTTGCCAACCTTGAATGATACCTCATGAAAATACATCTTTATTTCTCTTAGTTGCTCAGGATCCTGCTCTCCTGAGCTAATGAGTAATGAACATTTAACCATGTCAGAGAAGCTACGAGTAATAATGTCAGGGTATGATTATTAATTTTGGCTGCATAGTTGCATTTTAACAAAATAATTTAGGAAAAATCATAGAGGCTGAATAAATAGGCAAGGCAACACGCTTGTAATTGGAGAATGAAATACAGGTGGAGATAATAAGAAAATTTATAGATATACTTATAATGAGGTATAGTATCCCGTAGCTTAGTCATTTGGATCTTCTTTCCATCCAAGTCACTCTCTCTGGGTCAGTTATAATGCTTGTATTTATGTTTTCATGTTGATTATCTAGAAGTATTTTTGGAAAATACAACTCTAGGATTTAAGGATCTTTCCCTAATTAATCTGAATTTGAAAGAAGAAAGAAGTTTTAGTACATCTTGTAAAGGAATGAAAACACCTTATGAATTACAGAAACACACATTCTTCCATTGTCAACTTTGTTGATTATCCAGGACTCTACAAAAGAAAATAAAATGAGTAGAGATAGGGCATTTGTCATCTTGGTTTCTTTTATATTTTTAATCATTTTTGCTCTCAGAGAAGTTCTGGTCTTTCTTCAGTTATGGGAGTTTCTCTACTATGATTTATTTAATTATGCCTCCTGTCTAAGCTTATTATTTTCATGCTCTGGCAGTTTAGCATAATGATTAAGAACTGCTGTGGGTATGATATCCTCCTCTATCTCTTTGTTAATATATATTAAGCGTACATTTTCAAAACTCTATTTGAATTGCTGTTAACTCTTTGGACACACGTACATTTTCCATTGATTAGATTTTCCGTCCCTCTTTCAGAGTTGTTTAATATTTGTGGCTTATTTGTGCACTTATCTCTGTAGCCGAGGTGCCCTATATGACTGTCTCCTCTTTTTTTGTTCAGAGAGATGTACACGAGCTGATTTGTGGCTGTTCTCTTTTTTAGTGACTGTGAAAGCGGCATCCCTTGACAGTTGGTTTTCTGAGACTGGGTACTCACAAACAAGCGCTGTTAGCCATTTGGGATTCATTTGTGCCTCCCTTTTTCTAAACTGCTTCACTTACCATTTCTACCTGGAGAACATCCCTTCCTTGTTGCCAAGCGTGACCTAGCTGACTGCTCCTGTGATACCATAATTAATAACTCTGTTTGTTCCTTCCCAGGCCCCTCCTCTTCATGGGCTCCACACCCTCCCGGTATAGACTATCATGATGTTGCTTCTATATTTACCACTGTGGTTTACCCTGTGGCTCTTTTTCTTTTTGCTTTCTGTTTCTCAGGGATTCTCTAGTTTCTGGTTTATGTAGAATGACTCCTTTTTTTTTGAGTGGGGTTATGTATTTCTTTATTTTTGTATAAGACAAAATCATGTCATGTCCTCCCATATCCCACCTTTGTATCTGATTTAAGCAATTATCTTATTCTGGTGTATGAGATGTTAAAATTGGATCTAGAATGATAACTCATTTTTATCTCCAGCGCTATGTCCTATTGATTTGTAGGGGCTGCCTAAAGTGAGGGTTGAGAAGGATAGTGAGGTCACCTCCAGAGTCAGAAGAAAGACTGCTACAATTGATGACAGATAGACAAAATGGCAAGGCCGGGGGATACTAGCAGCATCTGACCCTGAACTTATTTTCCAGGATCATAGATTATAAAAGTCACAGGACAAGTGTATATTTGTGATTTGTGATAAATTATTACAGCAAATAAATGGATGAGTCAAAAAAGGATGTGTTAGGCAGTGGGAACAAAACCAGCAAGAACTCTAGGGGGAAAAGGAAACACTAAAGAGAAGCTCGAAACTTAATTTGTGTAGAGCCGAAGCTCCCGTACGAATGTAGGTGATGGGAGAAAGTTAGGTTGAGCCCTAACTGATTAAGGCCATCCATGCCAAGTTAAAGATTTGGTATTTAAAATAATATGAAAAGATAGAATCCTGTCCTTTCTTGTATTGCTGGAATTTATTGTTTTATTCTATTTGAGCTTATTTTTAAATTCCTTTATAGGGTAATTTGAAAGAATAAAATGATACAGTGATGATAATTATTCTAAGATAATAGAAACATTTGTGAAAATTCAGGTTATTTTTCCACTTTAATTAAGAAATAGGAGTAACAGGAGTAAGGCATCTTCTGTCTGCAGTGTCACCCACCATCTGTTTGTTCCTTGATCCCTGGCAATAGTTCCAGGCAAAGATGAAAACCAGCCCTGGGGTGGAGGCAGTCACACTAATTTGCACTAGGGCCTCAGAGTAAGTTCCCATATTGCAGTCCTTTTAGGGTGAGACCTCTGGTCACTCTACTTTACGACAGACATCTCAGCTAATGGAAGAAGTGATAGTTTTACAGATTCTCTACAGCCATGAGCACAAGTAATTGATGCAAGTGTTCTACTATTGTCTGCATTTAGATTTTTTTTTTCCTCCCACTATTTGTCAGAGGATTTGAGGTTTACAAATAGATTCTTGAAGATGTCATTCAGGGCTTTCACTGACCTCTGAAACGGCCATTTCTATTCCTCTTCTGAGCCACTTGTCTATTTGTCTCTTACAAGCCACCAGAATAGCTGCCCTAACACCCCTGCTGTTGCTATTTCTGATATTACCAGTCTTGCACCAAGGTTGAGTTATTTTTACTCTTTTTCCATCGTCAGCTAGGAAAAAAAGAACTGTTCTTCATGATAAAGGTCATATTTACATTTCAGAATTTTGAGTGACTGCACTGCCAGATGTTAATGCATATTATAAATAATATGGACTCCCAAATTTCTGAGTAGCATTGATTATAAATAAATATACCTCAGTAAGAACTATAAGAGGGCTACATATCAATGATCCTATCCAGTTACAAAAATGTAGATTTAACCTAGAACATACTTTTCTCTGACATACAATTCTACATATGCAATCAAAATGACAAGTACAATCCAAATAATTCCACAGTTCTTCTTGCATGAATCACCTTCCTACAGATGTTATCCTAACATTGATCTCTCTTTTAACTTCAAAGAGAACTAACTTTTCAGTCTGAAGAATCAGACTTTGTAATTCATTTGCCACTTTAGCCACACATTCTTTCTCGTTATGTTTCCTTATTTAATTCTAAAATTATTGCTGTTATGATAAGTAGAGTATATTATAAAAAATAATTTTTATAATATATATTATATTATATTATAAAAAATATTATAAAAAATATTTAGTTCTCCTTTTCAGGAAATAAAAAAAGGTGGAAAATGGCTCCATAAACTTAGTAATACGATTGCAGATTGTGTGTGTGTGTGTGTGTGTGTGTGTGTGTGTGTGTTTGGGGGATGTAGACAATGCAGAAAATTTTACTAAAGTTGCATGTACTGAGTTGTATCAGTATCTTGTAGATCAGTTGGAATAGATATATGCTACTAAATTGGGCAAATTGCCTATTTGAAAGGGAGTTTTCTCATAATTGAGAAGTTGATTGCTTGGAGTGATTTGGCCAACTGGTTATTTTATCATTCTTCAGATCTTGATTTAAGCCCTATTTTATATCCTTGCATTACCTCCCTTGATTTTGTTGATATAGATACTTTGTTTCCTCTTATTGTTCCCTCTAGACTATGGAATGCCCCTACTTCTTTTCAAAGATATACTTCCCATTCTGGTGATTGGAGCCCCCTCCTCCTCCTCTATGAACTTACTCCATCCATTGTAATTTTTCTGTTTTGTGTATTTTACCTTCTTTATAGTAGCTATTTGACATTAGCCTATACTGTCAGGATTCTGGTGGTTGCAAATGACAGATCAAACTAGTGTAATTATCTATGGAAATTTATTGGTTTACAAACTTGAGAAGCCAAAGAAAGACCTAGTCTTACACATGACTGCATCCAGGGACTCAAGTGATAATATCTTTCTTCCATCTCCTCACTCTACTTCTCTCTGTGTTTTCGTTAAACTTGCTTCCACCAAATATGGTCTAGTTTCACATGGGTCCCTGCTGTAGACATAGACACTTTATTTCTCCAAGCTAGTACCTTGAGAAAAAGAGAGGACTTCTAGTTGTCCACCGTACTCTAGGTTAGAACTACTGCTAGAATCAAACAGAATGGATAGTGGGGAAAGAGTTCTTTTCTAACAGAAGAGTTTTTCTTATTGGAAGAAGGGAGGAAGAAATATACAAGCAACAGAAGTCCTCTAAATATGTTTGTTTCTCAACCCTCCTCTATGACTCCGCATTTAATTATTCCTTTATTTGCAGATGACTCTCTCTTTCTCTCACCATATAAATGCTGCCTACATTTCACATTACTCTTGCTACTCATCTTGCTGAGATGGACCCTTGGACCCAAAAGTCTACTGAAAGTTTTCCTCCTATCTTTATTAAGGACATCATCCTTCTTAAAATTACTGACTGCTTTTCTTTTTTCATAGTACTTGATCACATCAACTTTGGCATTGTTCAAGACTGCTTCTTAACCAATATAATACATCTCTATCCTGCATAATTTTCTAACTTGCACCTCCTTTTGAATTTATTTCTTTCCCTCCTCTTCTATCTATTCATTAAATAAATCTTCCCCAGGGTGCTCTTATTTTATTCCAACATGCAATCTCCTTTCATGTTTGATTTACTTGTTTGTAGCTTCGATTATCCCTAAATGACAATAAGCACAAATTCATTATCTTTTGCCCAGAACATTATCCTGAAGTACAAGCCAGTCTTTCCACTGCCTATCAATAGGTACAAGCAAAAAACACAATCTATAAATAAATCAGACTTTCTGTAATCACCCCAAATCTTTCCCTTTTCTTCTGTTTCTACATGATCGAATGACTTTACCAAATTCTCAATTAAAGCATCTATGAAGATGAGTTAATATTGGCTTCTCTCTTTTTCATCTGCACATGCAAAATGTCAGCAAATCTCATCTGGAGTCTATTTCCTACTTTCCAGTGAAACAGTCTTATCAACAAAACTTCCTTAAACTGTTTTGATAGCTTCCTATTGTGTCAATAGTCTCCAGTCTTCCCCCATTCTAGGCAGCAAGCATAATGCTACCTGATTTATTTTTCTACCAGATAAGTCTGTCTTGTAGGAAACTGAAGATTGTTAAAAACTTTCAATGTGTCTCTTGCTTATAGGGTAAGGTTCAAACTCCTTAACACCAAAATTTTTAATTATTGTCCTTCCTCATTACAGCCCCACAACTGCCCATTCCATATTTCAGCCACCTTAAAATATTTGCCATTTTTCCCACATGTCGTGCTTAACACCTCCATCTCTTTGCTCATTCTGTTCCTTCTGCCAGGAAACCCTTCCCCACTGAACTCATACTCATAGGACCAGAAAGTGCTTGGCACATAGTAGATGCTCAAAAATTATGCATTGAATGTATGAATAAATTAATTAGATAGTACTTAATTTATCTTCATTTCCATATTTTCTAAGTTGGGATAAAAATTTATGCCATGAGTACCTCACAGGCAAAATGAAGAAGGTTTTTTTTAAAATCGAGTAAAATTTATTAATTAAAATCCATGTTTTAATCATGTGGTGATGTGATACCTAATGTGGTAAACCTGTTCCTTAAACACAAATAATACAGGAGCCAAAAAAACCAGTATACACATCTATGCTTTAATTATTGGAGAGATGTTCTTAATAATTCTAAATAAAGGTAGTTGAAGTTAAAGACAAGGTTCAAAATACGACATGCCTTCTCAGAGTATGATTTTTTTTGCTGCATTCCACAAAATGACTATTGAGGTTTTGTTACCAAACTCAGGTTCAGCCACTCACTGCTCAGAAGCCAATAATCAAGAGATAAGTGTCAACAGAAAGGAAAGATGCTTTAATCAGAAAAATCAGCAATCTGAGGGGAAGGTAGACTCACGTCCCAAGGAGACCAACTCCAAAGATTCTACTCAGCCATGACAGTTTTTAAAGGAGAAAAAGGGGGATGAATCTCAGTGAATCATTGAGGCAGGAGGTTGGATTCTGCATCATTCTCCGTTGCATGAAGACTGCTTGACTCTCTCTTCAGATGTTATATGGCCCTCGTGATCTGCCTGCAGGATTGCTAAGGGGGCTGTGGGGCAGAGAGTTAGTCATTCTTTAACTACTTCATTCTTTTAATCTAGGAAAAGAATCAATAGGTTAGGCAAGGCATGGTGTGCATTCAGGAGAGCAAAAGTCAGGAGTCAGCTTAAATCGCCTAGTGGTCTCATTCCTATAATTAGGTCTTTCAAGGTTAGAGGGGAACAGAAATGGGCAAAAGAGCTGCTTCCGTTTTGTGACTATCCCTTTATTTTCCTGTCACTTCTTAAAATAATCATTTGAACTTTATTTGTAGCACAGCAACTCTCTGAGAGTTGTAGAAGAAAAATATATATCCTTCTCTCTTTTTCTCTCTTAGATTTATAGGTAAAATATTTTTTGATTTTTTAAGAAACAGTATACACACCACCCACCATCAGAAAACCAAACAAGCATTTAATTAACTCTCTCAGAACATTGGAAAGGCCAACTCCAGTTCTGTTTATCTACTCCTCAGCTTTTGAAAAACATTGCATTTATACTGCCTTCATGTTTTCTGTCAGCGTTTGTGAAGCAGAGAAAAACAAATACTATTAAATTGATTTTCAAATGCTTGTGTAGCTTCAGGTTTAAAAAATAAAACAGTTCTTTCTTTTGATTCTAGAAAATGTTTTAACTGATTAAAAGACTATTTCTCAATTTGTATAACAACCCTAAGCACTGTGTCCCTATAAGTAGTTTTGAGGATATTTTACTAAAATCAGAGTTTAAAAGAAAAAGTCAACTTCAAACAACAGACTAAAGCAGTAACCTCATGCTAGTCACTACAAAGAGGCAACTTTAGACAATAGAACCGTCAAAATGGAAACCATGCCAAGTCTAATGAAAGGAAGGCACTAAATTTCTTTTCACTCTTTCAAAGAATACTTTCATCAGGATTTCATAAGATCTCCTGGGTTACAGATAAAAGGCAAATGCAAGTGGCTAGGTGGGGTTATTGGTTAAATGTTTCATTTTATTACAATTAATTTCCAACTTAAAATTATTTACAGTGTTCAGGTTCTAACTCAATATTAGAAATTCATCCACTTTTAGCCAGTTTATAAATATTTACCACCAGAAGCTCTCAAACAATTTGCTCAGTTTGGTATTTTTCATTTGCAAGGTATAATGTGATTAGGAAATTGACAACTGAAAAAGATAAATGGAATTTAATCTATTATTTCTGGAATATTTTTCATATTCATGAAGCTTCCCTTGTAAATCTCACCTTGATACCAAGCACATATTATAGGCTCAAGTACTTAATGTTTTATCGACATGCAGATACATGGTGGGTGTTTTGGGTGGTAGATTTAAATTTTCCCCAGAACTCCCATTTAATTCTCGTTTCTTAGGTCATGAGAATTTCCAACAAGTAAAACATTGAAGAAGAAACAAAACAAAATATGGACATCTTTCTGAAGAATGATAAAAATAACAACATATTTGGGGCAGTTATCTTCTGTATCAATAAGATTACAAGTTAATTTCAATAAAAGATCTTCTCTTTTTTCTCAAGTCAGTCACTGCATTCTGCACCTAATAGTCCAAATAAGGGTCTTCCAAATCTGCATCTTGGTTATAAAGAGCAGTCATACTAAAAGTCCAGTCTTTATGTAACCACCCTCTCTGATAGATGGCTATTTCACATCCTCTTCTCTGCACTAAAATCTCCAACACTACCTCTCCAATCACTACTCTTAGCTTATAACATCTTTCCTATTTAAGTGAGAAAATAGACAAACTAAGAAGAGAAATTTCCCAAACTCCCAGCCACATAACCCACTGCCTGCTTCTGTGATCATTTCTTCTGCCTTCCCTCCAGTTATGAAAAGTCTGTACATCCATCTAAAGCCTTCTATCAACTCCTCTATTTGTATTTATTTCCTTCTCAACTACTTATTCAGGTTTTCCTTCCAGGACCACTACTCTACCTGGCTTCTCCTTCACTCTCACTGACCACTCTTTTTCAGTCTGACTTGTGTATTTCTTCTTATCTCCCAGCTTCTAAATGTGGGAATATCATGGGGCTCAAGCCATGGACGCCTCTCTCTTCCACCTTTATGTAGTCCCTTGGTGATTTCTTCTGGTCTCATTGAGATGGAGAATAGAGAACTTCAGAATTTACAGCTATAGAATGAATCTCTCTCCTGATTCCAGATTTTTATGTGGACTAACCGACTAACATCAGCTTTTGGACTTCTAATAGACATCTCAAAATTAAAATGTCCTTAAAAGAGACAAAAAAACTTACTCTTGATCCTTCTCCTCAAAAACCCACTTTTCTTCAAGGCTTTCCCTTCTCAGAACGTGGAAAGTCCAGCCTTTCAATTTCTCAATCCAAAAACATTAACTTCTCTTTTTCTCTCTTACTGCATGTAAAATCAGGAAAACATGTTGTCACTATAAAAATGTAGCAACTACTTACCACCTTCTTGGCTATTACCCTGGCTTTGTCTGAATAACTGTAATAGCCTTTCAACTAGTTCACCTGCTTCTGCTCTTGCCCATTCCTCACTTAGTCTACTCTCAGAAGAATAATCAAATCATTCTTATCATTGGATCAAAACCCTCCATCTCTTTTGCACCTCTCCCAAAGTAGAAGCCAAAGATGACAAAGATTCACCCCCTCATACCCTTTTCTTCTAATTCATTGCTCTCTAAGCACTAACTACTCTGTCCTTGGTGCTCTGGCACTTGTAGTTTTCTCTGCCTGGAATGTTCTTTCCCCAGTGTCTACACAGCTAATTCCCTGATTTATTTCAGATCTTCGATCCAATTCCATTGATCTCAGTAGGGCCTTTTCTGACTGTCTATTAAATTTGCAACCTGTCCCTTTGTTATTTCACATCTCTCATTTCCTGCTTTGTTATTTTTTACAATTTTCATCATCTCTTATGCTATATATACATTTTTACGAATTTATTTTTTGTCTTCCTCCTACAAGAAAGTAACTGCCATGAGGACAAAGATTATTCTTTGTTCCTGTCGCTAATGTTTCCCCAGCATCTAGAAAGTTTACCTGTACCTATTAGACATTCTAAAAGTGACCTGTTGGTTTTGGGTAAATTATCCAATGTGTAGTTACATAGGTAATCTGTCTACATAAAATACTTTTTGGATATATGCATATCTAGTATATATCAGTTGAGTGTTATATTTGTATAGAATGCAAATTCCCAAAAGCTGTATTGTGTTTTTATGGGGGAGATTTACTAAAACATAAACAATCTTAAACTTACCAAAAATATGCTTTTTTGAGAGTACAATGGAATTGAAAATTCTGAGATAAAGATATATTTAAAAAGCTATATTATGCATGATTTAAGAGGGAAATTTTAAATACATTGTGGCAATCAAAATAAAATCATAAAAATTTAATCCAGGACTTATATTAGAGTTTGAGGCTCTTTGAAAAGACAGTTGACTATAATACCTCTATAACTGGACATTTGACCATATTTAGATTAATTTTGAAATTTGCTGGTATTAAAATATTTGGAGAACTTACCATTTTAAAACTTTACTGTGTAAGATGGCAGTGTAGGAAGATGCCAAGTTAGCATCTCCCCACATCTAGGGCACCTGCCAGCTGCTGGTGGGGGATCCTGACATCCAAGGAGATGGGAGGAACCCCCAAGTGAACCGGTAGGATGTGGGGGGACTGAGGGGAGAGGAGAAGTGGAAGCCAGACAGGATGCGTGCCCCTGAGGCTGGGGAGATCAGGAGAGGCAGGTGGGAGGGACCCTCCGGGAAGAGTGGGAGAGGAGCGGAGGGTGATTGCCCCACCCACTCGAGCCTGGGGATCCTGCTAAGCTCCCAGGCAGGTTCCCTGCCATCCAAGGCCCCCTCTCCCAAAGGAAGCCTGCTGGGCTCCCAGGTGATGTCCCCCACCCTCTGAGACCACGGGTGGGGGGCACACCTGGGTCCCTTCTGTTCCTTGAACTTAAGCCACACCCCCGCAACCCCCAGGGCTTTTCCAGCCCTGTGGGTCCTAAGCATAAGCCCTGACCACCACCCAAACCCCTCCCTGGCTTAGGCCCCGCCCTCCACAGCCAAGGCCTTCCTCCCCCCCTTTTTTTTCTTTTCCCTCCTCCTCTTTTTTACTATTGTGGTACTGATGTACATCCCAGTTGTTGATTCATCTATATTTTTATTTTCAAATTCTTTCTAACGTATCTGTTAGTTTCCTAGTCTAATTTTATTTACTTTGTTATTGTTCTCTCTTTTTTTTTTTTTTTGCCACCCCACATGGCTTGTGGGATCTTGATTCATGAACTGGGGGTCAGGCTGAAACTCCTGTAGTGGGAGCTCCAATTAAGAACCACTGAACTAACAGAGAACGTCAGACAGCAGGGAATATTCATCAGAGTGAGGTCTCACAGAGGTCCTCATCTCAGCACCAAGACCCAGTTCTTCCCAACAGCCTACAAACTCCAGTGTTGGAAGCCTCAGGCCAAACAACCAGTAAGACAGGAACACAATTCCACTCATAAAAGAAAAAAGAGACAGCAAAAAAATATGTCACAATGAAAAAGCAAGGTAAAAACCTACAAGGCCAAATATATGAAGAGGAAATAGGCAATCTACCTGAAAAAGAATTCAGAGTAATGATAGTAAAGATTATGCAGAATCTCAGAAATAGAATGGAAACACGGATTGAGAAAATACAAGAAATGTTTAACAAAGATCTAGAAGAACTAAAGAACAAACAAACAGAGATGAACAACACAATAACTGAAATGAACAATACACCAGAAGGAATCAATAACAGAATAACTGAGGCAGAAGAATGAATAAGTGAGCTGGAAGACAAAATGGTGGAAATAACTGCTGAGGAGCAGAATAAAGAAAAAAAGAATGAAAAGAATTGAAGACAATATCAGAGACCTCTGGGACAATAATAAACACACCAACATTCAAATTATAGGGGTCCCAGAAGAAGAAGAGAAAAAGAAAGAGACTGAGAAAATATTTGAAGAGATTATAGTCAAAAACTTCCCTAACATGGGAAAGGAAATAGTCACCCAAGTCCAGGAAGCACATAGAGTCCCATACAGGATAAACCCTAGGAAAAACACACCAAGATACATATTAATCAAACTAACAAATATTAAATTCAAAGAAAAAAATATTAAAAGCAGCAAGGGAAAAACAAAAAATAGCATACAAAGGAATCCCCATAAGGTTATGAGCTGATTTTTCACCAGAAACTCTGCAAGCCAGAAGGGAATGGCACGATATGCTTAAAGTGATGAAAGAGAAAAACCTACAACCAAGATTACTCTACCCAGCAAGGATCTCATTCAGATTTGATGGAGAATTCAAAAGCTTTTCAGATAAGCAAAAGCTAAGAGAACTCAGCACCACCAAACCAGCTTTACAACAAATGCTAAAGAAACTTTTCTAAGCGGGAAACACAAGAGAAGAAAAAGACCCACAAAAACAAACCCAAAACAATTAACAAAATGGTAATAGGAACATACATATCGATAATAACCTTGAATGAAAACAGATTAAATACCCCAACTAAAAGAAACAGACTGGCTGAATGGATACAAAAACAAGACCCATATATATGCTGTCTACAGGAGACCCACTTCACACCTAGGGACACATACAGACTGAAAGTGAGGGGATGGAAAAAGATATTCCATGCAAGTGGAAATCAGAAGAAAGCTGGAGTAGCAATACTCATATCAGATAAAATAAACTTTAAAATAAAGACTGTTTCAAGATATAAGGAGGGACACTACATAATGGTCAAAGGATCAATCCAAGAAGAAGATATAACAATTATAAATGTTTATGCACCCAACATAGGAGCACTTCAGTACATAAGGCAAATGCTAACAACCATGAAAGGAAAAATCAACAGTAACACAATAATGGTAGGGGACTTTAACACCCCACTTACACCAATGGACAGATCATCCAAACAGAAAATAAATAAGGAAACACAAGCTTTAAATGACACAATAGACCAGATAGATTTAATTGTTACTTATAGAACATTCCACCCAGAAGTGGCAGAATACACTTTCTTCTCAAGTGCGCACAGAACATTCTCCAGGATAGATTACATCTTGGATCACAAATCAAACCTTGTAAAATTTAAGAAAATTGAAATCATATCAAGCATCTTTTCTGACCACAATGCTATAAGACTGGAAATCAATTACAGGAAAAAAACTGTAAAAAACACAAACACATGAAGGCTAAACAGTACGCTACAAAATAAGCAAGAGATCACTGAATAAATGAAAGAAGAAATTAAAAAATACCTAGAAACAAATGACAATGAAAACACAACAACCCAAAGCCTATGGGACGCAGCAAAAGCAGTTCTAAGAAGGAAGTTTATAGCAATAAAATCTCACCTCAAGAAACAAGAAAACTCTCAAATAAACAATCTAACCCTACACTTAAAACAAGCAGAGAAGGAAGAACAAAGAAAACCCAAAGTCAGTAGAAGGAAAGAAATCATAAAGATAAGAGCAGAAATAAATGCAATAGAAACAAAGAAAACAATAGCAAAGAGCAATAAAACTAAAAGCTGGTTCTTTGAGATGATAAACAAAATTGATAAACCTTTAGTGAGACTCATCAAGAAAAAATAGGGAGAGGACACAAATCAATAAAATTATAAATGAAAAAAGGGGAAATCACAACTGACACTGCAGAAATACAAAGGATTATAAGAGACTACTACAGAAAACTATATGCCAGTAAAATGGACAACCATGAAGAAATGGACAAATTCTTGGAAAGGTACAGTTTTCCAAGACTGAACCAGTAAGAATTAGAAAATATAAACAGACCTATCCCAAGTAATGACATTGAAACAAAAATTAAAAATCTTCCAACAAACAGAGCTCCAGGACCAGATGGCTTCATAGGCGAATTCTATCAACATTTAGAGAAGGGCTAACACCCATCCTTCTCAAACTCTTCCAAAAAACTGCAGAGGGAGAAACACTCCCAAACTCATTCTACGAAGCCACCATCACCCAAATACCAAAACCCGAAAAAGATATCACAAAAAAAGAAAATTATAGGCCAATATCACTGATGAACATGGATGCAAAAATCCTGAACCAAATACTGGCAAACAGAGTCCAACAGCACATTAAAAGGATCATACACCATGATCAAGTGGCATTTACCCCAGGGATGCAAGGATTCTTCAATATACGCAAATCAATCAATGTGATACACCATATTAACAAATTAAGGAATAAAAACCATATGATCATCTCAATAGATGCAGAAAAATCTTTTGACAAAATTCAACACCCATTTATGATAAAAACTCTCCAGAAAATGGGCATAAAGGAAACCTACCTAAACATAATAAAGCCCATATATGACAAACCCACAGCAAGCATCATACTCAAGGGTGAAAAACTGAAACATTTCCACTAATATCAGGAACAAGACAAGGATGTCCACTCTCGCCACTCTTATTCAACATAGTTTTGGAAGTTCTAGCCACGCAATCAGGGAAGAAAAAGAAATAAAAGGAATACAAATTGGAAAAGAAGAAGAAAAACTGTCACTGTTTGCAGATGACGTGATACTATACATAAAAAATCCTAAAGATGCCACCAAAAAACTACTAGAATTAATCAATGAATTTTGGTAAGGTTAGAAGATACAAAATTAATGCACAGAAATCTCTGGCATTCCTATACACCAACAACGAGAAATCAGAAAGAGAAATTAATACTTCCATTTACGACTGCAACAAAAAGAATAAAATACCTAGGAATAAACCTGCCTAAGAAGGCGAAAGACTTGTTCTCAGAAAACTATAAAACACTGATGAAAGAAATCAAAGATGACATAAACAGATGGAGAAATATACCATGTTCTTGGATTGGAAGAATCAATATTGTGAAAATGACTATACTACCCAAAGCATTCTACAGATTCAATGCAATCCCTATCAAACTACCACTGGCATTCTTCACAGAATTAGAACAAAAAATATTACAATTTGTATGGAAACACAAAAGACCCTGAATAGCCAAAGCAATCTTGAGAAAGAAAAACGGAGTTGGAGGGATCAGGCTCCCTGACTTCAAACTATACCACAAAGCTACACTAATCAAGACAGTATGGTACTGGTGCAAAAACAGAAATATAGATTAATGGAACAGGATAGAATACCCAGAGATAAACCCATGCACATATGGGCACCTAATTTATGACAAAGGGGGCAAGAACATACAATGGAGAAAAGACATCCTGGGAAAACTGGACAGCTTCATGTAAAAGAATGAAATTAGAACCTCCTAACACCATACACAAAAACAAACTCCAAATGGATTAAAGACTTAAATGTAAGGCCAGACACTATAAAACTCTTAGAGGAAAAAATGGGAAAAACACTCTTTGACATAAACCACAACAAGATTTTTTGACCCACCTCCTAGAGTAATGGAAATAAAAATAAACAAATGGGACTTAATTAAACTTAAAAGATTTTGCAGAGCAAAGGAAACCTTAAACAAGACAAAAAGACAACCCTCAGAATGGGAGAAAATATTTGCAAATGAAATAACAGACAAAGGATTAATCTCCAAAATATAAAAACAGCTCATGGAGCTGAATATCAAAAAGAAAAACAATCCAGTTAAAAAATGGACATTCCACCAAGGAAGACATACTGATGGCCAAGAGGCACATGAAAATATGCTCAATATCACTAATTATTAGAGAAATGCAAATGAAAGCCAGAATGAGGTATCACCTCACACTGCTCAGCATGGCCATTATAAAAAAAGTCTAGAAACAATAAATGCTGGAAAGGGTGTGGTGAAAAGGGAACTCTCCTGCACTGTTGTTGGGAATGTAAATTGCTACAACCAGTATGGAAAACAGTATGGAGCTTCCTTACAAAACTAAAATAGAACTACCATATGACCCAGCAATCCTACTACTGGGCATATACGCTGAGAAAACCATAATTCAAAAAGAGACATGTACCACAATGTTCATTGCAGCACTATTTACAATAGCCAGGATATGGAAACAACCTAAATGTCCATTGATAGATGAATGGATAAAGAAGATGTGGTGCATATATACAATGGAATATTACTCAGCCATGAAAAGAAACGAAATTGAGTTATTTGTAGTGAGGTGGATGGACCTAGAGTCTGTCATACAGAGTGAAGTAAGTCAGAAAGAGAAAAACAAATACCATATGCTAACGCCTATATATGGAATCTAAAAAAAAAATGGTACTGATGTACTTAGTTGCAGAGCAGGAATAAAGATGTAGACATAGAGGATGGAGATGAGGACATGGGGTGGGAGGGGGAAGCTGGGGCAAAGTGAAAGTAGCATCAACATATATACACTACTGAATGTCAAATAGTTAGCTAGTGGGAAGCAGCAGCATAGCACAGGGAGATCAGCTCGGTGCTTTGTGATGACCTAGAGGGGTGGGATAGGGAGAGTGGGAGGGAAGCTTAAGAGGGAGGGAATATGGGGACATATGTATGCATATGGCTGATTGACTTTGTTGTACAACAGAAACTAACACAGTATTGTGAAGCAATTTTACTCCAATAAGGATCTATTAAAAAATAATAATAAGCTGTTAAAAACAACTCTATGGAAAAATATTGTATGGTACACTGTTTGCAAATTGTTTTAAAAAATCAAGGAAATTTGCTGTAAATATTTCAATTCTTTCCATAGTTCATATATAATCTCTATTTTTTCTATTCATAAACTAATTTTAAAAATAAACTGCTGATTTTCTTAAAAAAAACTTTATTGTGTATTTGTACTTAATATGAATCTAGGGGTGTTGCAATACCCCTCAGAGTCTTTTTGTCACATCAATCTGTTTAACAATGTAGATAGCATTGTCTAAATCATAAAAGTGGTGTTTATAAGTTGCTTTTTCCCTTTTCCTGAAAACTATTATATCCGTGTTTTAGTGTATATGTTTTTATTTTGGGGTTGTTTATACATCCAAAATTTGCTTGCATAGGCGATAGAAATGTACACTCAAATAATTGAATGTAATTTTGGTTGGTTTTCAAATTTAATTGACTTTTTTCAGTTTAGTACTAGTGTGTGTGTTTGTGTGTGTGTGTATGTGTGTGTGTTATTATTCATATCTGATGCTAAGATCCAC
This sequence comes from Balaenoptera acutorostrata, assembly GCF_949987535.1. Lineage (NCBI taxonomy): Eukaryota > Metazoa > Chordata > Mammalia > Artiodactyla > Balaenopteridae > Balaenoptera > Balaenoptera acutorostrata. The sequence goes on from NC_080070.1 coordinate 54,935,935, forward strand.
CAACAAAAACATATAAAAGAATTTTTTCAAGATGCTTACATTTTAATATCTGTGATATAATAGCTAATCTTTGTTTAATCATTAGTGTCTTGTAGTAAACTTCAAAAATATCGTGACCATCTGCACCTTTCACTTCATGATTGATGTTGAGAATTTAGTAGCATAATTATGTCCTGTGGACCTACTCGTATATCCTGGTGCTCATGGATTTGTATTGTAGAATATTTTTCTTTAAGGGATACTTCCTTAAGGTCTGCATACCATTATGATAGCTATAAATGATAGTTTGGCATGGTGTTGAATTTATTATCTAACTTGGTCTGCAAACATTAGTAATCTTTTATTTAACTCCCAGGGGATGAAGAGAGAAACAGCTCTACATTAATTATTTTGTGTGGGAGTCTTACCAACTTCTGCTGAACTGGATTTTCACCAGTATTCTCTCAAATGCTATGGTAACTTTTTTTTTTTTTCATGTAATGTCTGAAACATTTATATTAACATATTTCCATACATATTATGGTAACATTTTAAATGTTCATAACTAATGCTAAATTACAGTGGATCATCTAAGGAAATATATATATCTTACATTAACATGGATGTATTTCAACCAGGATAATTTGTGATAATTCATAACACTAGTTTTTTTTCAAGTTAATACCAGTAAAGGGCACAAGATAATAAAAACAACTAAAATTTCTGGTCCAGATGACGTGACAAGCCTAGGTTATGACACAGCTCTCTGCTTCAAACACATGGCAGAGCCAAGTACAGTATGAACATAGACAGCAATAACAAATGATAGAGCTGGGTTCCAAATGAAGTAAATATCTCAATAGATTACAAATAGATCAGAAACACAAAGCATGGCAAAGTCCTGGTAGGTTCTGAATCCAAAAGCAAGAAAAAATATTCCCACAATTGCAAAGTAAAGAGCAATAAACATAATGCACTCGGACAGAGTCTGAAACTCTGGTGGAAATATGGCCTTGAGTTAGGCTTCCCCACACTGGAAAGAAAAGAGACACAACATATAACTTCAACAGTGACAAACCACCACCTGTGACTACTGCTTTTAGCAAGTTGCCAGCCGGGGAGGGTACCAACCTTATGACTAGGAACTGTGCACGTGCCTGTGAGACTGGAAATATCGTAATGGGATGGAAAGTCCAGTTGCAACCAGGAGACCTGATTAGCATAGAGAACCCAGGGACAGGTAACTTAAAAAGTGATGAAAGGAAGAGTTGACAAAAATAAAGAACCCAACAACAACAAAAATAAAGACTTTGCATTCAAAGTAAGCCTCAAGGTAAAAAGCCAAAACAATGAAGAAATCAAACGATAAGTGTAGTAGGCAGAATAATGGTCCCCCAAAATATCAGGTTCTAATCCCTGCAACCTATACTTGCTACATCATTTGGATAAAGGGCCATTACAGATGTGATTAAACTAAGTATCTTGACATTGGAACTTTATCCTGGACTCACAGAGTTGGCCTTAAATGCAATCATATGTAACTTTATAAGGGGAGACAGAGAGAAATTTGACCTCAGAGAGAAGAGTTTCCCCTCCCGTGTCATTATGGAGGCAGAGACTGGAGTAATGCGGCCACAAGCCAAGGAAGGCTGGCAACCACCAGAAGCTGGAAGAAACAAGGAACACATTCTCCCCTAGGCCCCATGGAGGAAGTTTGGGCCTCTCAACACCTTGATTTCAACCCAGTGAAACTGATTTCAGACTTCTGGTTGCCAGAATTGTGAGATAACATATTTCTGTTGTTTTTAAGCCACCAAGTTTGTGGAAATTGGTTACAGCAGTCATAGGACAGCTAACAAAACCAATCAGAGCATGAAATTAAGGGGAACTTATTTCACTGAGATTTTCTATCCCTTTTCTCATGACTGATGGGAACAATGACCTTGCCAGGTTTATACATTCTAAGCAGAAGCCAGAAGTCTATTTTAGATTTTAACTCCAATGTCTTTGAAAATATTTGTAGTTTGCCCTCACATAAGAATGCTGATTTAATAAAGTACAAAATTTGAGATTCAAAATCATTTTCCCTCAGACTATTTATGATACTGCTCGGTTGTAGCCTAGTAACCAATACTGATAATGATAATTGTGTTTCTTCAAGTTCTGTGTGAAGAGTTTCATGGCACTAGTTTTCCTCAATTATGATGATTCTTGGCAGTGTATAATTTTTGTGTTTGCAAATTCCTGCTGACTGGTCTGAGGATGGTAGATCAATGGGTCTTATTCTATCTCTGGTAATTATGTAGGAGATCAAGATGTGTCATTGTCTGAGAATTCTGATTGTTTTTATTTTGAAGGTGAGTGCTTATGTAAACATAGAAGAGTTAACAAGGTCAGGAAATTGAAGATTGAGATAACACTGTTTTCTTATGCCCATATTCAAATTTCACCAACTGTATCAATAATGTCCTTTAGAGCTATTGTTACCTGGGACTAGGATCCAATCCAGAATCAGGCATTACATTTATTTATATCTTTCTTGTCTCCTCTAACCTGAAATACTGCTAATCCATGCTCTGTTTATAGTTCTTTTTTTGGGGGTGGCGGGTAAAATTCCTATATAGTGAGCTGCACATATTTAATGTTTTGACAAATGAATGTAATCAGCACTGCTATCAATATACAGGATATTTCCAACATCTCAGTTCTCCTTATAGGTGGAAACATACAGTATGTGGTATTCTGTGTTTGGCTTCTTGAGCTCAGCATAATGACTTTGTAATGTGCTCATGTTTTTGCAGAGAGCAGTTGTTCATACTTTGTATTACTATCTCATTATTTGCATATATCACGTGTTTATTCATTTAGCAGTTTGAATTGATGGGAGATTGTTGCTTTTTTTGGATGTTATGATAAAATGGCTTTGAAACATTTTGTACAAGCTCTCTTCAATTTAATTTTGTGTACATATATTTTAATTTCTTTTCAGTAAATACTTAGGGATGAATTGCTATATCATAGGATAAATATAAGTTTACTTTTACAAAAAGCTGGCAAAACTCTTTCCAAATTGGTTGGTTCATTTTATATTCCTACCAGCTGTATGTGAGAGTTGCCAGTTCCAGAACAGGTAAAATTAATCGATGGTAAAAAAAAAAATTGTTTTAGAATTGGGATAATTCCAGAGCAACTACTTGGGTACCCTATGGCCCATTTTCACAGAAAATACCCCTATACTTTGATAAGATTACTAGTCGAATTTCTCGAATTTCCTAACAAATATTCAGCCCTTGTTTTCACCTCTCTCTTTTCCAAACCTTATGATCTATCAATTATATAGATTTCCAACATTGTGAATTCTTGTCCAAGATTGTAAGAGTTGTCTGCTTTTAAACTTTTATCATAGGTTTAACGGAGGGAATTGATATTCAAGGACGATGGTCTATTCGACCAAGTATTCATGAATTATTGTAGGAATTCTATGTTATGTTCTATTATCAGGTTAGACAGCCTACAAACCAGTTATCTGGAATATGTTATTTTGTCAGTCATAGAATTCATTTGTTTTCCTTTGAAATTTAAAATAACCCCCTTATTTTTTTCTTTAATGTTGTTATTTTGAAGTTGAAACTTGATTATTTTTCAGTTTTTGACATATAACTGACATAAAACATTGTGTAATTTTAAGGCGTACAATGTGAATTTGATACACATATATATTGTGGAATGTTTACCGCAGTAAGGTTAGTTACATCCTTTACTTCATGTAATTATCATTTTGTTGTTGTTATGGTAGAAACATAAAAGCTTGACTCATAACAACTTTCGAGTATATAATAATATAACTATAATACAACTATAATTACCATGCTGTACATTAGAAGCCTGGAACTAATAACTGAAAGTTTTTATACTTTGACCAATATTTCCTCATTTCCTCCAACCTTCAACAATTACATTCTACTCTCTGTTTCTATGAGTCTGATGTTTTTAGATTCTATGTATAAGTAGGATCATACAGTATTTGTCTTTCCTTTTCTGACTTATTTCACTTAGCATAATGCCCTTAAGGTCCATTCATGTTGTCATAAATGGGAGGGTTTCCTTCTTTTTTGTGGTGGAATAATATTCCATTTTATATACCACAATTCTTTTTGTTCCATTCATCCATCGATGGACACTTAGCTTGTTGCCATGTTTTGGCTATTGTGGATAATGCTGCAATGAATATGAGAGTGCAGATATAACTTTGAGATAATGATTGCATGTTCTTTGGATAATTACTAAGAAATAATATTGCTGGATCATATTGCACTTCTATTTTTAATTTTCTGAGGAATCATTATACTGTTTTCCATAGAGGCTATCCCAATTTACATTCCCACCAGTGGTGCATCAGGGTTCCCTTCTCTCTTCATCCTCATCAGCATTTATCTCTTTCTTTTTGATAATAGCTATTCTAACAGGTTTGAAGTGATATCTCATTACAGTTTTGATTTGCATTTCCCTGATGTTAACAATTGTAAGTATATTTTCATACTTTTGGACATTTGTATTTACTCTTTGGAAAACTGTCTATTCAGGTCCTCGGTTCATTTTTATCAGATTATTCATTTTTTATTGATGCTTATGAGTTTCCTATGTATTTTGGATATTAACTCTTTATCGGATGTATAACTTGTAAATATTTTCTCTCATTCCATACATTGCCTTTTAATTTTGTTGATTGTTTCTTTTGCTGTGTAGAAGGTTTTTCATTTGATATAACCTCACTTATTGATGTTTGCATTTGTTGCTTTTGTTTTAGATGACGTATCCAAAAAAATAATTGCCAAGACTGATACCAAGGAGCTTACCCTCTGTGTTTTCTTTTGGGAGTTATGCATTTAAGTCTTCAATCCATTTTGAGTTAATTTTTGTATGTGGTATAGAATAGGAGTCCAATTTCATTATTTTGCTTGTGAATATCCACTTTCCCTAAAACCATTTATCAAAGAGACACTTCTTTCCTGATTGAATATTCTTGGCTTCCTTATCAAACATAAGTTGACCGTATGTGAATGAGTTTATTTCTGAGGTCTTGAATCTGTTCCATTGATCCACATATCTGTTTTTATGCCAGTGTCCATTGGTCTATGTGTCTGTTGGTATGCCACTGTTTTGATTACTATTATTTTGTAATATAGCTTGAAATCAGAAAGTGTGATGCCTCCAACTTTCTTCTATCTCAAGAATACTTTCACTATTTGGGGTTTTGTAGTTACATATACATTTTAGGATTGTTTTCTATTTCTGTGAAAAATGCCATTGGAATTTTTATAGGAATTGCATTGAATCTATAGATGGCTTTTGGTAGTATGGACATTTTAATGATATTCTTCTGAACATGAACACAGGGTATCTTTCCATTCACTTGTGCCTTCTTCATTTCTTTCTTCAATGTCCTGTAGCTTTTGGTACATAAATCTTTTGCTTCCTTGTTTAAATTTATTTGTAAGAATTTTGTGGTTTTTAATGCTACTATAAACTGGATCGTTTTCTTCAGTTTTTTTTTAGAGAGCTCATTATTAGTGTATAATAATGCAACTGATTTTCATATGTTTATTTTGTATCCTGAAACTTTACTTAATTCATTTATCCTGTCTGACAGTTTTTTGGTGAAATCTTTAGTATCTTCTATATACAGGAATATGTCTTCAACAAACAGAGACAACTTTATTTCTCCCTTTCTGATTTGGATGCCTTTTATTTCCTTTTCTTGCCTAATTACTCTATCTAGGACTTCTAACACTATGTCTTATAAGAATAATGAGAGTTATGCTCTTGTCTTGTTCCTGATTTTAGAAGGAAACTTTTCAACCTTTCAACATTGACTATGATGTTAGTTGTGGGTTTATCATATATGGTCTTTATTATGTTGAAGTATGGTCCTTCTATACCCAACTTGTTGAGAATTTTTATAATGAAAGGATTTTGAATTTTGTCAGATGCTTTTTCTGCATCTATTGAGATGATCATATGATTTTCTGTCTTTCACTCAATTAATGGGCTGTATAACATTTATTGATTTGTGTATATTGAATCATCCTTGCATTCAGGGATGAATCCCACATGATCATGGTGTAAGATCCTTTAACATGCTATTGAATTCACTTTGCTAGTATTTTGTTGAGAATTTTTACATCTATATTTGTCAGAAGTATTAGCCTGTAGTTTTCATTTCTTGTAGTATTCATATCTGGCTTTGGTATCAGGGTAATACTGGTCTTAAAAAAAGACTTTAGGAGTGTTTCCTCCTCTTCGATTTTTGCGGAAAAGTTTGAGAATATTCTATGTATTTCTTGTTTAAATGTTTGGTAGAATTTATCCCTGAAGCCATCTGGTCCAGGGCTTTTCTTTGTTGGGAGATTTTTTAAATTACTGATTCAATTTCCTTATTTGTTATTGATCTGTTAAGATTTTCTATTTCTTCATGATTTGGAATTGGTAAGTTGAATGTTTCTAGAAACTTATTTATTTCTTCTGAGTTGTCCAAGTTTTTGGTGTATAATTTTTCATAATAGCCTAGTTTGGTTTTCTGTGGTATCATTTGTAATGTCTCCTCTTTCATTTCTGATTTTATTTCTCTTATCTTTTTTTCTTGGTAATTCTAACTAAAGATTTGTCAATTTTGTTTATCTTTTTAAAATTACCAACTCAGTCTGTTGATCTTTGCTGTTGTTTTTCTATTCTATATCTCATTTATTTCTTATCTGAGATTTATCCTCCCTTTTGCTAACTTTGTGCTTAGCTTGTTCTCTGTCTTCTAGTTCCTTGAGGTAAAAAATTCAGTTGTTTATCTGAGATCTTTCTTTTTTCATAATGTATTTCTTTATCACTGTAAATTTTCCTCAACACTGCTTTTGCTGCATCCCATAAGTTTTAGCATGTTTTCTTTCCATTTTTATTTATTTCAAGATATTTTTATTTCCCTTTTGATTTCACCTTCATGGGTCACATTGGTTGTTCAGGAGTGTGTTGTTTAATTTCCACATACTTAAAAATTTTCTCCCTTTCCTCCTGTTATTAATTTCTAGTTTCATAACATTTTGATAGAAAAGATATGGTATAAGTTCAATCTTTAAAAATTTACTGAGACCTGTTTTGTGACCTAACATATGATTTATCCTGGAGAATGTTCTGTGTGCACTTGAGATGGACATGTGTTCTGCTGCTTTCAGATGGAATGTTCTGTGTATGTCTGTTAGGTCCATTTTGTGTAAAGTATAGCTGAAATCCAGAGTCTCCTTATTGATTTTCTGTCTGGATAATCTACCCATTTTTGTGAGTAGGTATTGAGGTCCTTTACTATTATTGTATTGCTGTCTGTTAGTCCCTTCACATCTGTTAGTATTTGCTTAATATATTTAGGTGATCTGACGTGTGCATATATATAGTTACAGTTCTTATATCATCTTGATATATTGACCCCTTTATCATTATACAATGACCTTCTTTGTCTCTTGTTATAGTTTTTGACTTAAATTCTATTTTTTCTGATATTATTGTTGCTACCTTAGCTCTCTTTTGGTTTCCATTTGCTTGAACATCTTTTTCCTTTCTTCCATTCCTTCACTTTGAGCCTAAATGTTTCTTTCAAGCTGAAGTACATGTCTCATAGGCAGCATATAGTTGGTTCTTTTTTAAAAAAAATCTATTCAGTCACTTTATGCCTTTTGATTAAAGCATTTAATGATTTTACATTTAAAGTAATTATTTATGGGTAAGGGCTTACTATTTCCATCCTGTTAACTGTTTTCTGGCTGCTTTTTAGTTTCATTGCTCCTTTCTTCCTCTCTTGCTGCTTTCGATTGTGAATTGATTATTTCCCATAATGGTATACTTTGATTCCCTTCTCTTTATCTTGTTTGTGTCTAGTACAGGTTTTGTTTTGTGGTTACCCTGAGGCTTACTTGAAATATCTTATAGATACAGCAGTCTATTTTAAGCCAGTGACAACTTAATTTTGATTGCTTACAAAATCTTTACCCTTTTATTCCCCTACCACCATTTTATATGTTTGATGTCTGATTTTATAACTTTTTATATTTTCTATTCATTAACAAATGACTGTAGCTATAGCTATTTTTTAATACTTTTGTCTTTCAATGTTTATACTTCAATCTTTATACACATCAACATATTACAATATTAAAGTATTCTGAATCTGACTATACACTTGTCTTTACCAAGGTATTATTTATTTTTATGTTTTCATGTCTCTAGTTAGTATCCTTCAATTTCACCTTGAAGAATTCCACTCAGCATTTTTTTGTAAGGCAGGTTTAGTGTTGATGAGCTCCCTCAGTTTTTGCTAGTTTGGAAAAGTCTTTTTACTGCCTTTAGTTTTGAAGGACAACTTTGCTGGGTAATGTATTCTTATTTGGCACTTTCTTTTTTTCAGTTGAAAAAATAAATTATCCCATTCTCTCCTAGCCTACAAGGTCTCTGCTTAGAAATCTGCTTTGAGTCATATGGAATTTCCCTTGTTTAAGAGAATTTTTTTTCTCTTCCTGCTTTCAAAATTATCTCCTTGACTTTATTTTAGGTAGTTCTAGTATAATGTCTTTGAAGATCATTTTGGATTGAAATTTGGGGATGACATATTAGCTTCAGGAACTTGGGTGTTTAAATCTCTCCCAGGTTTGTGAAGTTCTCAGCTATTATTTTTAAAATAAGCTTTCTATCCCTATGTCCCTCTCTTCTCCTTCTGAAACTCCAAAAATGCATATATTGTCTCTTAATATCATCCCATAACATGCATAGGCTTTCTTCATTCCTTTTCATTCTTTTTTCTTTTTGTTCTTCTGACTAAATAATTTCAAAAGATCTGTCTTCAAGCTCACTGATTCTTCTTCTTGGTATAGTTTGTTATTAAAAATAATTATTCAATTTAGTCATTGTACTCTTCAGATTCAAAATTTGTTTTTTCTTTTTTATGTTTTCTATGTCTTTGTTGAACTTCTCACTTTGTTCTTCTATTATTTTCCTGATCTGTATTCTCTTGTACCTTTCTGAGCATCTTTAGAACAATTATTTTGAATTCTTTATTGGTCGATTTCTGTGTCTCCATTTCTTTGTGGCCAGTTACTGGAAGTTTACTGTATTCCTTTGGTGGAGTCATGTTTCCTGATTCTTCATGATCCCAGTAGCCTTGTGTATGTGTCTGAACATTTGAAAAATCAGTCACTCTTCCAGACCTTATGGACTGAATTGGTAAGGGAAGACTTTCACCTGCAGGTAGGGCCATGCAGGAGCATGGTGTGACCCCAGTTCTAGTGGTGCAGGGCACCAAATATGGGGGCATGTGGTAGCACCAGGTCCAGGGTGGGAAAGGGTGTTGTGGCTCATTGGCTTAGGCCACTGTTGTGGTGTACACACACTTGGCTTTGGGAGCAAGCTGCAAGTCTCTGTGTAGTGGCTGGGTATGGTTGCAAGCACACAAGTAGTGGTGCGGTTCTGGGCAGGCAGCAAGCACCAGAGCCAACTATAGACATACTGGCAACTGTGGGAGCCCTGGCTGTCAGCATTCACTACCATGGCTTGGGTCTTGCCATGAGCACAAAGCAGGGAGGGTTGTTGATGGGGACTGGGCTGAGGGCTTGCAAGCCCACCGCAGGAGAGGCTAGCTTCAGTTGAGCTCAGTAGTGCAGGCCAGTGACAGAAGACAGGCCTAATGCTGGCCCATAAGCAATTCTGGGGACCCTGGCTGCTGGCAGTCATGCTATCCCTTGGCTATAAGTCATCTCTAGGGCAGTGGAGGCCAGTGACAGGTGTCAGGCTGGTAGCATGCAAGTGCATAGCTAGAGGGCCTAGCTTCAAGCATGTGCATTCAGTGAGGGTCAGTTTCAGTGGTTTAGGCTGGTGGTGTGCCCTCACACAGCCACAGAGACCTGAGCTGAATGCTAGTGCAATGCCTGGTCTCTGTTGGGGTTGGGGAGAGGGAGGAGGGAGGGACTCAGGGTGTTGGTGTCCAAGAATAGCTGTCTTGGCTATTGTTTGCTTCAGTGGAGAAAGCTTCTGGGTTTGTCTGCAGAGCAAGTTACTGGGAACTGCAATTGCTTCCACTGTGCATCTGCTATTGGTAACCCCTGGTTTTCATCCTTGTTTCTAGCTAGTTCTATACACCAGCTTTGCTAGTCTGGGTGGGATAAAATTGAAGCTCAACCTTTGTGCTGTGATGGGGAAGCTGGTTGCTCACCCCACTCTTTCTTTCCCAGTGATGGAAATTTTCTAGCAGGGAGTTCCCTCTTCATGCCGAGAAGTGCCAGCTTGGGGAATAGGATGTTGCAGGCAAAATGAAGCCATCTTCATTCCCTGTTTGTGCAAGTTTTTCTCAAGTTTTTCATTTTGTCATGTTGCTGAAGTTTCTTAGGTGGACTCCAAAATTCTCCCAGAGCTGTTTTTGTTCTTGGATAGCTGTCTAGTTGTTGAACTTTGTAAGGGAGACAGAGGCTGAAGTTTCCTATGTCTCCGTCTTGGTGATGTCACTCTTGAAATCTGTATTGATCCTTAAAATGGGAATACTTGTTTCTTTCTTCTTTCTGGGATTCTGAATTCTGATTCTGCCTTAAGTTTTATTCATGTATGACAACAAAAAAACGTTTTTGGAAGGAGTTAAAAGTTAAAATTAAAAGTTAAAGTTTAAAAACATATCATGGGACTTCCCTGGTGGCACAGTGGTTAAGAATCTGCCTGCCAATGCAGGGGACACGGGTTCAATCCCTGGTCCAGGAAAATCCTACATGCCGTGGAGCAACTAAGCCCCCAAGCCACAACTACTGAGCCTGCGTGCTGCAACTACTGAAGCCCATGTGCCTAGAGCCCATGCTCTGCAACAAGAGAAGCCACCTCAATGAGCAGCCCACTCACCATAACGAAGAGTAGCCCCAGCTCGCTGCAACTAGAGAAAGTCCATGTGCAGCAATGAAGACTCAATGCAGCCAAAAAAAAAAAAAAAAAAAAAAAAAAATTAAAAACATATCATGATTTTAAGCCTTCAAAAATGCAAACAAAAATTCCAACAACAACAATAACAACAAAACTCAGCTGCTTCATTTTGAGTGCCTTCAGCAATGTACTCATTTTGGGAGTATCTAATTTTCATTGTGGATTAAACACCTCTGACCTGACTCACTGCTCTAAAATCTCCAGTGCCTGATAATAAAGTTTAGTTTTATTTTCCCTAAGAGTCTGAGGTTTAACTGCTTCCTCCCATTTAGCTTAAAAATAAATTGTATGAGTCTATTTACAATATCTCCTTCTCATTATAAGGAACTAAGCTACTTGTTTAATTATGCCCTAATGGCCTTAACCAAAGGAAAATATCTTACTGAAACAAATTATTTATTTTGGAAATAGTAGTGTCAAGAGTGCAAGTAGATCTTTAATTGATGAGTAATATCCCAGCAATTAATTCTGCTATGTATTCCCCTCTGCTAGCCCCTCCTCACACTGCTCCTCATTTTAGGTCAGGACCCCATCATCTCCTGCTTGGTTAGTTTTCTTGGCTCCCATTTTGCCCTCTCCCCTCTGCTACCAACCTCATCTTTCTAAAATGCAGTTATAGCCATATCACACTCCTCTGCTTAGAACATTTCATTACCTTCCTTCTCGTATACCACTGTATAGTTCAAAATAATGCTTAACCTCCTTATGTTGACTTAAAAAGCTCTGCAGATCCCAACCTACCTCTCCTATCTCATCTCCTACCTTTCTGTACTTTTCACCCCTACTCTGCTTGCAACTATATTCTAGCCTTATAGGTGCACTTCTGTGTATGGAACTTTGTGCACGCTCTTTCTTTGATCTGGAAAACTCCACGGTGGTTTTTGCCCTTTACCAGTTAATTAATATTCTTCCATGGTGTACTAGTGACTAAGGGAAGGAGATGGCAACTATTTTTAATTGGTAATATACGGGTCTCTGATTGCATGATTCTAGATTCTGAAGATGAAAATATATTAGCATCTAAGGAGAAATGAGTATAGTCCAGAAAGGACATGATTCCTGAGTTGGGAAAGATTATGGAGTATTAAAGTAATAGAAAGAAGTCAGTATAGCTGAAGAGCCATAGAATGGGACAACGAGGGTAGGGAAAATGATAAAATATAAAGCTGGAGAGGGACAGAGTGTTTAAATCATTTGTAGTATCACAGACTATTCAAAGGATTTGGATTTTAGTCTTAGATCATTTCTAAACCACTGATAAGTTTTAATCAGGCAAGAGGCTTAATCTAAAGATATTTTAAATGATTTCTCTGTTTGCTTTATGAACAGTGGATAGATGTGAGGGAGATTGAAATTGGCAGGTGAGAGCACAGCTAGAAAATTACTATGATATTTGGAAAGGATATGATGATGGCTTGGGTTGGAGTGGAAGCATTGGATAAAAAAGCTATTAATATAAGCTATAATTTAGAGGTAGAGCTAAATAGACTTGCTGATGGATAGGGAGTTGAGGAAAACTGTCTTGCATTTAGGTAGAGAATTCAGAGAATCGTATTTCTCAAGTTTTTTCTTTTCTGTTTTCTTTTCTGAAGTGATAAGAGCTGATAGACAAGAAACAGTAATAGATGCCTTAAGCTTAACACTTACTTTTTTTGACAGCTTTCTACCTTATTAGACTTTAGCTGATCTCTTGGTTATCCAAGTTCATTCATATAAGGCTGCAAGATGCTTATTATTTCTATCATCTAATAAAGTGTACTGCAATAGATGATCTTGTCAGGACAATGCAGTAGTCTCCTTGCCAGATTCTTATGGCATCTTATTCCCCCTCCCAACCCAACCTGTAAACCCTTTTCACTACCATCACACTGACTTTCATCAATAACAATTTCTATTAATTTTCTCTCCTGCTAAACATGGTTTTCATGACCCACAGTGCTCAGGCACAGATTTATCTTTCAGGATTGGTATCTCTTATATATCCCATGTTTCAGCTAAAAATAGCTGCTCAGTGTTCCTTAAACACTCCAGAATTCTACCATCCTCTTGCCTTTACTCTTGTAATCTTCTACAAGACATATTAGAATCCTATCTCTCTAATAAAAGTCTACCATCATCAGGGCTTGGAATGACTGTAATGCACAGCGGGTAAGAGAATTAGCAAAGAAACATGGGTTAGAATCTGCCTCTGTAAATTATTAGATACGTGGCCTCCAGTGAACTCTTAGCTTCTCCTAAGGGCGAATTTCTGTTTCTCTCAGATGGGGAAAATAATAGTATCTATCTTATAGTCTTGCTCTAAAAATTAAATGGCATAATACATGAATAGATTTTATAACAGTTTGACATAAATTAAGCATTAAATTAATGATTGGTATCAATATCTTTATGAAGGCTCACTTTAAATGCTATAACTGTATACAAAAAAGGCTCATGACCCTGGTTAGAACTATCAACTTAAATGTGGTGTTATATATTACAGTTCTTTATACACACACATGCATGCACACACACATGGTCACATATACATGACCAAAAATAACCTCTTACATTTTCACTATCATAATAATTTGTCCTCCTCTCTTGCATACTTCTTATCACATTCTGCTGTACATTAAGATTATGTATGTACCACTCAATTTCCTGTGCTGAACATTTTCTCCTTTGCCCCGCACCCAATTCTTACAGGGCTTATTTCCTTTTTTCAAACTTTTACCTGCAACTCCTGCTAAATGAGAGTTAAGCCACAGCTCTCACGCCCTCTGTCAAAGGTAATTGGGACTGGATGGACCCCTGGCCCTTGTTTTGCAAGGTATATTCTTTCCCTTCTTGACATAGAAATCAGAGTTAGAGAATCTGTCTCTTTCGGCACAGTAAAGCCGGAGCCTGGAGTGGCCATGTTCGGGTCTAATACATTCCAAAATAGAGAAAGGCATGCTGGGAAGAGATAGAAGAATGGCATTTGAGTGCCCAGAGAAGAAGAGATGGAGATCACTCAATCCTCTGTTGACAGATAAAATCATCTCAGTTCAAAGCTTTCTTGTTCCTGGCGTCAGTCCCTTTTGTAGCCTAACCACACTTCCTGCCAGGTCTCTGAATTGAGATACCCGGTGCCCTTCCATGAAATCATCTCTAGTTTTAGTAGATTTCTGTTACTAACAAGAAAATCATCCTTGTTGGAGACCACGTCCTATCTCCTTTCCCTTTGTATGCCTGTAGCTGTGTGAGCATCTTTTTCTCTCATCCATAACTCCTAGATCAGTGCCTCACACAGGTCAGCATTAACAACCTGGATAACTCTCAATTGTTTTTACCATTTCTAGATAATCTTGAATTTAATACCATACTGCTCAGAGTACTGAATCAGACTTATTTAAAAGTAAATTTAAATTGATTTTCTTTGAGGACTTTGGCAGCGTTTTATAAAAGTCCTTGAGATTTTCTTTAAGACCCTGGATTGTGGCAAACCTGTATTGGGAATTACTAAATTGGACTGAAGTATATTAAGGAGCATAACTGGCTTTTCTTATTAGTAATTCACATGCATTTGGAAAAAGCAAAGCTATTTCCTGAGTTGAACCCTTACTCCAGTAAATAATAATTTTTCTGAAGTTGAATTGTATCCCAGAAGTTTCACTTGTTAACCAAGGAGAAGGCAGATGTTTTCATGTTGTTGGCCCAGAGACATTCTAAGTTTCAGATGCTGAATCCCAAGTGAACATTTCAAAGCTTTCATAGGTGCATATTTTTAAAACTACAGTTTAAATGGAATAGAAAATATAACTTGTGAAATGTAATTTAAAAGTCTTGGTCCCGTGAGGATGGTACTGTCATGATTCTAAGGGCGAGTAATGATGGGTTGCAAAGTACATGAAGAATCTATCAGAGAAAATAGAGTGTAGAGGTTACCAGCCAGGGCTTAGGGGTCAAGCAGTATGGACTTCAAATACATTTTATAAGACCGATTTTTAGTTGTAGAATTCTAAGCAAGTTACTGAGCATCTCTTAGCCTCGATTTTCACATATTAAAAAAAAGTGAGATGTGGGTACAAATAGCAGTTACAGGGTTTGGGGAGAAATTAAATCAGGTTATTTAAGTAAAGGGCTTAGAGTAATGCCTGACATGTAAAAATCTCATAATTCATGAGAGTGGATGCTGTTCTTGTTTTGTTGTAGTCATTATAGACAGATTTTCATCTGATTTTAATTGTTTCATGGCTCTGTTATGAATTGGTTGGAAAAGACTATAAAATTTCATGAAGGACAAAATTTATATTTATAAAGAAATGATGCATGAACCTTGAAAGGGCAAACACCAAAATGTTAACAGGGATCTTTGCCAATAAATCAGGTTAATGAAGATTTTTAATTCTTTCTCCGTGGTGCAAATGCATTTTCCAAACTCTCTACTGATCAAAATGGCCTTAATGCGCCCCTCAGTTTTATTAACTTTAGACAGGTTTCTTCCTCACTATAGGCCCCTGACCTCCCTTTTCTCACAGCATTTCATTTGAAAAACTTGCAATTGTACATTTTTTTCTCTGTCAGTTTGAGATGTAAAGGTTCTATAATCCAGAAATGTCTTTCTTAAGACCTGGGAGTCAGACCTTTGAAATGTAATCATGGGAGGAGAGAGAGCCCCAGTCTCTGTGGGAGGAAGAAAGCCTAATTTCAATAAGGGGCAACTGATAAACACAGATGGCCAACTCACAGTGACGGACCTCCCCAAAGCATCCTCTCATACTTTTCCATTAGCACATCCCAGCCTTTGAAAAGCCTCCTGCTTTTTGTTTCAGTGGAGTTACATTCAGGGTCTCTTCCCTATTGCAACAGCCCCTCTCCTTTACTGCAATCCTCTTGAATAACATCTTCCTTGCCTGTTCAGCTTATCCAGTGCAATCTTTTTCTTTTTTTTTTAAATTTATTTTATTTATTTATGGCTGTGTTTGGTCTTCGTCTCTGTGCGAGGGCTTTCTCTAGTTGTGGCAAGCGGGGGCCACTCTTCATCGCGGTGCGCAGGCCTCTCACCATTGTGGCCTCTCTTGTTGCGGAGCACAGGCTCCAGACGCGCAGGCTCAGTAATTGTGGCTCACGGGCCCAGTTGCTCCGCGGCATGTGGGATCTTCCCAGACCAGGGCTCGAACCCGTGTCCCCTGCATTGGCAGGCGGATTCTCAACCACTGCACCACCAGGGAAGCCCCCAGTGCAATCTTTTATATTACAAGCATATTTATGGTAAAAATGAAAACACAAAGGGTGTGTATGTGCGTATGTGTGTGCGTCTGTGTGTCCATAAGAGAATGTTTGCCAGCTAAAATATCTAAAGAGGAACTGATGTTCAGTCTCTTTAAAGTGTTTTCCTTCAGACAGAGTTGTTTCTTAACAGATTACAGTGATTGTATTTCAGCAGAACCTTCCAACACTCAGCTATAGGGATGAGTTGGAGTGTCAGCCCCGAAGACCTGGCAGCTGATAGATTTTTTTTCTAAAGCACAGACTTCCAGCCTAAGTCCAAGACCCCGTTGACTGTTGAGTTACAGAGGGACATTTGGCAAAAAGACGTGGTCTTCATAATTTATTTAACCAATTTTCTATAGTTGGACTTCTGGGTTATTTTCAATATTTCATTATAATAAGTATGATAAACATAAATATTATATATTCCCAAGGAAAATAAGGGCTTTGCTAATAAGGCTTCAAGCTTCAGCAGATTATTTTATATATTCATATTTTCCTATTTCTGGTATTAATTTTTAAGATGAGATTTTTTTCAGCCCACTTCTATTTGAACTTCATAAGAAATTGATTCACTCATGGTTTCATACCTATTTATACCTGAATACTGATGTGTGCTTTTTTATGATCATATTTATTCTAATAATTTGTAAATCAACTAATGGTTAGATGACTTTGTTTAGGAAAAATGAAATGTGTGGCCTTCTGAACTTATCACTCTTAATAGATTTAATAATTTTTTTTGTCCAAGTTTTGAATTACCATAGTTAATCAGGTTTAGGAAATTTGATTAAAAATAGTCTAAATGAAATAAGGGGTAAATAAAGAGCACCGTTAAATAGCTGTTGATAGCTGAGATATCTAAACAGATTTCATTTCCAGGCATAATTTATCTCCAATCAACAACCAATTCAGATGTCAAAGTAAATGTTTTTTACTTGAATTGCAAATTTCAGTTAATTGCATAATCACATTAACTAAATATCTTATCCCATTATAGTTGTATTTTCATGGTATTTTTTTGATTAAAATGTGAAAACAGGTCAAATACTTCATAAGGAAGGAAATAGGAAAAAAGAGAAAAAACATGATAATTTTGCCAAGGCCGAGAGTCCCACCTTGCCTGTATTTCTATCTTCTCTTATTCCACCCAAGTCTTGCAATCCTTATTTCCACTGTACTTTGACTCACAATTGTGAATTTTAATTTTTAGTTGCTTAAAACATCCTCATCTCAACTGATATTTTATTCTATTTTATTTTATTTTATTTTATAGAAGTATTAAAAGCTGTGATATTATGTGGCTCTGACACTGAGAAGGTAAAATTTGGAGGCTATAGATTCTTTAGGCACTGAGTTTGACGAATTCGTTAGACTCAAATATTTCTTAAGGCAACAAAAACAGCAGAAGTGATGTGAAAGACTTTCTCTTTTTTAATTTTAATTCAGCTAATTTCAGAACTAAGGGTAAAGAAGATACTTGCATACCAAGGAATGAAAACTATACAGCTTATAGACCATCATTATAACTTGCATATCATTCCCAGAAAGAAGCTGTCACAAGCAATTTGAGTAGTGGTTAAGAACAAGGACTCAGGGCTGGGCTTCCCTGGTAGCGCAGTGGTTGAGAATCCGCCTGCCAATGCAGGGGACGCGGGTTCGAGCCCTGGTCCGGGAAGATCCCACATGCCGCGGAGCAACTAGGCCCGTGAGCCACAATTACTGAGGCTGCGCGTCTGGAGCCCGTGCTCTGCAACAAGAGAGGCCACGATAGTGAGAGGCCTGCGCACCGCGATGAAGAGTGGCCCCCACTTGCCGCAACTGGAGAAAGCCCTCGCGCAGAAACGAAGACCCAACACAGCCATAAATAAATAAATAAATAAAATTTAAAAAAAAAACCCCACAAAGTAAAAGAACAAAGGACTCACGAATTTGACAATTTTTTTTTTCCTAAACTTAATTCCATCAATATTATTACAAGAAACAGCCTTTGTTCAGTTGTGCAAATTTATCTGAGGGATGCATTCTAGACAAGGAATCACTGAGCCAGTGGGATAGTACCTATAGAAATATAATTGCTGTTGCCAAATTCCCTTCTGAAGGGATTGCATCACTTTATACTCACACCAAGAGTGAATGAATGTGCTGTTTCCTCATGTATCTAATACTACTGGGTATTATAAAACACAATGACTTTGTTAGTTTGAAAGGTGAGAAAAATGGAGTCTCTTTGATGGTCGTATTATGTTTCCTTATGAATGAGATTATTTTATTTTTAAAAGTCAAAATGAATATAAGTAGCCTTTCTTAGTGCTTCTGCATTTCATCCTAGAGGTTTTATGTAATAAACATATTTGGAGATACAAAACACACAATGAATAATACAGTTTTAGAAAAAGTATAGACATAACTAATCCTTCGTTTTAATAATATTTTAAAAATAGTGAATAGCATTCCTCAAAATTTTAAGTCATTTAAACCCTGGCCAAATTTTATACAAATGGTATACATTTGTCTAAAAGCACACTTATGTTTATATTCTACTTACATATCAAATTTTACTGAAAAACCTGAGAAAGCTAATTTTGAAACAAACTCAGTGTTTCAGAAGTTTAAGGTTTATGAAGTATCTTGCCATTTCGAACTAAAGGGTAAGTTTGATCTTAGCAGTAATACATTCATTTGGAATACTTTTCTAAGAAGCTTTTGCAATCACTAAAAGAAAGAACATGTGAAGTGTTATTTTTGAGTAGTAATAGCTATTGATGTTGATAAAATTTTGTTCAGATGATTTCAATTTCACAAAGAATACACTGCCAATCAAATTATTTGCTTGTCAAAGAAGCACTAACTATTGTGAAAATAACTAAAGTGAACTTAAAGAAAAATTTGTTTTTATTCTCTAGGAAGTGAAAATTTTGAAAAAAAAAATTCTTCTCTAAAAATAAATAAAATCCAGTTTATTTCAGGAGGTAAAGAAATCAAGAGTTAAATTAAAAGAGAAGATGCTCTCACAGCCTTTGCCTAAAATCCACTTTTACTCAAGTACATACTCAGCTACAGCCTTGGTTTCCCACACTCTTGCAATTAGCAATGAGGCATGAGATATAATTTCCCACAATGCACTTAATAAATGGGGCTGTACTTTTGAAAAATAAAAGCAGAATAAAAATATTTTAAAAGACTACTTACCATTTTCACTGCATAAAACAAACAAACAAAAATACCCAAAAATCGGTGAGTCTTTTTTAGTGTTACTCAGAAACGATGCTCCTTGTTTTTGGAACGTCCAAACACTCTTGACTTAACTCTGTATTTTTCTTATTTCTTTTCTTTGCCTCCAGGCAAAGATAGGCAAAGTATAGAAAATACCATGAATCTCATGTCTACCTAATGTTGTTTTCTGTGAACAATGCCAGAGAAACACTTGAAATAAGTGGTGATTCAATCTGCTGCGTTCTGAATATTAATTGTGCATTTAAGTAGTTCTGGGGGATTCTATTCAGTGAGAATATTCAAGGCTTGATTTGTTAACAAAGTCAGGCTTGATTCAGTTAGACTTCCTGTAAGAAAGTTGGGAATGTTAAAGCTAGGTCAACATCTTAATAAGAATACAGGCATATCTTGTTTTATTGCGCTTCACAGATATTGTATATTTTTACAAACGGAAGGTTTGTAGCATCCCTCAACTGTCAGATAACGTTTACCCTTTTTTTTAGCAACAAAATATTTTTAATTAAGGTCTGTGCATTTTTTAAGACATAGTGCTATTGCACACTTAATAGAGTGTAAACATAACTTTTATATGGACTGGGAAACCAAAAAAAATTATTGTGACTTGCTTTATTTTGATATTCACTTTATTGTGATGGTCTGGAACTGAACCTGCAGTATCTCCGAGGAATGCCTGTACTAAAAGTTATCCCATAAGCACTGGAGGTCCTGCATTCTGGAGTTTCTATTACTATCAGTTAAATAAGACTGGATATTCCTCCAAATACCATTGTGTCTTTCTCCCACCACTATCTGCTTCTCTACTGCTTTCCTTGACCTGGCTATTTCTCACTGGGAAAATATCTCATGTGGTGTGGAAATATGGAATTAACACCTCCCTCATCCTGAACTAAAAAGAACAGAACTGTTTCTCTCACTGGGGTTGGCAAACTTTCTGGAAAGGGTCACCTAGTAAATATTTTTGAATTTGTGGAGAACAGGGTCTGTTGCAAGGACTTACCTCCACCATTAAAGTAACCAGAGATGAGATGTAAAGAAATGGGTGTGGCTGTGTTCCAATAATACTTTATTGACAAAAATGAGCTGAAGGCCAAATCTGACCCATGGGCCTTAATTTACTGACTCCTAATTCTAACACTGCATACCTAAGTAGAAAATCAATTCCAAATCTTTTTGAGAGAATTAGTAATTTTAAATTAAGACCTCTGTAAGGATGTGGAATAAAATGATCTGGAAATTTCTCCCTATCCTGTTGTGCAGCCCAGTGGCTTAGAGCTTGTAGAGGGGAATTTTATACCTGAAAGAAGCAGTGTGCTTGAATGAACACTAACTGCACCCATTCCTTTTGGCCATATTTAGCAACTTCAGTAGGACAGATGCTGCTGGTTACCTACTCACTGGTCCATTCCACCCTCTCTCCTTACTGACAAAATCCAGGTTTATCTGAGGCATGACCGCATGCCTAGCTAAAAACCTGAATTTCCCAAACCCCTTACTTAAATGTCAGTAGCATGTGACATCCCCCTAGCAAATCTTATTCCAGTGAAGTCTACTTGGTACAGCTTCCACAAAACTGTTGTCTCTAAGGTAAAAATTGTAGAGTCAGCTTTTGCCTTTATCTCTTCCTTCCTCCTACTTGGAATGCAGTTTTGATACCTGATATTTCTCAGGTATATTGCAACCAGGAGGATAAAGTTGCAAGAAACTGAGAGCTGAAAGAAGATTGGGCTGTGGACTTCCTTAAGAAGGTATAAGTACCATGGTATGCTTGAATATAGATTCTTGGTTAAGAGTAAAATAAACCTCATTCGATTATGTCACTGTAGCCAAGTTCCCGATACATATAGCTCAACTCATTACTAACTGATATCTTTAGCTTTAAAACATCATCTCTATTTATTGTATGAGTCACGTGATCCAAAATTCAATTTTATACCAGAGTCTAATTTCACTGATTTCTCATGTCTGTTCCTGTCTCTATTTTAATAGTTTCTTCTCAAAGACAGTTCTATTTCAGAACGACATTTAGGTAAGGAATTGAGAAAATCTCAAGAACACTTCCTCTGCACTAAGACCGTCTTAGTTTGCAGGTATGTTCAGATTAACTACTTCTGCCTGCAATATTCTCAGCAGGCATTGCTGACCCTAAAATAGGGTATGAAAGAGTGGGAGGATGAAGTGGAAACTGAAAGAGCTTTTAAAAATCAATATAATGTTAGGTTGTACAAGGTGCTGAAATACAAGAAATTGCTCTTAAAGAAACAGCTGGAGAGCTGGGTCAGAGTGCATTAGGTCAAGATTTCTTTATGAATTGAACGAGGAGGAGGTGACCATAAAGGCATCACACAGCTGGGAAAGAAAGCTGCAGAGCAGATAATAACCTGCCAAATACAGATGGCATCATGACAGCAACGAAGCAATCTTCCAGGAGGGCAGAGACTGGCCATGGGATTCTCTTAAGATTTCTTTTTTGTACTCCTAGGACCTACTACAAAAACATTTACTTCCTAGAACATCCCCACAAGGAATGTGATTAATTCTCTTGATCTTTAAAAATAAATAAATGAAAGATTCACTTAAGGCCTTAGTCTTTTCCACATGTAACTGGGAGTGTTAGAAATTAGTGTCATGCAGAAAAATCTCTGTAACAGTTTGTTTTGATACCCATTCTAACTATTATATTTTGATATTTGGAAGTATTTCTGAAAGAAAGAGATTTGTAAAAGTTATTTGAGCATTTTTTGGCATGAAAAATACTTTTTAAGAAAAATTATAAGTAATTTACATACTCGCCTATAAAGAATGTATGAAACATTCTGGCACTTTCCACTTTTTCTCTAAGGAAGTAATTCTGAAACTTTGTTGCATGAGCAAAAGTGTCTGGATTTTCCTGGTCTTTCTTTTGCTTCTCACATTGAACTTATTCTCCATGGTCTAGACTGTGATAGAATGCAAAATTATTTTTTCAGAAGCCTTGTTAACTAAGTATTAGTCTAATCAAATATTGACTCAAGACATAATCTTTAATTAATGAATTTTCATTTGCTCATTCCAGAAATGGTGGACTTCTCTAAACCTGAATATAGTCTCTGCAGACACTTCATGGGAATTAATATTTTTCTAATGTGGCAGGTGTGTTCTTATCACGCTGTGAACATGGAGAAGGGTGGAGATTAAAAGCCCTTTGACTTCTACTACTAAACCAGTCTAAAAAGCAATTCCCATTTCTAATCACCAAAGCAAAGTGCTTCCTTTGTAATGCTGTTAATCATTTCACAACAATAATCACTAGAGATAATCAATATTGACATAGTATTGGCTATATTCTTGCCTGATTTAATATGGCTTACAAAGGCACTACCAACTTTAGCTTTGGTTATGCCATGGTGCAGAAAATAATAAACCTTGCAGTTAAAACCAAAAAAAAATCTGTGCTTTGCGTCACTGCTGACTTGGATCCTGACCATAATAGCTAGAGGAAGGAAGGATCTGGGTAACTTCTCAGAAATAATGGGAACACTAGAGACATCCATTTGCCCTTTGAGGACTTCTCAGGGAATCCTGGGCCTTGCAAGGGGATGGTCTGGTGACTTGCTTGGGGCATATACCTTAATCACCTATGTATATGCTCCCCCCCTAAGCCATGGAGGTATCCCAGGCTACTTTGAGTTAGTAAGAAATTTTTTTTTTACATGAACCACATTTGCAGGTTGTCCTAGAATCCAGAAACATCCCCAAACTAGCACTTAGACAGTGGTGTCTTCAGGCTTGGCTATATCTCTCCTGAGCATCAAGCTCAGCCCGTCCAAGAGTCCAAAAATGAGCCCAATAAGGCATCTCCAGGTCCTGATTGTCAAAGCACAGTTGGTTGACCACCAGCAATTAGATTTAGAGACTAGGAATTCATATTCCAGCATGTATAGGAAGAATCCTTCAGATCCTGTTGTGAAGTATTTAACTTAGCACTTGTAAAGAAGAGGATGGGGACAGAGTATCAGCCCCAGGTTCATTTCTTCTCAGCCATTCTTAGCTTGCTTGTGGCACGATTGGTCCTTGGAGCAGGGAATCCCATCTAGAGATTATACTCAGATGCATTTATTCTAGGCACCTCCTCCTGGTCAGTAGCCTGAACTGCAGATTCTACAATGGGAGACTTAAAAAAATATCTTAGGTTATTTCACTATCTGTGTTTGTACAGCTACCAGATCGCAGAAAAGATAATGGCATGCAGAAAAGCAGGAAATAAGGAAAGCCCCATTTCAACATGGAGAATTCTTTTGACACATAATACTTTTTATGTAATTTAATTCTTATATCTTGATCATATTGTTGTTCAAATTATATCAACTCCTGTTCTCAATTATTGTTTAATGATCTGTAAATGTCTTCGAAATCATTTTGGTACAAAACATTTCGAAACAATGAACAATACTTCAGAACTGGATAGAATTTTAATTTCACAAAATGGAACTATGGTCAATTTCTAGACTTTTACATAAACTCTTCTGAGTTTTCCGTACTCTAATGAAGATTAGACATCCTGTTTTCAAGTCACAGTTCTTTTCTTGGCCTCTTCTTTGATGTGGATCAAGTCATTCAACCTTCTATATGTTTGTTTCTTCATCTCTAAAATGAGGGTAATCATTTTGACCTTTTGCACTGGGGTTTTGCTCTGCTGTGAAGAAAAGACATTAATACCTGCAAAGTGCCCTGGGATCTATGGATGAAAGTCCAGCGATGGAAGGAGTTATTCTATTTCAGAGAGGAAAAAGCAGATAGATACACTTGCGTAAATTCATTTCACATGTGTGTTCTGCTTCAGTGAAGGTGAACGAGAGTGGTTACTGGAGTGGGATGCTGTTTGCAGGCTTGTTCTGACCTGGAAGCAATAATATTGGGAGTATTGCTATTCAGAACACATGAAAACTCACTGCCCTGATCAATTTCCCTTTTTATTCATAGCTGAATTCCACTTGCAATGCATGTGCCAAGCATTCTTGTTGGCAGGTAGGGAAATAAAGATTGCTTAATTTGTGCTTTTAAAATGAACCTGAGAAAAAAATTAAGTCCTGCATATTTCATAAATGTATTTAAGCCAGTATATTTCCATAAGCCTTATTTCTCTTGTTGCTGAGAGACAATAAAAAGCATTGTGAAAGCTGCAGAAGATACGTGAGAACTACTTTTCCTTCTTTACCTTGACCTCTGCGACAGTCCTTTATCGCATTGCTTCTGATCTGGGCAAAGACCATGTCAGGTACCCTGCATTCAGGACCATGAAGACCATCTGCTATGCCATTTCCCCTAAATTCCTTTTACAAATACAAGGACATGAACTAGATGTCCCTATTTCCCTCTAGAAAATACTAGATGTCTAGTCTTTTACCCTATTTCCTGATTGAGTTCTGTTTTGGATAATATTAATACCCAACAGCAAGCTTCAAATAAACTTTATCAAAGAAAAGTTTGACAACAAATCGTGCTTTAATCCAAAATTTATTATTTTCTTCAGTAGTGACATATGATCTTGGATTCCCCAAAATTACAAATATTTCCATTAAACATTATAAATTATTCAAGACAAGGGTGAGGAATATACCCAACATGCTTCCTTTTTCTGTCATTTCCTTTAGAGAAGGCTCCACCCACAGATCTTGTAAAACCGTCCAGATGAAAACTAATCAAACATTCTGTTTTCAAGAAGAATATGAGTCAAATGCTCTTAATGGCTCCCCATTGCCAATTAAATTACGGGCTTCTCCTTCATCCTGTTCCTTGTTCAGTTCCATAAAATGTAACTGTTAATCTTACCTGTAAATTGATAATAGCTCATACTCATTGAGCATTTGCTGTGTATCAGGTGCTGTATATCAGGTGTTTTACCTTTCCCAACTCAAATAATAATCCCAAGAACTCTACAAGGTAAATCCTGATAGTTTTCCAAATTACAAATGTAAATGAACTTAGGGAAGACTGAGTAACTTTCTTAAAGTATCAGAGCTAGTGTTACCGAATCCAAGCTTGTACTGCTCGCCCCATGACAGGTCAATAAATCGAGAATTGTTGGGACAAGGAATAGTGATTTATTTGAAAAGCCAGCAGACCAGAAGATAGTGGTCTAGTGTCCCAAAGAACGATCTTGCCCGGGTTTGGGTGCTAGTTTTTTTACAGAACAAAGAGGGGGAGGTGAGGAGGTAAAGTTAAAAAGGCGATAAATTGTTGCAAATTTCTCCTGGCTCCTGCCAGACTCTGGAAGGGATGTATTAATTTCTTCTTTCCTGCAGCCATTCACAGGTGGGCCTGGTCAGGATGTTTCCTGTGAGCTTAAACAAAGGTATTTTAGCTTGACACTGAAGCATGGGAGGCAGGATTCCTGGACATGGGTCATTTGATATTTTAAGCTATAGGCAATGTCTCTTTAGTGATTAACTTGTAGCAAACACAATACAAATACAAAGGTTAAAGTAAAAGAAATGGGAGGAATTCCCTGGCGGTCCAGTGGTTAAGACTTGGGCTTTCACTGCTGTGGGGTGGGGATCAATCCCTGGTCAGGGAACTAAGATCTCACATGCTGCAGTGTGGCCAAAAAAATAAGTAAAAGAAATGGATCCAATATGGAGTCAAGTTTGTTCTTCCCTATTACACTAGTGAGTGACATAGACAAGATACAAATGCAGGTCTGATTTCAGAATCCTTGTCTTAACCCCTACAGGGTGTTGTCTACCATCCAAACACCTCTGGAAACCAGACACTGTTTTAGTCCCTGTATTGATAGGTGCTACTTTCTGTCTTCCTTACTTCCCCTCACAGTCAGTTTCAAACTCTCACCTGCTCTAACGCATTCACTCTGAGTTCCTACCGCTATGCAACTTATTACTGAGCTTCTGTATTTCTTTGTAAATGTGTGAGGTAACAGTTTTTCCTTGTCTGGATCTGATCTCATTAAGAGCTGACCTACTATATACCCACAAAAAACTTTTGTTTTTGTCCAAATGTTTTTGATCTTTAAATTGAGTAATATTACTGATAATTATAATGTGCCATTGCTTAAATAAATGAATTTTTATCAGAAAAGGGGAAGAAAAATAGAAACTTGGGAAAATCCAAACTAAATGATATGGCTGGCAAAATTTGACCTCTGGATTCTTGGAAATCCTCCTTAACTGTCCAGTATCAAACAATCCTCTTTTCATTAGACAAATCAGCTCCTGGAAGGGCCTTTTATAACAGGCATGGTCCCCTTGAAGTAACCTGTTACAGAAATATTGTATTTGCAATTAACATTTTGTTGTAGTTTTGTGGAGGGGTATTGAAAACTCCTATTATAATTGTGGATTTAACTTTTCTCCTTGTAGTTTTATCCATTTTTTCTTTGTGTATTTTGAAGCTATGTTATTAGGTACATAAACATTTAGGCTTACTTGTTAACCTGATTAATTTACTTTATTGTATGATGAAATACACTTTTTTATTCCTAGCAATATATCTTTGCTCTAAAATCTATTCTGTTTCATAGTGATAGAGCCCCTCCATCTTTGTTTTTTTTGACATCTTTATTGGAGTAAAATTGCTTTACAATGGTGTGTTAGTTTCTGCTGTATAACAAAGTGAATCAGCTATACATATACATATATCTCCATATCTCTTCCCTCTTGCATCTCCCTCCCAACCCTCCCTATCCCACCCCTCTAGGTGGACACAAACTACCGAGCTGATCTCCCTGTGCTACGTGCCTGCTTCCCACTAGCTATCTGTTTTACACTTGGTAGTGTATATATGTCCATGCCTCTCTCTCACGTCGTCCCAGCTTACCCTCCTCCCTACCCATGTCCTCAAATCCATTCTCTACATCTGCCTCTTTATTCCTGTCCTGCCCCTAGGTTCTTCAGAACAGTTTTTTTTTTTTTAGATTCCATACATATGTGTTAGCATACAGTATTTATTTTTCTCTTTCTGACTTACTTCACTCTGTATGACAGACTCTAGGTCCATCCACCTCACTACAAATAACTCAATTTCGTTTCCTTTTATGGCTGAGTAATATTCCATTGTATATATGTGCCACATCTTCTTTATCCATTCATCTGTCGATGGACACTTAGGCTGCTTCCATGTCCTGGCTATTGTAAATAGAGCTGCAATGAACATTGTGGTACATGACTCTTTTTGAATTATGGTTTTCTCACGGTATATGCCCAGTACTGGGATTGCTGGGTCATATGGTAGTTCTATTTTTAGTTTTTTAAGGAACCTCCATGCTGTTCTCCATAGTGGCTGTATGAATTTACATTCCTACCAAAAGTGCAAGAGGGTTCCATTTCCTCCACACCCTCTCCAGCATTTATTGTTTGTAGATTTTTTGACGATGGCCATCATTGTCTGGTTTTTGAATCAGGGTGATGGTGGCCTCATAGAATGAGTTTGGGAGTGTTCCTCCCTCTGCTATATTTTGGAAGAGTTTGAGGATAGATGTTCACTCTTCTTTAAATGTTTGATGGAATTTGCCTGTGAAGCTATCTGCTCCTGGGCTTTTGTTTGTTGGAAGATTTTTAATCACAGTCTCAATTTCGGTGATTGTGATTTGTCAGTTTATATTTTCTATTTCTTCCTGGTTCAGTCTCGGAAGGTTGTGCTTTTCTAAGAATTTGTTCATTTCTTCCAGGTTGTCGATTTTATTGGCATACAGTTGCTTGTAGTAATCTCTCATGATCCATTGTATTTCTGCACTGTCTGTTGTTACTTCTCCTTTTTCATTTCTAGTTCTATTATTTTGAGTCTTCTCCCTTTTTTGCTTGATGAGTCTGGCTAATGGTTTATCAATTTTGTTTATCTTCTCAAAGAACCAGCGTTTAGTTTTATTGATCTTTGCTCTTGTTTCCTTTATTTCTTTTTCATTTATTTCTGATCTGATCATTATGATTTTTTTCCTTCTGCTAACTTTGGGGTATTTTTGTTATTCTTTCTCTAAATGCTTTAGGTGTAAGTTTAGGCTGTTTATTTGAGACTTTCCTTGTTTCTTGAGGTAAGATTCTATTGCTATAAACTTCCCTCTAAGAACTGCTTTCGCTGCATCCCATAGGTTTTGGGTCATCATGTTTTCATTGTCATTTCTTTCTAGGTATCTAGGTATTTTTTGATTTCCTCTTTGATTTCTTCAGTGATCTCTTGGTTATTTAGTAGTGTATTGTTTAGCATCCATGTGTTTGTATTTTTTACAGATTTTTTCCTGTAATTGATATGTAATCTTGTAGCGTTGTGTTCAGAAAAGATTCTTGATATGACTTCAATTTTCTTAAATTTCCCAAGGCTTGATTTGTGATTCAAGATATGATCTATCCTGGAGAATATTCCATGAGCACTTGAAAAGAATGTGTATTCTATTGTTTTTGGATAGAATGTCCCATAAATATCAATTAAGTCCATTTTATTTAATGTATCATTTAAAGCTTGTGTTTCTTTCTTTATTTTCGTTTTGGATGATCTGTCCATTGGTGAAATTGGGGTGTTAAAGTCCCTTACTATGATTGTGTTACTGTCGATTTCCCCTTTTATGGCTGTTAGCATTTGCCTTATGTATTGAGGTGCTACTATGTTGGGTGCATAAATATTTCAATTGTTATATCTTCTTCTTTGATTGATCCCTTGATCATTATGTAGTGTCCTTCTTTGTGTCTTGTAATAGTCTTTATTTTAGTCTATTTTGTCTGATATGAGAATTGCTACTCCAGCTTTCTTTTGATTTCCATTTGCATGGAATATCTTTTTCCATCCCCTCACTTCCAGTCTGTATGTGTCCCTAGGTCTGAAATGGGTCTCTTGTAGACCGCATATATACAGGTCTTGTTTTTGTATCCATTCAGCCAGTCTATGTCTTTTGGTTAGAGCATTTAATCCATTTACATTTAAGGTAGTTATTGATATGTATGTTCCTATTACCATTTTCTTAATTGTTTTGGGTTTGTTACTGTAGGTCTTTTCCTTGTCTTGTGTTTCTTGCCTATAGCAGTTCCTTTAGCATTTGTTGTAAAGTTGGTTTGATGGTGCTGAATTCTCTTAGCTTTTGCTTGTCTGTAAAGATTTTGTTTCTCCATGGAATCTGAATGAGATCCTTGCTGGGTAGAGTAATCTTGGTTGTAATTTTTTCCCTTTCATCACTTTAAATATGTCCTGCCACTCCCTTCTGGCTTGCAGAGTTTCTGCTGAAAGGTCAGCTGTCAACCTTATGGGGATTCCCTTGTTTGTTATTTGTTTCTTTTCCCTTGCTGCTGTTAATATTTTTTCTTTGTATTTAATTTTTGATAGTTTTATTAATATGTGTCTTGGCCTGTTTCTCCTTGGATTTATCCTGTATGGGACTCTCTGTGCTTCCTGGATTTGATTGACTATTTCCTTTCCCATATTAGGGAAGTTTTCAACTATAGTCTCTTCAAATATTTTCTCAGTCCCTTTCTTTTCCTCTTCTTCTGGGACACCTATAATTCGAAAGTTGGTGCATTTAGTGTTGTCCCAGACATCTGTGAGCCTGTCCTCAATTCTTTTCATTCTTTTTTCTTTATTCTGCTCCGTGGTAGTTGTTTCCACTATTTTATCTTCCAGGTCACTTATCCGTTCTTCTGCCTCAGTTATTCTGCTATTGTTTCCTTCCAGAGAATTTTTAATTTCATTTATTTTGTTGTTCATCATTGTTTGTTTGCTCTTTAGTTCTTCTAGGTCCTTGTTAAACGTTTCTTGTATTTTCTCCATTCTATTTCCCAGATTTTGGATCATCTTTACTATCATTACTCTGAA
Source organism: Balaenoptera acutorostrata (assembly GCF_949987535.1). Taxonomy (NCBI): domain Eukaryota; kingdom Metazoa; phylum Chordata; class Mammalia; order Artiodactyla; family Balaenopteridae; genus Balaenoptera; species Balaenoptera acutorostrata. Next base: position 54,966,160 of record NC_080070.1, read on the forward strand.
TTCTTTTTCAGGTAGACTGACTGTTTTCTCTTCATTTGTTTGGTCTGGTAGGTTTTTACCTTGCTCTTTCATGTGCTGTGTATTTCTCTGTCTTCTCATTTTGCATAACTTACTGTGTTTGGGGTCTCCTTTTTGCAGGCTGCAGGTTCGTAGTTCCCATTGTTTTTGGTGTCTGCTCCCAGTGGGTAAGGTTGGTTCAGTGGGTTGTGTAGGCTTCCTGGTGGAGCGGACTGGTACCTGTGTTCTGGTAGACGAGTCTGGACCTTGTCTTTCTGGTGGGGAGGACTGTGTCCAGTGGTGTGTTTTGGCGTGTCTGTGAACTTATTTTGATTTTAGGCAGCCTTTCTGCTAATGGGTAGGGTTGTGTTCCTATCTTGCTAGTTTTTTGGCATGGGGTGTCCAGCACTGGAGCTTGCTGGTCATTGAGTGGAGCTAGGTCTTAGCGTCGAGATGGCAATCACTGGGAGCACTCTCACTGATTGATATTACGTGTAGCCGGGAGGTCTCTGGTGGTCCAATGTCCTGAACTCGGCTGTCCCACCTCACACCTGGCCTCACACCCGGCCAGAGCACCAAGGCCCTGTCATTCACACAGGTCAGAAGAAAAGTGGGGGAAATAAAAAGGAAGAAAGAAAAAAATAAAATATTTTAAGTTATTAAAATAAAAAATAAAAAATATTATTAAAACTAAAAAAGTAATGAAAAAAGAAAGAAAGAAGAGAGTTACCAAACCAATAAACAAATCCACCAAGGATAACAAGCACTAAAATGTATAGTAAAAAAGAAAAAAAAAAAAACACCACATTATTTTGGTATTTAAATGGTTGCTGTAGGATATATAGTATATTTCTTTAACTTATCACAGTCTACCTTCAATTGTTATTATATTATTTCATGCATAGAATAAGACCTATCAATATTATATGTCATTTCTCCTCTCTTGGGCTTTAAGCTATCATTTTCAAATATTTTATTTATAAATTTGTTATACACACCAAAAACCATAGCTATTGTCTTTTTGTAAAACAGTCCAGATACGTTCAGATAACAAAGAATATGTCTTATTCATCATTATAGTTACTATTTCTGGTGGTCCTTCTATTTTATAGACACATATATCTACCTGTTAATATTTTCCTTTTCTTCTATGATATTCTTTATTTCTTATCATGTGGGTATGCTGCTGTTAAATGCTTTCAGCTTTTAATGTTTGAAATCATCTCTATTTCACCTTTTTTTAAAAAGGATATTTTCACTGGGTATAGAATTTTATTTTGAAAAGTTTTAAATTTTCTTTCAGAAGTTTCAAGTCATTGCTCCCTTGTATTCTTAATTGCTTATTTCCAATGAAAATTCTTCTGCCATCCTAGTATTCATTCTTCTGTAAAGAAATATGTCTTTTCTCTCTGGATGCTTTTAAAATTTTTCACTTTTTTCCTGGTTTTGAAAATTGTGATTATGTTGAGCCTTGGTGTAGTTGTCTTCATGTTACTTGTGCTTGAGGTTTTGGAGGGTGGGGGTGGGAATCTGTGGATTTATAGTTTTCAGAAAATTTGGAATATTTTCACCCATTATATTTTCAAACATTCCCTCCCCTTTCTTCAGAGACTCCAATCACACAATTGTCCACTGTGTCTTTTCTACTTTTTGAATATATGGTATACAGTTATAACAGTCTTAATGCACTGTTCTGCCAATTCTATCATCTGTGTCAGTTCTGTATTGGTTTTAGTTGGTTGACTTCCTCATTTTTGGCTGTGTTTTGTCACTTCTTTGCATGTCTAAAAATCTTTGATTGTATGTTGGATGTCATTAATTTTCCCTTGTTTGTGAATTTTTGTATTTTTATAAATATTCTTGAATTTGGTTCTGAAATGCAGTTATGTTACTTGGAATCAGATTTATACTTTTATTTCTTGTTAAAATGATGAAAATCATTTGTTAGGCAAATGTAAAATAGTGCTCAATCTATGGCTAATTATTCTCTAGTGAAGCAAGACTCCCTGAATTCTCTACTCAGTGTCCCAATAGCTTTTCTAATTTTGTTGGTAAGAACAGGCACTATTCCTGGTTCTATATGAATGCTAGGCATTGTTTCCTTTAGTTATTGCAGGTGGTTCTTTCTTGGCCTGGAATAGTTGCCTCACACACATGCACTACTGATCAGTATGCTGAAATTTTGAAGGGCTTCCTCTGCAGATCTCTGGGGGGATTTCTTTGCATAGTCTTGAGCACTCGGCATTGGCCAAGCCAAGACTGTGGCTAGAGGTCTTCTTCCAGTTTTCTGTGTTCTTTAAAAGTATTTTAACTTTGCTGACTTCCTCAACACAGCAATTCTCCATCCCACCCCCCAATCTATCTTAACTTTTCCTGTGTGCTTCCAAAGCATCTTGTGTCCACTCCTGTTAAGAAACTCAATACTATCTTATAAAAGTATCTGTTCATTTGTCTGTCTCCCTTGAGGGAAAAATAGTTGATTTGTACATTTCTATATCCCTAGTACATAGTAGGAGTTAACAGTATTTGCTGTTGGATGAATGAGACCAAATTCTCAATCTTTTCTGTAACTCAGATATAGGAGTACAGTATTGGAATCTGAAAGGCTAATGAAAGAAACAGATATACCTGGAAGCTTCAAACAAGATTCCAATAATGAGATTCAAGTATCAGATATTGTGAGTAAATGAATCAGCTTCCTCTCCTAGGCGGTTCAGGTTTTATATACTAGTAATATCGAATATTAAATAAATATATTGTATTTTATGTTCAGAAGTAACTGAGAGTTAAAAAAAAAAAAAATCCCTCTCCTCTTTACCAAAGTAACCATGGTCTTTCTTTGATGCAGTTGAACTGCATTCTCTGTGGGCTCCTAAATTATGTTGTATGATTTCCAAAAGGTCTTTGCTCATAAGATAAGCCTTAACCCCAAGAACTAGATTATTCTGCACATGGGGGCTGAGGAAATGTGAGTAGAAGAGTAGTAGAAATACGAATTTTTTATAAGCCTTTCTGTCTTCTGACCAAGGCTATCCTTTAAGGTTTAGACCTTGTGCTGTTATCAGCTCTAGAGAATTGTTGATCCTTTTTTTTTTTTTTCCTGATAACACATGGGCCATAATTTTATTTTTTGAAATCTCCTGGTTTTTAAAAGGCTCTGAAGCTTTTGTCAAAAACCGAGTTCAGGTTGACTCTACTCTTCTCCCTGTGGCTGTTTCTAGCTCTGTGAAACGCTTGTTCTTTGTGCTCAGAATATTCTCTCTTTGAAAGAATACTCTGCCTCCTTCCTTAAATACTTAGCCTGGAAGCAGTTATTTGACTATCATCTCCCCTGAGTATGTTCCCTTTCAAGAAGGAATATAATGATTGTTAAAGGTCTTGGCACTTGTTCTATGGGGGGGGGGGGGGAATAGTCTACTACAACGTTATTATCTCACTTGATAGCTATGTAGTTTTTGCCATTCCTGGAAAACATGTTTTTATACTTGATTTGGGAAATAAAAGCAGATTAAATGGACACAGATTTCAGGTAGTTTCAAGTCACTTTATATGGGTTAAGAAAGGCTAATCTTCAAACATACTCTTAAATCAGGATTAAGACCCAAACTTCAAGATGCTCATTTGATTGTGGCTGTTTCTCAATTTGTTCAATATCATTAGGTGAGCTTAGTGACAGATTCTGAAGTAGAAATCTAAACAGGTAATGAGTAACATCCAATCATGTAAGCCAATTGTTTTAGAGAAAAGATTAATTAAAAGAAGCGATAACTAAATTTAAATCAAGCAAGGCCAAGCCTCTATCCTGAGTTTAAACCCCTGACCCATTTTTTTCCGCCTGGATACAATATAGAAATTTGAATTGGATAAATATCTCCACCAGAAAAAAAATGAGTTAAGAATTGCATTTAGAGCTTTGAACTAAATCTTTTCACAATAACAGATGTTCTTTACTGAAACAAGCTCATTTCACCCAGTGTATTTAATCACACCAATTTTCAGGAATGAGAGTAAATATGTTTTATAAGTGAGAGGGCTGGGGACAGTGCATGGAGGAAAGTGCATCCCATAACTTCCTCTCCCTTTATACACATTTATATATTGCACATTTTCCCCATTTACGTTTTCACAGATACACAGATGATTGCAAATACATACCCAAGGTGGTCCTTGTCAGGACTGGGGTCCAACTTTGCAGCACATTTCTGCAGTGACTGTGACAAGCTTTGATAAATAACCCAGTTGCCAACTAAATTTATCTTGGAGCAGAGAATAGAATTGATGGAGAAGGTGCTTTTTCTCTCCCTATCAAAAAATTCACCTTTATACCCAGGACAAAGTTTAAAAAGGAAGCTTTTGGATGGAAAAAGATATATTACTTATTCATAGTGTCCTTTCTGTTTGTCTTCTTTTGTCCACAGAGACTGAAAGAATTAAAGCAACGCGAATTTGCTAGAAATGTAGCTTCCAAGTCATGGAAAGATGAAAAGAAACAAGAAAAAGCACTTAAACGACTTCATCAGCTGGCTGAGTTAAGGCAACAGTCTGAATGGTAAGAATTAAAGGTGCTTAAGATGGTTCAAAACTCTCTTCAACTTCTGGGGAAATTTCAGTGATAAATTTACTTGGTTCACTATGACAATGTAAACAAATTATAATAAATCAACAGATATATCTGAAGGCAAATGTTCCTAATAGTTAAAATCTATAAATTAATGACTTTGACATCTGGGTTTTTTCTTTCTCAATATTGTTAATGTGTTCTTTAATGAAATGATCCAAGAATGATTCTAATATACTAGCATTTATTCTATCCAAGTGATTTATATGGATCTATATATCTCTTTCTAATTATTTTGAGTTTTATAATATTAATTTTGAAAACCATAAATAGCAATGCATCTTTTTGGGGAGCAACTAAATCTTCTGTGCATTATTCTGCATGCACCTGAAACTAGAACAAATGGCACTATCATTGTCTGGATGACAAACAAGATGTAATTAATGCAGTTAAATTTACCACATAGTGCCATTTAAGTTGATAATTATAACAAGCATTATACTAATACATTCTTGTAGCTGAAAAATAGAAGTTTTACATGAGCTTAGAACTGCTGAATGTTTTGAAGTGAGGAGATTGTTACCTGGAACTCAATTACATTTGCAGATTGTGATTTGTGTTCATATGAATCATAATTTAGAACACTAATGTAGCTAATTAATGTAGTTGACAGCATCCTGGTGAATTGTAACACTTATAGCTGTGTGCCAGAATTTAAACTCCTATTATTTAAATGAAAAACAATATACAGGTCTTCCCTGGTGGTGCAGTGGTTAAGAATCCGCCTGCCAATGCAGGGGACACGGATTCGAGCCCTGGTCCAGGAAGATCCCACATGCCGCAGAGTAACTAAGCCCGTGTGCCACAACTACTGAGCCTGTGCTCTAGAGCCCATGAGCCACAACTACTGAGCCTGCGTGCCACAAGTACTGAAGCCCATTCGCCTAGAGCCCATGCTCTGCAACAAGAGAGCCACCGCAATGAGAAGCCTGCACACCACAACGAAGAGTAGTCCCTGCTCGCCGCAACTAGAGAAAGCCCACATGCAGCAACGAAGGCCCAAAGTAGCCATAAATAAATAAATAAATAAATAAATAAATGTATAAAAAAAGAAAAAGAAAAACGATATACAATAAGCTTGGGAGTGAACAACTCAATTATATTAGCATAAAATATTAGACCTCATATTTACTTTTAAGAAAATATTTATTTTTTAGGATCAATTATGAGTAAAGACACAGTATTCAGCCTTCAAATATTCATGTATTTGCACCACTGTCTTAGAGTAATTTAATTTGCTTATAAAAATACAAGAAAAGATAATCATATTAAAAATAAGTGAGAAATTTGGTATAAAGAAAAAATAAAGGTTGGAATACCATGTGTCCAGAGGTGAGGTTAATACAAAAATGCATGCTCTTAGGGAGCATACGATCATAGAAACAGGACACATAACTGGTACCAAACTTTTTACTTGCCAACACAATGAGGATCTTAAAATATGTTATTCAAACACATTGTCAATAAGATATCAGACAGCCCTTGTCAAAACAGGACTTAGAAGGAAAAGTCTAATGGTTATTAGGTGGCATGCAGGAGAAAATTGAGGGGAGATGTTAATTCCCAGGTGATTAATTATGAGGTACAAAAAAACTAAAAAAACAAGACAAGCCTCGCTATAGAGATACACCCGTTAGATAGGTTCTTTAAGGCCACACAACAGAAAATCTGAGTAGCCTTAATGTAATTTTGGTTCTTCTGTTACTCTGCAAGTTGTAACACTTTGACATTTCTCCTTACTCATTCTGTATTTTCTTTTGGAAGAAATAGACAAAAGATCAGAGGAGCCTTTATGGTGATGATGCTTTCATTTAGAAGTTCTAAGTTTGTAGATCTACCCATGAAGTGTCTTCCAAAGTAAAAGAAATTAAAAGATATACTCTACTGGGGTTGAGCTGCCCTTTGAAAATCTTGTCAATTAAACAGACACAAACCTAGCCATATCCTCTATAGAGTAGGTAGGCTCTCTAGGACCCAATCTGATCATATTGTTAGGGAAATGATGGGTATTCAGCTTTCCAGATACATAACTTGGAACTAGGCAAATTATTTCGTTCATTTTCTATTACCCTCCATCTGCCCTCCAGGCAACTGTTCTCTCTGATTAAGTAGCCTCATGGCCTAAGGGAAGTCACTTAATAGCACTATTAAATATTTTCATTTTGGCAGCTGAATTGACAAGTGAAAAAAAAATCACCTGGGTTACTTCTCCCCTGGAAAACCTTTGTCCTTTATTCTCATAATGAGGGCTTCTGAGTAAGATGCTACAGATAGCAAGAAGGTTCTTCCATGTGGAGAAGAGAGGTGAATTTACTGGTAGTAAGAATATTTGAATCAGACTAATGAAAAAAATGGTGGCAGAAAACTGTTAATGGATCTTGAAAAGGGCAGTCAACCTTGGTCAGCTCTTGGGTAGATCAACCCAACATGGTTCCTCAGCAACACTAGTTCTTTTATTGGGGGAGGAGAGAGATTCACTCTGTTTGTAAACTTCTACTATGTGTAAGTCTAAGTATAGTGCACTTTGATATGGACATTTTTTCAAATTTTAAAAATTGTAGGACCATTGATTCTGAGAATATAAAGTTCTTTACATAAGAGCTGGATAATGTGGGACATTAGGAAATTACATCACTTAAAGAAATCATGTTATTTTGATGTGCTTTGTTTCCTGTTTGGAAAGCGTACTTCTTGAACAGGAGAGAATTAAATTGTGCATATGCTGAGTTACCAAGAACTAGAAGTTGGGGGGAACTATTGGAGTGGACAATCCATTAATAAGAACTAAAGGGCTAACTAATGTCATTTTTAAATTATAAATAAAAATAATTATGTAAAAAAATGCAGAAATAAACTAAATGTTCTAGAGGAGACAGTGAAATCATAAATGAGGGTATGACTATGAAGATTAAACCTTTAACTTTATGATGTCATAAGGCATAAACTTGAATTAAAATAATAGAATTTTAAGTACCACAAAGATAGAAAACTAGGATTTTAAAAAATAATAAAAGTAAATTAGATTTAAAATAGGGGTAGGGCCTTCCCTGGCGGTCCAGTGGTTAAGACTTTTCACTTCCAATGCAGGGGGCTCGGGTTTGATCCCTGGTCAGGGAACTAAGATCCCACATGCCTTGCGGTGTGGCAAAAAAAAAAAAAAAATTAAGATAGGGGAAATTAAAGTTTACAAAGCAATGAGATAAAAGTTTAAAACATAAAAAGAGGTATAAAATATTAATAATGAGGATAAAATGTTAAACTTGTGAAAAAATATAATCATAAGTGTATATTGAACTGTAAGGTGAGAACAAGAATAAGGACAAAGAGAGCAAAATGTAATACAAAAACAATAAGAGCAAAGAGGTTTAAAAATATTTGAAAGAATATAAAAGGAAGAAGCTTACACATATTAGAAAGATAAATGGTAAAGGAAAAAACAATAAAGGAAAGAATGTTTAGACTAACATAAATCAAAGGAAGAAAATGCACAAAACAGTGCCAGAATAATATGCAAAAATATTATATTATTAAGGGAAAAAATGGAATATAAAAATAGTCAAATATCTGCATCATAATGGAATCAGAAAGGGTAGAGTGATGATATACATACACCAGACTTTTGAAATAATTTTTGCTAAGTGTAGTGCAGATAATATCAGATTGAAGTTCCTAGAGAAGGTAACTTAATACAGATGTATTACTCCTACTTACTCCAAAGTAATGGAAAATATGGAAAAGAATCTTTTTGGCACTGAGGCAAAATTCAGTGCTGCAGATGTTTCTAAACCTCATCCTTCTATCCCCAGGCTACAGGCACCTTTTCAGAAGACCAATAACTATAGTAAACCTCTATGCTTCCTATTTCTCTTTATGTTTGAAAGAAATATCCAGTAACCTGTATACCATCTTAGAGTATTTCCATTTCTCATATTAAATATGCCTAAACACCCTCTCTAAAGAATGTAAAAAATGATTCAAAAAAGAAGATTAATGTGATGAATAAGAGAAAAGCTTTCATTATGAAATAGTTACTGTAAGGAGCAGACACTTTAAAATTTTTTCTGAAATTAGTTTTCCACAAGATTCAAAGGAACACTACAGCTCTAAAGCTACAGGCATTATTAGTTCATGGAGAGAGGACAATCTGAAATTATTAAGGACTGGTGGCTAAAATTATTGTTTGTAAATTAAAATTTGTATGGGTATAGTGAACAACAGATTGGACACTGTAAAATATTGAATCCATAAAACAGAAATTAAAAACAAAATTTTTTTTCCTGAACTAGAACAAAAGACTAAAAATACTAGACTACTAATATAAGTAGTAAGACCAAAAGATATATTCATGAGAGCAAATAAACTTAACTTATAAAGTCCAGGATAAGAAACTAGGAGAGGGAAGAAGAAATAATCAGAGACATCAGAGAAGAAAATGTATCTGAACTGAAGAAAATTGAATTGAAAGTGCCCAGAAATACTGGCAAAAATTAACCAAAAGAAATCAATTTGTAACTATGGCCTGGTATATTATGTGTATATATATACATAATTTGTTGTATGTAATAAATATAACAAAATACATTATATATAAATAAAAAGGAAAATTTACAAAACCATATAAATACATGAGCAGATCTGTTTCAGTATGAATAAAAGGAGGCTAGTTAAATATGTCTCTGTAATAGTAAACATATAAAGACAGTGAAGCAATGTACATGAAATTTGGTGGACAAAAGGAATGTGACGCCAGAGTTCTATGACAGTTGGCTGAATAGTTAAGTAAAGGCAATAAGAAAGAATTTCTCAGATGGAGGGCTAGGAAAGGACTCCTCCCCATTAGAATTTAAGCTACATATGGAAAAGATATCAGTTGTTTTAGTACTGTTTACTCAAGCAATAAATGACTGCATAAAAGTGAAGTAAAATTTGAAAATAGAAAAAGGCCAACAAAACACATCCAAGAATGTGAAAAAAAAAGGAAAAGAAAGCCAACTCAAAGCAAACAAGCAAAGCAGCTCAAAGCAAGCCAGCTCAAAGCAAGAAAAAGGAAAAGAAAGCCAACTCAAAATGATGTGATTTGTATTGCTTTCCCTCCAATAAGATTTGTTTTGTTGTAGGGGTTTCACAGATAGAACATTAGAGGCAATTTTAATCTGAAGAGTTTCATCTCTTGTATGTATGGGTCTTTCCAGTTTTCTGACTGAATTAAGCTCAATAGAATGAATAATCTTTAAAAATCTGTTAAAAGATAAAACATATATGCAAAAAAAAGATAGAAGAAAAATATTTTGGTGAGTAAGAAGCTAAAAAAAAGGATTTCAGACTAATTGAAGATATTGAGATGGCATGTAAATGTGTATTACTTTCTTATAATTGATCAAATTAATGACAAATCATAAAGAAAGAACTAAGCATCCTGTTTCAAAAGGAAACAAACATGAAAGAATTTTAAGACTGAGGAAACAAAAATTATAGAATGCTAGAACTTTCAACAAAAAAAGCAAATAAAAGAGATAAGTTTATGCTTTGGAAGTGACTTTTAATTCCATTTTATTTTCTATTTAGGTGAAGGCACTGATTGGAGAACTCTTTGCAAAATAATGTTAAATCTGTATTCCAAAGAATTAGTAGGTTCTGGAGGACGTAATGTGATGTAAATGTGATAGTTTATTTTCTTTTGCAGCACTAGCATAAGATATTCATCTGCTATTGCTTTTTGCTAATTTCAAAAGAATCCACTTAAGAGATGCATTGTAGAAATCGCCACTATAAAACATAGATATACTGAGTTATATAAGCATAGTGAAATTGTTACATTACAATAGACATAGTTCATAAATAGTATCAGAACCCATCGTCAAACACTATAAAATGTTCACATATAGGTAAGATTTCAAATCTGATGTCTTAATCATTTAAATATTTATTCTATTTACAGTGTTTCTGGAAATGGACCAGCATACAAAGCCCCCAGGGTAGCTATAGAAAAGCAACTCCAGCAAGGAATTTTCCCAGTTAAGAGTGGCAGAAAGGTATCGTGCATGAAGAATGCTCTTCTCCTCAAAGGAAAGAATCTCTCCAGAAGCATTTCCGATAAACAGCGGTCCACCACACCAAATCAACACCAGTTACAAACGGACAGACGTTTGTTTGGAAATCAGGTACCACAAACATCCTCAAATCTTAGCAATGCAAATCACAGGACAGGAGTGTCATTTTCTTTTTCCAAAAAAGTGCATCTAAAATTAGAATCTTCAGCATCAGTTTTCAGTGAGAACACAGAAGAAATCCACGATTGTAACAAGTCACCCGTCTATAAAACAAAACAAACCGCAGAGAAATGCATGTGCTGCAGGTTTGCAAATGAAGATACACACCTCACTAAGGAAAAAGATAGAAACATCTTATCAAGCCATCTGGAAAGTATTTTGCACAATACCTTCTCCATACGTTCTGAAATTTTGCAAGACAAAAATGACTCTGTTGATGAAACACTAGAAGATTCGATTGGCATTCATGCTTCATTCAGTAAATCTAACATTCATCTTTCAGATGTGGATTTTACTCCTTCCAGCAGAGCAAAGGAAACTAGAGATACACTGAAGAACACTTCAGAAAACCTCAATAATCACTCATGCCAAGCAAATGTTTCCTCCAGCCCACCAAACATTTACAAGCACAGTGATGCCAGGATATTTGAATGTTTGGATGAGCTTCCATCAATAGAGCCAAGTGAACAAAGCAGTACAGTTCATCTGAATCCCAACTCCAGAAAGGAGAAGAAAGAAAAATCATTAGATAAAATAGAAAGAGTTAACAGAAATGTACAAAGTCTTGTAAGAGAGGCATATCCCCGTGATGTGAAGTCCAAACCACTGCCTTATCTCCACGTACAAAGCAAGGATGGCCATACCACTCTCCAATGGCCTACGGAACTGCTTCTCTTTACAAAAACAGAGCCCTGTATCTCTTATGGATGCAACCCATTATATTTTGATTTTAAGCTTTCTCGAAACACAAAGGATAGCCATGATCCAGAGGACTTAAAAACAGAATTGCTGAAAGAGCCCTCAGAAGTGAAGACTACAATGGAAAACCAAGTCTCAGGTTTAATTAAAGACCAACAAAAACTGATCCAGAAAGATAATCAGTCTCTGAAACCAAAGATGATGATAGCTAATCCAGATTGGGAAAGTTTCCAGAGAAAATATAATTTGGGCTACAACAATTCTGAGCCCAGCGCGAGTGAACATAATTTTAGTGCAAGCGATTTGGAAATGAAAAATCCTGAAGTGCCTGCTTACCTTGATATCTCTCTAAAGAATTGTGTAAGAAAGAATAATAATAGTGATAATGAACTTAAGGAACCTTCAAGGGCCCATTGGCAAAGCTGCCAGAGGGTAATTCTAAGTGATGCAAATGAGGGCCTATCTTTCTCTCCTTATATCTCTAGGACTAAAAAACATAAACTGATTTCCTGTGATCCTCATTTGGATTTTGAAGATGGGAATAAATTCACCTGGAATTCTAGTCCTTACACAGTAAGGGGCCGCAGTGACCATGGGAAGGACTTCAGTGCAATTTTGAATAGTAACCACATCAGGATGACCAGCAGGGTTTCTGGATGTGGAAAAGCAAGTTACAAGAGAAGTTCTCCAAAGGTGTCTCTGAATACATGTTCTAGCCCTTCAGACACATCCCCTGGCAGTACATCCAGCTTGAGAAGTACTTGTTCAAAGCATAGGTCCAGTGGTCATGGCAGAGGTAATTTGCTCTACTTTTGTAAAAGAGAACACAACTCAGTTGAAAGGCACAAACGGAAACGCCGCAAGCACAGCTGTCTCTTCTTATCTGATGGGCTAACAAAGAGTGATTGCCCACAGTCTGCAACCCAGAGTGACAGGGGCTGCAAGTTGTGGGAATCAGTTAAAAATGAAAAATATTCAAAACATGGTTATGGCCACTGCAGAGAAAAATATAAACTGGGCGAAAATCAACAATTTTCAGGGCCAAATTCCAAGAGAATCACCCATTGTGATTCTAGCTCACGGTTTTCTTGTGCTGGAAACAGTGAAAACCCACCTAATTGCCAGGGACCTCAGCACAGCAGATTGGGCTCTTACTCAAGAGAGAAAATGTATTACTTAAATCAAAGTGAAAGAAGTCAACAGTCTTTGGACAGCCCTCATATTTGTGATCTGGAAAAAGTAAAACCCATGCAATGTAACTCCGGGAATATCAGCTGTCTTCTAAAGAACTGTTCAAGCAGCCCTTCAGAAACCACAGAGTTGAACACTGTAGAAGGAGAGAGGACTCCCCTGACAGCCAAAAGTCTTTTAGAACGAGTACAAGCCAAGAAATGTCAGGAACAATCAACTCATTTTGAGGTCTCTTCAAACAGCTGTAAAAATGAATCAGAGGCTCCTTCACAAATCCAATGCACAGTGCAATTTACACCACCAGGCTGTAACAGACCTGCATTGCCTTTGTCTGAAAAAATACAGAACACAAGTAGAAGAAGAAAGGATAAAGGCAGTGCAATGCAAAGAACTATTGACAAAGACAAAGTCAAAAATTCCCAGACAAATGATTTTACTGTTTTAGTAGACACTGATTGTGACGATCATCTTTCTAAAGGTATAATTCACGTAGTAGCAGAGTCTCAGTTACCAAACATGAAAAAGTATCCAACAACAAAAGAACAATCAAAATCATTAATTAGTGAAGTCCAACCATTTATTCAAAGCTGTGACCCAGTACCAAAAGATTTCCCTGGTGCTTTCTCATCTAGTAGATATACTGGTGTTACTGATTCAATAGAGACCAAAGAGGACCAAATAAATCTAGACTTACAGGATGTAAGCATGCATATGAATCAGGTAGAGGGGAATATAAACTCTTACTATGACAGAACTATGCAGAAGCATGACAAAGTAGCAGATGACTTAGAAGTGTGTCATAAATCTCTCTCTCCCCCATTAATTCAACAGCCCATAACATTTTCTCCTGATGAAATAGATAAATATAAGCTCCTACAGCTACAAGCCCAGCAGCATATGCAGAAACAGCTCCTATCAAAGCATCTTCGAGTTGTGCCTGCTGCAGGGCCCACTGCCTTCTCTCCAGCCTCCGCTGTACAGACAGTTCCAGGTCACCAGCAGGCTTCTATCACCACCATCCACCACACGTTCCTGCAGCATTTTGTTTCTGCTTCCATAAATGCCCATAGCAGTCACCTCCCTATAGCTCATCTGCATCCTCTTTCCAGGCCACATTTTAATCCATTCACATTTTCACCTCTGACTCCAACCATCATCCCTGCACACCCCACTTTCTTAGCGGGTCATCCCCTGCACTTGGTCACTGCTACTCCCTGCCACCCATCTCACATAACACTTCAGCCCCTGCCCCCTGCAGCATTTATCCCCACATTGTTTGGCCCTCACTTCAACCCAGCCACAACTTCTATCATCCACTTGAATCCTTTAATTCAACCACTGTTTCAAGGTCAAGATCTTTGCCATCATTCTTGCTCCAGTCAGATGCAACCATTAAATGGAGTGAAAGAGGCCTTAAATGTGTCAGCTCACTTGAACTAACAGGTGTTAAAGCCCCTCTTCTGGATAAATAAAACAAATTGTCACTACCTACAAAATGACGTATTTAAAGTGGTCTGATTATTATAAGATTTAAAATAGTGGTACCAATGCAAAATGTGACCAATATAGAAATATGAACTGAATTGCCGATATTGAAATACAAGCATTTTAAGGATTTCTTTTAATTTGCGAAAATAATTGGACAAATTTAAAGTAGTTTGATGGAAAGGTAGAGGGAAACGTGTTAAAGATATTTTTGAATGAGTTCTCACATAATGTTATAAAAAATAGAAAAAAGTTAGGCAGATCATTAATATTGCAAAGAAAATTAAACGAAACATAATACTCTATCTTCTAGGTGTTCGTTGGACGAGTGAACGAATGAATGAATGAATGCATATTTGGTTTTATTTATCAGGTAATAGTAAAAGGTCAGAGAAAGAAAATTATGTGTTAAAAATTGTTCATATGGTTCACTGTCGACTAGCCTTTCAATCAATATAATGTTTCAACCAATATAAACTATATTTTCATAGGAAATAAGAGATGGCAAGAAATTTTCTGACTAATTCAGATTGAAAACTACTCCTCAATGCAAAATAGTCTTATGCAGATTGTATGGCTGGGTTTCTGTGGAAGATTGAATTAACTTCATTTCACACACTTCTATGTCAAGAGAATTTTGTAATTGTAAGAATCACCAACATCTAAAATTAATAATGTTTAATTTTTGTATAAGAAAACATATATAAACTATCATTAGTATTTGATAATGCAAAATAAAAAAAATAAAGTATACTCAGAGTAATATTTTGTATATATTGGTCAAACTTTCAAATATTATTGGGGCTAAAATATTAAGTTTTCTTTATTCTCCTACTCAGAAATCTGTGTTCAGCCAACATATGTATAACTGGAGAGGTAAAGCTTTGGAAATGTCAAAATTTTTACATGATATTTATTGAGAAAAATCTTAAAAGTATTCAGTGTATTTTGTTCAATTTTACTAGATATTTATAAAATACCATGAATGATGATGAATAAAATCACCATTCCTATAATTTTGCAAATGATTTTAAACATTCATCCAAAATGTTTTCTGACCCACAGAATTTGCATTTCTTATATCTATATTTCTCAATGACTCTCTAGTTAAGTTTATTATTTTATATTCTTAAAAGAAAGAAAACTTGTGTGGCTGTACATTCCCCATGAGCATGGGTTTCAGAGAAAGTCAAATTAAACAAAAATAGAGGTAATCAGTCATCACCACTGTGTGTATGATGATGCAAACTCCTTTACCACTAGAAGATGAGAAGGATGGCTTATACAGCCTTGGCTTCACAGTAATGAGAGCTGTACTTACTGAAGACCTACTGCGCACCAAGATAGGTTGAGCACTAGGCCCTCATTATCTCATTTAATCTTCACAAATGTATTGATATTTTGAGATCAGTATTATCATTCCTCTGTACAGATGAGGAAAATGAAGTTGAAAGGTTAAGTTCCTAACACTTGCAAACAGTAGGAAAGGACATCTTTGATGCTGGTGAGGGAGAGATGAAGAGAGAAGAGAGAGAGAGAGAGAGAGAGAATAAAGTGAATTAAAAACTTGAGCATAAAGAAACAACGTAGTTTCCTAGATATCACCAGAAACTTGTGGGATGGAGATTTTGACTGGAGTATGGCAGTGAAAAAGCCTAGCTTATCTAAAAGGAATAGAAAAATGGAAGCAAGACATCAAATTGCAAGAAATTCTATACTTGTGTGGAACTCCATAAAAGTGATTATAAAAGAACATTGATAAACATTGAGTGAATTCAAAAAAAGTGAAATAAATGGAATATTTCTTATAAAAATAGATGATAAATGGCCCGGCACATAAAAGGAAAAGTAATGTGGATGACTGTTTCCTAAAACAGATTACAAAGTTGATGTAGCGCCAAGACAGAGTAATTATGGGAATTCACTAGAAGTCTTATTATGAAAAAGACAGCACCTGGTTAATATTTATAATTCTCTTGGTGACAATTTAATCTCTCAGAAGGTTAGACTAGAGAACCTCTACTGGGCACTTAATTTTGACTAACAAGGATAGATTGATATGAATTGATGGCATGGAAATGACTATCTTGTATTATCAGCAATGGAAATGTTCACTGGATATACTTACTGTCTTGAACTAAGGGAAAGCAGACTTCACCATTTAAATAAAAGACAACTTGTACTTCAGGGTAGGAAATTATAAAAGTTGTAGCATCACATGAGTAAAGCTACCATTACAAAAGATTCCAATGAGGCAGAAAAATGTAGTCCTTTAAACAATCCAATATAAACTGAATAAGGAAAACATTCAGAGTAATTGTTCAAGTACCATACATACATAAACAGTAAGACAATAGCTATGGATCAAAAATGAACAGAGATTAAGTTAATGCCTTTTAAATATCCCATTTATTGGGAAAATCAAAAGATTTTTTTTGCTTCTGTGTACTGCTAGGCAGATGATCTAATAACAACAACAATAATAATAATAAAGTAGTGTTACTTAAATCTGATTTTGTTTTGTTTCCTCTATTAAGGAGAAAGTTCTTCAAAGTGGAAATTATAGAACCAACATGGATAAGAATTTTGGAACATACAGAGAAAATTATTTCCTTGCCACTTCAAATAAGTTTGAATCTTCACATTTACAAGAATCTTACCATAGAATATTAAAATTTCCTAAAGAAGACCTCATGACATCAATCGTCCTTGAGAAATTAGGCAGACTGGAAGAGAAGTTAGAACAAGCATCTCTACTTTTATAAAAGGAACAATATTTAATATAGGTATTACTGATTTAAAAGTTAGCATATTTATAGACAAAATTTTAAGCAGAGTGTTTAATGAAGACAAAAAGACAATCATTAGTAATTCTAACAGGTATACTAAAAACAAATAGTACAAAAACAAAAGTATTTTATTTTTCCTTTATTCACTTTATTTTCTTTCTCATTTAACAAGTATATATTAAGGGCCATGTGCTAGGCAGTAATCTAACTGTTGTTGATATAATAATAATCAAAACTAGAAATAATGCCATAATATAATTTAATTCTAATTGAGTCATGCAGACAAAAACCAGAATAGACAAGTGATATAATGCTATGCCAGATGATGATAAACACTACTGAGGAAAATAAATAGGGAAAGTAGATAAAGGTGCTTGGGCAGGAGTAGTGGCTAAAGTACAATTTTAAATAGGGTAGTCAGAGGAAGCTTCACTGTGAAAGTGATATTTCAGCAAAGACCTGAAGGAAGTGAGCATTCTAGGCTAAGGGAAGACCAGGTTTCAACAACTCGTTGGGTATGCTTATCATACTTAAAGGATAGTATGAGAACACTGTGCCTGGGAAAGAAGGTTTCAGAGACAGAATTACGGGAGATAAGGTCAGAGAAATAATTTTGGAGCAAAATCATGTGGGATCATGCCAACCGTTATAATGACTGGCTTCTACTGTGAGATGGAAACTATTGGATAACTTTAGCAGATGAGCAACATGATTCTTCTTAGATTTTACCAGGATCATTCAGCTATTGCATTGTGAATAATCACTAGGGGAGTGAAGATTGGAGTACGAAGGCCAATTAGTAGATTGAAATGTTTCAGGCAAGAGAATGCAGTGACTTGCTCAGTGATAGTCTAATGGAAATGTTGAGAAGTGGTGAGACTCTGGATTTATTTTGAAGGTAAGGCTGAGAAAATGTGCTTCATATTGGGCATAAGGTATAAGACAAAGAAAGGAATCAGAGGTGATATATCAGTACTTTTTGCACAAGCAACTAGGAGGATGGATTTACTGTTAACTGAAATACAGAATACTGTGGGAGGAACAGGAGAGGAGAGGAGGATTGGTTTAAATATTCTATTTGAGATGCCTGTTAAATATTGAAGTGGAGATATTGAGTTGGTAGTTGGAAATATGAATCTGAAGTTTGAGTAGAGGTGTGAAAAGAACAAATACTTTCAGGAATTATTAATGTATAGAAAGAATCTGAAGCCATTAGCCTGGGTAATACCAACAGGGGTAGGTAGGGTGGATAAAATGTTCAGAGACTGAGCCCTAGTTCACTCTGATTTTAAGAGTGGAAGTAGAAGGAACCATATATCCATTCTTTTTCAGATTTTTTTCCCCATAAAAACGAGACCGTGATGAACTTCCAAGTTTCATAGGAAAAAATCAGAACAATGTGTGCCTATAAGGCAAGTAAAGAAAGTGACTCAAAGAAGTGAGAGTGATCAACCCTGTCACATGTTGCTGAGTCAGGTAAGAAGAGGATAGAAAATTAAGTATTCTTTTAGCTACGTAGAGCTTGGTTGTTACCTTGACCAGAGACATTGTGGTGAAGTGGGTGGTTGGGGGAAAAAGATAGTAAAATGTGTGGGTATTTTATAGAGAGACATTTTATGATTCTTATAAATATCCTTATGGACAATAGTCAGTGCTATATGACAAACGTGCTTTTATTGCTAGTTAAACAACTGTACCCCAAGAGTATTGAGACCTGGACTAATTTCAATTTCGAGGGAGGGTTGTAGATACTGGTTACAAGTCTTTGTGTTGTAGTCTGTTATATTCAGCATTTCATAAAACGTGGGCAAAATCATGGAAGACATGTCTAACAGATAGGAGGAAAACACAAACCCAAGAGGACCAGGAATGGAGTGAATGGCACAATACCATGTGAAAAAAATTCAAAAATCATAAAAATGGGACAAAATTTGAAAGGTGAAATTTAGCACGAATAAATAACAGAGTCTTGTACACACAGATTGTTGAGGAGACAGAACCTAATTCTAGTTCATCAATAAGATGAAGGGTTTAGTAGATTACAAGCGCCATGGGACCCAGTGATGTTAAGAAGCTGGTGAAAAGTTATGAAATATTAGGTTATTCTAAAGGAATTACACAGAATTAGAAAAATGGCATTCTTTTAAGTTTTTAAAATTACTTTTATTGATATATAATTTATATAACATTAATTTAAGGTGTAAACCATAATGATTTGATATTTGCATATATTGCAAAATGATCATCACAATAAGTCCATTTAACATTCATCACCATATGTAGGTACAAATTTTTTTCTCATGATGAGTACTTTTATGATTTTTTAACATCTTTATTGGAGTATAATTGCTTTACATTGTTGTATTAGTTGCTGCTGTATTAACAAAGTGAATCAGCTATATGCATACATATATCCCCATATCCCCTCCCTCTTGTGTCTCCCTCCCACCCTCCCTATGCCACCCCTCTAGGTGGACACAAAGCACCGAGCTGATCTCTCTGTGCTATGCGGTTGCTTCCCACTAGCTATCTGTTTGACATTTGGTAGTGTATTTATGTCCATGCCACTCTCTCACTTCATCCCAGCTTACCCTTCCCCCTCCCCATATCCTCAAGTCCATTCTCTATGTCTATGTCTATGTCTTTATTCCTTTCCTGCCCCTAGGTTCCTCAGAACCATTTTCTTTTCTTTTTTTTCAGATTCCATATATATGTGTTAGCATACAGTATTTACTTTCTCTTTCTGACATACTTCACTCTGTATGACAGACTCTAGGTCCATCCACCTCACTACAAATAACTCAATTTCATTTCTTTTTATGGCTGAGTAATATTCCATTGTATATATCTGCCACATCTTCTTTATCCATTCATCTGTCAATGGACACTTAGGTTACTTACATGCCCTGGCTATTGTAAATAGAGCTGCAATGAACATTGTGGTGCATGACTCTTTTTGAATTATGGTTATCTCAGGGTATACACCCAGTAGTGGGATTGCTGGGTCGTATGGTAGTTCTATTTTTACTTTTTTAAGGCACTTCCATACTGTTCTCCATAGTGGCTGTATCAATTTACATTCCCACCAATGCTACAAGAGGGTTCCCTCTTCTACACACCCTCTCCAGCATTTATTGTTTGTAGATTTTTTGATGATGGCCATTCTGACCAGTATGAGGTGATACATAATTGTAGTTTGGATTTGCATTTCTCTAATGATTAGTGATGTTGAGCATCCTTTCATGTGTTTGTTGGCAATCTGTATATCTTCTTTGGAGAAATGTCTAGGTCTTCTGCCCATTTTTTGGATTGGGTTGTTTGCTTTTTGATATTGAGCTGCATGAGCTGCTTGTATATTTTGGAGATTAATCCTTTGTCAGTTCTTCGTTTGCAAATATTTTCTCCCATTCTGAGGGTTGTCTTTTTGTCTTGTTTATGGTTTCCTTTGCTGTGCAAAAGCTTTTAAGTTTCATTAGGTCCCATTTGTTTCTTTTTGTTTTTATATCCATTTCTCTAGGAGGTGGGTCAAAAAGGATCTTGTTGTGATTTATGTGACAGAGTTTTCTGCCTATATTTTCCTCTAAGAGTTTTATAGTATCTGGCCTTACATTTAGGTATTTAATCCATTTTAAGTTTATTTTTCTGTATGGTGTTAGGGAGTGTCCTAATTTCATTCTTTTACATATAGCTGTCCAGCACCACTTACTGTAGAGGCTGTCTTTTCTGCATTGTATACTCTTGCCTCCTTTATCAAAGATAAGGTGACCATATATGTGTGGGTTTATCTCTGGGCTTTCTATCCTGTTTCCATTGATCTATATTTCTGTTTTTGTGCCAGTACCATACTGTCTTGATTACTGTAGTTTTATAGTATAGTCTGAAGTCTGGGCACCTGATTCCTCCAGCTCCGTTTTTCTCTCTCAAGATTGCTCTGGCTATTCAGGGTCTTTTGTGTTTCCATACAAATTGTGACATTTTCTGTTCTAGTTCTGTGAAAAATGCCATTGGTAGTTTGATAGGGATTGCACTGAATCTGTAGATTGCTTTGGGTGGTATAGTCATTTTCACAATGTTGATTCGTCCAATCCAAGAACATGGTATATATTTCCATCTGTTTGTATCATCTTTAATTTATTTCATCAGTGTCATAGATTTCTGCATACAGGTCTTTTGTCTCCTTAGGTAAGTTTATTCCTAGCTATTTTATTCTTTTTGTTGCAATGTTAAATTGGAGTGTTTCCTTAATTTCTCTTTCAGATTTTCCATCATTAGTGTATAGGAATGCAAGAGAATTCTGTGCATTAATTTTGTATCCTTCTACTTTACCAAATTCATTGATTAGTTCTAGTAGTTTTCTGGTAGTGTCTTTAGGATTCTCTATGTATACTATCATGTGATCTGGAAACAGTGACAGTTTTACTTCTTCTTTTCCAATTTGTATTCCTTTTATTTCTTTTTCTTCTCTGATTACTGTGGCTAAAACTTCCAAAACTATGTTGAATAATAATGGTGAGAGGGGGCAACCTTGTCTTGTTCCAGATCTTAGTGGAAATGGTTTCAGTGTTTCACCATTCAGAATGATGTTGGCTGTGGGTTTGTCATATATGGTCTTTATTATGTTGAGGTAAGTTCCCTCTATGCCTACTTTCTGGAGGGTTTTTATCATAAATGGGTGTTGAATGTTGTCACAGGCTTTTTCTGCATCTATTGAGATGATCATATGGTTTTTCTCCTTCAATTTGTTAATATGGTTTATCACGTTGATTGATTTGCATATATTGAAGAATCCTTGCATTCCTGGGATAAACCCCACTTGATCCTAATGTATGATCGTTTTAATGTGCTGTTGGATTCTGTTTGCTAGTATTTTGTTGAGGATTTTTGCATCTTTGTTCTTCAGTGGTATTGGCCTGTAGTTTTTTTCTTTGTGACATCTTTGTCTGCTTTTCGTATCAGGGTGATGCTGGCTTTGTAAAATGAGTTTGGTAGTGTTCCTCCCTCTGCTCTACTTTGGAAGAGTTTGATAAGGATAGGTGTTAGATCTTCTCTAAATGTTTGATAGAATTTGCCTGTGAAGCCATCTGGTCCTGGGCTTTTGTTTGTTGGAAGATTTTAAATCACAGTCTCAATTTCAGAGCTTGTGATTGGTCTGTTTATATTTTCTATTTCTTCCTGGTTCAGTCTTGAAAGTCTGTGGTTTTCTAAGAATTTGTCCATTTCTTCCAGGTTGTCGATTTTATTAGCATACAGTTGCTTGTAGTAATCTCTCATGATCCTATTTATTTCTGCAGTGTCAGTTGTTACTTCTCCTTTTTCATTTCTAGTTCTATTATTTTGAGTCTTCTCCCTTTTTTTCTTGATGAGTCTGGGTAGTAGTTTATCAATTTTGTTTCTCTTCTAAAAAAAACTAGCTTTTAGTTTTATTGATCTTTGCTATTGTTTCCTTCATTTCTTTTGCATTTATTTCTGATCTGATCTTTATGATTTCTTTCCTTCTGCTAACTTAGGTTTGTTTAATTCTTCTTTCTCTAATTGCTTTAGGTGTAAGTTTAGGTTGTTTATTTGAGATGTTTCTTGTTTCTTGAGGTAGCATTGTATTGTTATAAACTTCCCCCTTAGAACTGCTATTGGTGAATCCCATAGGTTTTGGATCGTCGTGTTTTCATTGTCATTTGTTTCTAGGTATTTTTGGATTTCCTTTTTGATTTCTTCAGTGATCTCTTGGTTATTTAGTAGTGTGTTGTTTAGCCTCCATGTGTTTGTATTTTTTACAGATTTTTTTCCTGTAATTGATATCTAGTCTCATGGCATTGTGGTCAGAAAAGATACTTGATACAATTTCAATTTTCATAAATTTACCAAGGCTTGATTTGTGACCCAAGGTATGATCTATCCTGGAGAATGTTCCATGAGCACTTGAGAAGAAAGTGGATTCTGTAGTTTTTGGATAGAATGTCCTATAAATATCAATTAAGTCCATCTTGTTTAATGTATCATTTAAAGCTTGTGTTTCCTTATTTATTTTCATTTTGGATGATCTGTCCATTGGTGAAAGTGGGGTGTTGAGGTCCCCTACTATGATTGTGTTACTGTCGATTTCCCCTTTTATGGCTGTTAGCATTTGCCTTATGTATTGAGGTGCTCCTATGTTGGGTGCAGAAATATTTACAATTGTTGTATCTTCTTGGATTGATCCCTTGATCATTATGTACTGTCCTTCTTTGTCTCTTGTAATAGTCTTTATTTTAAAGTTTATTTTGTCTGATATGAGAATTGCTACTCCAGCTTTCTTTTGATTTCCATTTGCATGGCCTATCTTTTTCCATCCCCTCACTTTCAGTCTGTATGTGTCCCTAGGTCTGAAGTGGGTCTCTTGTAGACAGCATATATACAGGTCTTGTTTTTGTATAGATTCAGCCAGTCTGTGTCTGTTGGTTGGAGCATTTAATTCATTTACATTAATGGTAATTATTGATATGTATGCTCCTATTACCATTTTCTTAATTGTTTTGTGTTTGTTATTGTAGGTCTTTTCCTTCTCTTGTTTTTCCTTCCTAGAAGATTTCCTTTAGCATTTGTTGTAAAGCTGTTTTGGTGGTGCTGAATTCTCTTAGCTTTTTCTTGTCTGTAAAGGTTTTGATTTCTCTGTCGAATCTGAATGAGATCCTTGGTGGGTAGAGTAATCTTGGTTGTAGGTTTTTCCCTTTCATCACTTTAAATATGTCCTGCCACTCCCTTCTGGCTTGCAGAACTTCAGCTGAATGATCAGCTGTTAACCTTGTAAGGATTCCCTTGTATGTTATTTGTTGCTTTTCCCTCACTGCTTTTAATATTTTTTCTTTGTATGTAATTTTTGGTAGTTTGGTTAATATGTGTCTTGGCATGTTTCTCCTTGGATTTATCCTGTATGGGACTCTCTGCACTTCCTGGACTTGACTATTTCCTTTCCCATGTTAGGGAATTTTCAATTGTAATCTCTTCAAATATTTTCTCAGACCCTTTCTTTTTCTCTTCTTTTTCTGGGACCCCTATAATTCGAATGTTTGTGCATTTAATGTTTTCCCAGATGTCTCTGAGACTGTCCGCAATTCTTTTCATTCCTTTTTCTTTATTCTGCTTTGTGGTAGTTATTTCCACTATTTTATCTTCCAGGTCACTTATCCATTCTTCTGCCTCAGTTATTCTGCTATTGATTCATTCTAGAGAATTTTTATTTCATTTATTGTGTTGTTGATCATTGTGTGTTTGCCCTTTAGTTCTTCTAGATCCTTGTTAAACTTTTGTTGTATTTTCTCTGTTTTATTTCCAAGATTTTGGATCATCTTTACTATCATTACTCTGAATTCTTTTTCAAGTAGACTGCCTGTTTCCTCTTCATTTGTTTTGTCTGGTGGGTTTTTACCTTGCTCCTTCATCTACTGTGTGTTTCTCTGTCTTCTCATTTTCCTTAACTTACTATGTTTGTGGTCTCCTTTTCACAGGCTGCCAGTTCATAGTTCCCGTTGTTTTTGGTGTCTGCCCCCAGTGGATAAGGTTTTTTCAGTGGGTTGTGTAGGCTTCCTGGTGGAGGGGACTAGTGCCTGTGTTTTGGTGGATGAGGCTGGACCTTGTCTTTCTGGTGGGCAGGACTGTGTCCAGTCATGTGTTTTGGGTTTTCTGTGAACTTATTATGATTTTAGACAGCCTCTCTGCTAATGGGTGTGGTTGTGTTCCTGTTTTGCTAGTTGTTTGGCATAGGGTGTCCAGCACTGTAGCTTGCTGGTTGTTTAGTGGAGCTGGGTCTTAGCATTGAGATGAAGATCTCTGGGAGAGCTTTCGGCACTTGATATTACATGGAGCCAGGAGGTCTCTGGTGGACCAAAGCCCTGAACTCAGCTCTCCCACCTCAGAGGCACAGACCTGACCCCTGCCTGGAGCACCAAGACCCTGTCAGCCACACAGCTTTGTAAAATATTCAGGTTCAGCTATTTTGCATTACGTTTGACCCATCCATTCATTGCTGGTTTCTCATTAAATTCTGGGTGACAACCTTAGGCTTCTAAAAATGCATCAAGCATCCTCTGCATAGAAGTCTGATTTTCTCCTGTTATAATTCACTTTCTAGTCCTTGCTCATTGGCTCTATTAGGTCACTTTTCTGATGCTCAGCAAGGCTGCTCACCATTCCAGTCAGCAGCTCATTTGTTGCCTTAGCGGGAAGATAGGACCGAGAGGAAAGTTCTCTCACTGTGGTTTTTAATTTCCCTGATGATTAGTGATGTTGCGGATCTTTCACACACATGTTGGCTATCTGTATGACTTCTTTGCAAAAATGTCTATTCAGGAACTCTGCCCATTTGTTAATCAGAATTTTCTTTTGCTATTGAGTTGTGTGAATTCTTTATATATTTTGAATGTTAACACCTTATCAGATGTATGACTTGCAAATATTTTCTCCTATTCAGTAGGTTGCCTTTTCATTTCATTGACGATTTCCTTTGTTGTGCAGGAGCTTATTAGTTTGATGTAGTGCTGCTTGTTTATTTTTGCTTTTATTGCCTTAGCTTTTGGTGTCAAATCCAAAATATCATTGCTGAGACCTAAGTCAAGGAGATTACCACCTATGTTTTCTTCTAGGAGTTTTATGGTTTCAGATCTTACATTCAAGTCTAATCCATTTTGAGTTAATTTTTTTGTGTGGTGTAAGATAGCACTTCAGTTTATTCTTTAAGGGTATTTTTTTGAACTTGGGGGAAAAAAGACCACTTGTAGAAAACTATATATTGTTCGGGGACACAATTTTTTTTTTTTTAATATTTTTATTTATTTATTTGGTTGTGCCAGGTCTTAGTTGTGGCAGGCGGGCTCCTTAGTTGCAGTTTGCTGTCTCCTTAGTTGTGGTGTGTGAGCTCTTAGTTGTGGCATGCATGTGGGATCTAGTTCTTTGACCAGGGATCAATCCTGGGCCCCCTGCATTGGGAGTGTCGAGTCTTAACCACTGCACCACCAGGGATGTCCCTGTTCTGGGACACAATTTAAGAGAGTTATTGGTGAACTGAAGTGGATCCATAAGTGGCAGACCTGACCAATTAAGAGACCAGATTAATTTTATGTTTTTACACTGATGAATCATGAGTTCTGTGAATTAACAAAAATTATTAACTGAATACAAGTTCAATTTTCAAATATTTTAGAGAAATATTAGGTTAAATAGTTTTATTTCTTTACTTTGGCATATCTCAGAATATTGGACAAGCAGTATCCACTAGACATTTCCAGAAGAAGAATAGAATATATTGAATTTCCAAAAGTAATGATAACAGAAATATATATATTTTTTGCCTGTGCACCATCTCATGGAATTAATGTTTTGTAGAACAGACTCTGGGAATTGCCACGTGAAAAATGAAACCAATGTGTGCATTCCAAAGAAAAGAACACTTACTGAGGAAAGAAATAGATGGAAATAACTTTCTAACTTTAAATATCTGAAAGGTAGCACAGAGCTGTGTACTGTGGAAGATCATATTCATTCTCTTTAGGGCAGAAAAAGTAAATACTACAAAAAGGTAGGTGTTGACTCAACATGAAGAATAACTTGACAATTTGAATTTTTTGTATTAAGTTGTAAAATCTGCATCCTGAAACATTTAAGAACTTTTTCACATTTGGATGAGCAAAAAGCTTAGCGATTTTCAGAATACTTTTCCTGGAATTTTGCTTGTGATCAATGACATATCCAGTTATTCTCTAGGGTAATTTCCAAATTTCAGATGGTTGATTCATAGGGCTTAGTTTTGGATTAACATTTTTCTTCTGATCATTATTTTTCTTCTGATATATTACTGCTACAGAGAACATTCTGAGCCATCCTCTTACTTCCCCCAAATTAGTCAGTGTGGGCTCAAACATTTTATTTTTTATTTCACTTAAGCAAAGCATACTTTGAAAGAAAATGAAATAGAAAGAAGTCTAGTTATATATTGAATTCTAAAATGGATTATTTTTTTTAATTGCCACTGTGATGAATTATATTTTCAGCTCTGTTTCTTTCCACTTACACAATTATTTATTTAACAGTTGATTTTCAGTGTTAAACCTCTTTTATGCCTATTGCTTGGTATTTATGGGATAATTCTCTTTATGGGATTACTCTTTCACACTTGGCTCATAGAGGCAAGTTTTTGTATGTGTCTTAAATTATAAATGCTTAATTAAAACCTGAAAATGTTTTAAGAAAGACTGTAAAATCTTTACACACACACACACACACACACACACACACACACACACACCCCTATCTATATATTTTTCTTAGAGGTTAAGAACGAGCCTAGCCTCCCTGGATTCAAGGGATAGTTAGACAAAATAAATGCTTTGTATGAAGAACTGTAAATTTGAAAAACTTCATCTACTTTTTCATTCCCTGCCATATTCAGCAAGAAAAATTAGAGTGAGTTATAAAAAAAACTATATTTCAATATTTCCTTTGAGTTCACTTTTATATATGATATAAAATATAGAAAAGAATTAGAATATGGGGAATAGTTTAGAAAGTTGAAAGTTCCCAGTTCCCAGGATTTTTTCCTTAGGCAGACATTTCACAAAATGATCCCCTGAAATTTTATTTCATTCACGGAAAGTGGATTTGACAGTGACTCCTTTTCTTCAGTTTTTGCCAGGACTTAATGGAATCTCCCTGTTTTCTCTGAATAGAAATATTTTCAAAGAAACTAGTCCTATACAGCTTTCCCATTAAATGGACTATTTAATCAGTAACATTACTCAGGATCATATTTCCAGCTCTGGCCATCTCCTTAGTGCATGAAATTTTTGGTTACTTACAAAGTTCCCAATGATGGCAGCAACACAGCTTCTAAATTTTACCATAATACTTTCAAGCTGATCTAAAAACTTGATGTATTTCAAGCATTTGGAACAATATTTGGAGATATTGGAGATGGCTCTCCCCCTTAGAGTACCACTTGGTATCCCAGTGTTCTAGATGTCAGTGAATGAAATGTCCAGTGCCCTCCCCAGGCTGTATGGAGAGTTCACTGCCTTCTTATTAGTGAAATGACATTGCTGATCATCTCAAACCAGTAGCATATTTTTCTGTTTTCCTTAAAAATTTCCTCATGTGTTTTCAGAAAGGTGGTTGAACATTCTGAAGAAAAATATGTAAATATCAGATCCAAAGAATCCAAATCTCACACGTCAGTGTATGTAGCTAATGGACCTAGGAGCAAAATTGAGCTAGTGCTTATCTCTGGCCCAGCAGGGCTCAGGAGGAATTTTAATTTTGATTCTTTAAATGAATGAACTCCTGAAAAGAAATGTGCTCTCATTGGAAAATAGAGTATTAAAAAGAAAGCACATGACCACTTCCATACAGTCGTCAGGCAAACAGTTGACTACCCTTTGTGTCTCAGACTGAAACTACTTCAGTAAGATGGAAGTTTCCTCCTAAAATATGTTTTCCTGCCAATAAACCTGGGTCTAGAAGATTTTCAAAGGTTATCATTTCATTCCAGGAAACCATTATCCACTTCTATTAGGCAGACATTTGAAGGTGATTGCTGTATTGCTTTGGATTAAGCTATGTTAAAATGGATGCCTTGGCTGAATCGGTGGGTTTAGAATAAGCCAATATTAGAGAGTTAAGCCAAAGGGTCTTTTTTCATTTTATGCAGCCATGTATCAGAGGGAGACCTCCCAATCCTCTTCTTAAATCCTTTCCCAAAGTCATTCCTTCCTTTTGCACCTCACCCCCTTTCTTAAATAGTGAGAGCAAGACCATCTTGACAAAAAGATAAATCAGGCAAATTGGAAATCTACAAAATACTTGTGTGTACATATGAGTGTATATGTGTGTGTGTTCTTAAAAATATACTCTTTAGTCTTTAGTTATAGATCTTGATCTTTGTTCAAAATAATGTTTTTCAAAACATACCCACATATTGAAACAATCAACTTCAAGAAAGGTTTCTTTTCCACCATGCGAAATTGTCTATTCCTCCTATTTGTGAGAGATTATAAAATAGTTGATAATGTAAAATGGTTATGTAGCTATTTAAAACAAATTCTCACTTTAATTCTATTTAAAGTATTTACTTTGTAATTAAAGAAGATGATAATCCGGCAATATCATACACAATCCAATAATTTTATTTTGTATCCTCTGTACAAAACTTTTTTTATTATACTGTGGCTAAGTAAATTGCACTATTGTACATGCAAAGCAGCTTTTTTAGTTTTTCAGTAAATTACTTGGACTGTAGTTCAATGCAATAATATTATTTTCAATAAAAAGCTTAATGGTATAAGAGTGTTAGTCATGCATTTCTAACAAAAAGCATACCAAAATATAAGAACAAAATCAAAAGCAAAATGGTATGGAAATATGCTGTATTTTACACTGCTGAATTTAACATTTTATTTATTATTGTATATATTTATATTATATATTTAAAAGCTGGGATTTCTTAGACTATTTCTTAAAATTTTAGTGTTGTTATAAAGCTGTTTCCTCAAGCTGAAAATAAATATGACTTTAAAAGTTCTATAGGTGTATTCTTTGTTGAAACCTATTATTTGTATACTATGTGAAGTCCTGTTTCTGTTTGTTTACTTAAAAAAAACCTGTGATCTAGTAGTTTGTAATGCTGTAACAAAGCTCTATAAGTACTGTCTGGAATATATTCTCTAACTGATACTATAATATAGACATGGTGGCATTCTGCCTATTATAATAATTTTAATGTAAACTTGGAAAAATACCTTAATTAATAACCCCAATAAGCTGTTATTCTCAGAAAGACTCAACTCACTAGGAAATCTCTTCAATGAAGCATGACCAATGGTGTGGGAATATGATTTGAGACTCCACTTAACCGTCACTCCTCACTTTATTTGGTCTCTGCCTTTCCCAAGACAACAATACAGAGCCCTTATCTGCTAGATCTTAATATGATTTATTCTGTGCAAAAACTCAGACCAGGCGTTCCTCGAAATGACCGCAAGATGCTCTCTCTTTCTTGAATCACGCTGATCCTTACTCTTCCCTCTACCCTCTAACAAGCTTTGACCAAGTCCAAAAGCTCCTTGCTTCTGCACTTTAATTGGATGCCCTGTCGCTACCTGTGTGTTAAAGGAACGGGACTCTGCTTTGCTCTCTAACCCAGTGGTCGAGCCCAAGCTTTCAATGGAGAAATGTTTCAGCTGCCAATCATCTGCCTCCCCAGACTTCTACCCTAGATTCTCTCTTACTATGTTGGATTCTTCTTCAGAATCCTCCTAAGGAATCAAGAAGTACCTTGCACACAACACACACACAAATGCATATGCACACATCCATTGACTGCTGACAAGAGTCATGACAGAGACTGTCATTTCTTAATTAACTTGTCACCCTTTATTGATTACCTATGTGAACGAGACCCTGTTCAGCTATCCTCCCCACTAGCTGTATTCCTGGATTCCTTTTAAGCAGGAAAATCAACTTTGCTTGAAAATGAAAGGAGATGATATTCCTAATTGCACAGAGTTGCAGAAGCAAATGTGATGTATGGTCTGCGTATTCAGTGTCTGCCCCTCCCTCAAGTGTGAAGCTTCTGCCAGTCAGAGCTTTGTTCACCTTCTGTGTAATTTTCAGTTCATCATGGAAATATTCAACACTTGAGGTTGTGTTCTCTTACTGTATCTGGTAGAATTGAGTCAATTCCCAAATGGCATTTGTTAATGCTTTGAATCATAGAGGTAAAATTAGCAGAACTTTGTTAATTTGCTCAGCAATAAATAAATGAGAGCTACTTAGCAGCCTGGCACACTCATGAGAGTGCCATGATACTTTAAAAAATCTTCGGGTGAACAGTTTACAGATTAAATATTTTCTTCACCATTTTAAAATCAAAGAGATAGCTCGAAGACATGGTATTTCAATTATTTGGCTTGGTTATAGCATATAACATCTTCAGAGGAGGGATTAAACCCCAATTCTCTTCATGAGACTGTTTCATTCATTAACAAAATATTTTAATAGACACTTGTCCTTTGTCATTAGTTATTCATAGTTTGTGGGCAAAAAGATTTATTACGCATTTCTGAGATTTTCAGAGAGTAAAGATAATTTATTATAGAAATAGTTCATTAGGACACAGCAGTGATATAATTTTCCCTCTTTAAATTACCCATTCCTTAAATAGTTGTTAGGAGGGTTATTCAACATTGACTAAAACAAAGGCCAAATTAATGATGAGTGGAAAAAAGTATGTGATGGGTCTAGTCATTTTGGATTATTTTTTCATCTGGACATGTATCCTTATCTGTATATGCTAACACTGACTATCAAACTCTCAATTTACGACAGTGAAATTACATTATCCAGTCAGAGCTCAAAAATTTCCTTTAACTTGACTTAATTATAATCTTAATACAAGTATACAGATAATTTTTAGGATTGTACAAATTGCAAAAAGCCTACTAATTTCTATTATTCTAATCCATAGCCAATAATGTTTACAGAAGAGTCAATGTGCTCAATAAATGAAGTGTGCAGTATTGGAAAGTCTGGCATAATTGAATTTCAGAAATGAATTCAAATACATTGTATTTAAAGCACTCAGGACATGAGATGAATGCAAATATCACATCCTAATCAGCCAGAACATTCCTGAGAAAGGTCCCTTTCAAACCCCATGATAATCTATTCTCAACATTTATTACTCTCCTTATTTGAAACAATTTCTTCATTTTTGACTCTTGAACACAATGTACTTTGATTGTCCTTAAGTCTGACTGGTTTCTTCTTTGTAGCTTTTTTTTTCTTCCAGAGCTTCTTTGTGTTCCCAACCTTTAAATGTTGTAGTAACCCAGGGCTTATAGTCTTCAGTTATCACCTTGTCTCTGTTATACAAACTATGTGATCTTATTCAGTATCAGGCCCTAAACCATCTTTTATACACTGATGGTTCTTAACTTTTTACCTTCAGGTATGACTTTCACTTAACCTCTGCACTTGTGTATTCAACAGGTCACTCAAAAGCACCACTGAATGTCTACTAGTAATCAGAAACTTAACGTCCAAAAAGAACTCTTGGTTTGCTTTCACAAATCCATTCCTTCCCCAGGGCTCCACATCTCAGGAAAGAGCTCCATCAGCTCCCCAGGTTCTCATATTTAACTCTTAAGCATCCTCCTGGATCTCCTTCTCACATCACACATCCTTATCACCAACTGATTATCATGTACTTCTAGTCCTACCTTCACAATGTATCCCACACTGACCTCTTCTCCTCATCTCCATTTCTACTTTCATCATCTTCTCCCACCTATAAGATAGTAATAACCTCCTACTTAGTCTCTCTGCATCTCATGGTCCTAGAGCCTAATGTGCAGAGAGGAGAGACTACTATCCTAAAAATAAAAATCTTTTAAATTGTTTCACATTATTTTTGGAATAAAATCCAATGTTCTTAAAACAGTCTTTAAGATTCAATTTCATCTGACAATCTCTACAACTTCATCTTCTTCCATTGTCTTTTGATCACTCTGACCTTGCAGTTTCTCAAACAGACCAAGCATATCCCATGCAGAGTCTTTGCATTTGCTGTTTTCTCTGACCAGAAAGCTCTTTCCTCAGGTACTCTCATGATTCCTTTCTCTTTTCACTCAGGTGTTTTTATAAATATCTCCTCCTCTGAGAGACCTTTTTAAACCACCCAATCTAACAGAATATTTACTTTATTATTCATACCATTAGCCTTGAATTATTTCTTCCAGCAATTAATAATCTACTAGTCTACTATACATTTACTTTTATACCTATGTTTATATATTTTTTAACTCCATCTTCCTAGAGTCAAAAAATAAACTTTTTGAGAGGAGAAATTTTATGGGAGCAGGAATTTTTCCTCTGTTGTTCAGGACTATTTTTTAATTTCTTAGACTCATACTGGGAACATATGCGAGACCCTATAAACATTTGTTGAATAATATAATGAGATGAAGAAGATTCTCAGATTGTCAGTTGATTTGAGATAATATTAATTTACTGAGCACCAGTGTGCAAAGTTTCATGCAATTTATTAAATAAATTATAATTTAAATATTAAAGCCTATATTTTCAACCAGAGAGTAGATGTGAAAAAAAAAACCTTCTTGATTAATTGATAAAATATTTGGTGAACATGAGTTGTTATTTAGTTTATTTTCAAATTATCCATAGGTCATGATGTATTTTCTTGAAGATGTAAAATTTACAGGCCTACATAAAGTGTTAATACATACTTGAAAGTTTACATTGATTTGTAAAAGTATTTATCATATAATCTCTATAAATTCAGGGATTGTGTTTGATCCTGTTGGTCAGAGACAGTATAACCATTATCATCTGGGTGCATATTTCTACTCCTCCATACATAATGTTCCTACTACTCTCTACAACTGGTGAGACAAGCTGGAAATTCTCTGGGGAGTGGTTTTCTCAATGATTCAATGAATATAGCTACTATATTCAAGACAGATATAGTGGTACATAAACATTCAAAAATATTTGTTCTTATGGAGCTTACCTTTTACTGGAGGAGAAAAAAACAAACAAAATAAATAAGCTAACGATGTGTTAGGATAAATGATAGCAAGTGCTAAAGGAGTTAATGGCAGTCTGTGCATAATGGAAGAGGCTGTATGTGTACCCAGATCTCTGTTTTGTTCCCAAATCCTTGTTTCTTCTATTACACGAAATGGTGTAAGATAGAAATTACTGTCTGGTGAATAATTCATAATTCTTCCTTCTGTTTGGTTGCTTCCTTCAAAGAAGGATGATGAATTGAGGAAAATCCGTTTCTTTTGAATGGCCTGCAGAGAATCTTTATAGAATTTACCCCAATGTCACCTACATCTTGACTTTGAGACTGTAATTACACTAGTGCAAAATCTGTTGCTATTGAATAATTTAAAATGTGATGGATATGCTTGGGAGAGATAATAATGACATATGGACTCATGACATATTTACATAGATATGAGAATGTGCTGTGGTTAGATTCTACTGCTGTCATTGGCAACTAATGCATGTCCAGAAAGGGGAAAATCTGATTTCAGAAAATGACAGGTGAAGTTGTCTTTTGAGATCTCTGTTTCAGGAAAGCAGTTTTGTATGAGGTAAACTTAAAGCTTTTGGCAAACTTTCCAGAGAAGTTTCATTTTATTAAGAGGCTAGGTACTCCAGGATTTGTTGCTACTCAGTTTAACTAGTTCCTGTGTTTATTAACGAGTGACTGTTTCTTATATCTCTGATATGCAGCCATTTTCTTATGTATTTTATAGCCAGCAGCCCTTCACTATGCTTTTTTGTTGTCTGTTATCCCAATCATTTCATTTTTCTCACCAACTTGAGTAATAGCCAGATTCCTTTTTATCCTAAGTCTAGGAGCCGAATGAAAATAGTAAAAAATGCCATATGAAAACCTGAATTCCCTAGGAGAGGTCTCTTCCTGATTTCTGATTGGTTGTCTTTGCCAATGATAAAGAAACGTACTATCAATAAAGTCTGGCTGATAAATGAGACTTTTTGGCAACACTGTTATACAGGCAATGGTGTCTTTTGGTCCATATCCGGTATTTCTCCTTGGAAGGTCATACTTCGAATTGCAGCACCAGCCTTGGCTTCTTGTTTCCAGTTGAGCCTATTTCACCTTGATGGCAGCATCAAGAGGTTGAGAGATTGGTTCTGTCACTACTTATAGAGATGTTTCAATGCTTCTGGCTGATTTCTGGCATGTCCTTGAAGCATTACCCTTCCCATCCTGGATGCTTCTTCTGTTTCTTAGATGTTCTGCCCTCAACAGTTTTCCTCACATGCCAATCCTGTCAGAGTTGAGTTTTCACAATCACTGTGTCAAATTTGAAGAAGCATATGCGTCCTGAACCCAGACCAGGGGGGATTTTATTCTGCCTGCTGAGGTTGCGTGGGAGGTATTTGCATTAGAATTCAGAAACCGGCTGTTTCTTGTAAAAATTGCCATTGGAATCTCTATAGGGATTGCATCGAATCTATAGAGGCTTTGGGTAGTATGGATATCTTAACAATATTAATTCTTCTAATTCATGAACACAGGATACTGTTCCATTTATTTGTGTCTCCTTCAATTTATTTCATCGGCGTCTTGTAGTTTTCAGTAAAGAAATCTTTCACCTCCTTGGTTAAATTTAATTGTCAGCATTTTGTTGTTTTTATTCTATTATAAATGGGATTATTTTCTTTATTTCTTTTAAAGATATTCATTGTTATTGCATAGAAACACTACTAATTTTCGGATGTTAATTTTGTATTTGCAACTTTACTGAATTTGTTTATTAGATCTAACAGTTTTCTGGTGAAGTCAGGCCTGGAAGACCAGTTAAAAACAACCTCTCAGGCGTTCCCAATTAGTCTTTCTGATTGATACGGGCCAGGAGCTACACTCAGCAGTGGGTGGGCCTATGAATTATCTCTTCAGCCCGGTGAAGCAAGGGAAACCTCCAAGCCTGGCCAGCCTTTTAGTCTGCGGTCTTGACTTGAGCTGAGCTGCTCTCCAAGTTCCCTGGCCAAATGGTGCCACTGGCTTCGCTCTGTGGACCCTCAGCTCTGCCTACTATACCCTTGGCGCAAGCATTGCGGGGCTATGCAGCTTCCAGGTGTTTCTCATCAGGCCCTTCTGTCTGGGAGGAAGCCTGGAAGCTACACTTAGCCGTGAGCCACGCCATGACTCAGCAACCTTGCCTGATGACCCAGATCAGGCACACCTGCACCCCGCCGCCTTTCCTCGGCAGAAGGCGCCCATCTTGGCTCTGCGGAGGAGCAAAGTTGCTGGTCGGGACTACGACCTGGGCGCTGCAGGTAGGAGCTCCCGTCTGCCAAGATTCTCGTGCTGGTTGTTGCGAACCCCTTCCCCGCTGTCTGTCACAGATTCCCAGCGGTCAGGGCCCACAGATTCCCCACGGGGGAAGACCAGAATGGGTACTCCCAAGAAGTGACCCTAGGCTCTCTTTTCGCACTGGAGGAAATGTAGACTTGGCGAGACCTCTGAGCATGGCGCTGCGCGGGCCTGGGGGACAGAGAATGCGGTCAGCACGCAGCTGCTTCTCTTACGCTCCTAATGCAGTCTGTCTTGGTCTTTGCGGTGCGGGAGGGCCTTCAGCCCTTGTGTTCTAGGATTCTCTCAGTGTTGTCTTGTCCATAAATAGTTCTTGTGAAGGGAAGCGAAGTCAGGAATGACCTAGGTTGCCATCTCAGTGACGTCACTCCCTTTCTTATAAATGTAAAGATTTCTAGCTATAGTTCCTACTTAATATATAGATGTATATATGTATATAGAGTTACAGTTATACGTTTTGGAATTTACATAAAATGAAAATATTTGTGAGCGCTTATACTGCCTGTTCTTTAACGGACTACAAATAATACCATGCCTTAATCATCATGCTGCATGTTTTTATTCCTTGACTTGCATGCCTATACTTTATACACTATCCAAATATGTAATTGTCTGACTAAGAATCAAATATTCTCCTCTAGGATCTTGTTTCTTGGCATTGCATTTCCCATATTTCCCTTAAGAAGAGAAAATTGCACTAAAAATAAATGTCAGCTGTTTCAGAGCTATCCATAATGGAAAACTGCTATTCCTACGTAACGTAGTATCACAGATTCTTACAGTTAAGAGGCTTTAGAGCTTGTTTAGGGCCCAGAACGATGGCTACAACCTTGTTGACGCTAAGTAAAAATTTTTTGAATTAATGAATAAATCAAGTAACAGGCTTCATTTTATGCACACTGTTTTTAAAAGGTGTGTTCCAGAAATACAAATGACTTTGCCAAGGTAACCTGGTGTTCAATAAAAATAATTAGCTCTTCATTATAATACTCTGCCATCTAGATTTGAATGAATGGCTAGATTTAAGAGTATTAGTAACGATTACTTGAAGTATGGACTTTAGAATCAGACTGTCCAATTTCAAAACTTAGCTCTTCTGCTTGCCAGCTGTGTGACCTGAGGCAAGTCCCTCAACGACTCTGAGCCTCAGTTTCTTCATTTAAAAATGTAGATAATGATAGCACATACCTCATACCTGTGTAATAAGAAATTTGGCTGGGAGGTAGGCTCTGAACCCTTGGAAAAAGAATTTGGTTGGTCTATGACCTGGGTTCCTGGGAAGCAGCCTCTAAATTCATGGAATTTCCTGAGTAAGGAGTGTCTTTGCTATTCATGGTGGGCCCTGATAGTTTATCCTAATGAAGTGATTCAGGGTCTGACCCTAGAAAGTTTAAGCTAATGACTCAGGATAGAAACTAGCTGTGCCAGAAAAACCAATCATGTGTTTACAGGGTTGGGGCTTTAAGCCACATGATATCAGCCCAACCTCTAGGGAGAAGTAGACTGGAGACTGAGTCTAATGGCTAGCAATTCAATCAATTATGCTTATGTAATGAAGCCCCAATATAAAGTGTGAACAACTGAGCTAAGGTACCTTCCCTGTTTGGTAACAATCCGTGTCCTGACTTCACAAAAGAACAACGGAAGCTTCACATTTGGAGCCCTCCCTGACCTTGCTCTATATGCTTCTTCTTTTGGATGGTTTTGATTTATTTACTTTTGGCTGTAATAAAACTATACTCACAAGTATAGTGTTTTCCTAAGTTCTGTGAGTCATTGAACCTGAGGGGGTAGTAAGAATCTCTGAATTCGTAGCCAGTTGGTCAGAAGTGAGGGTGGCCTGAGGACTCTTGAACTTGAAGCTGGTGTCTGAAGTGAGGACAGTATTGGGGAGGACTGTGCACTTCGTCTGTGGTGTCTGTCGTAACTGTGGGTAGTTGATGTCAAAAGTTACTGGAATAGCTCAAAGTTATTGCGAGAATGAAATGGTGTTCACTATTATAATTAATGGTTCAGGTTCTTCATGACTGATAAATATGGCAATAATAATAAGTGTTAGTCATTGTTTACTGAGTATGTTCTATTTAACCCTTAGAATCATTCTATAAGATGTTTCTATAAAGCCACTTTTCAAATTGTTTGTTTAAGGAAATATATTTAGTAAGTGATAAACGGACATTAAATAAAAAGTCTGTGCTCCTTAGTACAATGTAATACAGCCTTTCCCACTTATTCTAGCCTAAGGCTGGCATCTCATTTTCCAGAAGAAATTATTATGGGTATAATCACTTAAAATTTTGGCCTGATTTTTTGTTGGTAAAAGAAGAGGAATGGAAAATTTACCTCTGTATTTCCTTATAATTGAACTACTCATTACTGTATAGAATGTTTGGCTGTCTATCAGAACAAATAGACCCCAGAAATTAAAATAATGCAAACTCAATATGCTTATTTTTTAATAAACTTTATTAAGGTTTATTTGTAATAGAAGTACTGGGTTTATAAATATATCCATGGGGCTGCTTCTTGTGGTATTCAAAAAAAACCCAAACTGATAGAGAATCTTCCATCTTCAAGTAATGGCTCCCAAAGCTTCCTTGGGTGTCATGTCCAATTCAGCTGAACAGAAGTGGTGGGAAAAAATGGGGATAAAATAGGAAATGTTTATATGGTTTAAGCCTAGAAGTAATTTCAGCTTACATTCTGTTGACTAGATCTCAGTCATATGGGCACATCTAACTGCAAAGGAGGCTGGGAAGTACAGCATAGCTGTGGAAGAAGAGGAAAAATGCAATACCAGCAGTTTAGTATTTCACTGTTAATTTTTCATATACTTTCTTTGCAGCCCCATTAAATCCTGGCAGAAAGTAGTCAATAACAATTAAGTGACCATTGATTATCTCGTTAAAGTCCTCCCCTTCCATAAAACAGCCTCTTGCCTGCCACAGCTGAAAAATGTTATTCTTTTTCACTGGCTGGTTCCTTTTGCCTAAAATTCCACTGTAGACATTTCAAGCTTTTGGTATTCACTGTAGAAATTTACCATAGGCATTTCTGGCTTAATTCCTTATTAAAATGCAAATTACATCATCAGGGATAAATGTTATCAGCCATTTATACCTTGGAAAGCACGTATTTATCAGACGCTTTGCTACTGGCTCTAGTTCGTTGAAAGAGTCTTCACTGGTGGGAGTGGGGAGAAACATAGGCAGGCAGGTCACCAAGTGAAACGGGCAAATGCAAAAGCTCCATCGCATCTATTCTCACAACGCTGTCTGGAGAAAGCTGGGATTCATTTATACATACTCCAACACGTGTGCTAGGTGTCTTCCTTTACTTCTTCAAGGAGAGTGAAATAATAGATCTGATTCTGGCAATCTTAAATATTCATTTCTTCTGAGTAAATGAAGAATAAAATGTTTAAGATTCTTCCTGCCTTCTTTTCTTTTCTGCTTTTTATCATAAAGCTGAATGTTTGCTTCTCTTCCTCCTTCTCTTGGTCTAAATCCTGTGGCAAAAAAAAGAGTGGAGAGATGGTGTTTGCTAGTCCCATGGATATGGAAATATATGATTGCAGAACCCTGGGGTTTAGGAATGGAA
The DNA here is from genome assembly GCF_949987535.1 of Balaenoptera acutorostrata. Taxonomy (NCBI): domain Eukaryota; kingdom Metazoa; phylum Chordata; class Mammalia; order Artiodactyla; family Balaenopteridae; genus Balaenoptera; species Balaenoptera acutorostrata. The sequence continues at coordinate 55,005,703 of NC_080070.1, forward strand.
AACTGTGCTGTTGTGATTGTGTAATGTGAGCCAGACCTCTATTTTATAGCAGGTCAGTTATGCACCCTCTGACTCACACCACCCTTTCTCCTGATATTTGCTGTCTTTTAGTTCCAAAATATTATTTTTTTTAAAAATTGAACAGAAGAACTAGCATTGCTCTGTTGCAAGTAGAGTTTCTTAAACCTTGCACCTATGACAGAATTTCCCATACCACACCTTCCAATTCACTGGGGAACAGCGTATTTCACTGCATAACTCCTAATCTTGCAGGTCTGTTTCAAAAGCCTATGCAATAGACAACCACAGGCTCTATTAAAGTTCTTACCTGTAGGTGCTTGGTGATATCCAATTGACCTATGTAATTACATATTTAAAACTGACAAACATTGCTTATGGTTGTAACGCTTCTTTTTACTTGAAAAAGTCCTGGCAAGTGAGCAGACATAGTCAGGCTGCATTCCCTTTCAAGAAAAACTTCGTCTCTCTTGCACTGAGGTAGGAAAGAATCACCAAAATGAGCACTTAGGATGTCACAGCAACCCTAGCTCCTCGCAGCATGTGACCTATCCTGAGGGTAAGCGTAGCCTAGGTAGAATGTTACTCAGAATCATCATTTCAGATCTCTTATACCTGGAAACAGTGCTGCAGACATACAGTAAAGGGAGGACCAGGAAGGAAGGGAAGGAGGAGGGAGAACTATTTCCCATCAGTAGTTTCCAGAAAGGTGGATGAAATTAGACATTGCCACCGCTTGTTTTCAGAGTAGACTTTAAGTGGTGGCTTAAAATGATCAATTAAAAACTAATAGAAAGGGGCTTCCCTGGTGGCGCAGTGGTTGAGAATCTGCCTGCCAATGCAGGGGACACGGGTTCGAGCCCTGGTCTGGGAGGATCCCACATGCCGCGGAGCAACTGAGCCCGTGAGCCACAATTGCTGAGCCTGCGCGTCTGGAGCCTGTGCTCCGCAACAAGAGAGGCCGCGATAGTGAGAGGCCCGCGCACCGCGATGAAGAGTGGCCCCCGCTTGCCACAACTGGAGAAAGCCCTCGCGCAGAGACGAAGACCCAACACAGCCAAAAATAAATAAATAAATAAATAAAAACTAGTAAATTGGCCACATAAGATTTGAAAGAAAAAGCAACACAAGATTTAAAAAAAAAAAAAAAAAAAAAAAACTAATAGAAGGGAGATAGATCAAAAATTCAGGTGGTGAGAATTTAAGGCAATGACATTTCATATTGATATTTTTCTCAAAGAAAAAGTATGCATTTGAAGTGTCTTGACTTGTCATAGATAATCCCCCAATATTTCTTCCATTCTTTATGCATTTATTTTGCTTTCTCATTTAGGATTCTGTATCTACATAGACATTTATACACATACACAGATATACTGTAAAATGTATTTTCTTTCATAACAGTCTTGTTTTCAACCAGAAATAAAGGTGGAAGGAAAGTTAAGGACCAATGGGAGAAAAACTGAGACTTTTTTTTTTTCAAAAGAATTTGAACTGAACAAATTCAGATCAGCTCAGAGAATATTTTGATGTTATGTCTGGTTTTCAATCCAGCACTTTTATATAACATACAGCTTTGTTTCCTCTTCAGCCTGGTTCATTTAAGCATTATTTTAAAAAACAAAACAAAGCAAAAAAATGAATTTGGGCCACATATCGGGGGAAAAAAAAGCCTATTCAAAACCATGCAAATTAGCATAATATGCTAATAGCACATAACAAGTTAAAATGAATACATTCAGGTCAAGTCATGGCTGATTTCAAGACTGCGTAACCTGTGCCAGGCAGGTATTTGTCCTCACGAATGTGTCTCTGCAGTATTTCTAGGGACCATTGTGACTGCAAGTACTACAGGAAGCTCCAGATAACAATGAATTGTCTGGAACATTCTATACACAATGTGACTAAAATAAACTAGTATGTGATAGTTGAAAATTCTAATTTTTGCCCCAAAATTTGTATCTTAAAAAAATATAACTTCTGAGAGGCATGCTAAAGAGGATTGAGAATGAGACCTTTGGCCTGCTACTGCCTAAGTTCAGATTCTAGCTCCATCTTTTCATAGCTATGGAGATGGGAAACGACTTATCTTTCTGAACCTCAGTTTCATCCTCTATCAGAGAATAATAATGAGGATAATTTCTACCTCATGAGGTTGTAGTTTAAGGCATTTAGAGTCTGGCACAAATAAGGGTTTAGTTAGTATTGACCGTCGGTAGGATTGCTTACCTTCCATTTAAAAGCAAAATATTTTACCAAGGTAATGAGAATGGGGGGAAAACCCGTCAGTTTGGGTTTGGCATAAAGAAAAAAGACCGTAAGCCTCACTCCCCCTTAGATGGACTCAGCCACTCATGCCCTTTTATTTCTGGTCTCTTTGCTTATCTATGGACTTCAGGGTAACGTAAGACTGGAACCCCTGCTTTCCTCAACTGCCTTGATTGACCAGGCCCTAAACACACCTGCTTCTTTGGACCATATATCACACTGGTATTAATATATAAAATAGGATCCTGACGTACTCTGGAGACTCAGCCTTGATTATCTTGGAGAAAATTCCAAAATAGGAAAACTTGCTATCCAAAGTATTGATATCAGCAAGGATCACATAATCTTATCATTAAAAATTACTTTATTCATCTCCACCTTTCCACCTGTGTGAGGTAGTGTCTTCTGAGAAGCAGATGCCAAATTGGGATTAGCTGTGCAAGAAATTTATCGGCAAAAATGCCTGTGAGGAAAACTCAGGAAGAAGTCAGAAAAGATTCAGAGAATTGTCAGACCAAGATGCAGGTCTAACTCCTATGAAGGAGAGAAGGAAGCAAGGAAGCTTGAGTAGAAAAAGCTTTTGACTGTAGAGCAGATCAAACGAAGTTTTAGCAAAGCCAACGAGGAGCTCTCGAGCCAGAGTCGCCAATCATAGGAGTCTCGTATCTCCCAGGAAATGGCCTGGCTTCGTATCCTTGTTGCATTCAGTCATTGGCTGTGAGCAATCTGGTAGAAAGCAGGGCCGCTGAGCAGACACATGAGTGGATTTCAGTGGACATCACTTGGGTCCACCAGTCAGTTATGCTGCCTGTTGTGAGATACATGAGAGGATACTTCATGGCCGCCAAACCATCTGATGCTCGAACCTCTTCCTCTATGCTATCTCCTCTCTGTAATGATGAGATTTCACCACCTCCTCTACTCAGCCACTAACTTGGCTCCCCATCCCTTTCCCTCTCTGCCTTTTCTTTTCTCTCAACTGATTCTCAGAACACTCCTTATGCCTTTGACTGTATCACAGTAAACTCCAAAGACAACTGTGATGTTTAAAATTTCTGTTTAGGGTTAACTATTAGCCAAACTCTAGATATATAAAGTGTAAACAATAATTCCCAGAGCAAGCACGATCCCCAGTTGTTATTGCTCTTTGCCAAGACTGATAAATTGTGGTAGAGAACCAATGACATGAAACCTTACAGATTCAGAAAGGCAGATCAGAGTGTTAAAATGGTGTAGGCAACAGCCTGCATTAATATTGTGCTTTGTTCATCGATGATACTTATGATCTGATTGTAAGAACAAATGAATATTCAAATATCTTGAAATCTTTCCAAATCTGTAAACAATAAGCTTTCCCTTTAGTTTTGTTTTGCTTTCATCAGTGTTTACTAATTTAAACTGATGGAAAATGATAACCGACGATAATAATAAAGTCAATTACAAAACGGACTTTACAGAAAAGAGCATTAAACTTCAAACCAGTGACAATAATCAGTTTACCAAGCTTCCAAATGTACATAGGCCAAACAGTTCTCATTAATGTTTTCAAAACGTTCAGATGTGGTAGAATTTTAGAGCAAATTGTAAATGATTTATGAAAAGAAAAATCTGTAGTCAGTCTCTGGCTAGAGAAACAGAGAAAGAGAGAAACTCAGAGCTAATTCCACAGTGCTTTGCAGTTAGCTTTATTAATTCCAAATGCCCAAATAAGGTAAAAAATCACATTTTTTTCTCTAGTGTTTTAGCTCTGGTTTCCACAAGAAAATACCACAGGTAAGGTAGCTTAAACAACAGAAATTTGTTTCTTACAGTTCTGGAGGCTGGGAGGTCTACCACCGAAGTGCCAGAAAGGTAGACTTCATGCTGAGGCCTCTTCTTTGAGCTTGTAGGTGGCCATCGTCTTGCTGGGTGCTCACTTGACCTCTTCTTTGTGTGAATATGGGGAGACAGAGCAAGCTCTTTGGTGTCTGTTTTGTAAGGACGCTCATCCTGTCATGAGCAACACCCTACACTCATAAGTAAATTCAACCCTAATTACCTCCCCAAAGTCCCGTCTCCAAATATTATTGCATTGGGGGTTAGGACTTTAGTCTGGAAGCTTTTGGGGTGGGAGCAAAAATGTTCAGTCCATAATATAAAGTAATTGCTGTAGCTTCAGAGCTCACATCTGTAACACAGCATGAATCACAGCGTGATCAAATTGCAATACCTCCCAGCTTAGCTGGAGGTCCATTCTTATTCATCTCCAGTCTCTTTGCAAATTCTCTCATGGATCCCCAGGGTTCTTGACAAAGATCAGTATTTTATTCCGTCTTTGTACGGAAAGTTATCTGCTGTGAAATTGGGGTTTCAGGGATGTTCCTCAAAGCTAGCTGCCATTAACAGTGACGACCTCCTGGTCTGCTGTTTTTGGCTACTTCCAGGCTACTCACCATAGCCAAACTGAGATCTTAGAGTTACTGATTAAACCATTACAACATGAAGCAATGCCCCATATGTAGTATGGTATCACTGCCATCCCAGTGCCATCTTGCTGCCTCTGTGGTGCTGATGTAAATCTCTGCTGATTCTTCCAGGACTCTGTGAACGGCCCAGGTGTCCTACAGCAAAACCCACCAAGTATTACAGCTCTTTGTCATCCAGATTGTCACATACATGCAACATGCATGCATATACACAAATGCACAAACACAGAATTGTTTTCCCAACAAGCCACCTAGAGCGATATCAGTGGGTACTTATGATACAGAGACCAAACTCTCTCTCCCTCAATACTCGGATGGTGTAGAGTATTAAGCACAAGTCCAGATTCTTCTTCCCTTATGGTTAAGTTTATCTCAGAGGCCTCATTGGCCTTTTATCTCCATATTGCTCCACCAGGCTTCTTCTGTTTCATTCTATAGATTTCAGTACACATAAAATTTCAGAGAGAAGGGCCAGAATCTATTGACAAAGCTGGTTTGATGCTATGTTCAGCCAAAAGTTTCTGTTGTAACCTTCTTCACAATGAAATGGGTACATGCCTTATATTGAGATATATAGATAAATAGATAGGTAGATAGGTAGGTAGGTAGATAGGTATGTAGGTAGGTAGATAGATAGATAATGGGTTTTTATTCTGAAAATTTAATCTGATAAGAAAAGCATTATAATTGACTGTATAGCACAGGGAACTGTATTCAATATCCTGTAGTAACCTACAATGGAAAAGAATTTGGAAAAGAATATATATATATATCCATATATATTCTTATATATATGTATAAGAATACATATATATATATATAATATCTATATCAATTCTGTATACCTGAAACGTAAATCACCTATACTTCTAGGAAAAAAAAAGAAAAGCACTGTATCTTATCAACCAAAACAAACAATGACAGGGCCTCATTGTGGACGTCAGTGCCGTGGGGAAATAATCTTGATACTCTGGACTGCTTTTCCTCTGACTCTAACTTTCATGCTATATTATGAGGTTGAAGAACAATAGAATAAAAATCATGACAGTTCTAATATGTACTTCCTCAATATGCTTTGAATACCTCATTCTTGGGGTGAAATTCTACAACTTTCTAAGTGTTAGTATCAATAGGTCTGACTTTTAAAGGAAGCTCCACAGGTGAAAGATACATGTGCAGGTACCTGAGCTCCAGAGGAATACACTCGTCTGGTTCAAACCTTGCCCTGTGGTGCCCTCCCAGTGTTTGAGGTTGTGCCACATCCCTGCTCAGTGCCAGACACTGAAGATCCTTCATGGCCCAAAGCTCAACAAGGAGCTGGGAGGTGTGGAGTCGAGACCAAACTGAGGTCTGATGATGAGGGGGATGAGGCAGTGCACCACCAGAGGCCACTCAACCTTTGGTCCCTGACCAGGGAAGCATGGTGGTCAGAAAGATGTGTCTAGTTGGAGAACTGCTCTTTAGTACTTATCACTTAAAATAAAATGTGGCTGGTATCCCCAGGCTCTTGTTATAAAGCCGAATGTTGCAGTTTCCATCTTTAGCCTGTGAACTTTCCCTGTGTGAACTCAGTCGATGCTGAATTTATTTTCTAGGTATCTAATTTTATCATAAAAACTGAGCTCTGAAATTAAAGCTGGGTTATAGCAAGTGTCTTGGGAATCTGAAATTTGTGTCTTACTGGCTTCCTCAAGTTTCATTTCTTAACGTGAAAAGAAATTCTCCCATTCACGTCTTAGGAAAGAGAGAATACGCAGACTTTGGGAATTTAACAGCATCTAATCACAGCAGCAATACCCACAGTAGCAGATCTGTAGACACAACAGCATGGAAGTTTAACTGCTTGTTACTCTCATAAATCTGCATGCTGTCACTGTAGCTGTCCCTCTGTCTCTTACTGTCTCTCTGTCATGCCACGCTAGGAACTGATTTCATAGTTGACATGTTGGTCTCATTTCCTAAACTGTAGCTTCCTCCAGGCCAAAGACCACATCCTCTTACCTAGAGCATCTGGCAAGTCCTGGGACATAGTCAGTGCTCCATCAGCATTTGATTTTCAAAGAAGAATTAAAAAGGGCCTGTTAAACCTGCATCCAGACTGCTTCTGGGACACAACTTGATGTAGAATTGCTAGTCCAGAGTGTCAGTATTCACCTGGGGCTGCTCTGGTGTTGGCACGCTGGCTGGTTCTGTGCCTCTTTCCCCAGGGGGAAGACCCAATGTCCTCCTGCATCCCTCATGACAGTGCTCAAGGGTGATTCATGGATGTAGGTCCAGATGGAAGACGTATACTGCTTGTTATAGTGTAATTAGCAATCTGATGGGGCTCTACTCATATTAGGAAGAAAGTATAGCATGGGTAAATGGGGAGACTTCAGTCTTTTAGCCTGAATTTGAGTCCTTTTCAATTACTAGATGTATTACTGTGAACTAACACTCCTGAACGTTAGCCTTTTATTTTCAAAATGGAGAAAATAATATCTTCTTTTCTGTGGGTTTTCATATGTATGATCTGAAATAGTATAAGTAAAAAAGCCTTGTAGATCATAAAATATCACTGGAATAAAAATATATCATTATTGCTATCTTATCGATAATAAATTTACTGATGGTAAGGCACTGAAATCTATCAGATACTCTAGCAAAGTCTGGTCACTCAGTGTAAATTATGCAAGAATTGGATAATTTTGTAGTAAGTTCTGAAATAAATGCAAACCCCTCCAATTACCGTTTGCATTGGGTTACATATTGAGATATAGGTGCAGGAGGTACTCCTAGCAAATGAGGCAGCAAGTGAGACCAGTCTCCAAACTACCTGATCCCAGTTAAGAATATCCATGACTTAAAAGAAAATTCCTACCAGCAAAAACATAATAACTTACCGCAGGAAGACATGGCTTACAAGATCATAAAATGAAAGCTGTATTTTGTCTTTATATGTAATGAGAAACAAGAGTCGCAGTGGAGGCAGCCCCGGGAATCATACCCCACAGAAGCATGCAGGAGCCCCAAATAATCACTGGTGCCCTAAGACCTGAAGAAGGGGACGTGTCCTGGTATAAAAGATGCAGCAGCCCCTGTGGCAGCCCCAGACTTGCTGATGCCCAGGAGAATCCTCCCCTCATCCAGGGTCAGGCTTGGAGCAGCTGCCGCTGCTCTTGTCACTGCAATCAAGGTTTCTGGAAGCTCTCCCCCACTTCCCTTTACTCCAAGCCTTCAGTAACAATGTTCAACCTGCCCCCAATCATGTACATTTTTTTTTTTTCATGAAGAATTGCCTATACTTAGAGATGGGGGATTACTCTTTGTAGCAAAGCATTCTCTGTATTTTCAAGTTAAATAGTAGAAAATAATATTATTAATATATACATGCCATGCGGAATATCTCAGTTGTGTTGACAGAGTGATACCACAAACTGTTTAGTCATAATGAGTCTTAGCTTTTTAGTTTAAGAGCTGTATAATTGTTTTTTTGGGGGGGGGAGGTGGGTTCTGCTTAAAGTGACAGTGGAACTACATTAAGTCCCCAGGACCAGAAACCTAAAAGTAAAAACAAGGCTCCATAATTTTGTTGGAAGGCATCTTTCTGTAAATTAAACAAATTGCCCAGATGCCTCTTTCTCTGATTGCAAAGACATTCTTCATGAGTAAATTCCCTCTGGGAGTCAAAATGTACATCCAGTAAGAGTTTCAGTAAAGCATCTAGGAATCTAGGCTTTTGATGTGTGATTAGCTTTCCCTCCTGATGTGTCCTTCCTATGCATCGAGTTTAGAGAGTTGTTTTTGTCCTGCCCCCAAGTCTCACTGCATCTGGCAAAGAACAGCCCAGCCCAGCCCACAGCAGATTCCAAGGCTGCAGCTTTCCTTAAGCTTTATATCCCATAGCATTTGGGTCCAAGTACACATTCGTTCTTGTTTCTTTTTTTTTTTTTTTAATTCAGCCATTCTCAAAGTATTTATTAGAATCTTGCCAGATGAATGTGTGAACCGGTAATATAGAGGATTACAGTGAGGTATACAATTGTATTCTTAAAGTTAAGAGCTTTGTCATTCAGAAATAAAGACAGGAGGCCACTGTTTGTTTTGCTTGCCATCTTATCTCCAGAAAATATTATAGATTCTGGCACATAGTAAACCCTCAATGTTTATCAGATGAATGAATGAATTAATAAATGAATGAGTCATGATACTACAAAGGGTCATGTAAAGTGTCTTAAGAGAAAAAGAAAACACTTCACCTTTTGGGATCTTTGACTACCCTTATCATGGGGCCAGAGATGACACTTTGGGTGAACTCTCTTCAATTAATAACCCCCAAACACAGCTGGGAAAATCTACAGCCCTACATTTACAACTCTTTTATTTTGTTGCGAGATGATCACCACAGTAAGTCTAGTTAATGTCTGTCACCCCACAGAGTTACAATTTTTTTTCTTGTGATGAGAACTTTTAAGATCTACTCTCTTAGCAACTTTCAAATATGCAATATTAACTATAGTCACCGTGCTGTGCCTTACATCCCATGACTTGTTTATTTTATAACTGGAAGTTTGTACCTTTTAGACCCCCTTTATCCATTTCGTCCATCCACACCCCGTGTCTCTGGTAACCACCAGTCTGTTCTCTGTATCTATGTGTTTGCAGGGTTATTTTTTGATTCCACATATAAGTGAGATCATATGATATTTGTCTTTCTCTGTCTGACTTATTTCACTTAGCATAATGCCCACAAGGTCCCTTATTTACTGGACTCTCTTGAGTGGATAGGGCACAGCTTTAGTTGGAAAAACCTGGAAGAGTTCATCTTATTTCTACACTGCTACACTTTTTGATTTTTATCCAAGTTCAGTATTTGATATCCAGACACCAAATTAAGTCCAAATGTTCCCTAAAGGCGTTTTGAATAATTGTTACTGATGCCAGGTCACAGTGGATTCTGAAAACAGGGAGGGCTTTCCCGTGCAGAGATAGGGATCATCGTACCATACGGAAAGATGCTCACAAGTAAACTCCTGAGGGGAACAAATACACAACACATTTAGAGAAAGGAGAGACGTATTTCAGTGTGGTGTATGGGTTTTCAGTGAAGGAAGAACTGATGTCTAGCAGGACAGGTTTGGGCAAAGCAGTCTTCTTTCTGTCCCTTATTTTGTGTCCCATGTCAAGGTCCTTGTTGTTTCGTCTATTGGGAAGGTCATTTACCTATATATCATTTCGTGAATTTTTCCTTCACAACATTCAGACACAACTCAAATTTCCTCTCCTCAGAGATCCTTCCTTGACTACCTAACTGAAGCACTTCCTGTCATTCTGTAGTATTAGCCTATTTTATATTCTTCAGAGCACTGAACAATGTTTTATGTTTCTTCATGTTCACCATGTTTATGCCACTTATACTCTCTTTCCAGTCACCCCTCTCCACTGCTATGTCCAAGTGCCTGGCCAAGGATAACTTGCTGGAGACTCACTGAGGGGTAGTAAAGGGCTTTGAATTCTAGATTTTTTTGAGCAGACAAAAGGGATTCATTGGAATTTCTTTAGCTATGGGAGGGCACATGTCCGGAATTGTGCCTCAGAGAAATTACACTGGTGGCAACATGCAGTCTGGATTAAAGAAGAGAGATCCTGACACAGAGAGTTCAGGAAAGATAAGGATGTTAGATTGTTTTTTTCCCTATTTGAGGTGGAAAATATTGCTCCAAGTTATATTTCTTTGTACAATATAGTAGCTGTTTAGACTAGAAACAGGTTTTAAACTTAAGGAAATCTATTATTTAAGACCTGTTAAATATCATGCATTATACATATTTCCCAAAGCAGCTATTAGTTGTGTGTGTGTGTGTGTGTGTGTGTGTGTGTGTGTTTAATAAAGTCTCATTTGGTTGCTAAAAGCTATCAGCATGGCTCTATAAAGACGAAGACAACTGTTAACCAAAGGACCTAAGCATTTTAACTCAGACAATGCAAAGAGTCTTGGAATTCAGAATCTACTGTAATTATTGCAGTTAAAAAATAGTGACAGCTATTTAAAAAGCTTCCTGTCTTGAGATGGTATGTCCTTGGATTCCAGGAACTTAATGAGGGATAATAATAATGATTATGATGATGATAATCTCATCAAAATCATGCAAGTATCTTTAAAAAGCCTAAATTGAGTTTCCTGCTGAGATGATGAAAGGATTTTTTTTCAGGCCAAGTAGAGAATTGAATTTCTACGTAGTCCAATTAACTTCACACAGAGGAAAAAAAGGCCACAACTATTACATGGTTCCGTGCTTTACTCTCAACCATGTGCGGCAACCACGACAAATCAACAGTATAGTTATTGAGCAACTAATGTGTTAGGTACTGATGGTTGAAAACTATTTACAAATATATGTCACTGGCCAATTAGGAAACTGTATAAAGTGTGGATGAGTCAGTACAAACATCGCAACTGCTGGCAAATGTTAGGAAAAAAAGGCATTCAAACCAAAGTAATCTTTTGGGGCATTCAAGAGCTTTCTGTTGTGTATATCTCTTGATCTCTTATGACTTCTCTATATTAGATTGTTATAATTTTTCAGGAAAAAGGAAATTAATTTATTCCCATATTCTGTTTTTATCACATGGCTTTCAAACCTCCACTTCAATTCTGTGGTGTCTATTTAAAAGACATGATGTATATGAGTCAAATCATTATGTTGTACACCTTAGACTGATACAGAGCTGTGTTAATTATTTCGCAATGAAACTGGAAGGAAAACTGCAAATAGGTAAATTTGGTTTTAATTAATTAACCAATTAATTAAAAACAGACCTGATCATGACTCTTTTCTACTTAAAACCTGTTAATAGCTACCCAGAATCAATAGAAAAAGGCCAGCCCTCTAAACGTGACACATGGGCTTCCCTGGTGGCGCAGTGGTTGAGAATCTGCCTGCTAATGCAGGAGACACGGGTTCGAGCCCTGGCCTGGGAAGATCCCATATGCCGCGGAGCAACTAAGCCCGTGCGCCACAACTGCTGAGCCTGCGCGTCTGGAGCCTGTGCTCCGCAACAAGAGAGGCCGCGATAGTGAGAGGCCCGCGCACCGTGATGAAGAGTGGCCGCCGCTCGCCGCAACTAGAAAAAGCCCTCGCACAGAAACGAAGACCCAACACAGCCAAAAAATAAATAAATAAATAAATTTATAAACGTGACACATAAGGGCCTCCATTGCTGGTGCTTTGCCTAATTCTCCAGCCATGTTTCCCAAAACCCTCTGCTTTACACTTAGTATATTAATACCAAGCTGATTTTTGTATCTATGCAGTTTCTCAACTGCTTGCTTCTATTCATGCTGCCTGGAATGCCCACCTTTCCTACCCCACCTTCTTATTTCCTCTCCTAACTGTTACTTAACCTTCAATACTAAGTTTAAACATCATCTTCTCAAAGATGCTTTCTCTATATCTTCACTTAAGGCTTAGTTAAGTGCCTTTACTCTAGACTTCCATTGCACTCAGGATATTTCTATCATATACTTATCATTAACCTTATTGGTACCGATTTACATCACTCTACCTAATTCTTCAATAACATCTGTACTCATTTCATTACAAAAGTGCTTCATTCTCACTACTTCTTTCAAATGGCTCATGAAAGAGTCACCAAGGCCATCCTTTATATGAAATATAAATCATTTAACTGTTACTGTATTGTTTGACTAGTTGCAATATTTATGTAGTTGAACATTCCAAATTTTAACAAATTATTTCACAAAGTATATATAAATTCCATAAATTATACAGATACAGGTTAATAAAATTTTTCATAAATTGAACATACCCATGTAATTACCACGCAGGTCAAGATATCAAGATATAGAATATTGCCAGCACCACAGAAGCCCCATCTAGGACCTCCCTGTCATGATCACTAATTCCTATTAAGAGTTAATTATCGAAGATTAATTTTGCCTGATTTTGAACTTTATAATAAATACAATAACATTATTTGTACTCTTTTGTGTTTGGAATATTTCCCTCTAGACTGGGTTTGTGAGATTTCACCGTGGCCGCTCATGCAGAAATAGTTCATTGCTTTACAGAGCCGGGTAGAATTCCCTTGTATGAATATATCATAAATTGCTTACATATTCTTTGCTTGATGATTGTTTGGTTTCTTTCCAGCCTGTAGCTATTGAGAACAACTCTGCTCTGAACGTTGTGTACTTGTCTTTTGCTGTAAATATTTATGTGTTGTGCCTAGGAGTAGAAAGTCAAGTCACATGGTATGCACGTGTTAATCTTTAGTAGATACTGACAAACAGTTTTTCAGACTGGTTATATCAATTTAAATTCCCACAAATAGTGTATGATAGTTCCTCTTGTTCTGTATCATCTCCAACAGTTCTAATTTCAGCTATTTATTTATATATGCAGTTAATTTACTTGTGGTTTTAATTTGCAGTTCCCTCATCACAACGATGGGTTTTGTTTTTCCTCACCTGTATTTATATATAATTGGTATATAATGTTGTGTAAGCTTAAGGCATACAATGTGATGATTTGATACATATCTATGTAGATATTACAAAATGATTAACACAATAAGGTTAGTTAATACATCCATCACCTCACATGTTTACAATTTTATTTTGTTATGGTGAGAACATTTAAGATTTATTTTTAGCAACTTTCAAGAATATAATACATTATTGTTAATTATAGTCACCATGCTGGATATTAGATCCCCAGAATTAATTCATTTTCTAACTGGAAGTGCATACACTCATTTCCCCCACACCCCAATCCCTAGCAACCGCCTTTCTCCTCTGTTTCTATGGGCTGGATTTCTTTTTAGATACCACATTTAAGTGAGATTATACAGTATTTTGTCTATGTCTGACTTATTTAGCTTAGCATAATGCCCTCAGGTTCCATCCATGTTATTCCAAATAGCAGGATATCCTTCTTTGCCGTGACTGAATAATATTAAATTGTATGTATACAACCACGTCATCTTTATCCTTTTATCCACTGGCAAATAGGTTGTTTCCATATCTTGGCAATTGTAAATAATGCTGCAATGAACGTGGGAGTGCAGATATCTTTTCAGTATCCTGTTTTCGTTTCCTTTGCATATATACCGAGAAGTGGAATTGCTGGATCATATGGTAGTTCTATTTTTTATTTTTTTTTTTATTTTTTTATTTTATTTTTTTTAATTTTATTTATTTATTTATTTATTTATTTATTTTTGGCTGTGCTGGGTCTTCGGTTCGTGCGAGGGCTTTCTCTAGTTGCGGCAAGTGGGGGCCACTCTTCATCGCGGTGCGGGGACCGCTCTTCATCGCGGTGCGCGGGCCTTTCACTATCGCGGCCCCTCCCGTTGCGGGGCACAGGCTCCAGACGCGCAGGCTCAGCAGCTGTGGCTCACGGGCCCAGCTGCTCCGTGGCATGTGGGATCTTCCCAGACCAGGGCTCGAACCCGTGTCTCCTGCATTAGCAGGCAGATTCTCAACCACTGCGCCACCAGGGAAGCCCTATTTTTTATTTTTTGAAGAACCTCCATAATATATTCCATAGTGGCTGTGCTAGTTTACATTCCCACCAACAGTGCCCAAGGGTTCCCTTTTCTTCACATCCTCACCAAAACTTGCTATATTTTGTTCTTTTGATGATAGCCATTCTAACAAGTGTGAGGTGATATCTCACTGAGATTTTGATTTACATATCTCTGATGATTAGTGATATTGAGCATCTTTTCAGATACCTGTTGACCATTTGTATGTCTTCTTTGGAAAAATGTCTATTTAGGCCCTCTGCCTAATTTTGAATCAGATTGAGTTTTTCTGCCATAAGATACATGAATTCCTTATGTATTTTAAATAGTAACTCCATATCTGATATACGGTTTGCAAATATTTTCTCCCATTCTGTATTTTAAGCTAATAACAATTTACCTTCAATTGCACACGAAAAATCTGTACTTCTTCCCCCACATTTTTTACTACAGAGGTCACACTTCGTATCTCTTTATATTGTGCATCTGTTAACAAATTATGAAGTGGCTAGAGCCGAGTCTAGGGACCTTTTAAGAGTTTTCTCAGGTACAGACATGAGTGTCTCCCATCTGGTCTCTTTGCCACCAGGACTGCTCATGGGACTGTGGCAGGAAGGGGTTGGAATCAAATATAGGGTGCTTCCAGGTTCTCCCAGAATGCAAACGGAAGTATCTCCCACTGTTTCCCTGGCCAGCAGTATCGCTCATACAGTGCAGTGATAATCAAATTTTGGAAATAGACCCTGTTGCTTCTCTGTGTTTTGCTTCTACCAGGGGAGGAATAAGGCAGTCAGTACCCTCATGAACTATTATTTGATGAGGTAGGCTCTGACAAAAAGATAAATAAATAACTACAAGCAGTGTAATAATTACCAGAAATATCCGGAAGCTACAAGTGAAGGAGAATGAGTAGAGTATCAGTAGCAGGGCAGTGATTACCTAAAGTTAACAAATGGAGGTGAGGAAAAGCTTGAGCCGCAAAGCTGATCCGGCCCCAGGGCCTAGAGCAGGGCCAAGCCACCATACAATTTGCTGCAACTCTCACCAGCACAGCTTGCTCCATATGTAATATGCAGAGCCCTACTTTCTTCTTCACTCTGCATCCCAAACACAAGTGCCAAATATTATAATCGATACCCTCACACAGGAAGAACAAGTTCTTTGGCTTTCTGCCCACTGTTTTTAGTTAAATACCAAAAGTTGTCAGAATACTCTTTAGTACAATGGTTCTTATTGCTATATTGAGTCCCTGAAGTGGAAACAACGTTTTTCTCTTAAAAAATAAATTAAGAAGATAAAAATTAAGTTTAAAGTGGAGTTAAAATTGAGACATCTAAGAGATGTTTTTGTTATTTCAGCTCTGTGAAATACAAAAGCCGAAGAAACATCAATAAAATTTAAAGGAACTATGAAATTGATTTGACTCAATACAATCCTAAGTGGCAGCTTTAAGTAAGCCTTCCTCTTTCTTGTAAATTACCTTGAACAGAGCTCTTTTTGAAATAACTTGCCATTTACCAAAATCCTGTCTTGGTGTTTTACTCTATTAGTGAATATCTTCCATTAAGCTTGGGCCAATTACAGAGCACAAATGCTGTCTGAAGTTGTTTTTATTTATTTTTTTCTTCCTGCCAACACAAAGGTCAAATGTCTTTGTTTGGGTGGATTGAGTTTTCTTCTTGGGATGCTCCCAATTCTTGGAGAAGGCTTTGAAGCTCCTGACATTCATCCTTACATCCTTCTTCAGGCTACAGTGAAGCAAGTGGTGAATTAGCTGCAAGGACTTTTGCATGATGTAGCAATTTTTCTAACTAGTGGCACAGTCGGTAGTAACAAGGGGTTTCCCAAGCACACATTGTTGGTTTTGCTTCAATTTGCAAAATTAATTTAGGAGAAACAGTAACTAGTTAAGGTCAATCTCTTTGCTTACTACAGAGGTGACAATTTAACTTTTATTAATAGGTTTTCATGCAGTTTTATACTTAATTGCATAAAATTCTGTTGCCTTTGACATCTGTTTGGCTAGAGTCTTTCTGACCAGAATATTTTATTGTATTCTGACCATAATTTTACATGGTGATTCATTCCAGTGAATCCAGATTTCCATTTCCTATCTGGATACTAACTTCAACATCTTGAAATGATTTACCTGTTATAAATCCTATCTGAGAGGAGACAAAGGAAATAAAAGAATCAATACATTTTTTTATTCTTGATTAGAGATTAACATTTCTATTGGGATATGATCCCAAATAGATTAACATTTCCATTTCCATAAATATGAACTAGAACAGCAAGGGAAGGGACACAAACTCCTGCAGTTGGTGATTTCCCACGATTGGTCTATTTTCTTACTCCTTGGTGTACAGACAATCTCAATGTTCCCGTCAGCACTGGATAGTTAGATTCTTAATTATTCAATTCAGCTTCACATTTAAGTGTAAATGAACATGCCTGTCAATTTCTAAATATAACTTAGTGAAGGCCCTTGAGAAATATGATTTCAAATACTGTCTACGTGTAAGATGTGATTTCAGGCCACTCTCCCTTTCCCTTGCTAATGGCATCCAGTGATAGCAGAGATCATCCAGAAGAGCAGGGATAATACTACGTCACATAGATTTGACTTGAGAACATTGTGTTTTTAAAGCAGATTTACCTTTCTGGTTTAGCTTAGTTGAGGTGAACCATCAAATGTGTTGGTTTCTCCTTGGAGAGTGGAACCTGACCTCTGTTGGATGCCAGGATAAATGAACCTGTCATTGCTATATCTGTGGATCACTGTCACAGTGGGCTGATAGGCTGTATTTGTTCTTAAGTGATAGCAAGCTATGTAGTGTGGCTGCTCTAAATATATTAGATGGTAAGAATTTTTATTAATCCCATTGTTCTTAATATGTTTGAAAGCACTTTCAAAATGATTTCAATAAATTGGTGAGGCCTTAAACTTGACCGTTAAAAAAGAAACAATTTGAGAGAAAATATAACATATATTGGTGACCATAAAAGCATCACCATTTTTGTATATAATAATGTCACTTTTTTTCCTCTAAAGTGTTATTCCCAGAATGATACTAGTAATGATCACCAAATTACATGGCTTTTGACATTGCATTCTGAGAGTTTGGAATCTTCATATATAACTTGCTTCTAATCTTTTGTTAGGCATGAAAGTTATTTTTAAATAAAGAAATATAGTTACTTTACATGTGGTCCACCAATTTTGTGAGCCTATACATTTTCAGTTCCTTGACTTGAGAATTGATGGTGATTTTCTCGAGCCCCACATTAATACCTAGAAGCCAAAAAATGAAAAAAAAATAAGCCTGGTGTTAAATATATACTATTTTAGACACAGCTGGTGGGATGATAAACACAACTTTCTGCAAAGGAAAAGTAACGCTCTCCGACATAACTTAAAATTTGTATGTCCTTTGTTTCTAAAGTTGCACTCAGTGGAATCTTCCTCATTCATATCCTAGTATTAGGTGGAAAAGTTATGGACAAAATTGCTCACTGAAAATAAAATTATAAATATGAAATTATTTAATGTAAAATTGCATCCATGAAATTGAATATTATACTGTCATCAAAAGGAGTAAAATAGAACTATGGTTACAGACAAGAGAGTGCTGAAATATGTTTTTACAGGAGTGAAATAAGGCAAATTGTTAGAGTATGTGATAGATATAGATATGCATATAGATTGCAAATATGCCCATTTGTGATTGTTCGTGAATATGCATACAGTATATACTCCATATTGATAGTAATAGCAATTTCAGCAGAGTTTCCATTATTGTACTCTTGCTCTAACACTATTGTTTAATTACTATAGCTTCATATCTTGATTTTTATAATCAATGATTTTATGTGAACCCAACCTTGTACTTTTTTAAAAATTGCCTTTTCTTTTTAACACAATTACCCTTTTAATTAATTTTTTAACTCACTTGTGAGGGTTCATAAAACTCTTGTGGGATTTTGAAAGGTATTAATTTGGATTTATAGAGTGATAAAAAAAGAATCTATATCTACATAAAACTGACACCATCATTCCCAAAATAGCATAACTCTGGAATTTAAGACCCTTTTTGTTTTTCTATAAACCTCCTTGGATTTTCTCCATAAAATTCTTGCACCACTTTTTATAAATTAAAAAATTTTCTATTTACATTTTGTAAATGTAAAATACATTAATTTTGTTGCTGTAATGCATCATTTTTCTATTATAAGTTTTAATTGGTTGTTGCTTTTGTAGAGAAGCACGATTGAATTTTTATGTTGATCTTGTATGCAGAAAGCTTGCTGAAATTTTTTACATAAGTGCATTTTAAATTTGTTGATTCATTTTGTTTGTAGGAAAAAAAACCCCTATATTTTCTTTTATCCTTAAGTAACGCCTTGTAAAATCAATTGGTCTGTAACCCATCTGGTTCTTTGCTCTAAAACAGTTTGTATAAAATGATAATTATTTTTCCTTGAGGAGTATATAAAGATATTTGAGCTTATGGTAATTTTGTGTATTTCTGTGTATGATTTAATTATATTTTAAATTTGTTTTTAATAATATTTGGCAGTACATCCCTAGAAACTTGTCCATTTTATCATTTTATCTAGATTTTCAATTTTACTGGTATAAATTTACTAACATTACTCTCTTATAATTTTTAGTTCTTTTTTTCCACCAAAAAATTTTAATTTTTTAAAATTAATAGTAAACAAATAGTAAATTAAAGTATTTAAATTAAAATTAAACAGTTTAACTATTTTTTTAATTACTGTTTGTTTTTCTCTGTAATTAGTCCCAGTGTCTTCTCTCTCTCATTGATTAAGTTGCAGTTTTTTGGTGTTTTTTTTTTTTTAGTGATTTTTCTTTGCAAGTAACAATCTTTAATTTTCCCTATAATTTTGTGCTCTTGTTTTTTATTTTATGTTTAGCTTATTTGTTTGAGGGTGGTTTTATTATTTTTATATTTTTTGCTTGATTCTGAAAGGATCTTTTGGTTCACTATATATTTTTCAACTATGTATAATCTGCTCTTTACCCATATATTTTGTTTGATATCAACAATTCTTTATTTATTAGATCTCTAATTTGTTTTCTTGTATTGTCATCTTTTTTGTTTTATACCATCCTGTTTTAATTTCAGTAATAATTCCTTTCATTGTCTCATAGACTCATTTTAAAGCTCTTTTCTGATTTTTTAGTAACTAATTTCTTTTAACATAAGATCTTATTGTTGTATCTCTATCAAAATACTGGCCTTTTTCAGATTTTTTTCCCCCCCTCAATCTCTGTGAATCTTTACCAGCCTGGTAGCTACAGCTCTTTCCTCTGTAACTACACTGAGTTGACCTCCTGGGATGGTGGACCTCTAAGTGTTTGCAGGTGGGACTGTGCCACCTTTTGGAATGGCCTTGTCTATGGCAAGCACTGGGTTTACCCTGAAACATCACTTGTTAGGCATGCCCTATAGCTCCTGCCTGCTGTGAATCCCTCTTTCTCTTCAGGAGTTTGCATTTGTATTACTAAGTTTAATGTTCATATATTGTCTGTCATTTTTCAGTTTGCTTGTAGGTGGGGAGACTTGAACATGAGTTCATTATCTGGATGTACAAAGTACTATGTTACTTTTATAATGAAAACTTTTTTTTAAAGTTAAAGTCTACAGACTTGGAATGTATTAATTTCCTTGTAAAAGTCTGTTGAACTGAATTGAATTTTATAGTTTCTTACAGTTAAAATTTAATAAGCATAGATCTTAATACTTAATCAAATTTATCTTTTTCAGAATCAAACAAGTCTTTATTACTATTCATTTCCAGATAATGTACACTCTCATAATAATACAAAGCCATTTATTTACTTTACTGAATCACAGAATATGCCACAGTATAACTTCTAGGCACAGAATCTAGACCCACTACATGCCTGCCTTTTATATGGAAATTCTAACTAACCTTCATTCATTATCACTTTCACAAGTCATCTATCCTTTACAGTGAAAAATGCATATCTTTATAGGATGTCTTTTTTCATTGACTTCCTCAAGAATCATAATTAGCTGTTATAAATTAAAAACTGGCATTTACCTGACACGGGTGGGGAATTTTCTCTTCTAATTTTATTTATGGTATAACCTGAAATGTTACGGATACTCATGCTAAGAAACTTACTTTAACTTGGCAACTTTTTCTGATGATTGCACCTTACTTGCCTCTTGCTCCCTAAGTTCTGTAATAGACTTTGCCCAAAAGCAATAGAATTGACCTAAAGATAAATGAAAGAAGTTTGCTTTTGAGATGAACTCTGAAGTTAAACTTATTTAAAAGTAATCATTTCTTAAAGTAACTGAGCAATTTAATATTATTATATATATGTATTGGGCTTTCTCAAAGAAAGGCAGATATTAATATATCTCTCATACATAGAATGGTCTTTCCTCTAGTTTTGAACAACAGAGAGATCATATGATAAAATGTTAATGTAGAATGAGAACCTTAAAATAATGCTTTACAGGGCTTCCCTGGTGGCGCAGTGGTTGAGAATCTGCCTGCTAATGCAGGGGACACGGGTTCGAGCCCTGGTCTGGGAAGATCCCACATGCCACGGAGCAGCTGGGCCCGTGAGCCACAACTACTGAGCCTGCGCGTCTGGAGCCTGTGCCCCGCAACGGGAGGGGCCGCGATAGTGAAAGGCCCGCTCACCGCGATGAAGAGTGGCCCCCACTTGCCGTAACCGGAGAAAGCCCTCGCACGAACTGAAGACCCAACACAGCCAAATAAATAAATAAATAAATAAATAAATAAATAAATAAATAAAGTAGCTAAAAAAAAAAAAAAAAAAAAAAATAATGCTTTACAGACCTGGTCAAGTAATACTTTTTTCCAGCGTTCAAGCTAGTTGCATTCTTAAATTTCAGGACTCACTCTTCCTCTAAATACTGTGCATTCTCCAACATACTAGCAGCAGGCTCATGGACATTATGTCCACAGAATGATTTTAGATATATGATAACCTTCTCAAAAGTATATCTTACTTAAATATGATATAGGACAGCTTGGAGAAAGTGAGTAACATTGCAGTTAAGTATTAGAATAGTGTGCCATTTTAATTCCATTTTATACCAGATAAACCACATCACAGTGATACTGGTGCAATTTTAGATTTACATCTCTTTTCCTTTCTTCCACTTTCATGATTTCTGTGGGGAATTTATTGATTACAGAAGACTTTACTACTGAGAAGGTTTATTTATTTATTGTTTGGTTGGTTTCATTTTGAAATAACTGAGAACATCTTATTGGAATGAAAATTGATGAGCCTAGTGTTACGATACACGATAAAGTCTCCACTGTTCATTACAGTGGGGGGTTTGCTCCCCCCCCCCATTGTAAATCCCCACTGTCAGTAAGGTAGGTGATTTGGGAACCAGGACAGATTCTTTTGCAGGGAGAATGGTCTCTTACTGGAAGGTAGCTTATTTCTAGTTGAGTTTTGGTCGGATTTATGAAAAAATATTCAGATGGGATTATCTTATGCTAGTTTGCGTTGTAATTGCACAATGTTAAACAGTTTTGAAATCCATTTGAGGAAAAGGGGAACCTTTTTCCTGTCCTAATCTCTGTTCAAGTTCAGTTTTGCTTTCATGTGATGAGTATCCAACATGGAGAAAACCATCCACATGACTTTCTTCAAAGGCAAGATCTGAAAGGCAGGATCCAAAAGAGTGGGATTGCCAGGGTGGTGGAGTTGAACTCATACTTACACCTTACACTAGGCTACAGTTTATTTCAGTTGATCAAATATTTAAATGTAGAAAATTAAACCATAAAATTATTGAAGAAAGCAATTATATTCCAGTAATCTTAGAATATAAAAGATCTTTCTAAGAATGTTAAAAATTGATGAAAGTTGCATAAGGTGAGATATTTAGATAACATACAGAAAATTAAAAGGTAATGGACAAACAGGAAAAAATAGTTGTAACACAAACAATGTCTAATCATATATATATATGAGGTATATTTGTGTGTGTGTATATATATGTGTGTGTGTGTTTATTTATATTTATATATATATATATATTTCTAATAGAAAAAGGAGCAAAGATTACCAGACTACCCATGGAAAGTTCATTAAAAGATGCAAATAATCCTTTTTAAAAATAAGAAAAAAAAAATTCAACCTCATTTAAATAGAAATTCATTCTGAAACTTTAAAAACAAAATTAAAAAGAGATGTGATATATTCAACCAATAAAATTCTACACACAACACGAAAAAATGAATTACCAACATTTGAAGGGGCATTGTGTTGCGTTAAAAAATCAGAAATGAAAATGCGTTAAAAAAATCAGAACTGAAAATATTCATAGTATATAATTTATATTCAAGAACAAGCAGGGCTTTTCTGTTGTGATAAAAGTCTGAATGCTGTTTGTCCCTTGGGAGGTTGGATATTGACTTGAAAATGAGCAAAGAGAGATTCTGGGATACTGGTTATAAGTCTTGATTTGGATAATGGTTGCACAGGTGTATACATGTACAAATTTTCATTAAACTGAACACTTTTATTATAAACAAAATAAATGTCAATAAAAAAACTTCAATGAGATATAATATTTTATCTCTCAGATTAGCGAAGATAAAGCAATCTAATATTGATGTATATATCCAATAATTATATAATCTAGTAATATATCTATGATGGTTGATTGATACATAGCTACATAGAGAGAAAGATAATGTGGATAGTAAGTTGGTATAGCCTCTGTAGAGTACAATTTAGTAGTATCCATTAATATTACAAATAGATATAGAATAGGTGTAAACTGAATATATGAAGCACTGTTTGTAATTCCCAAAGAAGAAAAGAAGGCTATTGTCAGTCTGTAGGTTGTGTAAGTAATCCATAGACGGGAACACCTAACAGCAACCATAAAAACGAATGAGGAAGCTCTTTGCCATCATGGAATAACTTCTAAGATATACTAATTAGAAAAAGCAAAGTACAGGGCAAAATACAGCACTCTTTCATGTTAACAATGGATTGAGCTAAGAGACCTTTGCTTGTATGTGCATAAATTATTTCCAAAAGGTACACAAAAAATGGTAAGATGAATTTCCCCAGGAAGAGGAACTTACGTGACTGAGGTTGAAGGTGGGAGCAAATAAATGTTTGTATATTTTTTGTAACTTTACATGATTGAACCACATGAGTACAATATGTACTCAAAATAGTAAAATAAAAAAACTGAAGACATTGTTAGTTTGTGGATAGACAAGTGTCAGAGAGTGGTAGTTGCCTCTGGGGTAAGGCATAATAGTGGTGATAGAATAGGCTTGAGAAGGAGACTATTTTTACAATACAGTTTTCCCCTGGTATCTACAGTGGATTAGTTCCAAGAGCCCACCCCCACCCCCCCAGGATCCACAGATACTCAGGTGCCTTATATTAAATAATGTAGTGTTTGCATATAACCTACGCACATTCTCTTGCATACTTTAAATCATCTCTAGATTACTTAAGATACCTAATACAATGTAAATGTTATGTAAATAGTTGTAAATACATGTGAATGCTATTTAAATTGTTGCCCAGTGTATGGCAAATTCAAGCTTTGCTTTTGGAACTACCTGGAATTCTTTTCCCCTCAATATTTTCAGTCTGTGGTTCATTGAATCCACTGATGCAGAACCTACAAATATAGAGGGTTGACTGTATACACGTTGACATGTTTTGAGATTTGTCTCTCTGTATACTGTAGTATTATATTTCCTGTGAATAATCAATGACAGACATTTTGCAGAACACTGGAAGAAGTAAATGATTTGGGAAAGATAGATAATTAGGATGATCGCTAAATGTGTTTAAAGCAAGTTTCTATGGAGAAATAGGTAAAGACCCTGGCATAAGAATGTTACTTCTCATGAGAGACAAGAATCACATATAGGTCACCTAAAAGAAAGTGAAGGCAATTGAACAAGAAGATGAGGAACTGATACTTTTCCTGACTGTTGTCTGGTGCAAATAAATTGAAATTGTTTCACGGTAAACAGATACTGGGAAATACCAGCCAGTACTCCCGACAGCAAGTTAGTTTGTCCTTTTTTTAAAGAATTTTTTTTAAAAGGGACAAAACTTGACTCTTAGTCAAGTATGACTAATTCTTGGTCAAGCAAATAAAAGGAATAAAAAGTTTAATGTAGGGATCCTTGAGTTAGGCTTTATAAAGTTTTATAAAATTAGGGTTGGGGCTGGCATTATGTTCCTCTCTCACTGAATCTGAAAGAGTTTGTTTCTCAGCTTCTCTGATTTTTCTCCCCTGTTCTTTTCTGTCCAGGTCTGCCTTTTCCCACATAAAGCACACTGTGCCTCCTCATGATCAGTACAATACCATTGCCAGGCTTTGGGTCTATACGATCCTAGTTTCTTAGTTTAGCTGCTCATTGAAAACTGACTGAATTTATCAGTGGTCTAATTTATGGACCTTTGAGAGGGAAGAATCATACTAATTCAGTCCACTTGATGCTTGCCCTTGAATTCAGGGGGTCTGTTCAAGTCCTGATAGCCGTGACCAACATGTGTGGGATGTGAAGGGTACTTTGTTCAATTACATCAGAAAGGGCAAAGGAAGATTACTTTGTCATGGCTATGGCTTGTATCCTAATAGCATTGTATATTTTGTGATCAAGCAGACTGTATGTTTACATGGAAATGATTCTCATACCCATAGGTAATTTATTTATTTTGTAACTTATCATTTTGTTTTCTCCATAAAAATATGAATTTTGAAAACAGCAGCAGTAAAGCAAACCCTTCTAAATACAGTTATAGAAATATTTGTCTGGGTGGACTCTACCTCTCTTATAGTCAAGATATCTGTGCTTCAGATAAGTCATAAAATACCTCTAACACCACACAAAATGATGCTTTCATTAGGTCTTGTTCTAGGGGAATGTGACATGCAGTCAATGTACGTGTAGCTTTGAGAACAGAGAATACGGATTTGTAAGGATTCTTCCTAACACTGTACCACTTAAAATACACTAAAATGGACACTAGGAGAATGAAATCTGTCTGTTCTTTTAGAAGTTCACATCAGTTTGAATCAGTTAATCTTGAGGAATAATATGAGAGTGAAATTTAAGAGCCCTGTTATATTCAGAAGGTCTAATGTAAAATGTTTCAGGAAACTACAATATTTGCGGTAGTCTTTCTACTGGGCCATGAGTACTAGGTGAGAGTTACCACAGTGAGTGGTATTTCAAAGATTAATAAAGATTTTAATATTCTTAGGTCTTTTGTGTTACTGAGCTCATGTTTATGATAGCTCAGATTATGATTGGCTCAGATTATGATAACCACACATATGTGTGGCAACACAGTGAACATGTTGTCAGTATCCAGTACAGGACCCACAAAAGTGAGCATGATGGCTAAGTAGGAATGTCCCTAGACTATTCTTGCTTAGGAAATGTTTAATGATGCTACATCTAAAGGTGTTTAGTCCTGGGCAATGGACCATCTGCAGTTAATCAGAACAGAGACCAAAAATGGTTCTTCCTGCCAAAGGGAACAGAATACATTGCCCCAACAGTAGAGAAGAAAGCATCCAGCAGTGAAAACACTGATAGCAGCAGACAACAAAAGTGAAAAGGATAAAACATAGAAAAGCATTTCCAGGTTAACAAGAAAAGTGTATAACAAATATTTTGTGGATATTACTGGAAGTAGCATACTTTTATATAAATTGATGAAGAACTGTAGACCTTTATAAAACTTTACAAAAGAACCTTACAAAAAGGACCCTGGGACTTAACCTTTCTGTGGACCAGTAACACTACCTGGGACACACAAGAGACCATCATCAGATCTGTGATAACACCAGGAGTCTTAACTAGGCTATCCATTTGGAAACATGAACCAAGCATTGATTAGGATTTTTGAGAAGACTATAAATGCTTATACCACTTGATAGTTTCATTAATATAATTGGCAATGCACTCCCACTTTTCCACGAAACAGAACTATGAAATTGGCTAAATATTCGTATTGATTTTTCTAAAAAGAATGAAAATTGCTAATTTTTCTCTGAATTTTTATATGTCCTTCTGGTATTATTGCAAGATACTGATGTAACTAACAGTCATCACTAAGTATTATATTTAGCTTTGATATTGAAAATAGCGTTTATTTGTTGAGCAAGGATCATAAGTGAGATGTCTAATAAATTGTTGAACTGAAGGGACTGTGTAGATTAGCCAACGAAATTTTTCATAGTTAATACATTACATCAACTCCTCTGTAAGCTAATGATAATAGTAGAAATATCTCACAATTATGACACAATTGCCAGGCTCTATGCTAAATGTCGATATCTTTTTACTAACCCTCGGACAATCCTGTAAAGTAAGTACTATTGTTATCAGCATTTGACAGATGAGAAAACTGGCTTTAGAGAGGTTATCAGTCAAGACCCTGTCAGGAAACAAATAATACTATTGAAAGAATAGCTAAAGGGACTATTTACAGAAGTGTAAGAAAGGTTAAGGAAACCAAGCAGGTATGAGATATTGAAAACAGACAGTGAAAAGCTGCTATACCTCTAGGCTTGAGTGGTAAGAAGAACAAGAGAGGGAACAATGTTATTGGAAATGAGTAAGAGCTGAAGTGGTATAAAAAGGGGCAGTATGGACACTCCTTAAAAAATTAAAAATAGAGTTATCATATGATCCAGCAATCCCACTCCTGAGCATATATCCAGAAATGACAAAAACTCTAATTTGAAAAAATAATGCACCCCAGTGTTCATAGCAGCACTATTTACAATAGCCAAGACATGAAAGCAACCTAAGTATTCATCAACCGATGAATAGATAAAGATGTATATATACAGTGGAATATTACTTAGCCATAAAAAAGAATGAAATAATGAAATAATGCCATTTGCAGCAACATGGATGGACGTAGAGATTATCATGCTAAGTGAAGTAAGTCAGACAAAGACATATCACATGATATCACTTATATGTGGAATCTAAAAAATAATACAAATGAACTTATTTACAAAACAGAAATAGACTCACAGACATAGAAAACAAACTTATGGTTACCAAAGAGGAAAGGGTAGGGGAAGGGAGGGATAAATTAGGAGTTTGGGATTAACAGATACGCACTACTAAATAGAAAATTGATAAATGACAAGGACCTGTATAGCACAGGGAACTATATTCAGTATCTTATAATAACATATAATATAGAAGAATCTGAAGAAGAACATATATATATATATATATATTTTTTTTTTAAAAAGGCCACACTCTATCAAACAGAACTCTGGGTACTTGCTTCTCAGTCTAATTACCTTTTCACTATAGCATGCAATTAAGCAGATGGCTATCTTAAGATGTGCCCAGTGCCATAGCTTCAACTAACAGGTGAAAGATAGTATCTAGTTTAGATTTGGTTAGTTTTCTATGGGTTCAGTATCTCATCCCTCCTGCAGTAAAGTGGGGTCTGGAGCATTAAATGCATCTGGGGTATAGTAACTAAGTACTATGTGAGCATGAGTGTCATTTGCTCATGGAAATCAGATAAACCATCCCAGTGACCTTTCATCAATAGGGGTGGAGGGAGAGGCAATGAGAATGCAAATCAAGGAAAAGTATAAGATAGTTTGAAATGGGGAATAGAGACAGAGCCTGGTAAATATTCTAAAATAATCTTATAATAATCATTTAATGAATCTTTTAATTTAAATTTTTTGAAAGCCCATCATACTTTGCATAACGTGGATCCTTTTGGAGTATTTCCTAGAGGCTGTATTTTAAAGGATGGTTGACCAACACGTGTATGTACAGAGAAAGCCAGGGAGAAGATGTGAGATTCTGGAAAACCTGTGTACCAGTGCTGAAAGAAATAGAGAAGTTTATCCAGGAAGAGGAAAAAAAATCTCAGTGGAGTCTAGTGTTAGAATAAAACTTATCCTGTCTAGTTACAATGGGCAGAACTGGGACCAGTAAGAAAAAAATGATCAGAAAGCAACTTGATTTTGATGTAGAAAAACAAGGTTCTATTTATAGTTCTAATTGCCAAATTCTGTCTAAGATGGGTTGCCTTGCAATGTGGTGAGTTCCTTGTCACATGAGCTATTCCAGCAGGATGTCATAAAAGAAATTTCTAATGTGAGATTGAACGAGATGTTATCAAAGATACTTTTGAAGTTTAAGATTCTGTGAAACGTCATTAAACTAAAATATCAAATTTAGTAATATTTCTGGCCTCTCTGTGGTTTCTTATCTTACAGAGAGATATTTGCCCTGACAGTTCAGCTGGCTGAAAGTGAGTTCCCAAAAGTTTGCAAAAAAGCAATTTTAAAATTATACTTTTTTCTTCTAAATTACTTTTTTAATGAATTCTAAGTAAATTTAAAAACTCAATAGGATATTGCCAAAATATATAGAGCTTTTATTGTTCTATTTTCATTTGATTAGATCTTTGCATTATACATCAACTCTTTAGCCAGAATTCAGAGAATGAGCAGTTTAACTTATTTCTTCCATTAGCATTCTACCATTAGTAGGCTAAGCAAGTTAAATTTCTACTGGTGCAATGTACTCTGCCTAAGACAATGGACATTTTTTTTCATTAAGGAAATTCTTCAAGGTGCAGGGTATCATATCACTAGCTCAGTACGTTGTGACTGGACTCTTCATATTAGAGTATAATGAGAGAATCAACAATTTTGTGAGCTTGGAGTGGATGACATATGAGGCTTTGCTGGAACAAAAGGAATCACAAAATGGATGGCAGATTCTAAAATCAACAGATCTGATATGTCTTTTTTAAAGATGAAATTGCCATGTACAGATAGCCTTTTATAGCTCGGTACATTTCAGCCAGTCATAAGACACTGTCATTTTCCTTGAAGAAATTAGTGGCTCCCACTCTTATGACTCTGATGGAAGCCTTGCTCACCAAGACCCTGCTTCCTCAGCAGAGAAATTCACAACTTGAATTGTGGGTCAGTGTGGGTCAAGAGCAGCAGCCCTACAGCCAGAGGCAAGAAACACATTTGGCTAAGGAGTGGCGCCTCCTGAAATCTCCAGGAAGACCCTGACACATATCTGATGGGGAAAACATTATTTCCTGCTTTCTTGGTTAGCTCTCATTCCCAGTTCTTTCCCATATGATCCTTAATTGTCCAGACACTCCTCCTACCAAAACCTTTCTGAAGAAGAAAGCTGAGGTATTCGTACACACTAATGATGTTCTCAGGGATATTTATATTTTAAAAGCACTCACATACCTAATCCCAAGAATACAAACAAATGGACTGTCAGAAGACCACTTCAGGCACTTGTCAGGGGGCCTCCCAGCACCCGGACTCTGTACCCAGAGTGTTCCTAAGGTCTGAGTGTGTGTGTGTGTGTGTTGGTAGGGGCAGAAAATTAATGTCTGAGGGTAAAGATGTATATTTTTTATGCTCTTAAGTAAAACTCTATTTAAAAATTTGTATTTATCTTACTGTACATCATTGAACTAAGTGGCCACCCTTGTGTTACTGAGCTATTCCTAAGGTAATAAATTGGCTACAATAAGGTAAATACAAGTTATCATGGAACTTGCTGTAGTCTAGCGTACCTGCATGCAGGTAACACACATATATACACATTCAGCAAGAGAACCCAGCAAGCAACTGTGTAACCATAAACTAAATCAGAATATAAAAACATGGTAAAAATTAGAGAAGTGTTTCCAATATTTCAACTGCATTTAACACATTTGTAAAATATTGGAAACATTAACCATCTTGGTTTAGTAGATAAAACTTTGTCTCATCAGTTCTGTGTATTCAACAAATTCAACATTGTCATTCCCCTAAATTCTATAGGTACTTCTATAAAAAAATAATTAGTAAGCATTTGTCTTTTAAATCTATTTTAAATAAACTCTCAAAAGCTTAAAATAGAGCTATTAACTGATATCAAATTAGTTTTATTTCTGCCAAAGATTCCAATTCAAATCATTCTTGATAACTCAACTGGAAGCAGAGATGACATATTCATTGTTTCTCCAAATCAGGAGCTGCCAAATGATACTTTCATTTTGGTCTCACTTGAGAATTATATTGAGATAATTAGACAGCCTCTCAGATATTTGTTTATGATTTCTCTTCATGGGGAACATAATAACCAGGTTTGAGTGTTAAAATGAAAAAGTGCCAAGAAAGTAATATTATTCATAGAGGAAGGCATTAAGGCAGCCTCTTATCATCAATTTCTTTCCCATTACTGGAGATAAGCTCTCTGGGGGAGAAAAAGGGCAGGTGAATAGTTGTCCAGAATAGTTGTCTTTAAAATTTGATGTTAACTGGATCTACTGTCATATAGACTGGTTTAGTTTACTAAAAGGAGAGTCCCTATCTGTGGAATGCTTTCAGTAAGATGCTCCTAGTGTAGGATTCCTATGGTAAACAAATCTAGAATCTATGGATTCAGGAGGCATAGCGCCATGGAAAATGTTTTAACTGCAACCTGGTTTCCTTGTGAGAATAATGCCTCATAAGAGTTCTGTCACATGGAAATTATTTTATCCTTCACATCTCTTGTCTCACCTTGCCCTTGTCTTTGCTTTTCACCTCCATTGTTTATCATTCCTTCACTCTCACACTGACTACACAACTTATTTCAGGCTTCCGACACCTCTGATGATTCATTCCTTGTTGATTTTGGTTCTTGGTTCACTATAATGTGATTCATCAAGTTTAGCTGTTGCCCACAGACACACATTGTTGTGAAAATTCCTATATATGCATCTGGCAAATTTTTAAATGGTCTGAGGTCCAAAGAATGCTCTCTTCTTTAGAATCTGAACCCCTGTCATCAAAGATATGTGTATCCTCTTGTCTAATTCTTTCCCACATTTATTTAGAAGATATTTCTAATAACCTGGCCTCTCAGTTTCTTGACCTCCTCTTCTCCAGTGACCTTGACTTTCAGTCCATCTCAGGCACTCCTTCCTGTTTATAACTTAGACATTTAATTCCTAATAATTGTTCTAAACTCTGAAGTCTCAATCCTTATTTTTAAAACATTTATACAGATATAGATACAGATAAAAACCCAGATACAGATACAGACATAGATAGGTGGAAAGAGATTTAGAAGGAACATTTTGAGGACTTCCTTCCTGACCCACCATCAAAGAAACTGGGCATTTCTAGAGGACGTTTGGTTGTGTTTATTTAGCTTTTTGTAGATACCAAACGAGTCTTCAATCTTTCCTATATAATTATTATATAGAGATTTTCCCTCTGATTTTTACTTCCATATGTAGTGATACTCATGTGGTATTATAAGATGAATTTTGAACATTCAATATTAAAATTTTGTCCATTGTTTTAGACATTTGGTCTCTGACAATTACATTTAAATTATCTACTTATTATTTCGTATATTTGCCACATGTTAAGTGCATAACTGGAGGAAGTAGAGAGCAGAAATGTGTTTAAAACAGCAGAGGCAACTGAAGAAGGGATTGTGTTAGCTAAATAGGGGTGGATAGGCAGAAGAATGAACAGGGAAAATAATAATTAAAATTTATTTTATTAAGGTATAACTTACCTACATTAAAGCAGGCAGGTATTAACTATTCAGCTCAGTTAGTTTTACAATCATATACACCCATGTGGCCGCCACCCAAAACAAGATATAGAACATTTCCATCATTTCAGAAAGGATTCCATTCTCCTTTCCAGTTCGGACTCCCCACTTCCCTCCAGAGGAACTTGCTGACAGGTTCATTTTTCCTTTGTTTGGACCACATAGAAATGGGATTTATATTATTTTACTCATGAGAGTGAGAGAAAAATCTAATATTATACAAAAAAAAAGGTGTTTATTTATTTAAAAAATAAACAAGAAATTTTAAGCCAATAAAGATTAGTTTTTAAATGGCATATATAATAGAATGGCCTTCTCTCTCTCTCTCTCTCTCTCTCTCTCTCTCTCTCACACACACACACACACACACACACATACATTCACATGCAAAATATTATAAATACAGTGACGATGAATAGATCCTTAATCTACGGTAGAAAATGGATGGGGTAGGGCTGAAGAAAGTAAGGAAATTCAGGCAGCAATCCAGGAATTTCAGGGAAGTGGAGCCATCAGCTATTTGTAAAAATTAGGCTCCACTGGGTACAGAAGGCCTGAAAAGCTAAAATTCTTTTAACGAGCCACACAACAGCACTAATCAGCTGTGATGACTTGGTAAAACGTCGCTGGCAAAATACCAACCGGCTGCACTCCCAGTATGGTTCCATGCCTAAATATTGATTTCACATTTATTCAAAAGGTTTTATTTTTATAAAAGAAAATATTACAGCACCCCACTCTGATGCAGTTGACTTGTTGTAGGTGGATGGGGGGGAAATACTGCTTACAGTAAAATACTTAGCCTCTAACAATTGATCCACATTATCTCATTTCTCCTTGATTCTAATCCTTTTTTCCCCTGAAGCATACACATTAGAGACAAAATAGACTGTCCTAAACACAAATTGCCTTCTTCACTGTGGGTTCATGCCCTATATTGGTCTTCATGTTTTGGCATAAACATGACAGCACAATGCCTAATGAGATGAGGAACTTTCTAGAGTACATGTAGTTTCTCTTCTAATTATAATAGTCACCATGCTGGGTCTTGTCTGCATTCTCTAGATTTTTTTGAAAAGAATGAAGAAAGTCACTGTTGCCTGTCAGCTAAAAACAGCAATTCCCAAATATTGGTCCTCCTCTTTCAATAAGAGAACTCATTTTTAAAAGGAGATCTCAAAGCAAAGCCTAACAGGACGTTTTTCTTCTTCCTCCCTAACTCTGCTTGATAAACCCTCAAAATTAGAAAAGGTTTATCAGCAAATTTAGCAGTGGATATCTACAGTTCCACATATAGTATTCTCATATATCTACAGAAATTTTAAAATTTAATTAGCAGTGTTATTAAAGTGAACATTAAAATGATCTACTG
Organism: Balaenoptera acutorostrata; assembly: GCF_949987535.1. NCBI lineage: Eukaryota > Metazoa > Chordata > Mammalia > Artiodactyla > Balaenopteridae > Balaenoptera > Balaenoptera acutorostrata. The sequence continues at coordinate 55,039,027 of NC_080070.1, forward strand.
ATCTCTGTGTTCCTGAATAAACACAGGGAGATGGGTTCTCACCAGCCTAGGAGACAATACAGAAGAAAATGCTAAAGGAAAATGTATGGGTGGCATTATGCAGCCAATTTTTACTTTATTATCTGCCAGTTGTCCAAGCTAAAAACCTTGGAGTCACTCTTAACCCTTACACACCAGATCTGGTTTTTCAGAATTGGATCACTTCTCACCGTGTGCATTGGCTACAACATTAGTGTCAGCACCTCCCAAATAACGGCACTACTTCTGCCCTGACCTTCCTAGAGCGCATGCTCAGAAGAGCAGCTGCCAGCCTATGCTTGGAAAGCACGTGTCAGATTACACCACGCCTTTATACCTTTCAGCGGGTAAAGCCCAAGTCTTCCTGATGTCTTAGAAGCCCTATCTAATCTGCCCAACAACACCCTATTACATCTTGTCTTCTACATCCCCCACTTCATTCTGCACGAGCTACACTGATCATTTTGCTCTTCCTGGAAATAGACCCACCACTGCTTCAGTGTCTTTGCATTGGCTGTTTGCTTGGTCTTCCTCCCAACTTCCGTCATGTCTTGACTCAAATGCCACCTACTTGGAAAGGCCTTACCTACATACTCTTATCTACCGAACTCTCAAACTCCACACTACGGAGACTTCTTTCCTTCTTATTTTTCCCAGCTCACTCATGGTTTGCCTTATATTTAGAATGGAGGCAACTGATGGCACTTAATTGTTGCAAAGATTAAGGAAGATAATATATGAACACATATGGCTTATTATACAGGCCCAGTGAATGATTATCTTTTATTTACTATTAGGAAAAATATATCTAAGAAATTATATGTATTATATAGGTCTCTAAAGCGATTATACCAATATTCACTTCTGCCAGTATCTCAGTATTCCATATTCTGACCACAACTTTGTATAGATAGTTTTATGTTTTCCAGTTTAGTAGGTATGAAAGGGTATCTCATTATGAAATTAATTTCCCTGATTACCAATGAGCTTGTGCGTCTTTACATATTTTGATTAATCATTCATACTTCCTGTCTTGTGAAATACCTCTTCATGGTTTTTGTTTTTTTCTCCTTTCCTTTGTCTACACTGAGTGGTCTAACTTTTTCTAATTGAATTGTCTCTTTTTAATGCTGGTTTCTTATTAATTTATAAGACTTTTAACACATTTTGGATATGAATTCTTTTTTGATTAAAAATGTTTTAAAATATCTTCTCCAAGTTTGTGGCTTAGAGTATCTTTGAGTCATTTTAATGTAGTCAAATATATAAATCTTTTATGATTTGACCTTTTTTGGGTCTTATTTTAAAAATCCTCCCTATTCCAGTGTCCAAATACATATTTTAATTTTTTTATACTTTTGAGGTTTTATCACTCACACTTGTCAATTTTTTTTGAAGTATAGTTGACTTACAATATTATATCTGTACAACATAATAATACAGTATTTTTATAGATTATACTCCATACAAAGTTACTATAAAATAATGACTATATTCCCTATGCTGTACATTACATCATAGTAACTTATTTATTTTATATCTAGTAGTCTGTACCTCTTAATCCCCTTCACCTATTTTCCCCTCTCCCCACCTGTCTCCCCTCTGGAAACCACTAGTGTGTTCTCTGTATCTGTGTCTGTTTCTGTTTTGTTATATTTGTTTTGTTTGTTTTATTTTTTAGATTCTACATACAAGTGAAACATACAGTATTTGTCTTTATCTGTCTGACTTGTTTCACTAAACATAACCCTATCCAGGTCCATCCACATTGTTGAAAATGGCAAAATTTCATTATAATATTCTGTTGTATATATATATATACCACATCTTTAATTTAATTGGATTTTCAACAATATTGTGAGATAGAAGACATATTTTACTTTCATATGTATTGTTAACTGATTTTCTCAGAATCATTTATTAAGTAACCATTTCTCTATTGATGTCCATTGTAATACATCAAAGTTCTCTCTGTCATTTACCATTTCTATTGATTTTTGACCCCAGTGTAACCTTCCCAGTGAGGAATTCTTTGGTTCCCCTACCTAAAATTGAATCTCATCTTCCCCCTTCACAAACACACATGTACTTTCTACTGCCTTCCTCGCTTAATATTTCTTCACAGGACCTATCACCATCTAATATACTATATTTTACTTATTCATCTCATTTATTGCTTTCCCCTCAGCTATACCTAAGCTCCACAGAGTTTTAGTTTTGTTTGCTCTATCATTGCTGTATCACCAAACCTTAAAACAAAATCAGAATATAATAGGTATTGAAAAAAATACTTTAAATTGTACTGAATTGATCGTCTACATGCCTATTGCCATTCTGATGCAAACTGTGCTTTATAATAGGTATTTAGCATCTTGATCCCTTCACCTGGTCTTCATTAAGAGTATCTCAGACTGAGTCTTTGATCTTCCAGGCACATCTGAGAATTAGCTTTCAAAACTACAAAAAGAAAATCCTGTTTGGGGGTGTTGGTATTAAATCAGCACACCAACTTGGAAGGAACTGAAATTTTTATTACACAGAACCTTCCTCTCCACAAATATTATTTATCTTTACCTATGTAAAATTTAGGTCTTAATTGCCTTCAAAAACATTTTATACTTTTATACATAAAATTCTTACATACCTTTTGCTAGTTTAAGTTCATTATATATTCATTGCTACTGTGAATAATAATTTTTAAGATTAGAAGTTGCCATGATGGGAAATAAAATGGAAACATGCACGCACTTTAAGACAGTAGTTTTCAACATTCCTGCACATTAGAAACATCTAATTTATTTTTTTTTTAAAAACTGGGCCCTATTCAACACCAATTAATTCAAAATCTCTGGGTGTAGGGTTCAGGTATTTGTAACTGTAATGTTTTTGTAATCCACTAAGCAATTCCAATAAACAGCCAGTGTTGAAATATACTGCTCTAGGAAAGTACATCCCAGGAAAGCAACCATAAAGATATTTAAAAAGAACATATTAATAGGCAACACTATTCGATGATAATTAATATGTTGAATTCCCAGACTTTAATTTTTATATCTTCTTTGACTTAGACTCTCCACATCCCATGACGAGTTAAAAGATCAAACATTGTATTTTAATATTAATGTCCCATAACAGGTCTTTAAATGTATATAAAATAACAAAATATCATTTTAGTTTTCAACTGTTTAAAAGTATTTTGAGATCAAGGGATGTACAAGCAGAATCACCAGATAGTAAACAATGGCAAACAAAACTAAGTGTAACAAACATCTCAATATCGATCAAAAGGAAAAATGAACTTTTTCATGGATTTGATAATTTTAAAAATGGCCAAATTCTTAGAAAATTTATTAAAATAATCCACATAAAACAAAGTTTGTATTATTCCAAATACAGCAATATGGGAAGATTCTCTGGATAATAGGGTCTGCAGCATTTCAGCTACAAAACAAAGACATGAAGACATCTGAGAGGGAAAAGAAAGAAAAAATAGGCAGACCGATATTGAGCATAAGATTTAAACAGAAAGTGCTTATGTAAGAATTTGTCTTAGGAAAACAACGCTGTTTATTTAGGAAAATTGGTGGGGGACCTTTTTGAGTGTTAAATGTGACATGTGTCCCTCTCCATAGCCAGAATGGGAATAAAGGAATAATTAGTATCAATAAAGTTGAGAATTTTTTAATTTCTTGATACAATCTAAGAGAATCAGGGAGAGAAAACACTCAGCAACATAGCAGAATGCCAGAAGAAGCCTGAGGAAGGAGGCTGACAAGCTTTGATTTGCCCTAGAAGAGAAATCATGGCTACATAGAGTGGAAAGAGGATATCACACCAAGAAGGAACCTACAATTTGGAGTCCTTATCCATTTCATTTCATTTCATTTTAAATTTTAAAAAGAATGTGACTCTGTGTGGCTGGAGGACTTGAGGCTTTCTAGGCAAAAAACACCTGGGTTACACACACATGACAAGCCCTGCTAGGTAGCCTGGAAATAAAGTTCACTAATGTCAAAAATCTAAATCCAGGACTCTCAAATCAGGGCACTTCAGAGCTGGCTTTTGTGTAGGAGAGGAGAGATTAAGATGTAGGATAAAGGTCATCCTAGAGTTTGGTCCTTAAATTAGGATATGCATACTGTGGGTTACACAAAAACTTTACAAGGGGGCAGCACAGGTGTAAATATTAAGATAATTAACATTCAAATTTTGATTTTCCATATTTACTCCTTAAAAGTATTGGATTGGCCAAAAAGTTCGTTAGGGTTCTTCCATAAGACGTTATGGAAAAATCTGAACGAACTTTTTGGCCAACCCAATACCACTGCAGTCTAGGTCTCTTGTTAGCTCTCTATTCCCACTTTTTCTTTCAAAATGTCTCGTCTCAGTCTACAAAAGCAAAGCATTTTTCCCTAGACTGTCAGAACCTTTCCAAGCTGCATTGTGATGGAGTGCAAAAACTTCTGGAGAACAAAGCGACAATTTTAATTATTAGTATTGAGAGGCTTCCTTTTAATCAAGACATCAAAAACCTGTAGTAGGCTTTGCATCTCTCCATGCTTTTTACATATTAATGTCCAGGACAATGGGTGGTATTAGAAATAGGATATGTTGGCCTGTGTTGAGATATTCTGAATTCAAGTGTATTGTAGGGCATGGTGGTGACATTGATGACAATTTTCGCTTAACTACTTGCCTTTTCCTTTCCAATAACCGTTGTCAAAGAATTCATTATTCTTGAGGGAGAATTCTTTGAGATTTTTGGTCAAAAATTATACATATAAAAGGTTTGAATTTATCTCTCTTCTAAAACTATAACTTACAAGATTTCTAGAACCTATTAATTTTTAACTAGAAAAGATGAGTATTAGTAAAATGTAAATAAAACTAAAAGTATTTTGCGGTCAATATTATCATGGAAGCCTCCTCCAAATTAGCTTTGCTCCATGTGAAAACTAGAAATTATACATGATTGTAGAATACATTGTAATATCTGCGGCACTTATTCACAGTTTAAAAATATTAGATGCCAAACCTATTGGTACAATTAAATTGGTTTCTCCTATTCAAACAACACTATACTTTGTAGAGATCACATAATAGGGAAGATTGTTCAATACATTTTGACAGAAATTGTTGTAAATAAAACATATGTACCTTGGGTACCGAAGATCCAGAGATATTTCTAGTCATTGTCAGTTAATAATGTATGTTCACATGTACAGGGAAGAAAATCATCATTAGTAATTATGGTATGGTGTGCAATTCTTGCCAAATAATCACTTGGTAAAGAGATTTTCTGAACATTAGACAGTGTTGAGTTGATTCTGGCTGGATGGGCAATGATCAGATACAAGAATGGTTTATTGCTCATCCCTGCACTTGAAACCTTAATTTATTTTGAGAATGCTGTTTTTTTTAACAGTCTGTTTAAGTTATGTGTCAGCTGGGAACTTTAGTAAGTATTGAAAAACAATAAGTTCAAATATAATCTTAAAATCACAAATAGAGTAAGGTAATATGATATTTTAAGTACATAGATCTGAAAAAATCAAGTTGTTGATTTGATGTTGATGTCAAAGAAACATGTACCAGGGCTGGTGAAGTAGACAGAACTAGTCAATCTGAAAATGGTAGAATGTAGTTAGAGACTTTAGTAAAACATGAGTTTTATATTTATGGAGAGGGAAATTAGTGTAGGAAATAAACATAAATTTACCTATTTTTTCTAGGCTGAATATTCTTAATCAAAAGGCAAAAAAATGTGTTTAATTTCCATGTCAGGATCAGAGCACTAAAAATAAATTGAACAGTTGAATGAAGAATGTTGATCACAGCAACAGTAAACATGCTAATGTCTTCATTCATTGATACTTGATACATTTACAGGTCTATAATCTCTTATTCTCAATTCCAAAATCCAAAGTCTTCTGAAAACCAAAATAGTTGTATAATTTATTTGGGAGCAAAAACTGATGTGAAACGACTTTTAGTCTTTATGTTACTTTATCTTACTGAGTATATGTTACTATACATTTCAATGCAGAGGCAGTAATAGGTTTGATTATAGGGTGCTGTCCTAGACTCAGCTGAGAATGTTTCATAGTATATGATGTATGTACTCAAAAACATTACGATATCTGAAAATTCTGAATATCAAAACATACCTACCCTAAACGATTTAGAAAAGAAATTGTTGACCTGCTCAGATTATTAATATAAAATAAATTACAGGAATCACTAGTCATCTTTCTGTGCTGAAAGGACCTTTGGCCTGGGTTCCCCTGAGATGATAAAAGAGCCTGACTGGCCTATGTGGGACCACGTCAGCCATTCATTTGAACTCAGCAAGAAGATGACACATAAGATTGTGTTCACCAACAAGAACCCTGAAAACATCACTTTTCAATATCTTTGGCAGTACTTTCGATCGCCAAAACACTGAAAAAAAGCTGTAACTGCGCGTTTGCACGTATTTGTGTAAATTCAGCTTTCAAAATATTGTAACACCAAACTGAGAAAAATGTTACCTGGAACATGAACGTAATATGTCACTCATTCACTTAGCAACTATTATGGAATGATCCAAGTGTGCCTGGCAGTGTTCTAGGTGCTGGCAATGCAGTGGTCATGCACATTTGTTTTGGGTTTTTTGGCCATGGAGCACATTTTGAGCAGTTTTCTTATATCTAGGGGACTTTCTATGTTAAGAAAAAAACTTCTCAAATGAAAAGTGAAGTGAAACTTCACTTCTCAAAAGTGAAACTCACTTTTCTTGCCCTTGATCTAGAGCTCAGCTCTGTGACTTGGAATTCACTAATCAGATGCATGTACTCAAGACTTTGGTCCTGAAAAAAGGAACTATAGGAAGCAAATACTAAAGGGGGTACTTTTCTCAATGCTTTTCCTGATAGGTCAGAGTCCATAGCCAAGATTTTGGGGTTCCAAAGATAGCCTATCATCAGCATGTGGACGATGGTATCTGACTCTGGTGGCAGTCGCGATGGAGTGGGTTGAACCATCCCCACTGTGAGGCTTCCACACTTTTCCTGGTGGCTTAACCTCCAAGCCTGGATAATCTTGCGCTCTGGAGAGTCCATGAGCAACCTACGAGCTTTTAATAAATAGATTACTTTTTATGATAACTATGGGTTTGGTTCTTTTGCAATTAACAACCATGATTCATATAAGCAATGAAAAAAGTCCCTGACCTCATAGGGCTAGCATTCCAGGAGGGGAAACAGGTAATCTAATATGCTGATCAGCATAAAATAGAGTATAAGGCTATTTTTTAAAAAAGAACATAGGTGGAGGAAGAGGAAATACTATTTTAGAGACATGGTAAGGGAAGAACTACCAGAGAAGAAGGCATTGAAACCTAAGTAAAATCTAACTGAAGAGAGGAAGTAAACTATGTGAATATCAGGCGGAGAAACCATGAATGCATGCTGCTGTGGAAGCTTGCTTTACATATTTGACGAACAGCAAGAAAGAATTGTGAGTCGAGAGAAATTTAGAGGAGATGAGGTCTGAGAGGTAGTCAGGTGCAAGCATGTGTAAGTCTTTGTAGACTGTGTTACTGTGTTAAGGACTGAGAGGTATATCTATCTGTCTGTCTATCTATAATGGAGAAATATTATTTGAGTCTTTAATCAGCCCATTTTACAAAATCCTTAGTATAAATCTAATAATATAATGCCCACTAGTCAATGTGACAAGTCAGAAAATTTAGTCTTTGTGTTTTTTTACGAGTTAATAACATTTAAAATAGTTTTTGTAGTAAAATAAAGAGCTACATCACGTAGTAGGATGCAAATTTTGCATGAGTTTTAAAGTTGTAACAGGAGAGCCCTAAAGATAGTTTAACTTTGTGGACAATTTAGAGTAAATCTCTTTTGGGTATGGGTTTCATGTTAATATCTTGCGCATTTAGGTATCCTTAGTAGGAAAAGTTGGAGAAGAACTACATTGATAAGCAATGTACAATGAGAAAAGTGAGTCAAATGTGAATTAAATGGATATTAACAAAGTTTTACTCATCTGTGTAAAACAATGTGATTTAGTAAAAGAGCATGGAATTTCAAGTATTTGAATCCAGTACTGGATTCAATCCAAAACTGTTCTGTTCTGGCATTTACTACCCAGATGACCATGGGAAAGTTACTTTAATGCTCAGCACTTGAATTTCCTTATCTGTAAAATTAGGGAACATGAAACATATCATACAAATTTTTATAAATATTAAATTAATTAGGCAGCATCTCTAAGGAACAAACTGAGATGCTTCCCATAAATGACAAAATTATATATGTTAGTTTTCTTTTTTAAAGTTTTATGCTTTTATTTGTTTTCTAATTTGTTTCACAGCACAGCTCAAGAGCTGAAAGGGAAGCAGAAGGAAAAAAATATGCTTAGAGTAATATTTTATGCTCACGACGGCAATAAAAACAAACGTTGTTTAACAAGAAACCTTTCTATGAGTTTCCATATCATAATATAGCTTGGGAGCCTCACGCCTATTGATGAAATCCATAGGTTTTCTGTTGAAATTACCATCGTTTTCTTTACTGCTCCCTATCTCTTCAAAGCACCTGGAGATATAAAAGCTGATAGGAATAAATCAGCACGCTTCCCACACCTGAACGTAGAATAGGAATAAACTCAAGATATTGACTTTAAATACAACTGGTAGATAAGTTTAGTAAACATTGTAAATCTTAAGAAATATACCAGTGAAGGAAAAGCTCAGAAGCTAACACTGAAGACATGTAACACTCCAGAATATACTAGGACATACATATTTGGATATATGTTGGCCATCCAGAACTGGAGCCAACAAGAAACCAATATAAAGATACAACCATTAGGAATCTAAGAAATTCTAAAAGATATGTGCAAAGAAGAGGCCACACTCAGAAATGTAAAAAATTAAAATTTAATAACATAATAAAGCAATTAACGAGTATGTAAAATATCTCAGCACTGTAGGGAAACTGTGAGGGACTATGAATAAAGGGGCATTGGGTAAAATAGTGGGATCAGTAGATTTTCCACAGTTATTGTACATCAAATGGAGAACGTTACTAGCAGAAGGAAGACTTGGGGAAAGACATGGAATTCGTTAAGGGACCAAAAGGGCTCAAATTGTAAATAGCAATTCCTTAGCACAACACAGCACTAGGGAGTTATTGGTGGTGGGTTTGGGGGCATGAGTATATGAGCATCCAACGGGTATGGCAAATTCGTGTTGTGTTCAGTTAATAAAGTGCAAATAGTGACCTTATGTTGCAATGCAGGATTTACAATTTATTGGTATCATTACACGTATGGCTTCAAATCTGCCTCTTTTATGTAACTGTTAGTGTAGCCTTGGGCAAAGACTCCTCATCTGTAAAGCAGAAATAGTAACTCCTATCTCATAGCATATATAAAACAAATGATACATATCTAGTAGGTGCTTGAAGTAACGTTGTTATTATTATTTTGTTATTGATATTATTATTAAAAGTCAACATGAACTTCCCTTTTCATAAGTCTATTTACAATCAAATTTAGATATCTTTGCATCTTTCTGAAACTTTAAAATAATATACATTGTTATATGATACTGTATTCTTATACCCACTATTCAAGAATAAGGGAGACTGTTCAAGATCAAGATATCATATTAACATATTATTAGCTCTTGTTATTTCTAAGTAAAACATGAAGCATCAAGAACATCAAACTATAAGGCCTAAGGGAAGGATGTGGTCTTTTTAGTCAAAAGAAACAAGATACTGCTAATGCTTCTGCATGATATGACTGAGACCTTGATGTATTGTTTCAAATTCTTTCCATTTAAGTTTAAAGATAAGTATTATTTATTTTATTTTCCATAAGCAGATATAAGCTATCTGGTGCTTTAATTCCCTACCAGTGCCCAGACATTCCAGTAGCTACTCTGGGCATTAAAGATCCTACCAGACGTTTAACTGGTTTCAGTTAAAAGAATTATTTCAAAAGCATCAAGTTCAGGGGAGAGTTTTCCTCTGGAGAACTTAAAGGATGGTGGTGCGAAAATATGCAGCGTCTAGAAGGTTTCAGACCCACACATTTTTCATCGACTTTCTCAGAGCACGGTAGGATTTTATCATTTTATATCTCTAGCTCAGGCTGTCTCTCTAATAAGTACTGTGGGTCCTATTCCTGATCAACCTCCCTATCAGTTTGTGCCCGGGTACTGAGGATAGTTACTAGAGTAACAAATCTTGGGATTTAAACTTGGCGAGTACTTCCTCTCTGACAGAGAACACAGGCACTAGAACAAGCTCCCATTTCCTGCTCTTTATTAAAATGCTAGGAAATAATTTTTAGCTTCTGAATTTATATCGTGAATTAAATATTTTTCCACCAAGTTGACTGACATTCTGGGGAAATGTATATTTGGAGTTTGATTTTCGGCTAACCTGTGAGCCTGGATGTAAAATAGGAGCCATCCTCCACATCAGTTCGTTGAATATGCAGCAAGAGGGGCAGCCCATGTGGAAATTGATGGGCAAACAGTGCAGTTGGTCAGCTTGATACCCCTAGTCATGACCATTTAAGTCAGTGAAAGAGGAGAAATTAATTTTGCCAAGACTTCAGTAACAGTGGTAACTTCCAGATGTTCTACTATGTGAAAGTAGGGTCAGTATTCCGGCATTTGAAAACTTACTGGCATTTAGACGTGTATTGAACACCATTTCACTTTTTCATCAACAGAAATTTCTCTGTAGAACTACAAATTGCCCAAGACTAGACAAAGTCTTTTGTCCTAAAGAGTTATTACCCCAAAGTAGAGAAATAACTGTCATTTCGAGGATTGGTGCCGTAGGAGTAGAGTTTTCTTGCTGGGGGAGGAAATTGAGAACAGCCTCAGGTGAAGAAAAATAGCCAAGGCAGCATTATTTGACTTTGTCGACCCAGCCAGCACAAAGCAATCATTGTAAAGGTGTTTTCTAAACATACTCAGGTAGTCATCTCAATTCGTCCATTTTGAAGATTGGATAGATTTAATAACAAATTGCTGTTTAGATAGCACTGCTCATAGGAAGAGCACAGTCTAGGTGCCAAGGAATGGGTGGAAAGCCAATTGTCAAAATTATTTCTTTGCCTACCTTTCTCAGGTGTGTGTTATGATGCCCTCTGCCCTTTGAAAGCTTCCATGCTGAGCAATAGTCCCAGTGTCTGCTGCATGGATTTTACATTAGGATAAAATGCTCCCTCAGCTTCAGGACCGGGGAAGAATGAACTTGCCCATGGCAGAGGGAGATGGCATCGTTTGAATAAGCAGCTTTAAAAAGTTAGGCGAAATATCCAAAATTCACAGATCACTGAACTCAGGGGAATTACATAGCAGTGCTCATGAAAAGAAAGAATATAGTGTGAAACACTTTGCAAAGCTTTTTGCTGTGCTTTGATATTATCATTCACTCTCTAATCTACTTCAAGAAACAAACTCTAGGGGAAAAAAAATGAGAGAGGATACTTGATAGTTGAAAAAACAGCCTAAAACATATTGTCAGTAACTGCCTAAATAGTCTACACACTTTGAAAAATCAAAAGATTCTTGGTTCTGGCATTGGGCAATGCTCTTGTCTGATGAACAGACACATATCGATATGCCTAATGGCTGAACACTGTGTTACTCAATTATCAAACGATCATTAGTGCATAACAGCTGTGAGGACTACTTTTGTTTTAGCCAGAAGCACTGTTTACTTTTCCACATGTTCCCAAGAATTCCCCATGAACTTGCCTCTTTAAATTTGCCTTTTATTTAAATATTCTGAAGAAATGCTACCATACAAGAAAAGCTGTTCATTTCAATTTTACCCTAATGGTGGCTGTTCTACCAAAAACAGATCAGAGCAATTTCTCAGTCTCAGACTTCTATGAAATAAGCTTCTGGCTTTTTCCCATCTTATTTTTAAATAAAGAAGGGCCACACTTCCCTGGTGGCGCGGTGGTTGAAAATCTGCCTGCCAATGCCGGGGATGCGGGTTCGAGCCCTGGTCTGGGAAGATCCCACATGCCGCGGAGCAACTAGGCCCGTGAGCCACAACTACTGAGCCTGCGCCTCTGGAGCCTGTGCTCCGCAACAAGAGAGGCCACGATAGTGAGGCCCGCGCACTGCGATGAAGAGTGGCCCCCGCTCACTGCAAAGAGAGAAAGCCCTCGCACAGAAACGAAGACCCAACACAGCCAAACATACATACATACATACATACATACATACATACATACATACATACATAAAAAAAAAAAAAGAAGGGCCACAAAAATTTATGGATGTAAGCTGGACCAAGGCAATAAGTGGGAAAAGTGAAATAGCAGTGCTGGGCTCTAGTCCTGACTCTTAGTCATATTTCTGGGCCTCACTGTCCTTTTATATAAAATAAAATAATCTCGATTAAAATGGCATCTAGGGTCCTTTTCAACTGTAAAATATCATGAGTCTTTTATTATACTTTCATGACCTGTGTATGGACAAGAAACAATAGTGTCTTGCATTTTGGAAGTTCTGTAGTTTTTTTTTTTTTTTTTAATTATTTATTTATTTATTTATTTATGGCTGTGTTGGGTCTTCATTTCTGTGCGAGGGCTTTCTCTAGTTGTGGCAAGTGGGGGCCACTCTTCATCGCGGTGCGTGGGCCTCTCACTGTCGCGGCCTCTCTTGTTGAGGAGCACAGGCTCCAGATGCACAGGTTCAGTAGTTGTGGCTTACGAGCTTATTTGCTCCGCGGCATGTGGGATCCTCCCAGACCAGGGCTCGAACCCGTGTCCCCTGCATTGGCAGGCAGATTCTCAACCACTGCGCCACCAGGGAAGCCCAGAAGTTCTATAGTTTTCCAAATTTTATTAATAATTATCCAATCCACCTTTATCTTTAAAATAATCCATTTTTAAATTTATTTTTTTAATTTTTACACAATTTTTAAAGGTTACTTTCTATTCACAGTTATTACAAAATATTGGCTATATTCCCCTTGGTGTATGATACATCCTTAAGTCTGTCTTACACCCACTAGTTTGTACCTCTCGCTCCCCCACCCCTATATTGCCGCTCCCCCTGACTGGTAACCACTGGTTTTTCTCTATATCTGTGAGTCTGCTACATTTTTGTTATATACACTAGTTTGTTGTATTTTTTAGATTCATGTATAAGTGATATCATAAAGTATTTTTCTTTCTCTGACTTATTTCATATAGCATAATGCCCTCCAAGTCCATCCGTGTTGCTGCAAATGGCAAAGTTTCATTCTTTTTTTTTTTTTGGCTGAGTAGTATTCCCTTGTGTGTGTGTGTGTGTGTGTGTGTGTGTGTGTGTGTGTCCACATCTTCTTTACCCATTCATCTGTTGGTGGACACTTAAGTTGCTGCCATATCTTTGCAATTGTAAATAATGCTGCTGTGAACACTGGGTGCATGTATCTTTTCAGATTAGTGTTTTGGGAGGTTTTTTTGGATATATATCCAGGAGTGGAATTTCTGGGTCATATGGTAGTTCTATTTTTAGTTTTTTCAGAAACTTCCATAGTGTTTTCCAAAGTGGCTGCACCACTTTACATCCCCACCAACAGTGAACAAGGGTTCCCTTTTCTCCACATCCTCACCAACATTTGTTATTTATGTTCTTTTTGATGATAGCCATTCTGACAGGTGTGAGGTGATACTTCATTGTGGTTTTGATTTGCATTTCCCTGATCATTAGTGATGCTTAAGGTGCCTACAAAACAGCCATTTTTAAATTACACTAACATGGATTAAAATCTCTATATCATACTCCAGTGACAGAAAAAAAATCATTAAAAATAGTTTAAAAGGAAAAAATTAAGAGAAATGCCTAGGTAGATATGTATATAGCAATAAATATATATAGCTACGATATCTACATCTATAGAGATAGCTAAATCAGGATATACGGCTGACCAGAAAACAGTATGAAAATACTGTTTACAAATACTATAAAACTTAAAATGTACTAAACTGTATAAAATGAAGAAATACTGACTGTTAAGAAGTAAATAAAATAGTATTACGAGTGAATTGGCATTGTTCTAGCTGTATTGAAAGCCTGACACTAATTTAATACTGCTCAGGCCAAGGCTGGAAGGGAAATGTATTGGCCTGAGTTCCCTAGAAAACAGAACCTGAGGCAAAAAGTTATACCCTGATATGTTACTGGGGTAGCTAAGGGGAAAGTCCCTGGAAGCAAAAGTGAATGACAAAAGGGAGACCATATGGAAGGAGAACAAACCACAAGTTGGTTTGTTACCATATAGGCCACAGCTTCAAGAGCTGCATAGTGGATGGCTCTATTATGTGAGTTGTTTAAAGAGAAGCTATAAAGAATTCTGTGCTTGGATCAGTAGATCTACTGGGGATTGAAGGAGGGAGGAAAGGCTAGTGAATTACCTCCTTGTTCCTTTTTTTCACTTGTTTCCTACTGGTCAAAGCCCTACTTGGGTTTAACTCTGCTGTACTTCTAGATTGTAGCACCTGGACTCTCTGGGCAACTTTGGAGGAAATTAGGGCTTCCAGAGGTCCAGCCCAATCTATGCTTTGTGCATCGACCTCCAAGGTTTTGTATGTGTGTGTGTGGAGGAGGGGGAGACTTGGTTGGCGATGGTTGTGACTGCTTGATGGCAGTGGCAATGAGCTAGGCTTTATGATTGGGATGATGGCATGAGGCATCTCTAAGGCTGTTCCAGCCAGGAAATAGAGTAAACTGCTGAGACCTGGGGGATGAGGTAAAGTCAAGTAGGTTTAGAAGGCAACCACTCATATTCACTCACAGCCTATAACAATCTTCAGGTCTCACAGGAGAATACTTTGCATCCATTTCTTCCCTGGGAAGGGAGATGTAGATCTAATCCTTTAGGTGATGGTCAGTGCAATCTCCTAAACTTAAAGAGGTTTAGAAAAAAAAAAAGCTATATTCAAACTGTTGCAGGTGGTACAGAATTGATACTTCTCATCCTTCACCCAAACTGTCTGGCTTTTCCTTACCCTCTCCCATCACTTCAACCGTTGCTTGTTTCAGGAGGTGACACAGCATTCATTCTTAATGGGTTTGAGATCTTAACTTGCCTTTGTTGGGTCCTGGCTGTTGAAATTTTCATTCACAATTATCAATGGGTATTGTAGCATCAAAAGATGTACCGGTGAGTCTCCTAGGACACAGACATACCCCACTGTGCCTCCGTTGTGTAATGGTAAATGTATCCAGCCTTACATTCCTGGTTCGTAACCATTAACATTAGGCTCCACTCCCACATTGGTTCCCTGGTTTCTGCTGGCGTATATTGACCAGGGCTTTAATTTCTTTGCGATTTAGGCCATTTCTTCCCAGAGCAGAGCCTATTCTTCCCTTCTTGAACTGTGATGAGACTTGATCGGCCTGGAGACAATGGGGCATATTAAGGGCAGACCTCGTGGAGAACAAACATTACCTCTTGAGACCCCTGCTTTAGGTCAAGTCAGTTCACAGTACCAAGGAAAAAGCAGGTTGTTCTCTTCTGACAAGGTCTTTTAGGGTTGTCTCTATTGGGCAAGAAGATTAAGGAAAATTCAGGAAATTGACATTCACAGGTTGATTCATCCAAATATAACCATCTCAGGTCTTAGGGTCCCCCTCTTTCCCTATCAAGACCCTAGTTTAGCATATAAGACTTGTTAAGATGACACATTGAGTCTTCTTTCCAGGTTTCCCATCCTATATTCAGACCTTAGACTTGCTTTTCAGCACAATCTACCAGAGGAACAATACGTGAAAGACTTTTGAAAGCTTTCATAAAGGTCCTTTGGTTTACATGGGAAATAGCTGTTGTAAGCCGTATCCTTTTATTTTTCACAATGTTCCAGTGTTACCAAAAGCTCAGTTATTACTGTCCCCATAATGATTAATGCAACAGCCACGTGATCTTCCAATGCCTTGCCTTCCACTTGCACTCAATTCTAATTAACCACAGGTCAAAACATTAGCAATTATGATATCTCTGAAGATACCCTCCTCCACTTACCGTGAGCTACATGGTCACTTTTGCCTTTAAACAGGTAGAGAATCCAACTCCATATCCCATCCTAAAGGGTATATGCTGTCTGAGGCCACTGCCTAGGATTTCCTCAAAAACAGAGCCTGACAGAAAAAGCAAAAGGAAAAAGGGAGCTCAAACGAAGAATACCTTGCTCATATTTTACAATTATTTATCTTCCTCCCCCACCTCCAGAGTCTGGAGGGAATCTTTGCTCAACACCCTCTAAGACTGGAACCTCAGGAGTTTCCCATTCTCAGGCTAGTCCACATTCAGGCTCCAGAAGTTTCTGAAAATTACCACTTAAGTGTTGCTAGCAGTTTATAGCTCCAGGGATTTCTACTTCAGGTAAACATTTCTCTCCTGTGACTCTAAACTTGCCTGTCTTTCCAGATTTTGAGGTGATAGTTTGCCCTACAACATCAATTCTCTGATGAGTCCAAGAAAAGTCAATGATTTTAAGTTTCTTTGACTATTTCTTACTGTAAAAAGAGGAGTGGCAGATTCTAAGCTCTTTACATTTTGGCTTAAACTTGCAAGTAGAGTTCATTTTCTGTTTCTATTCCATTCACTGTTGAAAATATAATTTTCCCTTGATACTTAGACAAAATAGAAACAATAGTCAGTAACGTGTCACTCATTTTTTGATACTTGGGTCAACTTGAAGAAAAGCAGTATCAATGCTTCCATTTGCTTTTCCTGATTTTGCCCTACTTGGTGGAGCAAGGAAATTAGCGATGACAGGTCAGGTCGTGTCTGGAGTTAGGACTTCAGGTGACTCACAGCTTGCCTTTTACTCACTCCCAGCACAGACTTTTTCCTCTATAAGAAGTAGTATTAATACTTACAGATAAAGCAAACTCAGATATGGTCACAGAGTCAGCACTTTTCAATTATCCTCAGGCCTAAAATATGGAAAAAATATACTACTATTAAAAAGATAATTACAGCTGCTGCTTTTCCTTTTTTATCATTTTTGTCTCCCTCTTCCTTTTCCTCCCCATTTTCTTTACGGAAAGCATTTTTTTATAACCTAGGATAATTAGAGAGAAACTTAATAGTAATATATTTCATCAAGAGTACAGTTCTTTCTACTTTAAAGTATAAAGCTGGTCAAACAAAATGGATAATATTAATCTCAGTTAAATTGGTTATTTTACTATAGACAGGTGGAAAAAGGAGTCATTATTCACCAGTTTAGTAAGTTTCACACACCAACTGTTACAACCAGAAAGGATAGTCTCTGGAGGGAAACATTTTCTCATTACTTCAAAAACCCAGAGTTCTTCATTTGTAACGCTTTGGTACCCTCCTTTCCCTCTCTCTGGGTTACACAATCCATTGACATTCAAGCACCGTAAAAGAAAACACTAAAATGTGATCATGAATATTAAAGCACAAGGATTCCTGTGAATGGTGAGAGATTTCCTGGAGAGGGTTACTTGTCAATGCTAAGCCCAACATATTGATAGAACGAAAATAACACCTAACCCCCTAGTAAAATATGTACTTTCAATAGATGAAAAATAATCTTGTCTTCTATTTATTGAGAAAAAGTAGTTTAAATTCTAAAGTGTAAAAAGTATAGTTTTTAGACACAAAGATACCTGAATTTTAATCCTGCACTAGCTAGGTAGCTTCAGTGAGTCACACGATCTGTTTCCTTACTCTTAAAATGTATGTACTAATACTTAATTGGCAGGGTTGTTGAAATAGTTAATTTGTTTCATCAATATAAAGAATGTAGAATGGTAGTCAATAAATGATAACTATAATTATTTTTAATATTTTAAAATAGTCACACCAGCATATATTTATTTTAAAATAATAATTGCAACTTGCAATTTGAAATGGATAGAGAGAGATCTTTTACTCTATTTATAATCTTATACATCTAGATAACATGATCTTTTTGCCTGGAATAAAAATAAGAAAAGGCAGAAAATCAGGAGGAGGAGGAAGAGGAGAAGAAGAAGAGAGAATAAGATGAAGATGGCTGCACTCCAGAATATTTTTATATGATTTGGTATTTAAGCACTTCATCCAACCCCTTTGAGAGACAGTAGGAAGCCTCTACTACTTTTATTCATGCCTAGGGAAGTCTGTATCTTGACCAAATTTGATAATAATTAAAGTTTGTTTTCAGCTTCCTCAGGACTCTCTTTTCGTGCTATTTCCCACTCCAGATTAGACCCTCCCACCTACTCTCAGAATTTTTAGGTCTTCTTCACTTGATTCTGTTCTCTCAGAAGGACTGATAGCCTTTATATATTACCTTTCTCAGATACATTGATATTTGAGGTCTTATTTCTAATTAAGGAATTGTGGGTTAGGGATATTGTAAGGAATAGGATAAGGATATTGCAGCAGGGGTAGCATAAAGGATTCCTAGGTAAGGTGTCTCAGGCATCAGTCAGAAGGGAAGAATGATGTGTATGTGTGTGTGTCCCAGCTTATGGCCCTGTGGACCTTTGTGTAGAACATGGATGGTAAGGATGCCAAGTAGAGTGATAATGTAGATATTGTTACACTTGGCCATGCAAAGGCGTGTCTTTTTTTGAATACTTGTTTTCAGAAATCCTTAAAAAATTAAAGAAAGTTCAACAGAGAAAGAAATATCACTTTCCCAGTTTATTTCATAAATTGGAAACAATTTGTGAATGTTTAAAATGTGTTATTTATTCCAAAGAAACTCATAAAACATTGAGAACGTGAACAAAACTATGCTTAAAATAGCTTCATAAAAACAAACCGCAAGTATTGAATAAGCAAATTCATTTCAGCTTTCAAAACCTGAGGTTTTTGGTTTGTTGTTTGAGATGGTGCTGGTGGTGGCAACGTATGTGTTTGTGTGTACATGTGCGTATTTTAAATTCTAAACGGCTCTGAAATCTTTGCATCTTTAATACTGGAACTTCAGCTTTCAAGTGGAGTTTCACAAACCTATGTGTGAAAGACTAATGAGAGGGTACAAAACTTCACAGGTTCCCAGGAAAAGGAAATCATGAAATAAATCCACCATTTAATTCTAAGTGGTACTACAGCCTCATTGAAGTAACAAGGAAATTATAACTTCCAAACAATAAAAAAAATTAAAGCAGCTTAAAAATTAAAGCAGCTAAGTGAACACATGACAACCAAAAACAAAGGTGAAGAATAGAAATTCAGCTCCTACCTTACGGCTGAAGAAATTTAAGTCATTGGTACCCATATATTGGGTTGGCCAAAAAGTTTTTGGCCAACCCAATACTTTGTTTTTCTAGTGGTACCATGAAATTTAAAGATACTTCTAAAGTGCCTTCAGTTTTCACATACAATCAAGCCTCCATCTGAAAGAAACAATCATTTTCTTTTCTTAGCAAAATCATAAGGGCACTTATGAACATAAGCAATCATTTGAGGAGGACAAGAATGGTTTTCACTTTGCCATGGATGAGTCGAACTTGAAGTTGCCGGAATTCCAAGTCCATTAAGCTGATGTCTGTAGACTAAGTGGCAGGCTGAAAAGCAAACAAATGAAACCCTACCCATAAACAAACAAACAAAAATTTTTTAATTAACTTGAATTGTAAAGTGCCAGTTGAGAGAAATTTTCAAGGGAAATTATATCTTTTTCTTGGTCCTGTGGGAGAAGCAGAAAAGGAAACCAACATTTGAAAAGAATATTCCGCATCAGATAGTAGGGAGAATTGTATAACATCTAGTTAATGGTAAAATTTGGGATTAAAAAAAAGCAAGTAGATAGTTTTCAATCTCCTCATACCCACAAACACATACCCACATTCTCTCTCTCTCTCTCTCTCTCTCTCTCTCCCCCTCCCCCTCTCCCTCTCCCCCTTTCCCTCCCCCTCCCTCCCTCCTTCCCTCTCCTTTTCTCTCTCTTTAATGTTATTGCTTTGGAATTCACCAAGTGATATTTAAAGGCATAATTACCTTCCCCATTGTAATTGTTATTCATGTAAGTATCAGAATATACTCCCTGACCACATACTGGTTCTGTGATCCTAATGTGAGATAAAGGGCATCTATCCTAAGAGATTTTTTACTGGTGATTCTTTCTTAATTTTGTTGCCAATTTGATACAACTTCAGATTTATTTCTGTTATAAAGACCTCTTTACATATCCATATATTCTAAAAGTCTACATGAAAATATTTTAATAAAGCCAATTTTAATTTCTAGTTAATCCATATTGTAGTTTTAGAGATGCTATAACTTCATTCTTTAAATCTTTCTTTGAATCAGCTTTATTGAGGTACAGTTTATGAGTAATTAAATGCACCCATTTTTGGCATAAGTTTCAATAAATCTTGACAAATTTATATACCCATGTAGCTACCAACACAGTCAAGATACAGAACATTTCCATAACCACAAAAAGTTCCCTGATGCTTCATTCTAGTAACCCCTGCTCCACTCCAGTCCCAGAGAACATCTGATCTACTCTCTAAAATAATATATTAGCATTGCCTTTTCTAGAATTTCATATAGGTGGAATCATACAGTATGTACTTTCTTGTATCTGGCTGCTTTGATTCCACACGATGATTTTGAGATTCATCCATGTTGTTACATATATTAAGACTTCATTTCTTCTCATTGCTAAGTAATAGTTCCACTGTACTGCTTATATATTTGCCAGCTAATGGGCATTGTTTCTTCTCAGTTTTTGCTATATGAACAAAGCTGCTATGAATCTATGAACATATAAATACACATCTTTGCAAGGACATATATTTTCATTTATTTAGGGTAAGTAATTTCCCCGATGACTTACATTGTGACCTTGACAAACATTTTAAGATTTTCCAGGTATGTTTTTGCTTTTGATTTATAGTCGAATTCTTTTGTATTAATAGCACATACCTTGCACTTTGTAACATTTTTGACGCTTGTTTTATGGCACAGAATATGATATATTTTGAAAGCTCCTTGTATACTTGGAAAGAGTGTATATTCTGCTTTTGAAAATAGATTTCTATAAATCTCAGTTTGAACAATTGGTTTTATTTTGTTGTTTAAGTCTTCCATACTCTTAGAAATTTTGTGTTTGCTTTTCCTGTCCTATCAATTATAGTAAGAGGAGTGTTGAATTCTTCATATATAACTATAGATTTATCAGATTCTCCTTTTTTTTCAGATTTTTAATGTACTTTGAAGCTCTGTTATTAGTTTCATATATATTTGATATTTTAACATTGAGGTAACATTGGTTTATAACATTAAGTAATTTTCATATGTAGAGCATTCTATTTCTGTTTCTCTCTACACTACAGTGTTCTCACCACCAAAAATTTAATATTTGATATTTTTATGTATTCTTCAAACAGACCTCTTATTATTATGAAATTTCTCTTTATTCCTTATAATACTCTATATTGAAGTATGCATTGTCTGATATTAATATAGTCCTCTAGCTCTCTTTTATTTAGTGTATGCAAGATATATCATCTTCTATTATTTTACTTTTAACCTTTCTAAACCTTTAACACCTTTAGAACTCTTTCTAAAGCATGTATTTCTTATAGACAACATATTTTTAGTCTTACTTTTTTTTAATCCAATATGACCATCTCTACCATTTAATTGGATATTTAGACCATGTAAATTTAAGGTAAAATGATAATGTGTGTAGTAGGCAAAATAATGGCCCCCTAAAGATGTCCATATCCTAATCCAGAGGACCTGTGACCATGTTAGGTTACATGGCAAAGGAGTTTAAAGTTGCAGATGGAATTGAGGTTACTAATCAACCAATCTTAAAATAAGGAGAATAATGTCGTTTATCTGAGTGCGCTCTATATAATCCGAGTCCTTAAAACTGGAAGAGGGAGGCAGAAAAGAGAGATGGTAGCATGAGGACTTGGCCCAATGTTGATGAAGAAAAGGGACCATAAGCCAAGAAGTGTGGGTAGCCTCTACAAGCTGATAAAGGGAAGGATATGAATTCTCCTCCAGAGTATGTAGAAGGAGTATGGCCCTACTGACCTCCTTGTTTTAGCTCGTTGAAACTCATTTCAGAGTTTTGTTGTCTGGAATTGTAAGATATGAATTTATATTGTTTAAACCACTAAGTTTATGATAATTTATTACAAAGGTCATACGAAAATAATTCAGGTGTCATAGAGAGAGCTTACCAAATAAAACTTGTTGGGGCCACACTACTTTGTCAAAACCAGAGGTATGTGGGAGGAAGTAATGTAAACTACTTCCAAGTCTGGCCATCTAAAACATCCCGTGTCATCTTCCACCTCTCTTTCTCAGTTGCTGTGACTTTCATGGCCCTGTGTTCCAGGTAGCATAGCTATAGATGGGAGAGGCTTTGCTTCATGAACCACCACTTGTAGGAGAACCATTTACATTATGAGAGATGCTGGATCCACATTAAATGTAACAAGAGCAAGAAATAAACCTATATTTATCAAGCCACTGACATTTTAAGGCTTAATTGTTGCTGTATCGTATCCCACCCTATTCACAGATATTGAAATAGGTTTTTGATAATACCTTATTTATGGAAATGCTGATAATATATTGTGTAGTAATAAATCACCCTTAGATTGGCAACCAGAGAAACTAGATTCTTCACTGTTGATGCATTGTGACCTCTTACAAATACACCCTTAGTTCCTCTACTGAATATCTGATTGAACAAATAAAGCTGTCTTTATTTGATATAACCTAGGAGAAATGCTACCTATGACAAGCTGGAAACATCAGGTCGTTACAGTCTTAAAGAAAAAAATATCACTTAAGTGTCAGATTTTCATTGGCTTTAGTCTTCTGTCAGATAATTAATCAAATCTGACATTAAGTCATTAGACCTTTATGTTATTAAGCCCTAGAAGTATATATTCTTATTTTTTAATCTAAACTATCAACAATTACAACTTTTAATTATCTGTATTTGGATAATTTTGAGTCCAAATGTGTCTGTAAGTAAGAATTTTTAACTACTTTTTAAAAATTATGCAATATCTACTTTATTTGTCTAGGGCAGTTAAACTCCAAAAGAATTTGCAGTTCATTTTGGAAAACCAGGCTAAAATGACACAAAAGAATTAGATATCAAGTTTAAAAGAGGGGTACAAAATGAGAAGCAGTTAGATACAGGCTTTGTAGTCAGACAGACAAGAAATAGTGTCTGTTGGTATCCTGAGCACTTACAAAATCACCCTAAGCCTCAGTTTTCTGACCTGTAAACTGAGATAATATTTGTGTCATTCTTAAAGCTCTAAGAAAGAAATAAGATATAATGGATATAAAGTTCTTAGCACACAGTAAGCACTCAACAAATAATGTGAAAGTGTAGCAGCCATCATTTTCATCATTGTGTGTACTATGAAAATCAGGGAAAGTTTCTGAAGAAGATGGGTCTTAATCAGGGACTTAGCTACTAGGAATGGAATTCAAAGTAGTGACAATAGAATGGGAAAAGGTGGGGAATTGAAAATAAGCATGATGTGTGTCAAGGGAAGGAGGAAAGTGGAAGAAGTAGCAGAAATAATTTATTAAAAAGCATGTGTACAAGGTAGAAAGCATAAGCTTTGAAAACAGAGAAATGGAGGTTCAAATTCTACTTCTGTGACTTAGGACAGTTATTTATCCTCTCCAAACTTTAATTTCATTATCTAAAAATGGGAATAATATCTTTTGGGGGATTTTTAGAATAATTAAGGTAGAATATATATATAATATACATTTAAAGCAAAATATTATACATATAATCTAATATAATCCCTGGTACATGTGGATGCTCTATATTTAACATGGATTATTAGACATTAATAACAAATGGCATGCAGGGCCTTAAAACCTACAGAGAGAAATTAAATCCTATAATTTTGGAAGGTAATTCTTATTTGTACAAATTGATTGTAACATCACAATGGGGAGCAACCTCATCCTAAATGATAAAGAGACTTTTAGGCAATTATTCTCTAAACAAAACTGAACATTTATGATTTATAAATGAATCTACTTCTGGGAAATAATATAGAAAAGTGAAAATTGGATGAAACTTTTCATCTCATCAGTTGGGATACACATACTCCCCTTCCACACACACAATTTAATCATATTTTAGTGCCTTCATTATGTAATTTGGTAGATTCAGAAGTCTCTGTCCCTAAATAGGCTGTATCTAGTGGGCATGGTACATAATAACTGGAGAAGTCATAATACAAAGCGTTCTATGATATTTAACAAAAGTAAAGCACAAATTGAATAAAAATGCTAACTAAGGGATAAAATTACTAATCTATTGTACCAAATGGGGACTGCACAAGTCTCTATGGAAAAGTTTGCATGTGAAATAGATATTGCAGAGAGCTCTTAAATGCCTTTACTAAGAAGTATGGACTTTAGTCAACAGCTAATGGGGAAGATGAAAAGGATTTTATCTTTTCCTTTTTAAGTCAGAAGTCATCAGACATCTATTTTAGAGAGATTGTGTTGATGGTGTTGAAGGAAGAGATGAGAGTGGTAAGAATATGGAGGAGGGATGTCTAGTCAAGAAGCTACTGCAGTAATTCATTGCTGAGAGATAAAGGAATGAGCTCTGTAGTGTTAGAACTACAGAGGGGAGACAGATATGAACATAACAGGGGTAAAATAAATGGAGTTTGAGGGCAGAAGAATCATGGGATGATGGGTGCAAGTCCTTTGGAAAGAGAATGAAATTTATCAGAGAAGAAAACATGATTCCAAGGATCTTCCCAGGCTGTCCTGTCCCCGCAAAATACCTGTGTCTTTGGGGAAGAATAAAATCGAGGTTTACCATGTATTTGTCTCTGTTAGGAGACAGCTAGAGATATTGTATAAAGGAGAGCTAAAAAAACACATAATTCATACAGTGGATCTCCTGAGTTTCACTTTTAATGATTAAATTCCTTATCAGTTTTGTTTATGTATTATTATTTTCATGTATTCATCCTCTGCTGCCAGTGTCTTAATAATTTGATTAATCATTATCATGCCCACCAGATGGAAAGAGAAAGGGTGGTAAAATGGAACTCAAATTAGTTCCCTTTGCTACTTGCCAGTAATATTCTGAAAATAAGTTAATAAGATGTAGGTTTATAAATGGGTTTAATCTATATTTTCCATTAATATACAATTGAGAGATGAATGTAAGTAGGAAGCCTACTGTATTTGATCTTTGGAAACCTTCATAACCAAGACTTCTGTTCACCTAACTTAAGATTTCAAAATTAACAAGCATGAGAACTGAGAAAATGCTCGATTGCTCACTCCATGGACTTGTAACAATAGATTCTTATTTATGCAGAAGCGTGAAATTATTCTTTAACGTCTGTCCCTTTGTGATGCCTCACCTGGAAATTATGTCCCAACCTCAGGAGAAATATTAGAATATTCACAGGCATATATATATTTTTAAAGACTGTACTAATTATCACAACATAATTCTACTTTACAAAGCAATTAAACATTGCCTATTTTAATATGTATTATGGAAAGAGCCTGTAATTTTTTATTTTCCCTAATGGATTATCTGTAATAAAATAATTTTGTTTGAAAACCACTGTTATTTATAGGTATAATATAAGGAAGCCATTGGAAGTTAAGCAATTATTTGCCACCAAACTTCTTAGAGATCGCTCTACCTAACTTATAGAATTCTTGGTCCTTGTGGATGAATAGCACAAAGACCTTCATAGAGGATGATTCCATTAGCTCTCTGGGTTATGACAATGTTAATGGGGTAGGGGATATAGTACTGAGTTCATAAGCTTTTCCTCCATGGATTTTTGACATTGCCTTGCAAACAACCCCCTACTGAATTAAAAGTCTTTGTTACTTCAGAAAGCATGTATTTGCCCCCAAGATAGGGAGATATTAAATAATCAAGTAAAAATAGGAAAGGTAACTGAGAATCTAAATGGATTTCTTATAACTCATAGCAAGATACCATGCTTAAAATCTTTTTTGATTTTTCAATTGTGTATGTTTTTGAGGAGGAAAAAAAGGAATCTTATGAGTTCAAAGAGCTTAGCTTAAAATAGTAAAAGATGTGGGCTAGTAGGTAATGCTTAGATGACAAAATAAAGATGTTAAATGATACAAAATCTGGCTTTCCTTCCCCAAAAGCAAAAAAGTAGACTGGTTGGCAGAATGAGGGAAAGCTGGGAGACGAAGAGTAAGAGTGAAAGGTTTTATTTTAAAATTTGAGAAATGACCTCATCACTACTTGCTCTCACCACTTCTATCTGTGACAAACTGTTTATAACATCTTGTTCCAGGAACATGTAGGAAAGAGTTACCTGCGTTGCACACTATGAAAGATCATAAATTCTGGAAAATTCATTTCTAATAACCCATAGAAACAAGACTTTAAAGTGCAGCCATGTTTAGACTTTATGCCGAGAGACCAATATCTCGTAAATTTATTAAGTTATTAGCAAATTTTAAAAATAAGAAAACGACTTATAGCTGATGAGTTCATGGGCAGAAGGACTCCAAGTTTGGGAGAAAACAGAAAATCACTTCTCAATTATTTCTGTAATTTATGTCAGCAGTAAACCACAAAGTTCTCAATCCCCAACCTTCCAAAGGGGAGCCTAAAGGAAGAGATACATGCTGCACATTTGTTAACAAGGGGACTAGCAAGAAGCAGTTACAATGCAAAGATGATGTTTCCTCCTATTGAAATTTATTTCTGGATGTTGTTTCCAAATGTGGGTTTTTGGCTGCAGCGAAACAGTAAACACTTTTAGAACAAATATATAGCTGTGAAATCACTACCAACAATGACCCAGGCCTTCAAGGTGAAAAAAAGAGCAATAATTATTGCCTCCCCCACCTCCCCCACCAATCTCCAAATAACGTGCAGTTTTGTGTTTGAGGAATAAGGAAGGAGGAATAAGTAGAAGTTAATTGCAGAAAGAGGAAAACTAAAAGGGAAAAAGGGAAAAGAAATGTGCAAAAACCAGGAAATGGGAGTGCGAGGCCACGTTTTATGCTGCTCTGGTTACACACACCCATCTCTTTTCCTGGTCTCAAGAGTTCTAAAGGTGCTATGTACAAGCAGCAATGCAATAGTGCCAGAGAATAATTTCTGTAATTTATTAGGTCTATAACAACTCTCATTCTCATTATCATCATATTACCTTTTACATTCCCTGTTCCCAACTCAGAGAGCAAAATGCAGATGGCAAGTTCCTTTGAGAAGGAACACTGTTTTGTTACTTAGTGTTTCCAAATGAAGATGTGTAATGAATTGTGCATAGCACATAATTACAGCTTATTTACTGTATTTAGAATTGAACAATTCAGAACCAGATGCAAACGTCTGAAGAAAACCAGGAGGGTCTCTTACTAGGCACATTCCACAACATGTGTAGACCTAAATTTATAAACCATAAGCATATGCACTTTTGAATGGAAATACTAATAGATATTTGACTACAGTGACCAAAAAAAAAAATCATGGCTCTAATGAAAATTTTCAAAAGTCCCATCAGGCTGAAGCTAGACAAAAATAAGGGACACAGAATTTTGCCACCCCTGCTGTTATTTGTTTGTTTGTTTATCATTAGGAAAAGAAGGAGAAGCTGTAGTATCTAGCCTCAGGTAACACATTTCTGGGAGCTGTTTATAAAGAATACATCAGCAAGAGAACTGACAAATTCTAGTTACGTTGTAAAACATCAGAGGTTTATATTTATTAAACTTTTCAATGTAAAACATTATTCATAGTCAAAAGAAAAATCCTTAAGCCTTTTATCAGAATTTCTCATAATATTATTTAGACACACTGCCAGCATGCCTTTATAAGACTGCCTTACAAAGCCGATGTAAAGTTCTAGGCTGTCTTTGAAACAGGGTTAAAAGTGATTTACGTTTTATTCCAGTAATACATACCTCATGGAAATGGACTCCTGAGTTTTGCTTATATGTTTGAAACTAAATGAACATGAGAATAATCCCATCACTTTCATCCCCCTCATGTTCATAAGAAAAAGAATAAATATTTCTAATTATTTGATGTTTGGTAAGAGTGTACAATGGACTCTTTCATTTTGTGGGTATGACATTTGAGTCATTTTGTAGATATAGTATTTGAGCAAGTTTGCTATACATAAAGAAATTCTTTAAATGAGATTCATAGTATTTGCACTGTGATATATCTACTTTTTAATTAAGGTATTAACCATGTTTAATTTTATTTTTTATTTTATTTCTTTTTTATTGATGTATAATTGACTTGCAATATTATGTTAGTGATTTGATATTTTTATACATTATGAAATGGTAACCTTGCTAAGTCTAGTTACCATTTGTCACCATACAAAGTCATTACAATATTATTGACTATATTACCTATGCTGGACATCACAGCTCTGTGACTTATTTATTTTGTAACTGCAAGTTAGTTCCTCTTAATCCCTTTTCCCAATTTCCCCCATCTCCCCACTGACCTCCCCTCTGGAAATCACTAGTTTGTTCTCTTGTATCTATGAGTCTGTTTCTGTTTTGTACTGTTGGTTAATTTGTTTTGTTTTTTAGGTTTCACATATAAATGAAAACATACAGTATTTGTCTTTCTCTGTCTGACTCATTTCACTTAGCGTAATACCCTCTAGGTCTACCCTTGTTGTTGCAAATGGCAAGATTTCATTCTTTTTAGTGGCTGAGTAATATACCACTGTGTATACATGTACATGTGTGTATGCATGTATATATATATATGTGTGTGTGTATGTGTAATATATATATATATTACATTTTCTTTGTACAATCATCTATCAATGGACACTTTGATGATTTCCATATCTTAGCTATTGTAAATAATGCTGCAATGAACATAGGGATACATGTATCTTTTCAAATGAGTGTTTCTGTTTTCTATAGATAAATACCCAGAAGTGGAATTGCTGGATCATATGGTAGTTGTATTTTTAATTTTTGAGGAACCTCCACACTTTTTTCCATAGTGGCTACACCAATTTATATTCCCAACAATAGTGGGTTCTCTTTCCTCCACAACCTTGCCAATTTATTTGTTGTCTTTATAGCCATTCTGAAAGGTGTGAGGTGATATCTCACTGTGGTTTTGATTTATATTCTCCTGATGATTAGTGATGTTGAGCATCTTTTCATGTTCCTGTTGGCCATCTGTATGTCTTCTTTGGAAAAATATTTATGTCCTCTACTCATTTTTTAATCAGATTGTTTGTTTTGCTGCTATTGAGTTGTATTAGTTCTTTGTATATTTTGGATATCAACCGCTTATCAGATATATCATGTAAATATCTTCTCCCATTCAATAGTTTGCCTTTTTGTTTTGTCAGTGGTTGCCTTCATTATGCAAACCTTTTTATTTTGATGTAGTCACATTTGTTTATTTTTACTTTTGTTGCCCTTGCCTGAGAATACAGATTCAAAAAAATAATGCTAAGACCAATGTTAAAGAGTGCACTGCCTATGTTGTCTTCTAGAATTTTGATGGTTTTAGTCTTACATTTAAATCTTTAATCCATTTTGAGTTTATTTTTGTATATTGTGTAAGAAAGTGATAAGTTTCATTCTTTTGCATTTATCTGTCCAGTTTTCCCAGCACCATTTATTGATGAGAATTTCTTTTCCCCATTGTATATTATTACCTCCTTAGTCAGAGATTGATTGACCATATAAGCATGAGTTTATTTCTGGACTCTTCATTCTGTTCCATTGATCTACGTGTTTGTTTTTGTGCCAGCACCATACTGTCTTGATTACTGTAGATTTGTAGTGTAGTTTGAAATCAAGGCACATGATACCTCTAGTTTTGTTCTTTTTTCTCAGTATTGCTTTGGCTATTTGGAGCTTGTGATTCCATACAAATTTTAGAATTATTGGTTCTAGTTCTGTGAAAAATACCATGGATATTTGCAATATTTCAACTTAAAAAAACCATTTTATATCCTCATTAAAAATTTTGTTTCCATTCCCCCTAATGCATGCATGCACACACACACACACACACACACCCTTAACTCTTGATAGTGTTCGTGATGGAAGACAAAGTCATAAAATATCTAATCCTTTCTTTCATTTTATTGAAAGAACTATATGGATATATAAAAACCATTCATGAAAACTTCCTTGTTGTCAAAGGTCAATTGAATAATTTGAACTGTTTGTGACCTTAAATTACATTTCCCCTGAGTTCCAACCTTGTATAATTCCTACTCAGCATACCTACTGGGATGTTGTTAATTGGTATATCAAACTTTAACATGCCCCAGACAGAAATCCTGATATCTACCTTCTTCCTCTCCAAATTTGCTTTTCTTTGAGCCCCCTTCACTTTTTCAGTTCATGTGTTCCTCTTTCCCTTTCTTCTTCCTTCCTTTTTATTTCTTTTCTTTCTTTTCTTTTCTTTACTTTTCTTTCATGACTTTCTTTCATGTCCTCCTCCTCCTCCTTCTTCTTCCTCTCTCTCTCTCTCTGTGTCTCGCTCTCTCTCTCATTTTTTGGGTGTAATTACAACCAGAGACACAATACAAAACATTATATATCTGTATCTCCCTATACACATATACTAGAGTTTCTTCAGGGTCTAAATCAGGGCTGTCCAATAAGAACTTCCTGTGATAATGGAACTATTCTGTAATCTGTGCTGTCAAATAAGGTAGCCACTAGCACTTAAAATATATCTAGTGAGATTGAGGAACTAAATTTTCAATTTTATTGATTTTGAATAAGTTTAAATAATTTAAATTTACATGTGGCTAGTACTGGAGAATTCCAGTCTATTTCAAGGAATGGAGTTGCTAGGTAATCATTTATGCATATTTAAACAAGAGCTAATGTCGACTTGCTCTCCAGAACAGACTTCAGTGTCTGTATGCAATTATATATGTGATATCTTATATATGCAATTATCTTTTTCTTTACCTCCTTGACTATATTTAATATTATTAGGCTTTTACACTTTCTGTGTAATTCAGTGGGTGTGAAATAGTATCTTGTTAATGATTTAATGTGTATTTCCCTGCATGGTCTTATATTACTCATACTTTTATAGGCCTGTCTTATTTCTTCTTCTTTTAATTACCTGCTTATTTTTCTATTGAAATATTTACCAGTTTCTTTTTAAAAGGTACGCTCATATTATGTTCTTCCAAAGAGGAAGTAGGGCTCTTTTAGTTTAAGTCCAGTCTTTAATGATATTTGAACTTGAATTCTCTAAATGAATTTGAAAATAATTTTTTCATGTCCATGAAAAACTGAAGGTTTGATCCTAGTTTCATAAAATATAAATAATTTGAGGCTAAGTCTTATCTACAAAAATGACATATGTTCCAGATTATAGATTTTTCATGTTCATAAATAGCATTTTATACATTTCTCCATGTTTTATTTCCCAGTTAGTATATACATTTATTATTGTGGATCATACCTTTTTCACTTACTATATTTTTAATTGATTATTAAAAATAATAATAGAATGATGTTCACTTTTGAAATGTAGATCTTCAATTCAATAAACATGGTAAGTTACAGAACTATGAGCTAATACAGGATTATTGTTTTAAGCCACTGAGTTTATGACAATTTGTTATGTAGCAATACAAAACTAATACAATTGACTTGTCTTTAGTTTTAATGTAAATATTTCTAAAGTTCTACAGTTATATAAGCTGTTTTCTTTATGGTCTTAATAAATGTATTTTATCAAATTAAAGAATTTCCTTTCTGTTTCTCATTTATAATTGTTTAAATTAAAAATCAATGTAAGAATATGTTTAATGATTTTTCTGCAACTGTAATATAATAATATGGTGTTTCTCTATTAATAGTAAAATTAATATGTAACATCAGATGTTAGTATTGTTATATTTCTTCCTTGCATTTCTGAATTATGATCACTTGTTTTATTATTATTTTATGCTAAGATAACAATTTGTACTTGTCGCTAATCTCTGGAATCTATCTATGGTGCATATTTTCTCTTATTTTTATATTCTACCGGACATGTTTTGAATCATCTTAGGGCGATGGACAGAGGTGCTTAGACAAGCATGCTTAGGTTGATTTCCTATCCAGAAGCTGTAACTAATTGCTATTGAAAGTACATCCTTGCCCAAGGACCTTGAGATAAACTAAAAGATGGTGAGATATAGTCACAGGCAGGTCTTCCCAGGAAATAGATTTGGAGAGAGCTGAGCATGCAGCTAAGGATTCACTAACACCCCTGGAAGGAAAGGGAAGAAGGCAGGAGTGGGCCATGGGCAAAGTGAAGGTATTGTACAGTGTCAGCCTGGGGAGTCCTGGACTTGGAATGTTCCTTTGGAGCTGTCCTGAGTTGGCCTGAGATGACCAAGCTTTTATATACCCACGTTGTTTAGTTGTTACTCATGGGTCACCCCAGGAAGGGGTGTGAGCTTGAATAGGGCAGCTCTCTGCAGCTGAGACAGTCCCTGAAGGTGCTGACAGCACAAAGCTGTCTACTGTCAGTGCTCCCACCAGCTGCAGCAGCAAGTTCTTCCTTGAAGCGAAAGTTGGTTGCACCTTCAGCCTCTACCACAAATGTGTATGAAGAGATAATGAGAAAACTTCTTTAGGCCTGAATGACCTGTTTAGACAGGGGCAACACTGGTTTTAGCTGACTTATATGGGATGGTCAGGTACTCCAGACTAATCTCAGGTACATTGAAAGGGACCTTGTGTATGATTGTAGATATAAAAATAGTATGTGTTGCTTTGTAGCCCACACGTCTAAATTAGTGGAGGTACATGCAGAATGACTGTTAGACATTTTCAGTGTTTGTAGTTTCTCTCTTCTCTAAAGCCTATGGGGACTATCACTGGTCAAAATAACCTTCTAGTTAGTGAGAAGTAGGAAATTAGCAGATATCCTGAACCAGAATTGCTCAAACTGCAAATTTTGTGAAAGAAGAGTAAACATCTGGTGTCTGAGGTTTTAGTTGCAACAGTGCCTGCCCTCCTCCAGAGTTGTGCCACAAGGGTGGTATAGACAGGACAATGTCAAGTTTAGTCCCCTTACTTCTCTCCTAACCTTTACTTTCTCTTTGGTCCAGCCTCCCTCAAATGCCTAGTTGATTAAGAGGTTGTCTTATTCTGCTCAGCCTAAGAATTTCATTTCAAAAGAAGAGCAGAAACCAGGGAATATTTGATTTACTCTAGTACTACCTCCAAGGACTCTATGGAAGAATAATATACTTTTTTATGAGATAGCAGTGATGTAAGTGGGTGTGCAAAATGGGAATGGTTTATGGTTTGGCCACAAGCTCATAGTCCGGAAACTAAAGCCTTAAGTTTCTGCTCATTTGTTAGCAGACTTCAGACCAACTCGTTTCACCTGTATGGGATTTATTTTTCCAGTCTCCCCAAATGGAAATGATAAACTATATTGTTGAGATTTATATTGCAATTTCACACTGTTTCTTCCGTTTATTCAATTCAAAGAACATTCAATTCAAAGAACTTTCCATACGCTATTTTACTTACTTGTATCTCTATAGAAGTGGCATGTCTTTCATTAAAACCCTTCATTGATGAATATACCTGAGGGATAAGAAAGTAAATGAATTACCTCCGGTCATTGTTTTAATGGTCATTGTTTTAAAACAATGTTTTATTGTTTCAATAGCCTAGATTGAAAACCTAAGTATTTGGAAGTAAGATACACAAGCGTTTGCCACACTGCTAATATTTATGTTATGTTGTGGCTGGCAAATGATTATATCCTTAATAAATAGATGGTCCAATTCCAAGAAAAAATCTGGCTCAGAAACCTTATTTAATCTCTTTTGCTTTTATAGTTTTCTTATCAGTGTAAAATATTTTTGATTTGGTGACTGATAATTTATCCCTTTCAGGAAACTTTAATCCTTGTTTAGCTGTCAAATTTCAGTATTAAACACATTGAATGCAAATCTTAAGTAAAGTTCATCTTGCTGAAAAGTAAGGACATTCTCTTTCCTCATGTAAAATCACTCCTGTAAACATCCAAAACTGTCAAGAGTCCCATAAATTTTATATTTCAAATAGAAAGACTTTATATGAATTAGATTGCTAAATGTGTAAATAGGCAGTAAGTTAAAACAGGCTAAGTTGTTATTGATATGCATAGTTTCATGCAGAATATGACAACAATGATTTCTCTTGTATTTCTTTTTTGAAGAGAAATGAGATTCAATATTTTTAGCAATCAGAACAGCCTTGGGTAAGATTTTTTTAAAAGATAAAAGTAAGACTGTAAGAAGACTACTGATCTGAGAGTCTGAAGACTCAGAATAAGCAGGACTTTAAGTCATGATAGTTCCCCTTAGGTTAGTACACTGATGTACTGTGTATTGCGTTATGTTGTGATCTAATGTGGATTAGAGTTGAAATACTCTCAGTCCCAGGTATTTGGAAGAGATTAAATTCTTAGTTTCTATTTAACCAAATTTAAGGAATCGAATCACTCTGAATGTTATTTGGCTTTAACGCTAAGGTATACACACCTCTTTCTAGTGTCACTTCTTTAAACAGTGACCTCAACCATTAGACTCAAATAAGAGAATGTATGTGAAAATACATAAATCCACCATGCCAATGAAAGATTTATTATTTTTATTGTCTTCACATATGATGCAACCCTGGTAAACCCCTTCAGAAGGGAACATTCATTAATAACATTCATTAATAATTCTAGAGATAAAGATATAAACCTTATTCCTGGCTTGGAGAATTTCTTTGATGGTCAGCTGCTCACCTAGTTTTGCCTCCCTAGAAGTTAAAATCCTGAACTTCAGAGAGAGAAAAACAGTACTATTATTTCTTTTTTTCTTTTTTTTTAAAGTAAACCACACTCTGAGGATTGCTTAATCAATACATGGCCTCAGACAGTAGTTCTTTTTTTAAAAAATTATTTATTTATTTATTTATTTGGCTGTGTTGGGTCTTCGTTTCTGCGCGAGGGCTTTCTCTAGTTGCGGCAAGCGGGGGCCACTCCTCATCGCGGTGCGCGGGCCTCTCACTATCGTGGCCTCTCTTGTTGTGGAGCACACGCTCCAGACGCGCAGGCTCAGTAGTTGTGGCTCACGGGCCCAGTTGCTCTGCGGCATGTGGGATCCTCCCAGACCAGGGCTCGAACCCGTGTCCCCTGCATTGGCAGGCAGATTCTCAACCACTGCGCCACCAGGGAAGCCCCTATTATTTCTTAATGAGTACTCACTGGGCATTAAATTAAGGGCAATAACTACAACAACAACAATAAAAAAAAATAAGAAAATATGGCAATACCTGCTTGAATTCTAAGACAGTATGTCACCTTTATTCTCTTTTTTTTTTTGTTACCTCTATGTTAATTACCTATTTCCCCCTTGACACTTGACACTTTCCCATACTTTACTGTAGGATGTATTTTGATTTGTGAGATTTTCTAAATGACATGGAGGAAGTCTCTTTCTGGGGTTTTGTCAGAATCCTTCCCTAACCTATCAGAATGGATTAAAATTAGAGCTTGGAATATCTACTGGTCGCAACTGGCTATCCATTTTTCTTAGTGTAATCTAATATTAATGAAATTAATTGCTAAGCTGGAGTGCCCACCAGCCTACATGAAAAGCCTCCAGCCTACCATTCCAAGCATAAACTTTTTCAGCATGGTTTTCCAGTCTGTAGTATCTAGGTATTAACCAAGTCCTGTGACCATTTCCCTCTCTAATAATAACTGATTTCTAGTAACAGTTGCTGTTTTGGTTAGTTTGTTTTTTATTTTCCTATGTTTATTCTTCACACCTCTCACCTCTGATTCCAATTTACTAATTATTATAATTTAACAGTTCTGTTTTAAATATTTAAAGCTAAAATGTTTAATATTTAAATATTTAAAAGAGAAATTAAACAACATTTTTTATTCCAAATATATAAGCCTACACTTTAGAAGCTAAAAACATGGCTCGGCTCCCAGTTCAAACCATCTGACTTTGGGGACATAATTACAGGCAGAAACTGTGACTTAGGTCCAATTACATGCTGGGCCCAAGTTGGGTGCCTCCTGTTTTTCAAAGAAGAGTAGCCAGAATTAGAATTTAAATTGTCAGCTCAAAGAAACCCAGGGTATATTTGCTTTCTGCTAGTTAAAGTGTCATATGGGAACCCAGAGGGGCAGACTCCCATGTCATTCACTTCCTTCCCTGACTTGACCCAAGCCTAGGTTTCTCAGAAACTGATAATTAAACACAGCTCTTCTCAATTATCTTTGCTCTTTATGAAAATACGTTATTGCCAGAATGTGTTTCTATTCAGTATAAATGAATAAGAGTCTATTCTCCCATCCTGCATATATGGGATGGGAGTGGAGGGGGAAGGGAAATGGAGGGGAAAATGAAAACCTCTTGAAATTATATAGTAATTAGTTTC
Organism: Balaenoptera acutorostrata; assembly: GCF_949987535.1. Lineage (NCBI taxonomy): Eukaryota > Metazoa > Chordata > Mammalia > Artiodactyla > Balaenopteridae > Balaenoptera > Balaenoptera acutorostrata. Next base: position 55,075,485 of record NC_080070.1, read on the forward strand.
TCTATTTGAAAGCTCTAAGTTTCATTAAACAGCAATGATAGCCAGCGGTAAACTGCTACCCCTGGGAGAGGGGGAAAATGTCAAATTTCATTTTGAAAAGACTTTTGCAAAAACACAGACACAGTCGATTCAGTTTTATTCTGAAGATTTATTTCATACCAGTCAAGCTACTCAAGATTAATTCAAACCTGTCTCCCAGATGCAATAAGCGTGAAGAACTAGAACTTACTGTCGGATGATTTTGTAACATCTCGCTGTCTCTAAATATCGTATAATGATGGCAGAAATAATACTACCAAAAATCTGTGCTAAGGAAGTTTTAGCTCAAACAATATATATGCTGGTATAACATTGTATGGGCATAGTGTGTGTGTGTGTGTGTGTGTGAGACAGAGAGAGAGAGAGATTTTTCTTTAGGGTGATCCATTTGTGTATATGCAAATTTCCCTTTCTTATCACGTAAGTGTAACACAATGGGAAAAAATTATTTTAGCCTTCTTAAAAGGAAGGTCTTACTGCCAAATGCTATGTTAAATGATTTCATTCACCACTAGAGGAGAAGCGACATGTTAAAAAAACAATACAGCAATTCCTTTGAAACTATACTAATGAGTCCCAGAATTAATTCAGGGGATAATTAACTGGTTATAAGGCCAAATCACAACATATGTGTTGCAATTAAAATAGTAAACAATCATTTCACTCACTGTATGACTTGTAAACTGACAAAGATCCATTGTAGAATACGGTATCAGGGAACCCAGTCCATGCATACTTAAAAATATTTGTAGCACCTCTAATTCCTTTCAAGGTGGATTTGAATCAAAATAGTTTAAACAGAAGGCAATACATCTCAAAGAAGATATACAGATGACAAATACATAAAAAGATGCTCCACATCACACGTCATTAGGGAATTGCAAATTAAAACAACAGTGAGGTATCACTATACACTTATTAGATGACCAAAATTCAGAAGACCAACAGCCCCAAGTGCTCGTGGGGATGTGGAGCAAGCGGAACGCTCATTCACTGCTGGCAGGAATGCAAAATGGTGCAGCCACTTTGGAAGACAGTTTGGCATTTTCTTACAAAGTTAAACATACTCTTACCATATGATCCAGCCATCTCTCTCCTTGGTATTTGCCCAAAGGAGTTGAAAACTGTCATCCACACAAAAACCTGCGCACAGATGTTTATACAAGCTTTATTCATAACTGCTAAAACTTATAAGCCACCAAGATGTCCTTCAGTAGCTGAATGGATAACTAAACTATGATACAGTCCAGACCGTGGAATATTGTTCAACAGTAAATATAAATGAGCTACCAAGCCATGAAAAGGCGTAGAGGAATATTAAATGCATATTACTATGTGAAAAAAGCCAATCTGAAAATGCTACATGCTGGAGGATTCCGTCTGTATGACATTCAGGAAAAGGCAAAATTATGAAGACAGTAAAAAGGTCAGTGGCTGCCAGAGGTTGTATGTGGGGAGGCAGAGGTGGAGGGGGGCAGGGTGGTAAGGGTTGAATAGGCAGAGCACAGAGGATTTTTAGGGCATGAAAATACTGTGTATGATACTATAATGATGGATAAAGGTAATTATACATTTGTCCAAACCCATAGAATGTACAACACCAAGATTGATTCATAATGTAAACTGTAAACTTTGGCTGATTATCATATATCAGTGTAGGTTCATCCTTACTAATCTGGTGAGTGATTTCGACGATGGGGGAAGCTATGCATGTGTGAGGGCCTGGAATATATGGGAAATCTCTGTACTTCCCTCTCAATTTTGCTGTGAACCTAAAACTGCTCTAAAAAATTAGTGTTTTAACGAAAAGTTAATATTCTTCCTTTGGTAAGGCAGGTACCTCTAACTCTGCTGCCTGAAGTTGTTATAATATAAAATAGGAGCAAACACCAAAATCATGGAATGATATGATTCACATAATATTATAATAGACAATAATGTTAATGATAGCAAAAAGATATGCCTAATAATGATTTGAATTCATTTCCTTCTTTTGTCTCCCACTCACCCAATAACAACATCCAAAATTAATGAACTTTTTCTAGTGTTACGTATTGTACTAAATGAGTATTTGGTAGACACACAAAGAGAAGTGCTTTCAAGTAAGTATGAACCACCCTTGTTTGAGGCCCCAGAACATCCAAACTGACAGGTTGGCCACATTCGACCTTTAAGCATGTATTAGAATGTTAGTTAATTTTTTCTTACCCATTTATATGGCAACCACTTCTTTCTACCCTACTCTGCCAAAGGTGAGACACGTTGCATGTCCTGTCTGTCCTTGGGAAGGCTTGTCTATCTTTGGAATCAGTAAGTGCAGGTTTACCAGCCTCAGCTCTCTCATGCACTCAATGAAGTTATGATTCTACAGATTATGTGGATTTTTCTTGCTGCGAGTGAAGAAGAGACAGTCTTTTCAGTTTTCTACATCTTATGCAGCAGTGGAAGTGGCTTCAAAAACATTTATCCACGTTTATAGTTGTAAATATTGTCTTCAATAGGTGTGTAATATTCATTGCATATATTTACCATAATTTACTTTACTATTCCATTGCTGTTGAATATTTTGTTTTTCCCATTAAGAAGGAATACTGCAATAGGCACATTTATGTACACAGCTTATTTTTTTATTCAGGATTATTTCCTGAACAAAATTACTTGGTTAAAAGAGAATAGGATCCAACTGCAGACTGATGGGTTTGAATTATGTTCTGCCATTGATTGTTTGCATTATTTTCATGTAGTTATTAAACCCACAAAGCAATTTTTATAAACTATTTTCATTTTTTGCAAAACAGGAATAATAATATCTATATTATAAAGTTTTTCTGATAGGTAAATGAGTTAATCCATATGCAGTGTCTGGGAGTGGATCATCATAGGCTAAGCATGAAATTATTGTTAGTTATGTTATGATAAACTATAAATCTTTTTGCAGATTCTGCAAATGACTTTCCAAAATGATCGTAGCAATTCACATTGCACTAACAGTGCATAACAATAAACTCCTGCCCTTTTAAACAGTTGATTTTTTATTTTATCCAGGAAATGTAGTTTTAATATGCGTAGTATGATACAGTCAAAACACCAGAGCTTTGTATGAGGACAAATATACTTGGGTTCAAATCCTGGTTCTGTATTTGCTACCAATGTGGACCTGGAAATTTTTCTTAACTTCACTGATTTTCAGGTTCCTCACTCTTAAAATGAGAATAATATTTACTTCTAGTCATAGCGGGCATTAGAAATAATATAGGCAAATTACTTAGCCCATATTACACTCTCAAAATGAGGTTCTCACCCTTAAGTGCGCATAAGAGTTACCTGGAAATCTGATGATGTTCAGCTGCATCCCAAACTAATCTCATCAGGATCTCTGGAGGTGGGCCCCAAGTATCAATATTTTTCACAGCTTCCCAGGGGATGTAAATAGCCAAGGTTGCTGACCATTGGGTATTACGTCCTTACCCATGTCATATCAACTAAAATATAAAAATGACTTTAAAAATCGTTTTCATTAGCATAATTTGATTTTATTAATACAAAAGCTTTATTTGTATTGAAAATTCCTACGTATTTAAAAACGTAAGTGGATTCTGAGCTATAATAACTAGCAATGTTGACACAAAGTCCATTGCTCTGCCTCAGACTTAGTGTGTTGCATATGCTGGCTCATATGATGGTCCTGAATCTGTTTACAAATCTCTTGCTACATTTATATTGTGTACAACAGAACCTGTAGCACAAATTCTTCATACCAAAGCCAGCAGTCAAATCCTTTTACAAAATCTTTGAAGATAATGCTTAGGATTTTCTTTCCTTCCTAGTCAGTGACCTGATCTTATATACACAGAATACCAGCACGTTGCACATAATCCTGTTTTGTCTGGAAAACCCTCCCTTTCCTTGCTTATGAACACCAGGAACCTAGGTCCATCGACATTGAAAACAGTTTCACCTCTTGCCAAGAGGAAAATAATTGGATGGGATTTTGAAAAGGGAGACCTTCACACAGAATCCAAGAGAATAGGCCCTGCTGATAAGTGAAGAGATGGCTTTCTAGATTCTTCCTTAATGCAGGGGCCAGACCTACACGCACTTCGACATAATTCCAAAACCAAAGAAATATTTTTTCTGCACAAGTGAATAAGCTAAATTTCTTTTTTCCCCTAAGCTCCTATGTGCTAGTATATGTACCATTAAGGTAGCCAAAAGGAAAGATTTTTGTCAAACTGTGTCTTATGCCACTTCCCTGCACTACCTAAAAAGCTATAGTGTACTTTTCCTGGCCCTTCCATATATCCTTGATTTAAACTTGCTCGTATGGTGCTGTAAGTTTTTTTTTTTTAATAGGGGTATAGTTGCTTTATAATGTTGTATTAGTTTCTGCTGTACAGTGATGTGAATCAGCTGTATGTATACATGTATCACCTCTTTTTTTTTTTTTGATGATGTGTTTATTTACCCCAATTCTACCACACAGCAGTCTGAGCAGGTGCTGAGCTTTCTTTCTATGACAATCCTAACTGAAACACCTTGACGATGGGAAGGCAGGGATGAAGCGTGAGTCACTGCCACACATTTCTTAGAATTCTCCACAGCCCGGCTCTGTCCCCAGGGCTGAGCACTTCCACTGAGGTGCAGAGAATTTTCCTTTTATCCTACCCCTTTTGCTTTCTAAGCTATATTTTAGGTATCCATATTTATCCCCTGTTTTATGGATTTCCTTTCTATTTAGATTACCACAAGAGCATTGAGTAGAGTTCTTTGTGCTATACAGTAGGTTCTCATTAGTTATCTATTTTATACATAGTGTATATATGTCAATCCCAATCTCCCAATTCATCCCACCCCCGCCCCCTTTCCCCCTTGGTATCCATATGTTTGTTCTCTAAGTCTGTGCCTCTATTTCTGCTTTGTAAATAGGTTCATCTGTGCCATTTTTCTAGATTCCACATATATGGGTTATTATACGATATTTGTTGTTCTCTTTCTGACTTACTTCACTCTCTATGACAGTCTCTAGGTCCATGCATGTCTCTACGAATGACTCAATTTCATTCCTTTTAATGGCTGAGTAATATTCCATTGTGTGAATGTACCACATCTTCTTTATCAATTCATCTGTTGATGGACATTTAGGTTGCTTCCATGTCCTGGCTATTGTAAATAGTGCTGCAATGAACAGTTGGGTGTATGTGTCTTTTTGAATTATGGTTTTCTCAGCGTATGTGCCTAGTAGTGGGATCGCTGGGTCATATGGTAGTTCTATTTTTAGTTTGTTTTTTTTTTTTTTTTAAAGGGAAGAAAGGAGGGAGGGAGGGAGGGAAGAAATGGGATTGCGTTTTATTTATTTATTTATTTATTTATGGCCGTGTTGGGTCTTCGTTTCTGTGCGAGGGCTTTCTCTTGTTGCGGCAAGTGGGGGCCACTCTTCATCGCGGTGCGCGGGCCTCTCACTATCGCGGCCTCTCTTGTTGCGGAGCACAGGCTCCAGATGCGCAGCCTCAGTAGTTGTGGCTCACAGGCCTACTCGCTCCGGGGCATGTGGGATCTTCCCAGACCAGGGCTCGAACCCGTGTCCCCTGCATTGGCAGGCAGATTCTCAACCACTGTGCCACCAGGGAAGCCCCTATTTTTAGTTTTTTAAGGAACCTCCATACTGTCCTCCTTAGGGGCTGTATCAATTTGCATTCACCAACAGTGCAAGAGGGTTCCCATTTCTCCACATCCTCTCCAGCATTTATTGTTTGTAGATTTTTTGATGATGGCCGTTCTGACCGGTATGAGGTGATAACTTCATTGCAGTTTCGATTTGCATTTCTCTAATGATTAGTGACATTGAGCATCTTTTCATGTGCCTTTAGCTATCTGTATGTCTTCCTTGGAGAAATATCTATTTAGGTCTTCTGCCCATTTTTTGTTTGGGTTGTTTGTTTTTTTGATATTGAGCTGCATGAGCTGCTTGTATATTTTGGAGATTAATCCTTTGTCAGTTGCTTCGTTTGCAAATATTTTCTCCCATCCTGAGTGTTGTCTTTTCATCTTGTTTATGGTTTCCTTTGCTGTGTGGTCCTGTAAGTTTTTACAGCTCAGTTCTGAAATGGATTTTGTGTCATAACCTTTCTTAAATTAAAAAAGGTCTTTTTCTGCACTGCTGAAAAACTATGGGGCTCTACCGAAGAGATATGGGGTCCAATATACTTGTTAAAATAAGAGTATTGGTGATATGATATAGCTTGAAAGGAAAATAATATACCTTTAAAAGAAATAATATATCTTTAATAGAAAGTAATACATCAACACCAGTAGCCAGTTTTTTGCATATGTAATGTAAAAGCTCTAACTGCATTTTGCCAATAGGTATGACTATTTTAATAGGTCCCTAGCACTCCTACCCCTAAGTGTCCTTGTATTCTTTTTATAGGTATGACAATATTGTGAAACATACCCCAAGGCACATGCAGAATAAAATTCTGCTGCTGATTCAGTTTCTTTTACATCTTAATAGTGGTACATTGACAATGAAGACTCTGTACTCTACAGTATATTTTTTAATTACACTTGTATAAACCTGAGTGAAATATAATTAAAATGCACTTATTATAGAACTACAGTATGAAAGGTCTATTATGTTCAGGGACACATTATAGGAAATATAATTGATTTCTTAACAAAACTAAGAACTCTTCTGCAAAACCAAGAAAATTAGTTTATTTGCTGGGTAGATTTATTAGCAGTTATTCTTATCCTAGGCTAAAGAGTTGGAAGAAGTAAATGTTTTATAAGATGGCAGTATTAATAAATGTACAGTGATTCCACTTCCTACCCTCAGGATTGTTTCTACCCACAGTTCAATTAAGGAAAAGCAGGCTGATTGTTCTATTTATTTTAAAAGTTCTCACGCAATCTGTATCTCAAATGTACCTGGTAGATATTGGCTCTAGTGTTTCATGTTGGCACACTGTAGTAGGATTATTGCTATAGACAAAAAAAAAAAAAAAAAAAAAAACCAAGACAGAGTACAAGATGGTGCTCCATGACATGTCACTTCCAAAACCATAAATTTTCCTTTAGCAGTAACACAATATACTTCCTGTTATTGTGGCTAAATTCTCATCAAATAAAACAACAACTTAGCCTGCATTCAATACCATCTGCAATTAGTTATTTAATCTGTACCTATATAAGACAGTTATTTGTTTAACACTAGTACAAACAGAAAGACCACTATATTTCTCTTTCTCTTTCATGCTATCATTGAGAATCCAGAGAAAGATTAATAGTCCTTCAGCAAAATTGTCCTTAGTAAGTCAGACACTCTTCGTTAAACAAACATTTTGATGAAATGTTTAAGTATAATTCAAAATAATAATAAAAGCTAGAGTGTATATACAGTTGTACTTTTCTTCCATAAAAAGGATACCAATTATTTGATATAAAAATCTGATTAAGTATTTTCAATTTGGGAATAAAGTAAGATGAAGATAATTCTATGCTCAAAATAGGTTAAATTATGAGGTTAGGTTTCTTCGGAGAGATAGTTGGTTATCAGGATGATTACTTCTAAATCTATAATCTTAGCTACATAAGTATGTTAATCAAATAGGTAAGCTGCCTGTATTTTTTTTTTTTTTTTAACATAGATGTGATAGTTTACACTTGACATTTTCCAGTTAGTATCAAGTAAAACATTGCTGGTCAGAAGTCTCTAGGAATAATTGAGTTCAAGCTTTTATTTTCCTTTCTAATACCTGACAATTTATGATATGGGTTTTCCCCTGGAAATTTCCTCATTAGCTCTGGAATGTCTGCCTCAAGGATCATGGAGTGGCTAACTCAATTTGCCTTCAGTAAATTTCCATGATCTTGTTGTTTTCAGAAGAGCAATGTTATGTGTGTGATTTAGTCAGTGATAATAAGAGTGTGCTAATTGGTCACTTTGAGGTCAGAATACTACAAACGTGGTCAGGTTCCAAAATAGATATTACAGTCTCAGTGAAAACTTGCTATATTCGTAAAATCTGGTCATCTATGAAAAGCTAAAAGCCAGCGAGGGGATGGCTACGATCTCAGAGGTGAGTTGATAATTCCCAGGGATCCCACAGGACATTTTCTCTTCCCTCCAGAGATTCGTAGGCAAAGGAAGAATATTATTTGCAAAAACTATCAGTTTGTCCTTGGTCAAGGTCATGAGCAGTTCAGCAATAAAGCATAAAACGAATGTACTGCATTCTTAACATTTTCAAGTGCTAGAGACACAGACATAATTTACTTGACAATAATAGCAAACTATCACCGACAGGGCAGAAGTACTTTCAAGGAGATTGAATCCATGCTCTGCACAATTAAGCAGTGCTACCCACCCAGTGAGGATGCTTTATAGTGTCTCATATTTTTATAACAGCCAGACAGTTTGGTAAATTTAAATGAAAGGTTTAGTGGGTGTAACAGTGACTGACCTGGCTAATGAGATGTTAAATCAAAGAAAGAAAAAGAAAGAAGGAAAGAAAGGAAGGAGGGAAGGAATGAAGGGTTGGAGGGAGGGAGGAAGGAAGAAAAGATAGATAACTTATTTAAACACAAATCACAATTACAATAAGACATAGAGGCTAAATACATAGCAGTTTAGACTAATCTAAAGCTGTGCTTTGACATATAAAAAAGGGATAAATCTGTAAGATAAGCACAATAAATAGGTCCTATGGCTATTGGGATATAATGTTACAGTAGCTTTGCTATAGCTTCAAACTAAAAATGCACAGTATTAAGTTTTAAATTTATTGTTCCCATAGAATTTTAGCCACAAACAAGTTGAAAATATTCAGTAGCAATGGCTGGAATTGCCATCATGTACCCAAATTTGAAAACCATGTTACAATATTAATAGAACCTAGCATTTCAATATTATGATTAAAGTCTTTTGCCAAAAAAATTGTACTTTCTCTTGTAGATGTATTTTTCAGATTAGAGGGCAGAAGGAAGGGAGTAAAGGCAATAATACTTTTTGAGTGCCTACTCTGTGTCTTGGTGCATTCTGTTCTATATCTCCATTTAATATCACAGTGATTTTGCAAAATAGGCCAGTTGATAAAAACTGAGATTCAGAAAAGTTGTCTAACTTTGCTACTAGGTGAGATAAGTGGGGTTTACCTCTAATCGTGTTTTTCCCAGGTATGCTGAATTATTAGGAATGGAACTGCCATTCATCTGATCACCAAACCAAGATTAAACAAAAATATTTTAATTCATGCAAAGTGCTTAGTGTAATAGCCAACACAAAATAAGCTCTCTGTAATGTTTAATGATGATAATGATCATCATATCAGAATTCACCTTTGTATCTAAGTAGTCCCACACATCTCTCCATATTATCTGCCTAATATTCTCTTAGCAGTCCCTTTCTTCAGCTCTCCATTCTAAGCCTTCATTCAAGCTCCTGTCATCTCTTGGTTTGGCTATCATAACAATTTCCAAATGATTTCTTACCTCTAGTTTTGCTGCCTCTTCCCAAAGCTATGTCCATTCTTCATATTATTGTCACTGTGGTTTTTCTAAAATGAAACTTGTGTTATTATCCATTGCTTAAGACCCCTCAATGGTTCCCAATAGGAGATATGGATCCTTCTTTTCATGGTATATAAGTTGTCCTATCATATATCTAAAATATAAAGCCTAATATTTATTTATGTATTTATTTATCCCATTATATATTATCTCTAACCATTTCTATTTCCCAATAGCAAAATTAAAATTCTTACACGGTGTAAATGATCCTGCGCTATCTGACAATTTGCCCTATGATTACCTATTAAACATTAGCTCTCACCACTTCCATTTAGCATGTATTCTAGGACCCTAAAGTCCAACTTTCAGTTCCTTAAATCTCCCAGAATGTGTCATGGCTTCATGCCTCACACTGATCCCTCTGACAAATTAACTTATTGAAAGGAATATATATTTAAATATAAATATTACTTAGGTGCAAAGGCTTTGTTGAGAGGTGCAGTTTTAGGCCAGAAAAGTTGGGGGAAGAGGAGTTGAGGAGAGAAGGAGGGAAAGCAAATATCTTGGAGTATGATAGCAATCTGGCCATAGAGGTGTATGAGAACTCAGCTGGTTGGTTGTCATGAGAAATGTCTTCCAGAAAAGCCATGTAGAATCACATTTCCTCAGTCTAGTTCATTGGGAGGAGGAAGGGAAAAATATTTACCTGCTATATCCTTAGAATCTCTTCTCTCTCATTTTAAAATATTCTCCCCATGGGCATTAAATTCCCTGTTCTTCTGGGTTGTCTTCCCCAGCCTGTTCAGGCAATTGCTGGACAAGCTAGATGTTGCATCCTGAGGCTGAACTCTTCCAAAGAGTTAGAAAGAGGTGGAAGGGAACAGTGATTATGTGGGTCCAGTTCATGAGACTGCATTACTAGAGTTGCTCTGAAGACTTTCTGCCTAGTTATGTAGGTCTATCCACATACATTTCCTAGATCTATTTTCCTTTAATATTTCAGTATTGTTTTTTTCAGGCTTCTGACCAACTACCCAAGGTATTCCTTATTTCCCGGGAGTTAGTGTGTTATCTATATCTATGATTGATTTTCCCTCAGTATGAAGTGGATGTTCAAGCATACTGCTCACAGATCTAGCCACTGGAAGAATGTTTCTTTACCACTGGTTTAAAAAAATCACTCTCTGATGGGACTGTAATCTAGCAACAGATCAATTCTAGCTAGTATCATCATATCATGAAAAATTACTCAAGGTCCCATTGTCATAATCTCTACTAGAGCACAGGACCTGCAGCTTAATACATTCATTTAATGAGCATTTTTAGTTAAACAACACACAGATAAATAACCTCCAATTAAAATATGAAGTCTCAGAGGAAAAATTAAAAATGCATAAAGGAAAATACAACATATCAAAATTTATGGGACACATCACAAGCAGTGACAAGAAGGAAACTTATAGTCCTAAATATAAAATTGGAAAGCAGGAAATAATCTAAACTCCCACATCATGGACATAGAAAAGAAGAGAAAAATAAAACTAAACCAAGCAGAAAGAGAGACAATAATAAAGATAAGGACATAAATCAAAGAAATTAAAAACAAAAAAAGATAGAGAAAACCAATACAACAAAGATCTGGTTCTTTGAAAAGGATCAGTGAAATTGACAAACCTCGAGCAAGACTGAACAAAAAAAGAGAGAGAACACAGTGTACCAGTGTTATGACTGAAACAGAGGATATCGCTACAGGACTTACAAACATCAAAAAGATATGAAAAGGTCTATACACATAAATTTGACAACTTAGATGAAATAAACCCTTCCTTGAAAAACACAAATTACTACAACTCACTTAATATGAAATAGACCATTTGTATAGCCACATAGGTATTAAGTAAATTTAGTTCATATAACTACCATTTATTCCCCCTGAAAAAATCTCTAGGCCCCAGATGGTTTCACTGGAGAATTCTACCAAACTTGCATGGAATTTTTAATATTTAATGCTACACATAAAAATATTCTAAAAGCCAGACATTCTCTACAATTTAAAAAAGAGCCCCAGGGCTTCCCTGGTGGCGCAGTGGTTGAGAATCTGCCTGCCAATGCAGGGGACACAGGTTCGAGCCCTGGTCTGGGAGGATCCCAGATGCCGTGGAGCGACTGGACCCGTGAGCCACAACTACTGAGCCTGCGCGTCTGGAGCCTGTGCTCCGCAACAAGAGAGGCCGCGACAGTGAGAGGCCCGCACACCGCGATGAAGAGTGGCCCCCGCTCGCCACAACTAGAGAAAGCCCTCGCACAGAAACAAAGACCCAACACAGCCAAAAATAAAAATAAATAAATAAATAAATTAATTAAAAAAAAAAAAAAAACCTCTCATAAGCCATTTTTTAAAAAAAAAAGAGCCCCAAAGGAAACAAAATCCCAATATGATGTAGCCACATAGTAGATTATGATTAAATTCAGGTCCAGGGATATGATCATAAGGGTATCAGAGCCTCCATGGATATTAAACTGGCAGCCTCTAAAGGTTTTTTATGTTAATGCCAGCATCATTACAGAAAAATTGATTAGATTGGGAAAATTCAAATGGATAAACCCAAGACCATTGACTTTTTAAATTCTTCTTACCCCTCCTGCCTGATACAGGCAGTCCCTTGCCACTTACCAGAGCTTCCCCTTTGCACGGAGACCCTGCAAAGACCTCACCTAAGCAGGTGTCTAGTAAAATGCTGTCCTCCTGAAATCCACCCCACCTATTGCCTCCAGCCCAATAACCAGAATCAGGTTTCAGCACATCATAAGTGGACTGGAAAGCAATTCTCTGAAGTAAAAGAAGGAGGACACCTGGAAATATGAACCAGAAGCCACTGAGTACATACGTATGGTCATGGATCATAAAAGTATTAGAGTAGAAGATGCAAAAGATAAAGCTAAGTAGAAGAGAATTCATGCGTATGAGAGTATGACTCAGGATTCAAAATGTTGGCAAAAATACCTGTAAATGGACCTAATAATTCTCTGGAATGGGTCCTTAAAGTCTGAGCATGGCAACAGTCTACAGTAAATGAGATAGAGAATCTGTACATTTATTTGACAAAGTATTGAAGAAGGACTCAGAAGCCATAGGGAGTTGGGAAAGTTAGAAGGGCTTTATTCTGTAATGCCTAGGAACAAACAATCTTTCTATTTTTATGAAATAAGCCCAGAAGACACTTTAACATTATTATTGAGGTGGTAAGGGATACCTTAGTAAGTGAAGCATCTGAACTTTGAGAAGTTAAGTGATGGCTGGCGACTGCAGTCCAGAGGCAGTGAGACGTGTTGCTATGTAATTAGGGTACCTGATCTCCATGGGAATGATGGGAATCCAGTATGCCACAAACCAGGGAGCAGAACTTAGCTGTGAGAAGTAAGGGAGGCATAATTACTGTGCTAGGCAACAGTGCTTCTTCCTATTGGAGACTATGGTAACAGCTAATAAACCATGACATTCCTAGGGACTTGACAGATGGGTACCTGACAAGGATATTCCTCCATTTGTATAACAAAACCATCGAATGCTGGCAAGCAGAGGGTTGATAGTCCTGCGGTGGAAATTATAAAAATCTCAGAGTACATGAAATGTTAAAAGCCCTATGCATTTTGATAATCATTAGTAGTATCCTCCTTGGGATAACTCTTTAGGGAAAAGCATGTCGTTTTATACAGAAAGGTGACCTTTTAATGGTCATTAATGTATCATAAAAATTTCTCAGATTGTTTCTTTTTTAATGGTCAAGTTTAAGGCCTCACCAATTTATTGAAAGGTTCAGCTGAAATCATTTTGAAAGTGCTTTCACTCTCATAAGAACAACGGGATTAATAAAAATTAGTATTGTCTAATATATTTAGAACAGCCATACTGTATAGTTAGCTCTCACTTAAGAACAAATACAGCCCAACAGTTCTGTGGATAGTGACCCACAGATATAGCAATGACAGGCCCATTTATTCTGGCATCCAACAAAGTTCAGGTTCCACTCTCCAAGGGGAAACCAACACATTTGACAGTTCACCTCAACTAAACTGAACCAGAAAAGTAAACCTGCTTTAGAAACACAATGTTCATCAAGTCAAATCTATATGACATAGGATTATCCCTGCTTTTCTGGATGATCTGTGCTATCACTCTACTCCATTAGCAGGGGGACGAGAGGGTGGGCTGTAATCACATCTTATCCATAGATAGTATTTGAAATCATATTTCTCAAGGGCCTTCACTAAGTTATCTTTAGAAACTGACAGGCATGTTCATTTACACCCAAATGTTAAGGTGTAGTGAATAATTAAGACTAACTATCCAGTGCTGACAGGAACAATTGAGTTTGTCTGTACACCAATGAGTAAGAAAATAGACGAATCATGGGAAATCACCAACTGCAGGAGTTTGTGTCCTACTCTTGCTGTCCTAGTTCATATTTATGGAAATGGAAATGTTAATTTATTTGGGATCATATCCCAATAGAAATGTGAACTTTTTTTTTTTTTAAAGGAACTCCTTTATTTATTTATTTATTTATTTATTTTTGGCTGTGTTGGGTCTTCGTTTCTGTGCGAGGGCTTCCTCTAGTTGTGGCAAGTGGGGGCCACTCTTCATCGCGGTGCGCGGGCCTCTCACTATCGCGGCCTCTCTTGTTGCGGAGCACAGGCTCCAGACGCGCAGGCTCAGTAGTTGTGGCTCACGGGCCTAGTTGCTCCACGGCATGTGGGATCTTCCCAGACCAGGGCTCGAACCCGTGTGCCCTGCATTGGCAGGCAGATTCTCAACCACTGCACCACCAGGGAAGCCCCGAAATGTGAACTTCTAATCAAGAATATTAAATGTATTGATTCTTTTATTCATTTTTCCCTTTGTCTCCTCTCAGATAGGATTTATAACAGGTTGATCATTTCAAGATGTTGAAGTTAGTATCCAAATAGGAAGTGGAAATCTGATATTCAGTGGGACACATGAAATCACCATGTAAAAATACGATCAGAATGCTATAAAATATTCTGGTCAGAAAGACTCTAGCCAAAGAGATGTCAAAAGCAATGGAATCTTATGCAATTAAGTATAAAACTGCATGAAAATCTATTAATAAAAATTAAATTGTCAGCTCTGTAGTAAGCTAAGAGATTGACCTTAACTAGTTACTGTTTCTCCTAAATTAATTTTGCAAATTGAAGCAAAACCAACAATTTGTGCTGGGAAATCCCTTTGTTACTACCCACTGTACCACTAGTTAGAGAAATTGCTACATCACGCAAAAATCCTTGAAACTAATTTATTACTTGCTCAGCTGGAGCCTGAAGAGGGGTATAAAGATGAACATCAGGGACTTCAAAAGCCTTCTCCAAGAACTGAGGGCCTCCCAAGAAGAAAACACAATCCATCCAAACAACAGTTTCTCAGATATTTGACCTTTGTGTCGGCAGGAAGAAAAACATATTAAACAACATATGTGCTCTGTAATTGGCCCAACCTTAATGGAAGGTATTCACCAGCAAAGCAGAGCACCAAGACAGGAGTTTAGCAAACGGCAAGTTATTTCATAAAGAGCTCTGCTCAAGGTAATTTACAAGAAAGAGGAAGGTTTACTTAAAGCTGCCACTTAACGATTGTATCAAGTCAAATCAATTTCATAGTTCCTTTAAATTTTATTGATGTTTCTTCAGCTTTTGTGTTTCACAGAGTTGAAAGAACAAAAACGTCTCTGAGATGCCTCAATTTTAAGTCCACTTTAAGCTCAATTTTTATCTTAATTTCTTTTTCAAGAGAAAGGTTTGTTTCCATTTCAGGAACTCTGAATAAGGCAATAGAAATCATTGTACTAAAGAGTATTCTGACAACTTTTGGTATTTAACTAGACTGTGGGCAGAAAGCCAAAGAACATGTTCTTCCTGTGTGAGGGTATCGATTATAATATTTGGCACTTGTGTTTAGGATGCAGCGTGAAGAAGAAAGGAGGGCTCTGCACATTATGGGGCCAGCTGTGCTGGGGAGAGTTGTAGCAAATTGCATGGTAGACTCTGTCACATGATTTAGCTCTGCTCTAGGCCCTGGGGCCAGATGGCTTTGCAGCTCAAGGTTTTCCACATTTCCATTTGTTAAAATTAGGCAATCATTGCCCTGCCACTGATACTCTACTCCTTTTCCTTTACTTGTAGCTTCAGCATATTTCCGGGTAATAATTACATTTCTGTAACTACAAGATAACATCTTGCTTTGTCACAGCCTACCTCACCAAATAACAGCTTTGAGTGCCTTGTTCCTCTCCTGGTAGAATCAAAGCTCAGAGAAGCCAAGTGTCAGGGTCTATTCCCAAAATTTGATCATCACTACTCAGAAGAGACACCCATATTACTTTGTAATATTGATATTTTTATCAATTGTGCTTTTAACATGTGTGTCTACATTATAATTTCCCCACTTCCTTGAGTGTTAATGTTCAAATTATTTCTATGTGTTTCTTCCTGATTAAAACACAATTGTTGTTTCATTTTTTTCTGCATGGATTTATAGTTTCATATAATTGCAATAACAGAATTTTGTCCTTTTAGTTTAATAAGATTGTATGTTTAGTATTTTCCAATGTTTTTACATTGCTTTAATAAAACATAGTGCACAATGATCCATGGTGCTTATATATCATAATTTATTTAACTGCTCCTCTACTGGTGAACATATAGGTGATTTATAAATTATGCTGTTAGATTGAGACTTTCAGGAAATACATATATTCTCTTCATACGCTTTGCCCCTTTTCTTCTAATGAATAATTATTTTTAGAGTAAATTGCCAAGAAAGGAATTTTTTGATCAACACTATGAACATTCAAACAACTTCTGATATATAGTTCGTCATTATTAAAACTACTATTGTAATTATCCAACATTTAAAATACAGAAATATGAAAATAATAAAACTGATACCTAATAAAACTATACCTAAATATAGAAATATGAAAATAATAAAACTGATACTAAACTGATACCTAAAACTGATACCTAATAATAAAACTGATACCACTGAGATTTAATTTAATAAATTGTCATATTTTGCAATGTTTATTCATATACCTTATTTTCTTTTAAAATAAAATGTTAGAGACACCAGGTCCATGCTTTCTAATACTTTGTCTTCCTGCCTTCACCTTAAGTTCTACTCTGAAGACGGTGTGGGTGTGTGTCGTTCTCAGAAATGCTTATGTGTTTTACTACATGCTCATGTGTCCAAAAAATATATAAATTTTTAAAGAGTTTAAACCTGCATAAATGTTATTACATTATCCTATTCTGTATATCCTTTAGCTGCTTGCTTCTTTGTTCCTTTTGAGAAAAAGAATTTTGAAGTATAGTTGATTTACAATGTTATATTTGCTTTAGATGTACAACCTAGTGACTTGATATTTTTATAGATTATATTCCATTTAAAGTTATTAAAAAATATTGGCTATATTCCCTGTGCTGTACATTACATACTTGTATCTTATTTATTTTATACCTAGTAGTTCAAACCTCTAAATTCGCTTCCACTGTCTTGCCCCTCCCCACACCCCGTCTCCACGGTTTGTTCTGTATACTATGCGTCTGTTTCTGTTTTGTTATATTCATTTGTTTGCTTTATTTTTTAGGTTCTACATATAAGTGAAAACATACAGTATTTGTCTTACCCTGTCTGACTTGCTTCACTAAAAGAAATACTATCCAAATACATCCATGTTGTTGCAAATGGCAAAATTTCATTCATATTTATGGCTGAGTAGTATTCCATACCACATCTTCTTTTCCATTCATCTGTTTATGAACACTTAGGTTGCTTCCATATCTTGACTACTGTAAATAATGCTTTTGTGAACATTGGGGTGCATGTATCCTTTTGAATTAGTGCTTTCATTTTCAGGTATATATCCAGGAATGGAATTGCTGGATCATATGGTAGTTCTATTTTTTATTTTTTTTCTGAAACCGCCATATTGTTTTCCATAGTGGCCGCACCAATTTACATTCCCGCCAGCAGTGTACAAGGGTTCCCTTTTCTCCACATCTTTGACAACATTTGTTATTTGTGGTCCTTTTGATGATAGCCATTTTGATAGGTGTGAGGTGATCTCACATTGTAGTTTTTATTTGCATTTCCCTGATGATTATTGATGTTGAGCATCTTTTCATGTGCCTATTGGCCATCTGAATATCTTCTTTAGAAAAATGTCTCTTCAAGTCACCTGCACATTTTGTAATCAGGTTGCTTGTTTTTTTGATATTGAATTATATGACCTCCTTATATCTTTTGGTTATTAATCTCTTATCAAACATATCGTTTGCAAACATCCTCTCCCATTCAGTAGATTGTCTTTCATTTTGTTGATGGCTTCCTTTGCTGTGCAAAAGCTTTTAAGTTTAATAACATCCCATTTGTTCATTTTTGCTTTTGTTTCTCCTGCCTGAGGAGACAGATCCAAAAATATATTGCTAAGACGTATGTCAAAGAGTACTGCCTATGTTTTGTTCTAGGAGTTTTATAGCTTTCATTCTTACATTAATGTCATTAAACCATTTTGAATTTATTTTTGTTTGTGGTGTGAGAATATGTTCTAATTTCATTCTTTTACATGCAGCTGTCCAGTTATCCTAACACTGCTTATTGAGGAGACTCTCTTTTCCCCATTGTATATTTTTGCCTCCTTTGTCATAGATTAACTGACCATATGTGCATGGGTTATTTCTGGGCTCTCTATCCTTTTCTATTGATCTATGTGTTTTTGTGCCAGTACCATACTGATTTGATTACTGTAGCTTTGTAGTATAGTCTGAAGTCACAGAGCGTGATACTTCCAGCTTTGTTCTTTTTTTCTCAAGATTGCTTTAGCTATTCAGGGTCTTTTGTGGTTCTATATAAATGTTAGGATTATTTATTATAGTTCTGTGAAAAATGTCATGAATAGTTTGATAGGAATTGCATTAAAAATGTACATTTCTTTGGGTAGTATGGACTTTTTAACAATATTAATTCTTCCAATCCATAAACATATGATATCTTTCCATTTCTTTGTATCATCTTCAATTACCTTCATCAGTGTTTTATAGTTTTCAGAGTATGAGTCTTTACTCTGAAAGAGTAAATAAACTTAACAGGTTAAGTTTATTTCTAGGTGTTTAAAATATTTTTGTGATGGGATTGTTTTATTACTTCCTCTTTCTGATTATTAGTGTATAGAAAAGCAACAGATTTCTGTATATTGATCTTGTGTTCGGCAAATTTACTAAATTCACTTATTCTAATATTTTTTTGTAGAGTCATTAGAGTTTTCTACATGTAGTATCATGTCATCTGCAAATAGTGACAGTTTTACTTCTTCCCTTTCAATTTGGATACATTTTATTTATTCTTATGTGATTGCTGTGGCTAGGACTTCCAATACTATGGTAAATAGAAATAGCAACAGTGAGCATCCTTATCGTGTTCCTGACTTTTTTAGGAAAAGTTTCTAGTTTTTCATCATTGAATATGATCTTAGCTGTGGGTTTGTCATAAATGGCTTTTATTATGTTGAGATATGTTCCCTCTGTAACAACTTTGTTGAGAGTTTTTATCATGAATGAGTATTGAATTTTATCAAATGTTTTTTCTGAATTTATTGAGATGATCATGTAATTTTTATTCTTTTTTTTGTTAATGTGGTGTATCACATTGATTGATGTGCAGATATTGAACTATCCTTGTATCTCTAGAGTAAATCCTACTTGATCATGGTGTATGATCCTTTTTATGTGCCATTGAATATACTTTACTAATATTTAGTTTAAGTTTTTTTTTTTTTTCTCAAACATCTTTATTGAAGTATAATTGCCTTACAATAGTGTGTTAGCATCTGCTGTATAACAAAGTGAATCAGTTATACATATACAATATGTTCCCATTTCTCTTCCCTCTTGCATCTCCCTCCCTCCCACCCTCCCCATCCCACCCCTCTAGGTGGTCACAAAGCACCGAGCTGATCTCCCTGTGCTATGCGGCTGCTTCCCACTAGCTATCTATTTTACATTTGGTAGTGTATATATGTCCATGACACTCTCTTACCCTGTCACATCTCACCCCACCCCCTCCCCATATCCTCAAGTCCATTCTCTAGTAGGTCTGTGTCTTTATTCCTGTCTTGCCACTAGGTTCTTCATGGCCTTTTTTTTTTTTTTTTTCCCTTAGATTCCATATATATGTGTTAGAATACTGTATTTGTTTTTCTCTTTCTGACTTACTTCACTCTGTATGACAGACTCTAACTCCATCCACCTCATTACAAATACCTCCATTTCATTTCTTTTTATGGCTGAGTAATATTCCATTGTATATATGTGCCACATCTTCTTTATCCATTCATCTGTCGATGGACACTTAGGTTGCTTCCATGTCCTGGCTATTGTAAATAGAGCTGCAATGAACATTTTGGTACATGACTCTTTTTGACCTATGGTTTTCTCAGGGTATATGCCCAGTAGTGGGATTGCTGGGTCGTATGGTAGTTCTATTTGTAGTTTTTTAAGGAACCTCCATACTGTTCTCCATAGTGGCTGTATCAATTTACATTCCCACCAACAGTGCAAGAGGGTTCCCTTTCCTCCACACCCTCTCCAGCATTTACTGTTTCTAGATTTTTTGATGATGGCCATTCTGACCGGTGTGAGATGATATCTCATTGTAGTTTTGATTTGCATTTCTCTAATGATTAATGATGTTGAGCATTCTTTCATGTGTCGGTAGGCCATCTGTATATCTTCTTTGGAGAAATGTCTATTTAGATCTTCTGCCCATTTTTGGATTGGGTTGTTCGTTTTTTTGTTATTGAGCTGCATGAGCTGCTTGTAAATCTTGGAGATTAATCCTTTGTCAGTTGCTTCATTTGCAAATATTTTCTCCCATTCTGAGGGTTGTCTTTTGGGCTTGTTTATGGTTTCCTTTGCTGTGCAAAAGCTTTTCAGTTTCATTAGGTCCCATTTGTTTATTTGTGTTCTTATTTCCATTTCTCTGGGAGCTGGGTCAAAAAGAATCTTGCTGTGATGTATGTCATAGAGTGTTCTGCCTATGTTTTCCTCTAAGAGTTTGATAGTGTCTGCCCTTACACTTAGGTCTTTAATCCATTTTGAGTTTATTTTTGTGCATGGTGTCAGGGAGTGTTCTAATTTCATACTTTTACATGTTCCTGTCCAATTTTCCCAGCACCACTTATTGAAGAGGCTGTCTTTTCTCCACTGTATATGCTTGCCTCCTTTATCAAAGATAAGTTGACCATATGTGTGTGGGTTTATCTCTGGGCTTTCTATCCTGTTCCATTGATCTATATTTCTGTTTTTGTGCCAATACCAAACTGTCTTGATTACTGAAGCTTTGTAATATAGTCTGAAGTCAGGGAGCCTGATTCCCCCAGCTCCATTTTTCGTTCTCAAGATTGCTTTGGCTATTCGGGGTCTTTTGTGTTTCCATACAAATTGTGAAATTTTTTGTTCTAGTTCTGTGAAAAATGCCAGTGGTAGTTTGATAGGGATTGCATTGAATCTGTAGATTGCTTTGGGTAGTAGAGACATTTTCACAATGTTGATTCTTCCAATCCAGGAACATGGTATATCTCTCCATCTATTTGTATCATCTTTAATTTCTTTCATCAGTGTCTTATAATTTTCTGCATACAGGTCTTTTGTCTCCTTAGGTAGGTTTATTCCTAGATATTTTATTCTTTTTGTTGCAATGGTAAATGGGAGTGTTTTCTTAATTTCACTTTCAGATTTTTCGTCATTAGTGTATAGAAATGCAAGAGATTTCTGTGCATTAATTTTGTATCCTGCTACTTTACCAAATTCATTGATTAGCTCTAGGAGTTTTCTGGTAGCCTCTTTAGGATTCTCTATGTATAGTATCATGTCGTCTGCAAATAGTGACAGCTTTACTTCTTCTTTTCCGATTTGGATTCCTTTTATTTCTTTGTCTTCTCTGATTGCTGTGGCTAACACTTCCAAAACTATGTTGAATAATAGTGGTGAGAGTGGGCAACCTTGTCTTGTTCCTGATCTTAGTGGAAATGGTTTCAGTTTTTCACCATTGAGGACAATGTTGGCTGTGGGTTTGTCATATATGGCCTTTATTATGTTGAGGAAAGTTCCCTCTATGCCTACTTTCTGCAGGGCTTTTATCATAAATGGGTGTTGAATTTTGTCAAAAGCTTTCTCTGCATCTATTGAGATGATCATATGGTTTTTCTCCTTCAATTTGTTAATATGGTGTATCACATTGATTGATTTGCGTATATTGAAGAATCCTTGCATTCCTGGGATAAACCCCACTTGATCATGGTGTATGATCCTTTTAATGTGCTGTTGGATTCTGTTTGCTAGTATTTTGTTGAGGATTTTTGCATCTATGTTCATCAGTGATATTGGCCTGTAGTTTTCTTTCTTTGTGACATCTTTGTCTGGTTTTGGTATCAGGGTGATGGTGGCCTCGTAGAATGAGTTTGGGAGTGTTCCTCCCTCTGCAATATTTTGGAAGAGTTTGAGAAGGATAGGTGTTAGCTCTTCTCTAAATGTTTGATAGAATTCGCCTGTGAAGCCAACTGGTCCTGGGCTTTTGTTTGTTGGACGGTTTTTAATCACAGTTTCAATTTCAGTGCTTGTGATTGGTCTGTTCATATTTTCTATTTCTTCCTGGTTCAGTCTCGGCAGTTTGTGCATTTCTAAGAATCTGTCCATTTCTTCCAGGTTGTCCATTTTATTGGCATATAGTTGCTTGTAGTAATCTCTCATGATCTTTTGTATTTCTGCAGTGTCAGTGGTTACTTCTCCTTTTTCATTTCTAATTCTATTGATCTGAGTCTTCTCCCTTTTTCTCTTGATGAGTCTGCCTAATGGTTTATCAATTTTGTTTATCTTCTCAAAGAACCAGCTTTTAGTTTCATTGATTTTTGCTATTGTTTCCTTCATTTCTTTTTCATTTATTTCTGACCTGATCTTTATAATTTCTTTCCTTCTGCTGGCTTTGGGGTTTTTTTGTTCTTCTTTCTCTAATTGCTTTAGGTGCAAGGTTAGGTTGTTTATTCGAGATGTTTCCTGTTTCTTGAGGTAGGCTTGTATTGCTATAAACTTCCCCCTTAGCACTGCTTTTGCTGTGTCCCATAGGTTTTGGGTCGTCGTGTCTCCATTGTCATTTGTTTCTAGGTATTTTTTGATTTCCCCTTTGATTTCTTCAGTAATCACTTCGTTATTAAGTAATGTATTGTGTAGCCTCCATGTGTTTGTATTTTTTACAGATCTTTTCCTGTAATTGATATCTAGTCTCATAGCGTTGTGGTCGGAAAAGATACTTGATACGATTTCAATTTTCTTAAATTGACCTAGGCTTGATTTGTGACCCAAGATATGATCTATCCTGGAGAATGTTCCATGAGCCCTTGAGAAAAATGTGTATTCTGTTGTTTTTGGGTGGAATGTCCTATAAATATCAATTAAGTCCATATTGTTTAATGTATCATTTAAAGCTTGTGTTTCCTTATTTATCTTCATTTTGGATGATCTGTCCATTGGTGAAAGTGGGGTGTTAAAGTCCCCTACTATGATTGTGTTGCTGTCAGTTTCCCCTTTTATGGCTGTTAGTATTTGCCTTATGTATTCAGGTGCTCCTATGTTGGGTGCATAAATATTTACAATTGTTATACCTTCCTCTTGGATCGATCCCTTGATCATTATATAGTGTCCTTCTTTGTCTCTTGTAATAGTCTTTATTTTAAAGTCTATTTTGTCTGATATGAGAATTGCTACTCCCCCTTTCTTTTGATTTCCATTTGCATGGAATATCTTTTTCCATCCCCTCACTTTCAGTCTGTATGTGTCCCTAGGTCTGAAGTGGGTCTCTTGTAGACAGCATATGTATGGGTCTTGTTTTTGTATCCATTCAGCCAGCCTGTGTCTTTTGGTGGGAGCATTTAATCCATTGACATTCAAGGTAATTATCGATATGTATGTTCCTATTCCCATTTTCTTAAATGTATTGGGTTTGTTATTGTAGGTGTTTTCCTTCTCTTGTGTTTCTTGCCTAGAGAAGTTCCTTTAGCATTTGTTGTAAAGCTGGTTTGGTGGTGCTGAACTCTCTCAGCTTTTGCTTGTCTGTAAAGGTTTTAATTTCTCCATCGAATCTGAATGAGATCCTTGCTGGGTAGAGTAATCTTGGTTGTAGGTTTTTCTCCTTCATGACTTTAAGTATATCCTGCCACTCCCTTCTGGCTTGCAGAGTTTCTGCTGAGAGATCAGATGTTAACCTTATGGGGATTCCCTTGTGTGTTATTTGTTTTTTTTCCCTTGCTGCCTTTAATATGTTTTCCTTATATTTAATTTTTGACAGTTTGATTAATATGTGTCTTGGCGTGTTCCTCCTTGGGTTTATCCTGTATGGGACTCTCTGTGCTTCCAGGACTTGATTAACTATTTCCTTTCCCATATTAGGGAAGTTTTCAACTATAATCTCTTCAAAAATTTTCTCAGTCCCTTTCTTTTTCTCTTCTTCTTCTGGTACCCCTATAATTCGAATGTTGGCACGTTTAATGTTGTCCCAGAGGTCCCTGAGACTGTCCTCAGTTCTTTTCATTCTTTTTTCTTTATCCTGCTCTGTAGTAGTTATTTCCACCATTTTATCTTCCAGGTCACTTATCCTTTCTTCTGCCTCAGTTATTCTACTATTGATCCCATCTAGAGTATTTTTAATTTCATTTATTGTGTTTTTCATCATTGCTTGGTTCCTCTTTAGTTCTTCTACATCCTTGTTAAATGTTTCTTGCATTTTGTCTATTCTATTTCCAAGATTTTGGATCATCCTTACTATCATTATTCTGAATTCTTTTTCAGGTAGACTACCTATTTCCTCTTCATTTGTTAAGTCCAGTGTGTTTTGAGCCTGCTCCTTCATCTGCTGTGTGTTTTTCTGTCGTCTCATTTTGCCTATCTTACTGTGTTTGGGGTCTCCTTTTCACAGGCTGCAGGTTCGTAGTTCCCGTTGTTTTTGGTATCTGTCCCCAGCGGCTAAGGTTGGTTCAGTGGGTTGTGTAGGCTTCCTGGTGGAGGGAACTAGTGCCTGAGTTCTGGTGGATGAGGCTAGATCTTGTCTTTCTGGTGGGCACGTCCACGTCTGGTGGTGTATTTTGTGGTGTCTGTGGCCTTATTATGATTTTAGGCAGCCTCTCTGCCAATGGATGGGGTTGTGTTCCTGTCTAGCTAGTTGTTTGGCATAGGATGTCCAGCACTGTAGCTTGCTGGTCGTTGAGTGAAGCTGGGTCTTGATGTTGAGATGGAGATCTCTGGGAGATTTTTGCCGTTTGGTATTACGTGGAGCTGGGAGGTCTCTTGTGGACCAGTGTTCTGAAGTTGGCTCTCCCACCTCAGAGGCACGGCCCTGATGCCTGGCTGGAGCACCAAGAGCCTTTCGTCCACACGGCTCAGAGTAAAAGGGAGAAAAAATAGAAAGAAAGAAAGAAAGAGGCTATAATATAGTGAAGTAAAATAAAGCTATTGTAAAGCAAAGCTATACAGACAAAATCTCACCCAGAAGCATATACATATACACTCACAAAAAAAAGGAAAAGGGGAAAAATTAATATCTCCTGCTCCCAGAGTCCACCTCCTGAATTTGGGATGATTCGTTGTCTATTCAGGTATTCAGCAGATGCAGGCACATCAAGTTGTTTGTGGAGTTTTAATCCGCTGCTCCTGAGGCTGCTGGGAGAGATTTCCCCTTCTCTTCCCTGTTCGCACAGCTCCTGGGGTTCAGCTTTGGATTTGGACCCGCCTCTGCGTGTAGGTCGCCTGAGGGCGTCTGTTCCCCGCCCAGACAGGACGGGGTTAAAGGAGCAGCTGCTTTGGGGGCTCTGGCTCACCCAGGCCGCGGGGAGGGAGCGGTACGGAGGAGGCGGGGCGAGCCTGCGGCGGCCGAGGCCGGCGTGACGTTGCACCAGCTCGAGGCGCGCAGTGCGTTCTCCCGGGGATGTTGTCCCCGGATCCCGGGACCCTGGCAGTGGCGGGCTGCACAGGCTCCCGGGAGGGGAGGTGTGGAGAGTGACCTGTGCTCACACACAGGCTTTTTGGAGGCGGCAGCAGCAGCCCCAGCGTCTCACGCCCGTCTCTGGGGTCCGCGCTGATCGCCGCGTCTCGCGCCCTTCTCTGGAGCTCGTTTAGGCAGCGCTCTGAATCCCCTCTCCTTGCGCGCAGCGAAACAAAGAGGCAAGAAAAAGTCTCTTGCCTCTTCGGCAGCTGCAGACCTTTTCCCGGTCTCCCTCCCGGCTAGCTGTGGTGCGCCAACCCCTTCAGGCTGTGTTCACACCGCCAGCCCCAGTCCTCTCCCTGCGATCCGACCGCAGCCCGAGCCTCAGCTCCCAGCCCCGCCCGCCCCGGCGGGGGAGCAGACAAGCCTCTCGGGCTGGTGAGCGCCACTCGGCACCGAGCCTCTGTGCGGGAGTCTCTCCGATTTTCCCTCTGCGCCCCTGTTGCTGTGGGATCCGCGCTGATAGCCGCGGCTCGCGCCCTTTTCTGGAGTTCGTTTAGGCGGCGCTCTGAATCCCCTCTCCTTGCCCGCCGCGAAACAAAGAGGCAAGAAAAAGTCTCTTGCCTCTTCGGCAGCCGCAGATTTTTTCCCGGTCTCCCTCCCGGCTAGCTGTGGTGCGCCAACCCCTTCAGGCTGTGTTCACACCGCCAGCCCCAGTCCTCTCCCTGCGATCCGACCGCAGCCCGATCCTCAGCTCCCAGCCCCGCCCGCCCCGGCGGCTAAGCAGACAAGCCTCTTGGGCTGGTGAGTGCTGCTCGGCACCGAGCCTCTGTGCGGGAACCTCTCCGCTTTGCCCTCCGCACCTCTGTGGCTGCGCTCTCCTCCGTGGCTCTGAAGCTTCCCCCCTCTGCCCCCCGCAGTCTCCGCCCGCGAAAGGGCTCCTAGTGCGTGGAAACCTTTCCTCCTTCACGGCTCCCTCCCACTGGTGCAGGTGCCGTCCCTATTCTTTTGTCTCTGTTATTTCTTTTTTCTTTTGCCCTACCCAAGTACGGGGGGAGTTTCTTGCCTTTTTGGAGGTCGGACGTTTTCTGCCAGCGTTCAGTGGGTGTTCTGTAGGAGCAGTTCCACGTGTAGATGTATTTCTACTGTATCTGTGGGAAGGAATGTGATCTCCGCGTCTTACTCTTCCGCCATCTTCTCCAATCCCCCCCATTCATCTGTTGATGGGCATTTAGGTTGCTTCCATGTCCTGGCTGTTGAAAATCCTAATACATTACTTCCTGGTGATGCCTTTGCTTTCTTATTGATCAGTGCACCAGGCACCTGGTCACTCCCCAACCCAATTCAGCTCTGGAAAGACTAGTTTAAGTTTTTACACCTATGTTCATCAGAGATATTGCACTGTAATTTTTTTTGTAGTATCTTTGTCTGGTTTTCCTTCCAGGGTGGCCTCATAGAATGAATTTGGGAGTGTTCCCTCCTCTTCAATTTTTTTGGAGTTGTTTGAAAAAGATAAATATTAACTCTTCTTTATATATTTGGTAGAATTCTCCTGTGAAGCCATCTCATTGGACTTTTGTTTGGTGGGAGTTTTTTGATTATTGATTCAATTTCAATATGACTAATCGGCCTTTTCAGATTATCTATTTCTCCCTGATTCAGTCTTGAAGGATTGTCTGTTTCTAGGAATTTTTCTATTTCTTCTACGTTGTCCAATTTGTTGGCATATGACTGTTCATAATATTCTCTTATGGTTATTTGTGTTTCTGTGATATATGTTCTAATTTCTAGTCTTTCATTTCTTTGTTTATCTGGGTCCTCCCTCTTTTTTCTTAGTGAGCCTGACTAAAGTCTTATCTATTTTGTTTATCTTAAAAAACAATGAAACCAAGAGCTATTTTTTTATCCTATTTTTTTGTTCTTTATTTCATTTATTTCCACTCTGATCTTTATTATTTCCTTCCTTCTGCTGACTTTGGGTTTTGTTTGTTCTTTTCCTAATTCTCTTAGATGGTAGGTTAGGTTGTTTCATGAGGTATGTCTGTATCATTATAAACTGCCGTCTTAGAACTGCTCTTGCTGTATCCCATAGATTTTGGAAAGTTATGTTTTTATTTTCATTTGTTTTCAGGCATTTTCTGATTTTTTTCTTTGATTTATCTGTTCACCCATTGGTTTTTTAGTAGCATGCTCTTTGTGTTTTTCTCATTTTTCTTACTGTAATTAATTTTTATTTTCTTACCTTTGTAGTCAGAAAAGATGCTTGATGTAATTTACATCATCTTAAATTTGTTGAGACTTGTTTTGTATCCTAGCATGTGATCTATCCTGGAGAATATTCTACGTGCACTGAAAAGTATGTGTATTCTGCTGTTTTGGGGTGGATTGCCCTGTAGCTATCTATTAAGCCATCTGGTCTAATGTGTCATTTAAGGCCACTGTTGCCTTTTTGATCTTCTGTCTGGATGATGTCTTCATTGATGTAAGTGGTGTGTTAAAGTCCCCTACAATTATTGTGTTACTTGTTAATTTCTCCCTTTATGTCTGTCAATACTTGTTTCATATATTTATGTGTGCCTATATTAGGTGCATACATATTTACAAATGTTACAGCCTCTTCTTGCATTGATCCCTTTATCATTATATAGTTTTTTTCCTTTGTCTTTTATTACAGACCTTGTTTTAAGTCTACTTTGTCTGATATGAGTATTGTTATTCCACCTTTCTTTTTATTTCCATTTGCATGAAATACCTTTTTCCATCCCCTCACTATTAGTCTGTGTGGTCTTTAGCTCTGAAGTGAGTCTCTTGTAGGTAGCATATAGAAGGGCCTTTTTTTTTTTATCCAATCATCCACCCTATGTCTTTTGATTGGAGCATTTAAACCATTGACATTGAGAGTCATTATTCATAGGTGTGTATAATTGTTTGTTTTTGTCACTTGTTTTCTGGTTGATTTTGTAGTTTTTCTCTGTTATTTTCTTCTTCCTTTAGTCTCTTCCTTTGTGGTTTGATGATTTTCTTTAGTGTCATATTTATGTTTCTTTCTCTCTTGTTTTTGTGCGCCTGTTGTAGGTTTTTTATTTGTGGTTACCATGGAGTTCAAGTATGTTGACCTATAATTGTATCTGTGTATTTTAAACTGATAGTAATTTAAAGTCAAACATATTCTAAAAGCTCTATGTTTTTTTATCCCCCCTCCACACATTTGTGTTTTTGATGTCATATTTTACATCTTTATGTCTGTTCCTTAACTATTTATTGTAATTTTAGCTGGTTTTACAATTTTTGTCTTTTAACCTTCGAACTAGCTTATTTAAGTGGTTGATTCACAGCTTTTACTATGTTTTTGCCTTTGCCAGTGGGATTTTTCCTTTCCTATAATTTCTTATTTCTCATTGTAGTCTTTTCTTTTTCACTTAAGACCCTTTAACACTTCTTATAAGGTTAGCTTAGTATTGTTGAACTCTTTTAGTTTTTGTTTGTCTGAGAAGCTGTTTATCTCTCCTTCAATTTGGAATGATAGCCTTGCTGGGTAGAATATTTTAGGTTGTAGGTTTTTCCCTTTCAGCACTTTAAGTATATCATGACACTCTCTGCCTGCCTGGAAAGTTTCTGAAGAAAAGTCAGCCCTCAGCCTTATGGGAGTTCCCTTGTATATGACTCTTTTTCTCTCGTTACCTTTAGAATTCTCTCTTTATCTTTGACATTTGCCACTTTAATTATGATATGTCCTAGTGTGGCCTCTTTGGGTTAATATTGTTTGGAGCCCTCTTTGTTTCCTGTATCTGGCCATCTGTTTCCTTATTCAGGTTTGGGAAGTTTTCAGCCATGATTTCATCAGATATATTTTCTAAGCCTTTTTATCTCTCTTCTTCTGGGACCGTTATAATGCAAATGTTAGTGCACTTGTTGTTGTCCCAAAGGTCCCTTAAACTATTCTTATTTTTAAAATTTGCTTTTCTTTTTGCTATTCTGATTGAGTGATTTCCATTATTCTATCTTCCAGCTTGCTCATATATTCTTCTGTATCACACAATCTGCTGTTCATTCCCTCTAGTGAATTTTTCATTTCAATTATTGTATTCTTCAGCTCTGACTGGTACTTTTTATATTTTTTTAGTTTTCATTAAGATTCTCACTGCGTTCACCTATTCTTTCCTAGTTTAGTTAGCATTCTTATTACTATTGCTTTGAACTCTTTATCAGGTAAATTATTTATCTCTTCTTCATTAGGGTTTTTTTCCAGGTTTTTTCCTTGTTCTTTCATTTGAAACATATTCCTCTGTCTTCTCATTTTGTTTAACTTTCTCTATCTTCATGAAATTATGTGAAACAGTCATCTATCCTGGTCTTGAAGGTGTGTACTTGTGTGGAAGTGTCCCTGTGCAGTCTGAGTGTGCCCAGGGGCTTTGGTGGGAGAGCTGGATCTGAAGTGAGCATAGGCTGTGTCTTCCCTGGGGGTGTGCTGGCAGCTGCAGCCTTGGTGGGAGGTAGGGTTAAAGTTGGAGGGGCCAGATTCAGAACCAGGTGTAAGCCCTGGGGCTTCTTTTGTGTTCAATGGCCTCATCAAGGATGGGGTGGACCCAAGGGCCTGGAGCAGGAATCTTGAGGGAGTTGGGTTTCTCCCAGGTGTGATGGAAGTCTCTGACTTGATTTGGGGTATGGCTGGGTCTGAGGACTTGGGACTGCAATTCTGTGCTGGCTTCAGTTTTTCCCCTGGTGTGCATGCCTTGGTTAGAGGCTAGTTGTGACCAGAAGAGGTGGTGCCACACCACTGATCTATCTTTGCATCCTCCCCAGTATGTGTAGGTATGGGTGCTCCTGCTATGGCAGTGTCCACTTGGAGTTAGTTTAGCTTCCTCCTGGATATGTGTATTAAAGTGCTTGCTGGCAACAGCAGCCTCCACCTTAGTAGGGAGCAGCACTGGAGAAAGAGGGGCTGGAGTAGGAGCCTGGTGCAGGCTTGGGTAGGGGAGCACACTGATGTGGTCCTGGCAAGCTGACCAGAGTCCCAGACAGTTTTTAATCTGCTGCCTCCGTGTTGTGACTGGGAGTAAGCAAGTCTGTGCCTGTACTCTTAAAGAGCAGAGTCTTGTTTCTTTTGTTGTTGTTTTTGTTTTTTCTTTTTTTTAAATAGCCCTCCAGAAAGCCCCACTGGTTTTCATGGTTTTCAAACCAGCTAAGGGGCTTGTCGTCCTTGTGTTGGACTCCAGGGTCAGGTGCCTAATATGTGTCTTGAACCCTTTGCTCCCCATGGAGGATCCCTGAGCCTGTGATATCTCCTTCCTCTTCTGTGTCCCCCTCCAGGGGTGTGGGTCCTGACCAGATTGCTCCTCCTTCCTTCCTACCAGGCTCTGTGTGAATCTTTGTTTACAGCCCTGGTTATAGATTAGTTATCCTTCTAGTCCTCCTGTTGATTTCAGTGAGAGTCGCTCTATATGTAGCTGTGGTTTTGATGTGTTTGTGAGGGAAGATGAGCCCAGTGTCTTCCTACTCTTCCACCTTGATCTTTCCAAAATTGTTTTTGAGGTGTATCCATGTTGTTGCCGACAGATATAATTCATCAATTTTAACATCATTGCATGTTTATTTATCCATTTTCATGCAAAGGATGCTGTTTTTGCTTTTATTCAATTTTTAAAAATATTGTAATAAACATATATGTCAATTGGGGCACTTACACAAGAGTTTCTCCATGATCCATACCTAGAAGTAGAATTGTTAGTTCCTTTTTACCCATATTCTCCCTTGGTGTTACAGGAACTATGACACTTCGCCTTTTGAGATGATATTAAGTTGTTTTCCATTTTTGTGTTTATTTACTTTTTCATGTTTACTGCTGAAGTTGAGTTTTTCATATATTGGGCATTTGGTTTACTTCTGTGTGCATTGAATATTCATAACTGTGTCCAGTTTTCTCTTGGGTTGTTTTTATTTTGGTTAGTGATTTCAAAGACTGGTTTAAATTATGGAAAAATTATTTGTTGGTATTGTGCTTTGTGGCTTGTCTTTTCACTTTTTTATTCTGTATTTCATTATAAGGAAGTTTTCATTGCAGTGTAATCATATTTATAAATCTTTTCTTTTGAATTTGGTTTGCTCGTCTTGTTTCTTGTTTAAAAATTATTTTCCTCCCCAGCATCACACAGATATTCCTCACCACTTTTTTCAAAAAATTTTCAGTCTGGCTTTTCACATTTATGACCTTATTCAATAAATAATCCATATTTTTAGTACTCAATTTTGCCAAATTTTTGCATTTGCTATTTTTTCAAATAAAATGTTTTGGAGTTTTATCTCTAATTTTTGTTATTTGCTATTTAATAATTATTGTCATTTTAAATTTTGTCTTATTTTGATTATCTTCTTTTGATTTGCTCTTTTTCTTTTTCCTTACTTTTTGAGTTGGGAAGTTTATTAATTCTGTGTTTGTTCTTTTCTGATATAAGCATTTAAGACCAAAGATTTATGAAACTACTGCTTTACCTACATTTAACAAGTTTGGACACATTGTATTTTCATTGTTAATTTACTTCTAAATATATTTCAGTCTCCATTATAACTTATTTGGTCCATGAGTTAATTGAAAGATTCTGAATGATTATCTTTATCCAAATATTTTGGGAAGTGGACATTAGCTTTCTACTGTTGATTTCTAACTTTTAAATTTAACTGACTTTTGGTCAATTCTATGTGATTCAGAGTCTTGGGTATTTCTTGTGATAACTTGTATAATCTATTACTTGGTAAATTTTTTTAAAAAATTTATTTATATTTATTTTTGGCTGTGTTGGGTCTTCGTTTCTGTGCGAGGGCTTTCTCTAGTTGTGGCAAGCGGGGGCCACTCTTCATCGCGATGTGCGGGCCTCTCACTATCGCGGCCTCTCTTGTTGCGGAGCACAGGCTCCAGATGCGCAGGCTCAGTAGTTGTGGCTCACGGGCCTAGTTGCTCCACGGCATGTGGGATCTTCCCAGACCAGGGCTCAAACCTGTGTCCCCTGCATTAGCAGGCAGATTCTCAACCACTGCACCACCAGGGAAGCCCCAATTACTTGGTAAATTTTTTATGTTTCCCTTGTAGGCAGTAGTCAGTAGTGCTTTTTTTTTTTTTTTTTTTTTTAATGATATTCTTGTCTGCTTACATTCTTTTTATGTATGTATGTATGTATGTATGTATGTATGTATGTATGGCTGTGTTGGGTCTTCGTTTCTATGCGAGGGCTTTCTCTAGTTGTGGCAAGCGGGGGCCACTCTTCATCGCGGTGCGTGGGCCTCTCACCATCGCGGCCTCTCGTTGCCGCGCACAGGCTCCAGACGCGCAGGCTCAGCAATTGTGGCTCACGGGCCGAGCTGCTCCGCGGCATGTGGGATCTTCCCAGACCAGGGCTCGAACCCGCGTTCTCTGCATTGGCAGGCAGATTCTCAACCACTGCGCCACCAGGGAAGCCCAGTAGTGCTTTTTAACAAAATATTTCCAGATCTTTCCAATTGTTATGAAACTTGTATTGTACTGTATTTCTAAGTGTCTGTAATCACCATGACTCAGTGTTTAATTGCATTGTTATTGGGTTGGCCAAAGGGTTCTTTCAGTTTTTTCCATAAGATGGCTTTAGTAGCATTCAGTTGTCTTTAACTTAATTCAAAACAATTTTGTTAGATTGTATGTGACAGCTGTCATATCAGCATGCATTAAAAAAAAAAGACATCAAAATTGGTGAATTTTTGTGTAACCATTCTAATATTGAAGAGGGAAGAAGAAAAGTAACATTTTCAGCATATTATGCTTTATTATTTAAAGAATGGTAAAAACGCAACTTAAATGCAAAAAAAGATTTGTGCAGTGTATGGAGAAAGTGCTGTGACTGATCAAATGTGTCAAAAGTGGTTTGCGAAGTTTTGTGCTGGAGATTTCTCGCTGGATGATGCTCCACAAGTCAGGTAGACCAGTTGAAGTTGATAGCAAACAAATCGAGACGTTAATTAAGAACAATCAATGTTATACCACATGGGAGATAGCCAACATACTCAAAATATCCAAATCAAGCGCTGAAAATCATTTGCACCAGCTTGGTTATGTTCATCTCTTTGATGAACATTTTTTTCTCTTAACTTATGGTTCCACATAAATAAAGTGAAAAAATCCTTCTTGACTGTATTTCCACATGCAATTCTCTGCTTAAACGTAATGAAAACGTTCCGTTTTTAAAACAAATTGTGACAGGTGATGAAAAGTGGGTACTGTACAATAATGTGGAATGGAAGAGATGGTGGGGCAATTGAAATGAACCACCATCAACCACACCAAAGGCCAGTCTTCACCCAAAGAAGGTGATGTTGTGTATATGGTGGGATTGGAAGGGCGTCCTCTATTATGACCTCCTTCTGGAAAACCAAACAATTCATTCCAACAAGTACTGCTCCCAATTAGACCAACTGAAAGCAGCACTCAACAAAAAGTGTCCAGAAATAGTCAGCAGAAAACACATAATCTTCCATCAGGATAATGCAAGACTGAATGTTTCTTTGATGACCAGGCAGAAACTATTACAGCTTGGCTGGAAGTTTCTGATTCATCCGCCGTATTCACCAGACATTGCGCCTTCAGATTTCCATTCATTTCGGTCTTTACAAAATTCTCTTAATGGAAAAAAACTGTCAATTCTCTGGAAGACTGTAAAAGGCAACTGGAACAGTTCTCTGCTCAAAAAGATAAAACGTTTTGGGAAGATGGAATTATAAAGTTGCCTGAAAAATGGCAGAAGGTAGTGGAACAAAAGGGTGAATACGTTGGTCAATAAAGTTCTTGGTGAAAATGAAAAATGTGTCTTTTATTTTTACTTAAAAACCGAAGGCACTTTTTGGCCAACCCAATATGTGGCACCTGCATAAAATACATTTTTGTTGTGTTAACCCACTGAGATTTTGATTCTTTTTGTTACTGCAAGATTATGAACCAATCCTGATTTGTGGATATGGGGTGATGATGTTAGAATCCTGCTATTACTCGGATGTCCAACCATGTATCTAATGATTATGTAGCACTAGGAGAAGTGGTTGAAAATCCAAACAATATTAGCATGTATTAGTTGTTATTAGCTGTTCTTATCAAGCTATTATGAAAGAGACTCAAAGAGCGTGTGCTTATAAAATATATTTTATCTTATCATTTGGCACAGGGTTCCATTCTAGTCCATCAGATCAACTTGTTAATTGTGTTGTTGAGATCTTCTATATTTTTACTAATTTCTGTCTGGTTGAGCTATTACTTTCTGAGATGATTATTTAAAAATCCCTTACCATGTGAAAGGTAAACATTTCTTGAACAGAACCTAATAAGTATTAAGCAAAAACATTCTTAACAAATTACCTGTTAATAGAATTACACATTTCTGTCAGTCAAAAAACACCAATAAAATCGTAAAAAAGGCAAGCCAGAGAGTAGAAAAAAAGATTTTCAATACAAAGAGCAAATACTTCAGATCTACAATACTCAAAACTTCCTGTTGTTGTTAGACCACCACCACCACCAACAACAACAACAAAAAACAGACAACAAAAAAAGTCAAACCAAAAGAAAAAATGTGTGAAGACTTATGGACACTTTACCAAAAAGGATATTCAAATAGCCAATAAACATTTGAAAAGGTTCTTAAGGAAATGCAAATCAAAATCACAATAAGAAATTATTATACATGAAAAACGGTACAAGTGAAAAAATAAAAAATACTCTCTTGCCCTGCTGCTGGGAGTGTAAATTTGTACAACCTCTTTGCGAAACTGTTTGCAGTATCGATTAAAGCTCAAAATATGCATATACTATGACCGGACTATCCCAGTCACACAATAATAATCTTTGAGGATCCCAGCTTTATGTAAAGGAAACTCTCTGGACTAGCTAGGCTACTCATAGGGCTCATCTCATTTGTTTGCCCTCTCTCAGGAAGAACTGTTCTGTGTTGCCTGTTGTCCAATATCTTAAAACCACTGTTTCAAACATTTAATTAGTTTTTAGTATTTCAAGGCAGGAGTTTAAACTGGTTCATACTGCTCATCCATCTTGGCTGAAAGATGATGTCATGTGTGACTTTTTGTTGGCTAACTGCTCTGGCCATTTCATCCCCTGCTGGGTCACAGAACATGTAGCTGCAGTTGTCCTAGTAAGCACACCTGTGCTATGATGTCTGTCTCAGTTCCAGGAATTTTTGCCAATAATCTGAAACACTTCAAACCCATGCATAGTTGGTTTGTGATTTTTGATTTTTTCTATTCTTTTTCCAGGAGTTAGACAGGAAATTAAAAATTTTTCCTTCCACATAATTTGATTTTTTAAAAATCTCTTTATTATAAACCCATGTTCACATTTCCCCAAATGGAAATGTAAATCCTAGCTGATAATTGTATTTCAGTTTGGGAGTTTGCAATGAGACCACATATTTGAACTTGCTTTCCTTGTGTTTTCATATGTTGATTACAGCAGAAAATGCTATTCTTGTGTATTACTAAATTTTATGATAAAACTCTCTAAAACACTTGGGACTGCTTATTAAGATGCTATGAAACTAAAGCTGTTCTTTAACTTAAAATTTTTATGAAAATGAGTAAGCTACTAAAATGTGTGATGGTCCAAATGTAAAACAACGGTAGTTTAATTTCCCTTTAAAATCAGTTTTTTACATCTTACTTTATTCAGCAAAGAACCAAAAGGTGCATTCTTCTGATATTTTGTTTCTGTTGCTCTTGTGGAAGCAGTATGTATGTAATCAGGGTACCATTAAATAGCCATAGTAATTAAAAGTGACTCAGATAGAAACTTACTAAAGAACCTGCATTTAAATATTTTTAAATTTTTTATACAATTTTTAAAGGTGACTTTCCATTTACAGTTTTTACAAAATATTGGGTATATTCCCTGTGTCATACAGTACATCCTTGAGTCTGTCTTACACCCAGTAAGCTGTACCTCCCACACCCCCATTTTTTTTAACTTCACCCCTTTGTTTAGCAAGGCACTGGTTGGCAAAATGATTGAGTAGCTAAAGTTGATTTTTTGGTTCACTCCCATTAATTTCACCTCTTCTTCTTTATTTTACCTCTGAGGTAGCCTGCAGCTCATGTGCCTTTCCAGGATGTTAGCACCCGCGGCCACGGAAGTTGACATTGTCCTTTTAGGTTCTCTTACTGCCTTCTTCTCTACAAAGTATTCAATAGTATATATTGAATCTCATAAGCATAGTTCAAAGTTAGTTGTTACTAATGGTTTAACATAGGGTCAGCTACTTAGTTTTTTAGGCCATACAGTCTCCGTTGCACCTACTCAACTCTGTCATTGTGACACAAAAACAGCTCTAGGCACTATGTAAATGAATAGGTGAGGCTGGTACCATTAAAACTTTATGTATAAAAATAAGCAGTGGGCCAGATTTGGCCTGTGGCCATAATTTGCTGAACACCAGTTCAATACGTTATCCTTCCCAAAGCAGTATGTTGGAATTTTAACAAAGACCTCCGGGAAACCCTGTAACTCAAATTTTAAAAGTGGGCTTTCATGTGGCAATTTCAGGTCCATTAATAGAACTGTAGGTCATATATATTTTAAGCCCTTCAGCATCCAAAGCAAATTGTGTTACTAAATAGATGCATATGCATATGAGGAGTGCCTCATGAAAAAAACTGTTTTCACAGTTTTTCATATTTAGTATAGGCACTATATGAGAGTTTAATGTCCACTGCAATTAAAGCAATACTGAAAAAGAGCAAGGCTGGTTTTTATTAACTTTCGAAAGCATTGTCAACTGATGATTATGATACTTGAGAAACATTTAAAAATAAGAGAAAGTATGTAATGGTCAGATATGGGAGTCTGGTAAATTACTTAGTCTCTCATTTAAAGGAAGCCTCATTATTTTGCAAAATTATTTTCTAATATGGATATGTACCCATGTTGTCTGAGTGGAGATCTACCCTAAAATATCCAAATGAAGATCCATACATAAACCATAAGTCTCGATGGGATGAAGGAACATGAGAATGATTTTCTTTTTTTTTTTTTTTTTTAAAGCAGTGGTATTTTTTTTTTTTTTTTTTTTTTAATGAGGATCTTGAATCAGATGCGTATGTCTGATTGATTGATTGATTGATTGATTTTGGCTGTGTTGGGTCTTCGTTTCTGTGCGAGGGCTTTCTCCAGTTGTGGCAAGCGGGGGCCACTCTTCATCGCGATGCGCGGGCCTCTCTCGTTGCGGAGCACAGGCTCCAGACACGCAGGCTCAGCAGTTGTGGCTCACGGGCCCAGCCGCTCTGCGGCATGTGGGATCTTCCCAGGCCAGGGCTCGAACCCGTGTCCCCTGCATTAGCAGGCAGATTCTCAACCACTGCGCCACCAGGGAAGCCCGAGAATGATTTTCTGTTAACTAACTTTGAAAAATACTGTCATTGTA
Organism: Balaenoptera acutorostrata; assembly: GCF_949987535.1. Taxonomy (NCBI): domain Eukaryota; kingdom Metazoa; phylum Chordata; class Mammalia; order Artiodactyla; family Balaenopteridae; genus Balaenoptera; species Balaenoptera acutorostrata. The sequence goes on from NC_080070.1 coordinate 55,113,513, forward strand.
ATTTCTCCTTAACAAAGGAGCAGTTCTCTACTGGTTAATGTTTTTGTATCTGTGGCTATATGTAGACTGTAAAATTGCATTTCTTTCTTTCTTTTTTTTTTTCCAATTCTAGTCAAATTTCAATTTTAGTCAAATAAAACTAAAACCATTTTACTAAAAAGTCATGTGATGGATTTTGAAGACTATGTTCAAAGGACAGATCCATGGTTTCAGGTGATTTGGGGGAAAAAAAATCAGTCAACCGCTGTTTTCTGCCATACTGTCACTTCTAGTTCTTTAAGTCTCTTTGTGTTGGTAGCTTTGCAGTAAAATATTTTTATTTTACTGAGATATATTTGGCCATTGCAATGACATTCTTTTCTTGGCTAAATCCTGGTAACTTAATAAGTTTCTTGAAACTACATACAAGAATTGAAAGTATTATTAAACCGTTTAGAACATTTTTAGGAAGCATATTCAAAGATTATTGTGGTCACTAGGCAGGAACATTCCCTTTCTTATGCCAGTAAGAATTCTATGAGCTTTTATAATACCAGGTAGGTCAGGATCTCAAGTAATTTTTCAAGTCATTTCACAGTAATTCCAAAGTTATGCATTTATTCTTGAAATTAATAGCACATCATAAATCCTGACTTTCATTTTTACTTAATAACTCATGCCTTCATTTTTTCAACACATGCATGTTGAACCTACTATGTGTTAAGATTTGGGAAGTCAAGGATGAACAAATTAGATGTAATTTCTGCCCTGATAAAATTAACATGCAAGCTGGGTGAATCAGACACTAAACAAGTAGAAATATATATATATATATATATATATATAATAATTTCAAATACATACTAAACAGATACATATGCGTATAATAAGTGCCTCATGAAAGAAACTGTCTTTTCACAGTTTTTCATATTTACTATGAGCTCTATATGTGGGTTTAATGAAGGAAATGACCATGTGGCATTAAAGAGTGACAGTTATTGGACCCTGTACCAACCAACAAATGAGGATCCCAGCAATTCCTCTGCTAAGGAAAAGTGCAAAACATGAAGCAGTATGTCATTGATACTCTGTTTTCTAAGGAGTTTTCCTAAGGAACAGAAATTTCCTAAGAAATAAGGCTATTTCATAACAGAAGTAACCTGTAGAATGAAAAACTATTTCAAATTTGTAAACTCACATCAAAATGGTTTATGATTAACTTTAGTTTTTCAAGTTTCTCAGCTCTCTAATCCCATGGATATGCCCACAATAATCCTTTACTCTTATAAATTCAAATTTGAGAAACCCTTAGGTCCCTCACCCCATTGCTGCTCTGAGTGGGAGGCTGCGAGTCAGAGGGGAGGGGCCACAGGACATCTTCCCCCCCTGGTTGACAGGTGGTAAGTTTCTCTGTAAATCTGACATCAAGGGATGGAGACTAAACTCCCACAGAATTGTTTCTTTTGCAATGTCAGGCTTCCGTGTACCCGGGCCACTCTTCTGAAATGGAAACAAGATTCAGGGCTTTCATCTCACTTCTGATTTAACTATACTCCATATTAGTCCATGTGTGGAAAATGGTGGTCACTCCGGAGAGCTTATTCTTACTGTTCCTCTGGATATTTAAACACCTGCATAGCACTCCCAAATCCAACTTAATGCCTAAACTTAACAGGTGAAAGAAGGAAGCACTGTGAAAAAGTCACACCTCTGCAAGGGTATGAAACACAGAATGGCAAGTATATCAAATGGTACTGCATTTTTCTACAAGTAACAGACAGCCTGGAAAGCAGTGGTTTAAATTACAAATCAGTCTATTTTCTTCTTGTAAATAAGAAGTAGGCAATCCACTTGTTGATCTCATGGAGTCATCAAAATCCAGTTTCCCTCAAGCTTTCTGTTCAGCCTTCCTTAGCGCATAGTTTTCATTCTCAAGTTCTCCCCTCGGTTATTCTCAAAATTTCAGAATTTTACACTGACGTTGAACAAAATGCAACCAATGTTTACTTTTTCAAGAAAGTAAAATGCCATTGGATGCTATATAGTCACAAAACTTTCTGAAGTCCGGAGAACGCCAGGGAGCAAAGAGAGAAAGAACATACTGCTTTACTTATATTCGACATCAGTGTTGTCTGAGACTTGACAAAGCATAGCACTGGCTTCTGAGGAACCAAAAGGCAGAGCCTTGAAAGCTTGCAGGACTAGAGAGGGAGGAGAGGGAGGCAATGTGAGAAGAATGCTGCCCATAGAAACTTGTGATGGCAAAGAAGGAAGGACAGATGGTGGTGCCTCCTTCCTGCCAGACTGAGGTGAACATTTAGGATCCCCGTATAATTGACACTGACATTGTGCATGGTGAGGCAGCCTCATCGGCTGGAGGGAAGGAAGGTCCTTCCTCCCTACTTAATCTTCCCTAACACCAACCCAGGGGTTTGGGGGCACCTTTTATAACTCCCTGAGGGTGGAGGTCTAGGCTAACCACTTGACCTTTGCTGGGGTGAGTAGGGGTGGGAATCCACAGGTTTTTTTCTGCAATGTTTGGCTGGAGTAAAGTGGTTATTGTCTAAAAGTTTTCTTTAGCTAGACTGCCCTAGACTGTTCCTTTGGCTAAAGAGAGCGGACTTCTCTGGTGCTTTTGTAGTGCACACTGTTGACATTTCCAGATTGTGGATTCTTCAGCTCCCAGTCCGGGATATGTGGGGCCAAGAGAAAACCCACGAACACGCCACTGTGTTGTTCCTCAGGTTGCAAGTTTCCTAGCCAATTTGCCTTGTTTCCTCTACCTTTTGGCATCTTCTCATGACTGTTTTATATATAATGTCCAGGATTTCCCATTGTAGTTAGTGGGAGAAAGAGGGAAAAGTACATTTACTACATCTTCTTGGAAACAGAAGTTGGCTAGAGCCATGCACATTTTTTATTTCTGGCATGTAGATGTATTGAATGTTGAAAAAAAATTTAAACTTTTTTCCATAGAAGTTCCTTTTATTTAACCCAATATATTCAGAAAACCTCAGAAATTCAAAATGTTGTTAATTTCAATATACTTGTGCCAGTATAACTTACGTTCTATGTAAGTTGAAAAACTTACCACTAAACATAATATTTCAGGTCTTCAAAAGAGCTCCCCCTACCCCCAAAGCTAATGGCAAGTCCAGGACATGAATATTGAGAATATTTGAAACAGATTACGTATATTTAAATACATGAAAGAAGCCATTTTTAGCGCTCAGTATTTCTTACAGATTGTCTCCTGTTTTGCTCTCAAGTTGACTCCCCGCAAGAGAAATTCTTTGTCGTTAGCCGCAGGATAGAAGAGTTGAGGTTAAGTTCACTAAAGGAAATTTGCCATCATCCATTTGCACACTCAACTGATTTCAGAATGTTTCATTGAGGGCCAAAATGCCCTCATTCTAATGCCATGCTTGACCTTTAAAAAGAATGACGTGCTTTATTTGTTCTGAGGTGCATTTTTCCTCCACACATTACCGTCTCTTGAAATCAAGTGCCTCTTGCAATCATGATGGGGTAATGACTGTCATTGCCTACACACGTGCACTGCAAGATCAAAAGGTGTAGACTGGGCGTCAGTGGCTTAGAAGAGAATCTCAAAGACAATACTGTAGCCCTCTTTTATTTCCTAGGAAGCAAATAGCTGTAAGATGGCTAAATGTGGTCATGCAGAGGGTTATGCTTTATTCCCAAACCCAGAAAACAAGCAGGCTAGCTGTATTCAGCTGCAAAGCCACCTTAGGAATTATCTCTAATGACTTTTAGTACTTGTAAGATTACTTTAAGAAGTCCTGTGCCACCAACCCTTTTGATGGAGCAGAGGTAGATATTTTGTGGGAAAATATGGACATTCATTACTCTAGATAGAAAAGGGATTCCAAATTTCAAACTCTAAACTTGAAAAATATTTTAGGAAAATCTTAACCAATTTATTTCACTTATGTTTTTATGCATGCATAGAAGTAATATGTGATAAAATTCCATGCAAACATATCTCTCAGTAAGTATAAAGTAAAATTTTGTGATAAGAAAATGTGACATAGTTCAATTGTCAGTGTGGGTTTCTTTCATAGTTCTTAATAATGGACAGGTTCTTTGATAGCATTTTAGAATATATATTATGATATTAATAGTAATATATGCATAATTTATTGTATATAATATATATATTATATAGTACAAGCATACCCATTTTAGATGCCAGTAATTTAAGTTACAAATATTAAAAAATTATTAATCTGCAGCAGTTCTCAAAGGCTTTACTACGTGAATGCTATGTTGAATTTTTAAAATAATGTTATAATATTCAGATTTTCTACACATTTTTTTCTTATAGATCCTCTTACTGAGACACCTTGGAAAATGGTTTGGATAATATTGTTCTAGCTTCTTTTATGTTACGGTGCTCCCATATATATTCTAATTTTCTATACACTGTAGTATTTAGCATAGTAACAGAGATCATATTCTTTGTTAATATTTTCCTCAACATCTGTGATAAATTGTTATTTATGTTAGAAAGGTTTTTAAACATAATTTTATTAACCTATAAGACGTAAATAAGCCTAGATACATAGTAGTTGTTCAATAAATCCCCAACCAATAGGATCACACAATAGTTTCCTTTCCACCATGCTCAAGAGAGGAAACCTAGCAATGGTTTGTTGGAGGGAGCGTCCTTTGCTGGGGCTGTTACACATGTTATACTATATATCACCCTTCTATACTTATCACTTCATTAAGTCTATGAAAAATCAATCCTTGTATCTAAAATAACCAGTAGAACAAAAATTCAAACTGAGGCCCTTTGAGTGCATTTTCTTTCCAAATTATATTGATTATCATTTTAATCTAGCACCTTTTTTCATGTTGCTAAAGTATTTTGAATCATGTAGGAGATTTATTTTCTTCTGACATTTCTTTGTCATTCTCTAGGTGAATGTCTCTTTTAGTCACATTTCCCTTGGACCCAAATTCCCAAACGATGGAATTATTCTTGTAGCAGTTTCCATTGACTCACTGAAATGTCTGCTACATGCATGTTGAATGACAAAATGCAAATGTGACATATTTGTCAAAGAATCAAAAGGAGAGAAGGTGAACAATTAAAAAGAAAAACTTTGCATAAGATGGATGTCTATCAGATGTTCTCCAGCATCATGATTAAATTTTCCATGTTCAAAGAAGGTCGAAAGGGACTAGACAAGAAATATTTTGTACAAGGAAATAGTCACCTCTTGGAAGCACATTTAAATGTTTTTAAAGCACATCTTTAAAAACATTACACAGAAAATACAAAATTATAAGTGATTCACTTTTTGTTATTATAGAAAGGTACATTTTGGTGGGTAGTAAAAGTGTTGGGCTTCTTTCCCCTCAAATAATAAACTTATCATATGAAGTATTTGGTTTATTCATAGTGGCTCATGATGGGACTCAAGTTATTCAGTTATTTTTCCAGAAAAAGTAAACAATCGTTCATTTAAAACAGGGAGTTGAATAGGTGAAGCATAAATAAGAAGGAAAGTACAGGCAGTGAAGCCCTCAACTTTCAAAGCACTGGGTTTTCTCTTTCATTTTCTTCTCTCCCCCACAACTCCCTTCTCGCTCTCCCCACCCACTCTGTATTTCTACTCTCTACCTTTCATTCTGAGGACTGCTCATTATTCTTTTTTAAATGCCAAGGGCCATTCCAACCTTATTAAGTGGAAACTTGACCGATAGCAATGAAAAGGTCACTTGTAATTCAGGCTACAAGTGATAAAAATTTAGGGGTTAAGATCAACAGAGACTGGGAGGAAAATTGAAAAAATAGAAATAAAGATTTATAGACACGAGGCTATTCAAAGAAGACCAATCCCTGCCAGTTGCTGAGAAATCAAATTGATGACCAGAAAATAAGATCAGATTAAGAAATATGAGGTTGGTAGGGTCACCTGAGGCACAGGCTGGGGACGGGACACTGAGATATATTTTTAGTCGACTATGAAGGGTTTGGGAATGGATAACTCTGAAATCCTTTTACACTACATCACAATATGTCACATATTCCTTGAGAAACTCAATTACCAAACATCCCAGACAACATGAGTGGCTCTTGCTGAAGTGAGAAAAACTTTGAAAGTGACATGAAATGCTAAATTGGCTTTCAGTGTTCAAGATAGTATTTTATAAGTAGCCTAAACCCTGATTTTCTTCAGCACAAGAAGCTCATATCTACAGGCAACTACCCGTGACCTGTGAAAGGTAACTAAGTAGATTTTAAAAAGGTTTAAGATTGTTCTGAGCCCTTAAAATGAGCACAGACATGCTTTTTTACTTGTAATTATTTAAGGTCTCTTCTTTTTTAGTTTATCCTTCCTCACCTTTAATTCACCTGGGAGAAGCACTTAGGAACTACCCAAAAGTAAACAAGTACAGGAGGTATATAGATTGAAGGACTGCTTATGAAGGAAAGTGGGAAAGAGGTTTTTGTTTTGTTTGGGTTTTGTTTTTTTTTTTAAGGGATGGAACCAAATAGAATTTTTGAAATAAATAAATAAATATTTTGAAATAAATACAGTAGGTAACATTCAAATTCAAATCTTGGTATGTAGTAAGAACTATTCTAACTTTTGATATAGGGACTTTGATTATTATACCCACTTTACAGGTGAGGAAACAGAAGACTAAGAGAGAATAACTACCCAGGTCTGAGCTGAGCCAGGCTTTGAGTTCAGGAAATGTAGCTTCTGGGCCTTGAGCAACTATGTTGTACTGCCTCATGAGCAAATACTTCCTCCTCTTAATTAATAAAAATAGACTGGGGACTACTAACTGTGGTAAAAAAGAGCTGCTGAAATGTGCTGTGCTTTGCCCTTTTCCAAGCTTTACTTATGTTACATTATTTAACTCTTCAAACAACTCTAAAAGGTACTTATGGTCATTATCTCTGTTTGAGAGGATGGACCTGAGCTTCTATGAGGTTAAGTAACTTGACCTAGGCCAGTGGTTTTCAATTTTGAATGTACACAATCATTGCCTTGAAAGTTCATTAAAATACAGTTTCCTGAGCCCCAACTCTGGAACTTCTGATTCAATAGGCCCAGGATATAGCCAAGATTTGCTGACGTTCCTGGTCAGAGGACCACACTTTGAGAACTACTGCTCTAGGTAATAATGTTAGCAATTGAACCCAGACAGTCTACGTTCTGAGCCCTTAATTTTATCAACACATGAGCCAATAGAAGTTTTGTGATATTTATTAAGTCCATATTGATTGATATATCCTTTCTGGATGAGAGTACCTGCCAATTGACCCCTACATTTTGCTCCAGCTCCTACTGGGGCTCCAGCTGCTTCCTGGCTTCTTGATATACCTTCTTTTCTAGTCCCTTTGGCTCTGGAGATGATAAATCTTACCATGTCAGGATGACCGGGTGCCTCAGTATTGTTTCTTTGTCATTGCTTTGCATTAACATATCTTAGTTTGAGCCATCCTGATGCTGAATCTGGCCTCTGTACCTCAACACCGAATTAAATCTCAGAGACAGAGTTTTGGGCTGAAGTAGAAAAGAATAGCTGTATTGCTTTGCCAGGCAAAGGGGGCCACAGTGGGCTAATGCCCTCAAAACTGTGTGTCCCGACCTGGAGAGGGTAGAGGAGTGTTATAGTAATGGTTCAAAGAGGAGGGCATGATCAGTTTGTGGACATTCTTTTGATTGGTTGGTGGTGAGGAGGTTAGGAGCCAGCATCATCAACCTTCCAGTTCCAACTGCTCTGGGGTCTATGTGTTTGTGGGCAGCAAACAGTTAACTTCTCCCACCTGGTGGGGGTTACGGTATCTGCAAAACAGCTCAAAGATATTGTTATGTATATCCCTTGAGGGGGAACCAGGACCCCGCCCCAAGGCTGCACTATTGTTTCTTGACTGTTCCTCCCTTGTCTCCACTTCCCCTCCCTTCCCTGATTAACAGCTGTTTGAACCTGCCCTTTGGAATTCAGGGAAGGTCATGAGGCTGAATGAAGCCTATTTCCTGTAATCAAGAAATGGGAGACACAGAACGGCTTTCGGCTTTTGTGCCCAGGAGCCCCACAGGGTCCTGCTTGGTTTCAATCCTTTTCCTGCAAAGACCTACTGGACACAAATAATCCCTGCTTCATGAGTTTTTTGTAAGGTTTAACTAAGTTAATACATGTAAAATATGTAGCACTGTGCATAGTTTATAGTAAACCTTCAAAAAATTGTAGTAATTTCTCCATCCACAACATGTAAACAATAAGGCATCGCTCATGAATGCCTTCTGTGGACTAAAGATGCAATAGCTATAAAATATTTTGCAGAGTTTCTGGCATACATTTGGTACTCTATGCTGTGACTCTTCCTAAAGGGTTTAATTGAGTACATGTACATCAGGTTAATTTGTATGAGCTTTTTAGCAACAAATTCAAAGCAGAACTGTGAAGCATCAGTTTCACCAAGCAAATAGATGTTGTTTCCTGGAGCTGGCATGTGAATGGCAGTTAAATCAAGTGGACTTGGTTTGGCCCCCAGTGGGTGCCTGAGAACTTGCTGGTGTGGCAGGAAAATGACTAACCCTGCTCACAAAATGGCAGACCCATTTGCATGGGGGCAGGAATGAGGTATGATGCCCAAGGAAGAGCACAAAGCAACCCTTGATCAAAGTGCAGAGAACAGAAAGATTGTCAAACTAACCCTCCTTACCGGAAGGCACTTGGAAGGGAGGGGAATTAGAATTTGAAATAGTACCTCCTTGGCAGGTAGGACTGATTTCTTAGAACGTCCATTTTCACGTGATACAGAGGCAGTTACTGGGCTGCAAAGTGGAGTAGCTGCCTCAGGAGGGCCAGCCACCTGAGGTTCACTGAGGAATGAAGCCCAAAACTCATGCAGGTAATATGCCTGCCTGGAACTGATGAAGCCAGGATAACCCAATCTCAGTAGCAAGGGGCACAGGAGAGTGAGAGGACCCAGTCTGGCGATGAGACACAGAGAAGGCAAAATAAAGGCCAAGGAGGGAGCCCTTAGGATAACAGAGTCAGTTATTCTCAAATGTGAGTCAGAGCAGAAGAGATTGGTCTTTTATATCTGGGTTTTGAAAGGCTCTGAACTTCCCTTCTTTGAAGATTAGAAGTGTTAAAGGGCACGGCCCAGTTGGGCCTTAAATCAGAATATGCTGTGGGTTGAATCATGTCCTTCCACGAAATCCTAAGCCTCAGGATCTCAGAATGTGACAAGAATGTGATCAGGTCTTTATAGAGGAAATCAAGTTAATAAGAAGTCATTACAACGATTTTAACAATCCCAAACTATTTCATTCAGTAATTTGTTTCTGAAAAGAAGAATGTGTAATTAAATATTTCCTACTTTTTAAAAGTATAATTGGTTTACAGTGTTGTGTTAGTTTCAGGTGCACAGCAAAGTAATTTTTCATTGGAAAAATCATTTAATATTTTTGGTACTAATTATACTCGTCTGTTAAAAATAAGTCTCATGATCTGGTCTTCATATGCTGTGATTACTGTGATTTATATAGTAGAGGACCCCATGGATCTAACACAGCCATAATTTTTTGTACTGTTTAGGTAAGCTTTCTTTTTTACAGATAACTTCTTTATTAAATTTTAAATTAAAAATTATTAATTTAAAAATACCTTGATCATGAAAGTCTTGTATACTCATTGTTAAGCATTTTTATGCAGAAATTATGGAGATGGTAAAATCGTTGACATAACAATGATTCATAGACAACTACTGCTAATATTTTTATGTATTTTATCCAAGCTATTTCTTAGAACAGATCATGCAATTTAAATTTATTTATTTATTTATTTGGCTGCATTGGGTCTTCGTTGTTGCGCGCAGGCTTTCTCTAGTTGTGGCAAGCGGGGGCTACTCTTCGTTGTGGTGCGCGGGCTTCTCATTGTGGTGGCTTCTCTTGTTGCAGAGCATGGGCTCTAGGCATGCGGGCTTCAGTAGTTGCAGCACGCATGCTCAGTAGTTGTGGCACGTGGGCCCTAGAGTACAGGCTCAGTAGTTGTGGTGCATGGGCTTAGTTGCTCCGCAGCATGTGGAATCTTCCCAGACCAGGGATGGAAGATTGTGTCCCGGGCATTGGCAGGCGGATTCTTAACCACTGCACCACCAGGGAAGTCCCTCATGCAATTTAGTAAGAGGACACAATATTGATTTATTATTTAACCCTTGTTTAATGTCTCTATTATTGTGTCTTTTAAGTTGCAACAGACATGTTTGTAAGAAAGCAGAAATTTAATAATTAATGCATAAGGAGAATTCATTTGGAAAATGTCTTTTGCAACTACTTTATCAGATTCAATTAAATGTAAAAGTCACCTTCCTTTAAATTAGAGTGGCTTATCAAATATATACCATAGGAAATTCATTCATGCAAATTAAATTATCTCTAAAAGTCTTAGGGGTCAAAAAGTAACATGTCAGTCACACAAAGATGTTGGGAAACAAGAAGCATATACTTACAAAGAAAAATTGTAATCTTCAAACAAAAATGACCACCAGAGAAGCACAACTGGGCATAAATCTTTTGTACAAAAACAAGCCGATGGAATTGACAAACATTCCAGACACCTGATAAAATAAATGGCTGATGACACTACACAGTAACTTCTACCTGTAGCCACTGCTTCTTCTCTTAGATGAACAACAATATAGCTCTTTGAACATAACACATTTATCCATTTATGAAAAAATATAGCTCTAATATAAATTATATTTGTATTGAAAATAACATTACGTTCCTGTTTCTATATTTGCAAGCAGTGGCTAAATGATACTTCTTTCGAAGGGCACATACACACACATACACCCACCCGCACACACCCCTCCAGAATGCTGAAACACAAGAGGCAATTGAAATTTAATGTAAGTTAATTGGGAAAATTATGTAGAGCAATCATAGACTCTCACTGAAAATCATTCATATGCAAAAATATTCATAGATGTGGACAATCTTTAATAGCTAAACCCTATTCTGATTACTTTTCAATATATAAGAGTTTGTATATGCTATTCAGCCTACTACTGGAATCTGTATTGCACTTGTATAGTAGACCTCCAAAGGAAAAATGCTCTGTGGCCACTCACTAGTCCTATAATGAAATTAAGTTCTGATGACAAAGCAAAATATTATTGGCACTCTTCTAAGCAAAAATAATCTTTCTAAAGCTCATCAACTCATAATCAAAAAGCCACTGATGTGGCCATAGGGATGTGGATTGAAACACACTAGAATAAGAATAGAAAATTAGGGGAAAATAGCAGCTTCCAGGATAGCACTTACAGGAGCTGGATTAAAGGCTTCAATGAAAGCAATACAAGCAAGTTTGACTCTTCAGAGCAGAGAAACTGTAAAGAGAGAAATTGGCCATTAGGCTTGAGTGAAGTAGATTGGCATTTGTATACAGGAACCAGGATATTTCAAGATTTTAAAATATGGAAAGGTATCTCACTGTTCACTAAACAACTTAACCCATATCACTTCTAGAATCCATCAGGAATATGTTTCATAGAGAAGGAGAGCTCCCAAGTTCTCTTAGGCCAGAGAATTTTCCTCGTAGCCAAGAAGGTATTGTACTTTCATTTATCCAGTGTCCCAAATCCAGTGCAAAAAGACTGAAAGCGTGGATGCAAAAATAAGAAGACACCATTAGCACTTGTCCATTTCAACTTAAATTTTTATGCAAAATCAAATTTTTCTAATTTAAAACATGGCTCATTAACAGAGCACTTCAGACCTTTGACCTTCTCTCCTACTTCCCGTAGCTCCCAGTCCATCATAATGGTATCAGAAGACCTTCCAGCTAAAGATCAAAGTTTCAAAAGAAATATTACATCCAAGAGTGCTCATGAAATAAAATGGTGATATTGACTTGAGTGGCTTATTCATGAGTGAGAAGTTGTAAGAGACAGAGGTGGAAATTTTATTGTTATTTATTATTTAAAAATAATTTATTTTTAAATTTAAAATTTATTATTATTATTAAAATTTATTTAAATCTGGAATTTAAAATTTATTATTATTTATTATTAAAGCATTTTCAATGAATTACTTCATGGCATCCTCAAAACTGCTGAGCTAGTAAAATAGGCATCATCAGCATTTCAAAGGCACGGAAACTAAGACTGTGAGGTTAAATGAAATAACCAAGGCTAAAGTCTGTGTTTTTTTAATGGTGATACTGTGACATCAACTAAGATTCACTACTCTTGAGTATTTCTACTGTGTATTTTATATATAATTATATAAAACAGGCACAAATCCTCCTCCTCTACCTGTTTTGTCAAATAAAATCACCAAGGCTATATTATATTAGTATATAATCCTTTTCTATTAAAACCCAGAAGATAGTACTCCTTTGTTTTCAAACATGTCACATTAGTGACCAAATCTCGTGCCCACTGATCACTTGTATGTTTCTCGGAGACATGTCATATTTCTCTGGAAACGTTTTACAGTCTTCTGTTTTATCTTTGTGCTCTGAAACTTCAGAAGGTTTTATCAATATGTGGGACTGACTATTCTACAGATCCCTGGAGGACCATATAATCTAAAGATTTTTGTATTTCTTAAACTATGAGAAATCAATTTATTTCTTATAAAGTATTCCCCCCAATTTTTTTCTGATATTTTATCTTCTATAACAAAGATTTTATCCCCTTTTACTCAGTCTTTGCCTTCTGCCCTCTGCCAGATCTCTCTATCTCTCTTCCCCTCTCCCCCTCTCCCCCTCTCCCCCTTCCCCTACCTCCCTCTTTGCCCTTCTTCCTCTCTGTGTGTGTGTTTTAATTTCAAAGGACTCTATCCTGGTTTCTGAATGTTACCTTTTCAGTGCATTTTCTTCTGATTTTATAAATTTGTCTGTGTATACCAAATTCTGTATTAGAATTTTAAAAATCTCTTTTACTTTCTGAATTACCGCTATAAGTTTTGGTCTTTTGGGTCAGCAGTTCTGTTATTCATTCTCTTCTGATGTTGAAATCAACATTTCATTTGTCTAATTATCCTTGACTATTCATTTATATTTAAAGAATTAGAAATTGGGTTAATCTAAATAGCAGGTATGCATTTCCTCCATTGTGTATTTAAGTCCCATTCCCTCATCAGGTACACACCAAAATGGAAAGTTTGGCCAGACATGCTATAAAAAAGTAGTTTGTGGTAGGTGTAGTTTGTCTATTACTAGGTTCTGCTTCAGGTCTAAGTGGTCAGGATATTAGCTGGAAAGCTACAGATGCCAGAACACGAAGGGTTTTAATCAAGGGTAGTGACAGCCACATCCATGGCCCTGTTTCTCCTTTAAATAGAGTCAAAACTTCAGTTAACACTCCAAACAATTTTAAAGAGAGAAATAAATGCCTACAGCTATAATATTTAGACTTCCCATGGCTATAATTCTATATTTTCAGATATTGGTTGGTAAATATCTTAGAAATCAGTAATCCTTTCGAAATCCATTCAGCTACTCTATTTTTGTGTATAATAATTATGCTCTCAATAAAAAATGCGTGGACTTCAGGAAAGTTCCAGTGTTCAGGTGGAGTTTTATCAATTTCACATGTAGGTTTTATACTGAATTTCATATACTTGCATGAAGATTATTGCAAGAGCCTCAAGCTAGGGAGACTAACAGCAAAGCTAATATCAAGACCATGATTGCTTCAGTACAATGGATTAAAACGGCAGAGTGATACTTGGGAAGGGAGGATGATCTATAGCCAAGAACAAAACTGAAACCTAGGAGGAAGAAGACCATATAAATACTGAATAGTTAATGGCACGTGCATTTGAAGGAGAATTGTCGCATCTGCTCTAAAGGCGTTCCAAGTATATGCAGTTATCTGATGGACTGTGCAATAGGGGAGGATGCTGTATGATGCGAATCATTAGAGATGAAAGAAAGTTAAGATGGGAGTGAGCCATGCAGGGCGAATTTGCTTACCTGCAAGATACCTCCATAGGTCGCTAAATGAGTGGTGACTGGAGCTCTGCGGTTTGGGTAACTGCCTTAGTGGAGCCCAAGACAGATTAGAGTAAAAACTTTTCTAAAATACCAGTGGCATGAGTATTTCCATTATGATATAACCCTCTTCATGAGAGGACCCCATCAACCATGGGATGAGTTTGGGAGTGTTATGGCGGGAGGGGTAAAGGAGATGCAGTAGGGTTTTTATGACAAAATATATGTAATAGCGACATGATACTAGTTGCTTTGTGAAGGTCAATCAAAGAAATTTCCAAATAAAACAAATATGAGGATCCATCACTGATGAAAGAACTTGCTCAAAACAGTATTCTAAAAACGGGAGATGTGAAGTTCATTACTTATGAGATTTATTAGCCACAAGTGGGCCAAAAGTTGGATTTTTAGCTTTACCCCCATATTGTGAAAAAGTTCTTAGTTAATTCGTAGCACAGAGCAAACACATGCTAGAGTCAATGTGGAACAGTAAATACATAAAAAGGACAGCTTGAAAGAATCTCATTCGGAAGTGAAATCACAAGATAAGCTTTCATTGTGAATCAAGACAACAGTCTTCACAGTCCACATAGCCTGGTAATAGCCTGAGCACATGACCACCAGAAATAAAGCACGAAGTCCCAGCCTCCCTGTGTGAATGGCAATCACAGGAGCCAGATGCCAGCCTTTGAAAGACCTCTCACTAGCAGCAGGATCTGACACACTGGCAAGCTTCTCATATAGTTTCCCTGACAGCTTTGAAGTTGCCTCGAAGTCAGTTATGTGATTAGATTCTTCAGGGAGCCTGGGTTTGCTTATCTTCCTCTGTGCCGTATCTTTGCACAATGCAGCTTCTCACAAAGACAGGTAACTGTGCAGTTCCCATCAGTTTGGACTGCCAGTTTTCCAAGACTGAATATCTATTTTGTTAAACTAAATAAATAATCACAGTCAATTTTCTAGAATATACTTGCCTAAGCAAAAAATCCTGAGTGGACAGAGAGAAAGCATGATTATTATGTTTTGATACTGGGTGCCTGGTCTTTCTTTCTTCCTGGTCCCCATGCCTACTTTAGCGTTTCCAAAGATTTCTTCTTCATCTTCTCTTACCCTAAGTAACCAACCACTTCCTCTTGGATCTTTCTAAAATTACATTTCATGGTAGAGTTAGGGGGAAGAAAAACAGAAGTTCAGAAGAAAGGAAGATTAAGAATGGTCACTGGAAATGTCTTCCTAGTTTATATCATCGCTAGGTGTTTTACCAATGCATGGAACTTGAAGACAGATGTGGTTTTTAAAAAAGTTTAAATCACATAGCATTAAGGAAATCAACAACAAATAACCCTTCTTGGTAAGCTTTATATATAAAACTTTTAGAGTAGATTCAATTGAGTCCATTTTCTCATTTACTCAGGGCCCTGAGAGGACCAAACTTATACATGTATTATTCTAATGATGTTCAGTGAAAGTGTGGTGCATCTTATTTTCAAGAACTTAAAAGCAATGCTGAATAATATATTTAGTATATAAGTTGCAGTGCTTATGTTTTCCATTGTGCCAAATTCAAAAGAATATAGGAAGGCTGTATATGATAAAACACCTCCTTAAAGTTTCACATTGATAACATAATTAATTTATCATTTCTCTTACTAGTAAAAATGTTCTTCCCTACCTCCAAAGAGCCTTTCTACATTTTAATGACAGTGCATATTTGATTTATTAAAGTATGGGTCACTGTGAAGTTAGAAATGAAATAATAGCATGTCATCTCTCTTCAGCTCTCTCTACTACAGGACTGTGTAGTTTTTATTTTTTCTGTATACTTTGCTTTCCATTCCCATCTGGCAAAGAAGGTCTGCCTAGTTATAGCAGAGGTTGCTCTCACTGGGTCCAAGGGCGGAAGCAGGTGTGTTCAACCTCAGAACCCGAGAAAATTACAAATAAGACAGGCTTGATCTTCAGCCAGGGGAGACAGTGCTCATCAATCTTAACCATCAGACCATCCCCTGCTTGAGTTTTCAGCCAGCTTGAGAGAAGGTTAAACAGAATTTTTTCCCATTTTCTTTTTTTTCCCTTCTTTTATTATTTTTGCTGGTGTTGTAAGAAAAAGGAGGGAGGGAATTTAAGTAGTAGATTTTTTATTCAACAACTCTACTTTATGACTCCCAAAGTAAAGCTTTCAGCACTGTAATTGGCTGGGAAAATTAACAGAGTAATATTTAATGTGTGAACTATAAGTTTAACCTGTTTCTAGAAAACCTCATTTTATCATTTGGCTGAAGAGGAGATTTGGAAGTCGTCCTCTTTGAAGAGAACAGAGAACAGATACTGACCCAACATTTCAACATAGTATAGTCTGGACTGACATTCATAAACGCATGAAGGTTATATTTTGGAAATGTGAGGAAATAATTTCCTTTCAATTTTAAAAGCAAAATTCCATCTCATTTGGGTGGTGGCATCTTCCACAGCAAATGTATGAATCAAGTCATGTTCATTTTCTTCCATTTCCATTCTGTCCAATCTGCTTTTACCACTTTCCATTATAGAACTTCTTTATTTTTAATTAGTTAGGGCTCCAAGTTGCTCAATTGCCAAACTTTGATAAATAAGTGAAAACTCAATTATCTTTGGTATTAATATCGCAAATGTGTACAATGCTTTACTTTTTCATCTTTCACATATACCGTGTGTCATTTGAACCTCATGTAGTGTACCCAGGGCAAAGGGTTATTATCCGAGTCTTACAGATGTGGCAATACAGGTTCAGAGAGATTAGGTGACTTTACCAAGTTAGTAAGTGATACAGCTAGGCTGGGATGCTTTTTAGATCTAAAGCCAGATCTCTAAGCTGTGGGTTCCACTATTTTGATCTCCTTAGCTTTTCAGTTGCCAAGCAGAGTTTAGGTGACACTAATCACCTAGCCACTTGCCTCCACCTGTAAAAAGCCTCATTCTTTACACCTGTGGGCCATACACCCATTGCCATGTTTTTTATGTGCCCTATGATAGGAATATAATAGGGAAGTATTGCTACACACTATCACTGTTCCCTAAAACATTTGCCTACATAGTTTAAATTTTATTCTAAATACATTCTAAAATTGGATTAGTAAATCTTTCTGGCTCGTGTTTGAGTCACTTTTATTTTGTGTTTCTGCTTCCATCAGCAAAAACTATGTCATAATTAATACAGTGATTCTATCAACCCAAACTATTTCATTCAAGAATTTGTTTCTGAAAAGAAGAATGTATAATTAAGTATTTCCTACTTTTTAAAAGTATAATTGATTTACACTGTTGTCTCAGTTTCAGGTGTCCAGCAAAGTGATTGTTATACATGTATATATAACATAGATTGTTATACATGTATATATAACATATATATGTTCTTTTTCAGATTCTTTTCTCTTATAGGTTATTACAAAATACTGAGTAGATGTCCCTGTGCTATTTAGTAGGTCCTTGTTTGTTATCTATTTTATATATAGTAGTGTGTATATGTTAATCTCAAAATCCTAATTCATCCCCCGTTTCTTATCATGTGGGTTCACGTAAATTTCTTTCTTCAGACTACATACCAATCCCTAACCAGAAATCTCTTACTATTTTTCAAGAAGAGAACAGATAAAAGAATATACGTGTATATACATCAGGGAGAGAGTGAGAGGGAGAAGGAGAAGGAGAGAGAGAGAGGTAGATAGTGTAGGTATACAGGCACACCTTATTATATTGTGTTTTGCAGATACTGTGGGGGGGGTTTGTTTTACAAATTGAAGGCTTATGTCAACCCTACGTCAAGCAAGTCTATTGACACCATTTTCCCAACAGCATATTCTCACTTCATATCTCTTGGTCACATTTTGGTAATTCTCGCAATATTTTGAACTTTTTCATTATTATTATATTGGTTATGGTGATCTGTGATCAATGATAGTCAATGTTACTATTGCACAAAAGATTATGGCTCTCTGAAGCCTCCGATGATGGTTAGCATTTTTAGCAATAAAGTGTTTTTTAATTAATGTACATACATTATTTTTTAGACATAATGCTATTGCACACTTAATACCCTACCATATAGTATAAACCTAATTTTTATATGCCCTGGGAAACCAAAAAATTCATGTTAACTCACTTTATTGCAATACAGTCTTTATTGTAATGGTGTGCAACTGAACCCACAATATCTCTGAGGTATGCCTGTAGATATAAACTGTATTTGTTGCTCTAAATCTGAATGTGTCCAACTAATTAGCCATTTTCTTCTTAAGATGAAGTTGAACATATCTCTGGAAGCCATGACAATATTGGAGGCTCATCCCCACTCAGTAAAAGTAACCAAAAAATACTTTTGAAAGTTGATTTGCCATTCAAAATTTACCAGGTGCTTTTATGTGTGTTTTCTATTTTGATTTCTCACAACAATTTTTTTGTGAATCAGCTATTATTATTGCTGAGTTTCAAATCAGAAAGTGGTTGTGAGACATAAATTCTCCTCCAATTGCTTTAAAGTCATATCTCAGTCTAGAACTTCCTAGGAGTTCTGAGTAGTGATCCTGACTCACAGTGTCATTTCTGTCGAAGTGATGCTTCCATTAATGTTTATCACTTGGTGCCCCTTGTAATAACCCATGAAATTCTTGAGATATTGTTTTGTTTCCTCTTTCTTCACCTGAGGTATCCTGAGACTAAACAAGTTGCCCAGTTCTCCCTAGCTAGGTTGTTAATTCCAGCCGTCTCCTCACACCTTCAGGATCCTCAGACCCACCTAAGATAAATGGTTTAAAATGAATTATAGTTTTCAGTGTAAAGATAGATTAATATTGCAGAACCATTGAGAGACATAATTTCCACCAAGGGAAGAAGATGGCCATTTCATCACAGAAAGTTTTCATAACTGGCATCCCTCGACCTGCAGCACATTTGCTAGTGGTCACCCTTAATATTAGAGGATAATCAGCTCACAGCAGTGGAGGAGGAACACACACCATCAAGTAGGAGCTGAGAAGTCAGAAAACCACATGACCAGAATAGATTCAGAATCCCAGGTGGCTTTAGCTACTGCCAGAACATTCTGACTCTGAGCAAAAATATTACCATCATTTGCTCCACGGCCCCAAAGTCACACTCAATCCCCATCCTCACGTAAATATTTCATATTATAACACCCCTTCAGAGCCCTAGAGCTCTGGCAAGCTTATTTCAAAATGACGGATGACCCTCTGCCCCATAGAGACAGATTTCACTGACTGCCTCAATGTAAGTTTCGGATGGAGCGTTGTGTGATGAAGTTCAGTAACAGCAGTTAATCTGCTGCTCACAAGCCTAATAGCCAGACAGAAGTGAGGAGCCTTGACACCAAAGTCCTAGCCTTAGGTTCAGCAGTGCGGACAGCAATCAACTTGGATGTCCGGTAGACATCGTCTCTGCCTTGGTGCTTGATAGATGGCAGATCATTAACTTCAGAACCGTCAGACTGACAAACTAGGGAGACTGTCATCTAAAGAGAGCCTGAGATTTGGAATAGCTTGTTTTTAATGTTAGGTAAGGACTTGTAGGAGTATGTATTCTAACTGACCATTGTACCATTATATTATATAAAGATGTTAACAACACTGACCTAAAAACACCAACAGTCTCAAGACGTTTCTTTAACCAAAATGTCTCTATTCCTGGACAAAAGCCAAATGTTTTTCACCTTCATCAGCCTGTAAGTTTCTTCAGCATTCCCAGACTCAGTGTCAGACACACTTTCACTCTGAATTCCACCACATCCAACATCACAAGAATTTAGTGAGAAGAGGAGACAGATTGTGTTTACAAAGCGTTTTCCTGTTTTATCCATCCATCCATTCATTCATTATCCATTCAATCATCTACTATATTTACACAGTATCTACTGTATGTTGGTCAGTGTTCTAGGCACTGCCTATAGAGTGGCAAGTAAGATAAAACCAACATCTAGTAGCAGTCTAGAATTATGAATCCTATATTCTAGTGGAGTCATAGGGAGTGTGTGTGTTTGTGCATTTGTCTGTCTGTGTCTGTGTGTCTAACTTGGTGCTAGGAAACAATACTAATAGGTACCCATGGGCCAGATAATATAGGACTTTATAGGCCACAGAAGAGAAGGTTTTGTACCTTTCTAAGTTTTTCTTTTCTTTTTAATACAGCAGGGTCTTATTAGTCATCAATTTTATACACATCAGTGTATACATGTCAATCCCAATCACCCAATTCAGCACACCACCATCCCCCCCCCCCCGGGTTTTCCCCCCTTGGTGTCCATACGTTTGTTCTCTACATCTGTGTCTCAACTTCTGCCCTGCAAACCGGCTCATCTGTACCATTTTTCTAGGTTCCACATACATGCATTAATATACGATATTTGTTTTTCTCTTTCTGACTTCACTCTGTATGACAGTCTCTAGATCCATCCACGTCTCAACAAATGGCTCAATTTCGTTCCTTTTTATGGCTGAGTAATATTCCATTGTATATATGTACCACATCTTCTTTATCCATTCGTCTGTCGATGGGCATTTGAGTTGCTTCCATGACCTGGCTATTGTAAATAGTGTTGCAGTGAACATTGGGGTGCATGTGTCTTTTTGAATTACGGTTTTCTCTGGGTATATGCCCAGTAGGGGGACTGCTAGATCCTATGGTAATTCTATTTTTAGTTTTCTAAAGAACCTCCATACTGTTCTCCATAGTGGCTGTATCAATTTACATTCCCACCAACAGTGCAAGAAAAGTTCCCTTTTCTCCACACCCTCTCCAGCATTTGTTGTTTGTAGATTTTCTGATGATGCCCATTCTAACTGGTGTGAGGTGATACCTCATTGTACTTTTGATTTGCATTTCTCTAATTATAAGTGATGTTGAGCAGCTTTTCATGTGCTTCTTGGCCATCTGTATGTCTTCTTTGGAGAAATGTCTACTTAGGTCTTCTGCTCATTTTTGGATTGGGTTGTTTGTTTCTTTAATATTGAGCTGCATTAGTTGTTTATATATTTTGGAGATTAATCCTTTGTCTGTTGATTCATTTGCAAATATTTTCTCCCATTCTGAGGGTTGTCTTTTCATCTTGTTTATGGTTTCCTTTGCTGTGCAAAAGGTTTTAAGTTTCATTAGGTCCCATTTGTTTATTTTTGTTTCCATTACTCTAGGAGGTGGATTGAAAAAGATCTTGCTGTGATTTATGTCAAAGAGTGTTCTTCCTATGTTTTCCTCTAAGAGTTTTATAGTGTCTGGTCTTACATTTAGGTCTCGAATCCATTTTGAGATTATTTTTGTGTATGGTGTTAGGGAGTGTTCTAATTTCATTCTTTTACATGTAGCTGTCCAGTTTTCCCAGCACCACTTATTGAAGAGACTGTCTTTTCTCCATTGTATATCTTTGCCTCCTTTGTCATAGATTAGTTGACCATAGGTGTGTGGGTTTATCTCTGGGCTTCGTATCTCGTTCCATTGATCTATATTTCTGTTTTTGTGCCAGTAACATATTGTCTTGATTACTGTAGCTTTGTAGCATAGTCTGAAGGCAGGGAGTCTGATTCCTCCAGCTCCGTTTTTTTCCCTCAAGACTGCTTTGGCTATTCGGGGTCTTTTGTGTCTCCATACAAATTTTAAGATTATTTGTTCTAGTTCCGTAAAATATGCCATTGGTAATTTGATAGGGATTTCATTGAATCTGTAGATTGCTTTGGGTAGTATAGTCATTTTCACAATATTGATTCTTCCAATCCAAGAACATGGTATATCTCTCCATCTGTTGGTATCATCTTTAATTTCTTTCATCAGTGTCTTATAGTTTTCTGCATACAGGTCTTTTGTCTCCCTAGGTGGGTTTATTCCTAGGTATTTTATTCTTTTTGCTGCAATGCTAAATGGGAGTGTTTCCTTAATTTCTCTTTCATGTTTTTCATCATTAGTGTATAGGAATGCAAGAGATTTCTGTGCATTAATTTTGTATCCTGCAACTTTACCAAATTCATTGATTAGCTCTAGTAGTTTTCTGGTGGCATCTTTAGGATTCTCTATGTATAGTATCATGTCATCTGCAAACAGTGACAGTTTTACTCCTTCTTTTCCAATTTGTATTCCTTTTATTTCTTTTTCTTCTCTGATTGCCGTGGCTAGGACTTCCAAGACTATGTTGAATAATAGTGGTGAGAGTGGACATCCCTGTCTCGTTCCTGATCTTAGAGGAAATGCTTTCAGTTTTTCACCATTGAGAATGATGTTTGCTGTGGTTTTGTCATATATGGCCTTTATTATGTTGAGGTAGGTTCCCTCTATGCCCACTTTCTGGAGAGTTTTTACCATAAATGGGTGCTGAATTTTGTCAAAAGCTTTATCTGCACCTATTGAGATGATCACGTGGTTTTTACTCTTCAGTTTGTTAATATGGTGTATCACATTGATTGATTTGCATATATTGAAGAATCCTTGCATCCCTGGGATAAATCCCACTTGATCATGGTGTATGATCCTTTTAATGTGTTGTTGGATTCTGTTTGCTAGTATTTTGTTGAGCATTTTTGAGTGTATATTCATCAGTGATATTGGTCTGTAATTTTCTTTTTTTGAGGTATCTTTGTCTGGTTTTGGTATCAAGGTGATGGTGGCCGCATAGAATGAATTTCAGAGTGTTCCTTCCTCTGCAGTATTTTGGAAGAGTTTGAGAAGGATGGGTGTTAGCTCTTCTCTAAATGTTTGATAGAATTCACCTGTGAAGCCATCTGGTCCTGGACTTTTTTTTGTTGGAAGATTTTTTATCACAGTTTCAATTTCATTACTCATGATTGGTCTGTTCATATTTTCTGTTTCTTCCTGGTTTAGTCTTGGAAGGTTATACCTTTCTAAGAATTTGTCCATTTCTTCCAGGTTGTCCATTTTATTGGCATAGAGTTGCTTGTAGCAGTCTCTTAGGATGCTTTGTATTTCTGTGGTGTCTGTTGTAACTTATCCTTTTTCATTTCTAATTTTATTGATTTGAGTCCTCTACCTGTTTTTCTTGATGAGTCTGGCTAATGGTTTATCAATTTTGTTTATCTTCTCAAAGAACCAGGTTTAGTTTTATTGAAATTTGCTATTGTTTTCTTTGTTTCTATTTCATTTATTTCTGCTCTTATCTTTATGATTTCTTTCCTTCTGATAACTTTGGGTTTTGTTTGTTCTTCTTTCTCTAGTTCCTTTAGGTGTAAGGTTAGATTTTTTATTTGAGATATTTATTGTTTCTTGACGTAAGCTTGTATAGCTATAAACTTCCCTCTTAGAACCGTTTTTGCTGCATCCCATGGGTTTTGGATCGTCGTGTTTTTATTGTCATTTGTCTCTAGGTATTTTTTGATTTCCTCTTTGATTTCTTCAGTGATCTCTTGGTTATTTAGTAACACATTATTTAGCCTCCATGTGTTTGTGTTTTTTACGTATTTTCCCCTGTAATTCATTTCTAATCTCATAGCGTTGTGGTCAGAAAAGATGCTCGATATGATTTCAATTTTCTTAAATTTACTGAGGCTTGATTTGTGACCCACGATGTGATCTATCCTGGAGAATGTTCTGTGCGCACTTGAGAAGAAAGTGTAATCTGGTGTTTTTGGATGGAATGTCCTATAAATATCAATTAAATCTATCTGGTCTATGGTGTCATTTAAAGCTTCTGTTTCCTTATTTGTTTTCATTTTGGATGATCTGTCCACTGATGTAAGTGAGGTGTTAAAGTCCCCCATTATTAATGTGTTACTGTCGATTTCCTCTTTTAGAGCTGTTAGCAGTTGCCTTATGTATTGAGGTGCTCCTATGTTGGGTGCATATATATTTATAATTGTTATATCTTCTTGTTGGATTGATCCCTTGAGCATTATGTAGTGTCTTTCCTTGTCTCTTGTAACATTCTTTATTTTAAAGTCTATTTTATCTGAAATGAGTATAGCTACTCCAGCTTTCTTTTGATTTCCATTTGCATGGAATATCTTTTTCCATCCCCTCACTTTCAGTCTGTATGTGTTCCCTAGGTCTGAAGTGGGTCTCTTGTAGACAGCATATATATGGGTGTTGTTTTTCTATCCATTTAGCAGGCTTATGTCTTTTGGTTGGAGCATTTAATCTGTTCAGGTTTAAGGTAATTATCGATATGTATGTTCTTATGACCATTTTCTTAATTGTTTTGGGGTTTTTTTTGTAGGTCCTTTTCTTCTCTTGTGTTTCCCACTTAGAGAATTTCCTTTAGCATTTGTTGTAGAGCTGGTTTGGTGGTGCTGAATTCTCTTAGCTTTTGCTTCTCTGTAAAGCTTTTGGTTTCTCCATCAAATCTGAATGAAACCTTGCCGGGTAGAATAATCTTGCTTGTAGGTTCTTCCCTTTTATCACTTTAAGTATATCATGCCACTCACTTCTGGCTTGTAGAGTTTCTGCTGAGAAATCAGCTGTTAACCTTATGGGAGTTCACTTGTCTGTTATTTGTCGTTTTTCCCTTGCTGCTTTCAATAATTTTTCTTTGTCTTTAATTTTTGCCAATTTGATTACTATGTGTCTCCGCGTGTTTCTCCTTGGGTTTATCCTGTATGGGACTCACTGCTCTTCCTGGACTTGGGTGGCTCTTTCCTTTCCCATGTTAGGGAAGTTTTTGACTATAATCTCTTCACATATTTCCTCTGGTCCTTTCTCTCTCTTTTCTCCTTCTGGGACCCCTATAATGCAAATGTTGTTGCGTTTAATGTTGTCCCAGTGGTCTCTTAGGCTGGCTTCATTTCTTTTCATTCTTTTTTCTTTATTCTGTTCTGCAGCAGTGAATTCCACCATTCTGTCTTCCAGGTCACTTATCCGTTCTTCTGCCTCAGTTATTCTGCTATTGATTCCTTCTAGTGGAGTTTTCATTTCACTTATTGTATTGTTCATCTCTGTTTGTTTGTTCTTTAATTCTTCTAGGTGTTTGTTTAACATTTCTTGCATCTTCTCGATCTTTGCCTCCATTCTTTTTCTGAGGTCCTGGATCATCTTCACTATCATTATTCTGAATTCTTTTTCAGGAACGTTGCCTGTCTCCACCTCATTTAGTTGTTTTTCTGGGGTTTTATCTTGTTTCTTCATCTGGTACATAGCCCTCTGCCTTTTCACCTTGTCTATCTTTCTGTGAATGTGGTTTTTGTTCCACAGGCTGGAGGACTGTAGTTCTTGCTTCTGCTGTCTGCCCTCTGGTGGATGAGGCTATCTAAGAGGCTTGTGTAAGTTTCCTGATGGGAGGGACTGGTGGTAGGTAGAGCTTACTGTTGCTCTGGTGGGCAGAGCTCAGTAAAATTTTAATCCGCTTGACTGCTGATGGGTGGGGCTGAGTTCCCTCCCTGTTGGTTGTTTGGCCTGAGGCAACCCAACACTGGAGCCTACCTGGGCTCTTTGGTGGGGCTAATGACAGACTCTGGGAGAGCTCTCGCCAAGGATTACTTCTCAGAACTTCTACTGCCAATGTCCTTGTCCCCAGGGTGAGCCACAGCCACCCCCCGCCTCTGCAGGAGACCCTCCAACACTAGCAGGTAGGTATGGTTCAGTCTCCCCTTGGGTTACTGCTCCTTCCCCTGGGTCCTGATGCGTACACTACTTTGTGTGTGCCCTCCAAGAGTGGAGTCTCTGTTTCGCCTAGTCCTGTTGAAGTCCTGCAATCAGTTCCCACTAGGCTTCAAAGTCTGATTCTCTAGGAAATCCTCCTCCGGTTGCTGGATCCCCAGGTTGGGAAGCCTGACGTGGGCCTCAGAACCTTCACTCCAGTGGGTGGACTTCTGTGGTATAAGTGTTCTCCAGTCTGTGAGTCACCCACCCAGCAGTTAAGGGATTTGATTTTACTGTGATTGCACCCCTCCTACCATCTCATTGTGGCTTCTCCGTTGTCTTTGGATGTGGGGTATCTTTTTTGGTGAGTTCCAGTTTCTTCCTGTCGATGATTGTCCAGCAGCTAGTTGCGATTCTGGTGTTCTCGCCAGAGGGAGTGAGAGCACGTCCTTCTACGCCGCCATCTTGGTTCCTCTCAATACCTTTTCTAAGTTTAACTAGAATTGAATTAAGGGATTTTAGCCAGAGAATGACATGATGAGATTCACTTTTTCGGAATATCCCTCTGGCTACACTGTGGAGAATTTGAGAAACTGTAGAAGCAGAAAGATCCGTTGGGAGTCTAAAGCAGCAGTGCTTGAGAAAGCTGAGCATACTTGGGGCTAGAGTGAGACTGGCAAGGGTGACCAAAAGTTCAACATGTTTGAACCAGTTTTGAAGTTTGACCTGACAGGAGTGAATGGGGGTCTGAGAAAACACTCATGAAAGGCTGTTAATTGTTCATGTAAACTGCTGAATGTCTGGTGCCATTTACTGAGGTAGCAATCAAGAGTTGTGTATTAGATTTAGAATTCTGAGATGTCTTTTAGATAGCCAGTGGAATTATTATATTGGCAGTTGGAATACAGGTCAGGGAGAGGTTGGAAATGAACTTACAAATTGAAGACTGATTCATCCACCACATAGGTGATGTTTAAATACAAAGCATTAGGTAAAATCACTTATGAGTGAGAGCAGACATAGCAGAGAGGTCTGAGGACTGAACTTTGGAGCACCTTATCATTCAGAAATAATGAAGGGAATGATACCCCAAAGGAACCTGAGGCATGAATGAAGTAAGAGGAAAGCCAGGGTAGCATGTTTCTTGTTCATATTATTATTGGCCACAGGAATCATTGTGGGAAGAGCATGGTTGTGTTACCAGAATTTATCTCATGTTTCTTTTTTACATTGTACAGCTCTGAAATCAGGATGCATCTTGTAATTGATGGTATCTTAGGACTGTGTCACAGTTTATATGGCAGAATTTTTTCTTGAATCTTGGCACATAAAATAATAGTGTATCTTGGAATTGATGCTGTTTTAGATCTAATGAAATTTAGAATGATGACTATACAGCACAGCACATACACAGGCAGGTTAGTAACATTCATATTCTCTCTCTTTTTCTGTCTGTCTGTCTGTCTCTCTCTCACACATCATTAAGTATTTGAACACTCTTTCTTGAGAAGGCTTGAGGATCCCATAAGGGTAGTTTCATTTTCTTAATATAAAATAACAGGAAACAAATGAACAAGTTCCTATATATGATATTCGAGGAGGAGGATATTCTAAAGTCACTGGTATATTATCTACATGTTTCTTATTGTATGTCAACTTTATGATTTGGTGGTAAATATATTATACTCAGATTATAAATCCATCCAATCACAATTTACTCCTCTATCAAGCAAATAATTTCCAATAATTCTTATAAATTTCACAACTAAGATATAACTTGATAAAAGTTATTGAATACTTTCAATTTGCTAGAAATAAAGGAATATCATGGCCATGAAAGAACACTAATAAGTTTTTGTTCGTGGTGATTTTGCAACCGAATTTTACCTTCAAACATTTAAGAATTGTTTTTTATAATAAAAATTGACACTGAAAATGATTTTAAATTATACAGCTATCAAAAGTATTAGGTAACTTGAAGTAGCAAACAACTCATTATTTTACCAAAGCGTAGTAAGTTATACAGTACATATAGTCATTGAACATTGGTCATGTTCAGGAATTGTTGTTGCATTGTAGCAAGCTGATATTAAATATTGGAAATAATATTGAAATTACTGAAAAAATATCAGCAAATATGCTAGATGTATGGATATAGGACATTACCAATTTATGCAACTTATTACTGCTATCAGTGACTTTTTTCTCTTTTTTCTCCTTCAAATTCCATATTTAATTCATCAGCAAGTTCTGGCAACATTACCTCCAAATATGTCCCAAATTTGACTGCTTCTTCCCTTGTTTATCATCAAAATACTAGTCTAAACCACTGACATCTCTTACCTAGTTTACTGTAAATTCTTTCTAACTTGCTTCCCTTCCTCCTCTCTTGCTGCTACACAATCCACTCTTCACACAGTGGCTAGAGTGGTCTTTTTTTTTTTTTTTAACAGACTTTATGTTTTAAAAAAGTTTTAGGCTCATAGCAAAATTGAGCAGAAAGCACAGAAAGTTTCCATGTACCCCTAGCTCACCTAGCCTCCCCCACTATAAACATCTCGCACTACAGTTGTATGTTTGTTACAATTGATGAACCGGCATTGACATGTCATTATCACCCAAAGTCCATAGTTTTTATTAGTGTTCGCTCTTGTTGTTGTAAAAGAGTATAGTTTACATTAGGATTCACTTTTGGTTTTGAAAAAAGCAAAATGTCAGCTATCCATCATTATAGTATCATACAGAATAGTTTTACTGCCCTAAAAATCCTCTGTGCTCCACCTATTCATCCTTTCCTCCCCTAACCCCTGATCTTTTTGCTGTTTCCATAGTTTTGCCTTTTCCAGAATGTCATATAGTTGGAATCATACAGTATGTAGCCTTTTCAAACTGGCTTCTTTCACTTATCAATATTCATTTATGTTTCCTCCATGTCTTGTCAAGGTTTGATTGCTCATTTCTTTGTGCTGAATAACAACATCTCATTGTCTGGATGTACCAAAGTTTATTTATCTACTCATCTATTGAAGGACATCTTGGTTGCTTCCAAGTTTTGGCAATTATGAATAAAGCTGCTGTCAACATCTGTGTGCAGGTTTTTGTGTGGACATAAGTTTTCAACTCATTTGGGTAAATACCAAGAAGTCCAGTTGCTGGATCATATGGTAAGAGTATGTATAGTTTTGTAAGAAACTACCAGACTGTCTTACATACCATTTTGCATTCCCACCAGTGATGAATAAGAGTTCCTGTTGCTCGCCAGCATTTGGTGTTTTCAGTGTTTTGGATTTTGGCCATTCTAATAGGTGTAGTGGTATCTCATTGTTTTATAGAGTTGTCTTTTTATTTTAATTTATTTTTTAAAAATAATTTATTTTTATTTATTTATTTTTTACTTATTTATTGCCATGCCACACGGTATGTGGGATCTTAGTTTCCTGAACAGGGATCAATCTCACGCCCCCTGCAATGGAAGCACGGAGTCTTAACCACTGGACAGCCAGGGAAGTCCTCTAGAGTTGTCTTTTTAAATCCTAAATTTGATTGCATTGGAAAGCTTTTTAAAGCTTTCCAATGATTTCCCATTACAACAACTGTCAGTTCCAAACTCCTTATGATGACCCACAAGGCCCTGCATAATTTGGCCTCTGCCCAGCCATTCCTTTCTGATTGGTCTACACCTATGTCATGCTGGTTGTGCACTTTGATTTCCACCCACTTCTTCACCTCATCGGATACCATTCTCCTCATGGCCGCCAGCCAGCTTGGCCCGCTTTCATTCTTCAAACATGCCATGCTCACTTCTGTCTTAGGGCTTTGCACTTGCCATTCCTTTTTCTTGAGGTGTTTTTCTGCCAGATCTGCCCATGACTGCCTCCTTCTCATCAGTCAGGGCTTGGCTTAAATACTAATCTCTAAGAGAGGACTTTCCTAACTCCAGGCACATCTGGATGGATGGATGGATGTGGATCTACTGAGTAACACTGCCAGTGTCCTTCATCAGAAATTGGGAATGATGCTGCATCCTCCATGAGCAGTGATGAGGAGTAGAGTCGATCATGCAAAGCTACTGGCATAGGAGAGGATCTCCATAAAAATGGCCATTGTTATGATGCCCGACTCTGCCTCTCCATGTCTGTACCGATGTCTGTGTACCTTTAACTACAGCCCAGTATTCCTCTCCTCAGTGTTGCTCTAGTCTCACTCTAAAGGGTCCCTTTCTTTGCATGGTTGGCATTTCTCACAAATATCCATCAGCAGCATTCCCAGTTTCCATGACCGTGGTCTCTTCCCATCTCAGAAGCATGTCCTGCTGAGCCTCGGTTGCCTACGGACTCAGCCCTCCTCTCCTTCCCCCCTCCATCACTAGTCTCTTCTTGTGCCACGTCTTCTATTTCACAGCTTCTCCAGCCCTGTGGGTGCCAGGGTCCAGGTCTGAACTCTAGGTCAGCCCTAAGCCCAGCAGAGAAAGTCACTCTTTACCCATCAGCTAAATGCCCTCCTTTATGTCCGTCAATGCTGCATCAGAAAGTAGGAGAAAATCCTCCTCAGACTGCCACCCTCAAACACACCACCCTTGCAAAAGGCTAGAGGAGAGGAAGCAAGTTAACACTGTTGCCTGAACCTCAGGGCGCTCACTTCAGAAGGCCTCTGGGAAAGTTCAGGAATATCCTGAAGCACGATCCTGATAGGAGGGAATTCATCCACGGATCCAAATGATGCCCTCCCTGGCCTACAGAGAGGAGAGAGGATGGACCAGCTTTGGGGTCTCCTGCTTGACAGGGAAAAGTCCGCAGCTCCAGGCACTGAAATATCAGAGTTTGGAGCAGAGAAAGGTTTTATCGCAGGGCCATGCAAGGAGATGGTTGGCTCATGCCCTAAAATGCCTTGAGCTCCACAGTGACTTTTATTTTTTATTTATTTATTTATTTATTTATTTATTTTTTAAATTTTTATTTATTTATTTTTGGCTGTGTTGGGTCTTCGTCTCTGTGCGAGGGCTTTCTCTAGTTGTGGCAAGCGGGGGCCACTCTTCATCGCGGTGCGCAGGCCTCTCACTATCGCGGGCTCTCTTGGCTCTCTTGTTGCAGAGCACAGGCTCCAGACGCGCAGGCTCAGTAGTTGTGGCTCACGGGCCCAGTTGCTCCGCGGCATGTGGGATCTTCCCAGACCAGGGCTCGAACCCGTGTCCCCTGCATTGGCAGGCAGATTCTCAACCACTAGCGCCACCAGGGAAGCCCCACAGTGACTTTTAAATGATGGTAATTGAATAGGATACTGCTTGATTGAGGCCGTTTTATAATTTCCTTATAGTTTGTTTTCATTAGTTTATTACGTTATTCTGTTTCGAAGCTGGAGATGAACTGTTATCCTGGCTTACCATTTTGTAGACAGGTATTCATGTCTGTGTCCCTAAGTTGTTCAGCTGCAGTAATGAGTCAAAGATCAATTAAGCACAGCCCCATAATGGATCAAGGCACAAAAAAAAATTTTTTTTTCCTATCTATTTGAATTTAGAAAGAGACAGCCTGGTTTAATCTGTCTTCTGAAACGCAAGGTCAGTGGACTGGAGGATATTGGCTGCCACTCTTTTTGACACCTTCAATCAATCAACCTTGATTGGCCATGCAGTTGGACTTTGGAGTTAAGAAAATGATGTTTCTTGCCTCCTCTACTAATGCTTGAGATGAAAGTAAAATGAATCTTGATTTCAAATTTTAAACAAATGGCGAAGTTTAGCTTTCATGTATTATTCAAGCCTGGTCTGTAAGACATACAAAATATATTTCAATGAAGAGTTAGGTTGCATTATTTTCCTTTAAAAATAGAATTAAATTTAAAAACAACCATGATGAAAAAGTAACTTACAAATATGTATCTCACAGAATCCTTTATTTTTTACCGAAACATCATATTTATATCTAAAGGGACAATGAATTCTTGCTAATGAGATGAAATAGAAAAATAGCTTGTAGTTCACATTTCCCTAATGATCATGAAAATGGTTTGCATTTCAGAGATTGGTGTGTACATGTTTTTTATCAGAAGAGCTATAGGTTCAAATGGGACCCAGATAATCTGTCTACAAAGACAAAGCTAAGCAGAACAATGGAAGCAGAATGATCCAGAACATTTGGGCTCATGCTCATACAATATCCAGAATTAGAAATTGGTCACTTTATTTGTTGAAGTTGGGGTGTGAGGGTGTGGAGGGGTCACCTAAGAGGGAGTCTTTGTTTTATTTGGTGACGTTTTCCTTGTTTGCCCAGATTTGTTCTGTGGAATGGTTGTGCAATTTAACACTGAGCATGACAGCACCATCTCCTTCTGCTTACCCCCTCTTCTCATCCCTGATGTTTTTTCCATGAGTGTGGCCTTGGTCTTGGCATAGCTCATGTTACCATAGCCCAGCAACGTATTCTCTTTGAGCGGGTTGATTTTCTTCTGCTTGAAATGTCTGGTGGAGGGAACTCTTTACTTATTCTTGTGAAGATTTCTTTCCAGCATGTTCTCCAGCAGTGCGATGCCTAGTCTTTTGGAGTCATGTTTGGATTGAAAACTTTGATATGTTTTATGTTACTCAAAAAAAAGCATATTTTCCGCTTTAGATTTCATTCTGCCAAGAGACAGGCTCTATTACATGTCCACACATGTTGTCCACTTACTTCTAAGTGTTCTTAGAGGAATAGTAACATTCCAGTTTTGGAAACCCTGCTTGCTGGAGACAACATTGCCTAAGCCTTCCTTACAGGTGTTTTTCCAAAAACATGGCCATAGTCAGCATGTCTCCAAAATTTTTATCCCAGTGTTTCTTTGTGGCTTCTACATGACAGATTTCGATTTAGATTTTGCCTGTGAATTGGTTTCTAGAGTTCTAGGCTGTGAGGGCCTGTAGAGGCCCCTAGAGTCCCTGTTCCCTAAAATGTCTATGGAAAAGCACACCCCCTTCCCCGACATCACACACACAATAAAGAACCTGCAGTGGCAAAATGATGCCAAAGACCTGAATAAGTCAGCACAAGTTTTGTTTTGGGTGGAAAAATAAAGGGCAGTCTTCTTCATCCATATTTTTACAGGGTCATTTTCATTGGAAAAAACGTCACTGTTGACTGTAAAGCTATGAAGGGTTGAGCAGTCAGGCTATGGTTAGTACTAAAAAAAAGATGAATGGAAACTACTCGGGCATAATTAGGTATCAATATGGAGTCAAAAACACATCAATCTCACTCTGGAGTAAAACATAAAGCAATCAAGAGGTCCAAGTGAGGATAACCAGTCATGATGAGAAACACTGGGAAGTAGAGTCAGATCCACTAAACAGAAGTCAGCAAGGGTAGCTACAGAGGTTGAGGAAATTCAGGAGGAAGATAGAAGGGTCGCCAGCTAGGAGGAGGTGGCCTGGAAGCCCTAACTCCAGTGATCAAGTGGGTGCTTTGCCTAGCTTGTAAGTTCCTTCTTGGAGATTCCAGGTCCCTTCGGATCTACTAGCCTATGGCGCCATAAACTATGACTGTCTCATAGAGAAGATGAGAGCAGCAAGATCTCTCCCATCATTGTCTGAAGGTTTGCCATCAAATGGCCCTCTTTCAGATTACCAGCCATTGATTTTAGTTGTTAAATCATTAAACATATTAAAATTTCCACTGAATTTGCCAGGATGAACCGCGGACTTGGATACCTATGCCTCTACAATGGAAAATCCCATATTGTTGCAAAGGTGAGAGTACCAGTGGGAATACACCACTGAGGTGGAATATAGAGAAAAATAGAATATAGCGAGGAGTAGAGAGAGAATTAGGCAAAATGCATATCATAAGTCCAAGAGCTTATGATATAGTGTGGGAGACAAACAGACAACTACTAATATTGTTATGCTATTTCATGTGATAATTTCAACTGGGACATATATAAAGGGCATCTACCATAGGTAGAAGGAAACACTGCACTCAATAACACTGAAGACATAATCTGTGTAAGAATAATATATGGCAAAGTGGGCTCAATGTCATAGGAGGAATAAAGCACTCTTCATTAGAGAATCCGGGAGGGAAGCTAATTCATGAAAGATAGTTCAAAAGTATGAGGTTAAAGAGATGTAAGGGCTAGATAATGCAGAATTTGTTTACAGATGGCAGTAGTTAGTTTGGAGTACAGAATATGTGTTAATAAAAAGAAGGCGATATGGATAAAATTAAAAGTAAGAAAAATTAATATTTGTTGTGAACTTGTGATACTTTAGCCATGGTATATTGAAATTTACATATATTACTTCATTTATCTTCACAACCACACTATCAAGGTGAACATTATTATCATCAATTTAGAAATAAAAAGATCAAGACCCAGACAACTGTAACTTGATTTAGATCAAACAGAAAATAAGAAGGGAAGCCAGAATTTGAACCGATGATATTGGAGTCTTTCCATTACAACATGCTGCATTGTAAAAAAAAAAAAACTTAAGTCAGATGAGACCAAAACACTCTCTCTCATAAACCAAAGCCTGAGAGCCTCCTGGGTTCATGCATGAACTACATGAATTCATTGCATGAATTGTCCTTAATAATAATTTAAGAAACATCTACTCAAATTTTTTCACACTCTTCCACCTCATCCATCACATGCTCTGGTTTCTGATAAGAAAGTACAAGCCCAAAATACTTGTTCTTTTTCCTTCCAAAGTCAGAATTAAATGTGGTAAGTTCTGTTCAAAAGCTTGGAATAGGGTGAAGGAAATGTAGTCCCACATTCTGCAGTGTTTTGCAAAAATCAGTTGTAAGCATGACATTAATTCTTCTTCAATCATACATTAATTCATTAAATCACTTAACATTATTATATTACCTACAAGAAAACAGCAATACTATGTGGGTTTGTGCTCTTTACTAACTATATTTACTCTTTTAAAAATACACAGAATATCTTTTCTGAAAACTTATTTGGAGTCCTTAATCATAAGGCTTAAATAGATTGAATGAATGATGTATGAGAAAGTGGCTAGCCTGGTGTCTGACATATTTAGATTATTAAATGCATATTAATTCATTTATTCATTCATGCATAGAATTTAATTACATTTTATTAATTGAAACAAATCAGCTGTGGGGAGTTAGTTTAGATATCAAAATACTGCCCATGATACTCACTGCATGAATTATCCCCTCCCAAAATGTAAATTTGTTTTCAGACAATATTTTATAGCGTAAAGTACCAGAAGACAGTATCATGTCTTTTTAATTTGCCTTGTAAGAACAATGCGAACAGGAAGTAGGCACTGGATTCTCTTAACAAGGATAACTAACTCATCTCCCTTTCTGCCTTCTACTCTCCAAATAATTACCTTTATTTTTTCCCCTATTTATACTTCCTATCCTTCTGAGCATTTTGATCACTACTGACCACTCTCAAATCCACTGCTGTGTTTGAGGATCAACAGGAATATTGAGGGTAAATAAAACTTTAAAATGGCAAAAGAATCCTTGGATGTAGATTTGGAAATAAAAAGATGCTTTTGGACAAAATATGCTTTCTTAGGTTGGGTTTCCTAGAAACAAAAACTGAGTTGTGTGTATTGTGCAAGTGGTTTACTAAGCAGAAATCTGTGGGGAAGTGAGGGAAACACCGCTGGGTAGTAGAAGAACCTTGGTAAAAAGATAAAGTCAGCTGAAGCCTAGCCACAGTCTCATCTGTGGATTTCAGGAGAATGGACTGCACAACAGAATTGTTCTGATTTGCGGCAAGGTAGCTGGACTTTTACATCCTATTTCAGTCAGTCATTGACTCTGGAGGGTAAAACCTCCCAGGAATCCCTGGGAGAGGTGACACTTTTCAGTCTAGATCAGTTGTTCTCAATGTATGGTCCCCAGATCAGCATCACCTGGGAACTTGTTAGCAATGATGGTTTCTTGGACCTCAGCCTGGACCTACTGAATCAGAAATTCTGGGGGTGGGGCCCAGCAATCTGTGGCTTAACAAGCTCTCCAGGTGATTCTGCTGCACAATGAAGTTTGAGAACCCCTGGCTGAGGGCAGTTCTCCAGAGGAGAAAGCTGTGAGCCCTTAGCAGCTGATCCTCACCGTATTGTTGGTTCAATTGCCCTGGGTGCCGACAGCACCCACCACGTATGCAAAATGCTTCAGTTGTGTTATAGTAAGTCATGCTTCTTGTTTTAACCACCATTGTAGCCTCTGTAAGCATCATAGTTTAAGATCTGCCCTCCATGCATATGCTAGTTATACCTCGTTCTGGAGAACCAGACAATCTACCTAAATCACTTTGCTTTGGCATCTTTCCTTCATCATTACCCACTCCCCTTCTCAGGAAGAGTCCTCCTCCTGGGGACTATTTTTCAAATATAAACCAACGAATCCAGAGCCCACTTCCCCCCACCCATTGGGCTGTGTCCCTACAGACCACTACACACCTGCCCAAATGACCCCCAAGGCCAAGTAGGAGACAACTTGGAACAGCCCCTTTGCCCCAGAGCCCACTGAAATTATTCGAGCTAGCCAATCCTAAACCTGCTTATTTGCCTCACCTGTTCCTTCCAGAGCAAGCCACAATCAAGACCCTTGCCCACAATTCCTCTCTCTCCCTCTGCCTCTCGACCTACCTGGCTCTCAGAGCTTGCCGGCGTGTCCTCCCGTGGCGTGGCCCGCCTCCCCCTCTTGGGAAGGGTGAGTAATAGCTTATTACTATTTTCCATGGCAGTCGTTTTCCTGACCTGTTGGCCTTACTGTACCTCAAATTTCCATTAATATGCTATATTTAAAATCACCTCTCCATAACAATCCACTCATAGGAGGTGCACATTAGATTCCAAGGTGGATTGAAGAGTCATACCACAGTGTGTGTGAAACCAATTGGCAAATCATTTCTGCAGATTTGAATTAAAATTTCAAGTTGGGGTGGATAAGGGGAAAAAGATTCCAAACAGATGCCATATAAAATTCTATCTCACATAATTCTCACAATGTGAGAGCAAACAGACTCAAAGTTCACTGCAGAGCTAGGGCAAGTATTTGAGTCTTCCACGTAAGACTTTGCCTAGAAAAGAAATTCAACTTGCCCTCTGCGTGAGGATTTAAATAATCTTTTCCTTTGAACATCACGCTTTGATTGCAAACATCCCTTTTGTGCTCACATGCAAAACACAGTTATGATTTTTATTATGAAAGCTGTAGTATGTATATTTTTGGTCAGAACAAGATAACAACAAACAATTCACTGTTCGCTTTCACAGTGAGAATATACATGCCAAGGTTGAAACTGAAGGTGAGAAATAAACATTAAAAATACTGAGTATAAAACTAATGTAATTATATTATGAAGTATTTTTCCTGCAATAAGCAATGTGACATGTATTCTTTGGCATTGATTTGCATTGATTATTTCTATGAATTGTTCAGAGTCAGAAGCGGTACTTTATGATGTGTTGATTCTTGTTCATGAATGTATGTTTCAATTTTGAGTGAAGATAGTTTATTTATCATGGACTTAAAAAGTGTGAACACAATCCCAGCTCTGGTGACCTTGTCTTTCAGGTATTCTCTGGTATGCTAAACAGTGAAAACTGCAGGAGATGCATTTATCTTCATCATGTGTGTTTGATAGCAGTTATTGAATTTTTAAACTTAAATAGTTTTCAGGCTATTTTAGAGTCCAAAATTTTCTGCCAAATTTTCTATCTTATAAGTGATTTATTTGTGGGTCCAAAGCACCAGAGGCTATAAAGCTATGGGCCAAAAGATTCTTGCTCTGTATATAGATTAGAAGGTTTATCTTACTGGAGGTACAGCTAACTCTTTGCATAGATGCCAAAACCCAATGGTGTGTGACACGGACAACAGGTCGTATAATCTCCAGTGGTCAGAGCTGGGCTGGACATTGGTATCTTTCTCCTTTGTGAAATACTCCATAGTTAAAAGAGTTTTCAGTTACTTGAGGATTATGAATCATTACCGGCATAATTCAAGATTTAATTCTACTTCTGATGTTAGCAGAACAATGGAAAGAATAATGTTTGATTGTTTACAGGACGGTTATCTTAGCTTTTAACATGGGGAAATGTTAGACAGCTTAGCAATACCAGGCAAGCCTAAAACTCACTGTGATGATATAACAGAAGGCTCTATTCCAAGACACATAGATTTGTTTATAAGATTTAGTTTTTACTTGCGGGGGAAAAAGATTAAGAATTACAATTCGAAACCCACAGCATTTAAAATGCATTATTCTCTCCAGCTGGTAAACTTCTTAAGCACAGAAAATTGCTTTCTTTATTAGCATCTCCTGGTTGTCTGTTTCACCACTCCTAACAAATTCAATTAAACATGATGATTGTGGTAAAATAAGGATAATGGTAATGACAATATTAGTAATACTAGCTGTAATTTCATAAACGTTTGTAGGTATCAGACTTTGTCCTAGGTGCTTTGGTTGTGTATTTTCTTACTTAATCATCAGAGCAATCCCGTTAGGTTCATTTTCCAGGTGAGCAGGAGTTGAGCTCATAAGCCTATATATGGGACACTGGAATCGGGCAGACTGGGTTCAAATCCAGGCTCTGCCACTGGCAAGGTGGGTGACCATGGGCGTATTACTTGACCTCTGACTCACATTATTTGACCTTTAAATAGTTGACTACTTGAAGGATCCTTAAAGAGAATGCTGTTTATAATGTGAATAATACCTCTGATACGGTTTGTTAGCTTTTCTTCTGTAATGTCCCTTGATTGAGTTCCCTCCTATCCACATTCACAGTGGCTTTATGGTTTATTTCACCTAGACAAAGCCCATTCTTTTCCCTTGCCACCAGTGATATTCTAGAGCAAACTGTACTGGCTCATGAGAACACAGTGTTAAATATTCAGGGATTCAGAAATCCTGTTATTAAACCATTGGCAGCTTGAAATCAGCCACAGTTGGGAGTGTTTACACCAGGTAAATCTGTAAACTCTACAAATCAGGGCTTTTCCCCACCCATGTCCTGCAGAAGATCCAGTTTACCAGCACGCCAGCCTTTACACTGCCAGCAGAGGAATATTCAAAAACATGCATTTAATCACTTTTTGATACACTCCTGTTCACTTCCCAATTCCTAGAGTCCAGACTACTGAGGGATCACTTATAATTATTTTTATACTTGAATGCAGTCAGTCTTTCCAGCCGCTCCAACTCTCACTTTTTGGTTCATACGTGTTTACACTATATTAGAGCAACTCTTGACCTCTTATTCCCCAGACATATCATGAACTCCATGCCTCCATATTGTCATTCATGCTGTTTTTGTCTGCCTAGAATTCCCTTCATATGATGTATACTAAGCAAACTTATTGTTTGAATCTTTCATTGTTCAGTTTTGTCTTCTAATCTGTCTAACTTCTTAAAGCCCCTCATACTCCCGGG
Source organism: Balaenoptera acutorostrata (assembly GCF_949987535.1). NCBI lineage: Eukaryota > Metazoa > Chordata > Mammalia > Artiodactyla > Balaenopteridae > Balaenoptera > Balaenoptera acutorostrata. Next base: position 55,152,462 of record NC_080070.1, read on the forward strand.
AGAAATGGGGAGGGGGACAAAATCTCCCATAGCTCTTTTTTACAGCACGTGTGTAAATGTGAACACTGTGTTTATCACACTCATTTATATTTGCTTAGTTATCTAGATGAGTATACCCAAGGTCTGAGGTGATGGTTTATTACCTAGAGTACAGTAGGCATTGGTCAAAGAAAAATTGCACCAGAGGGAGGTAAATAGGCAAGGAAGACTTTAGTCAGTACTACCACAACAGGGGAGAAAGAATGAACTCAACTGTCCTGAAACAAAAGTTAAGAGAGTTCTTAAGCACTGGGGTGAGAGAGTGGAAGAGTACTAAATGATGTTGGAGAAGCAGGTTGGTCAACGTGATTACTGCCCTCCGTGTTATTGGCATTATCAAAGTTGGGATTTTACACTCCCCAGACACGGGGATATAGGAGCTCTGCTTTTGTGATGATTACATTTCAAAGAGAGAGTTTTCGGGTCTTTTTTTCTTAGTTTTTGTTCAGTTTTACTGAGATTATCGACACACAACATTGTGTAAGTTTAACGTATATAACGTAATGACTTGATAAATGTGTATATTGTAAAATGATTATCACGTAAGTGAGTTTAGTTAATATACATTAGCTCATATAATTACAATTTTTTCCTAGTGATAACTTTTAAGATAACTTTCAAGTATACAAGATTGTTCACTATAGTCTTCATGATGTAAATTATATCCCCAGAACTTATTTATCCTAAAACCGTAAGTTCGTACCTTTTGACAAGCTTCATACATTTTACCCACTCCCCTGTCCCCACCCCATTCCTCGCCTCTGGCAACCACCAGAGTGTTCTCTGTATCTATAAGCCATGAGTTTGTTTTCTTGTTTGTTTTTGTTTTTAAGATTCTGTATATAAGAAGTGATATCATACAGTATTTGTCTTACACTTTCAGACTTAATTCACTTAGCATAATGCCTTCAAGTTTCATTCATGTTGTTGCAAATGGCAGGATTTCCTTTTTATGACTGAATAGTATTCCTGTGTGTGTGTGTGTGTGTGTGTACACCTATTCACATTTTCTATGTTCAGTCATCTGTTGGTGGAAACTTAGGTTGTTTTCATGTCTTGGCTATTATAAATAATTCTGCAATGAACATGGGAACGCAGTTATCTTTTCAAGATAGTGATTTTGTTTTCTTTGGATTGCAGAAGTAGAATTGCTGGATCGTATCTCCATCCTGTTTTCCACAGTAGCTATACCAATATAAATTTCCACCAACAGTATACATGGGGTCCCTTTTCTCCCATGCTCACCAGCATTTATTATCTTTTGTGTTTTTGATGATAGCCATTCTCATAGGCATGACCTGAGATCACATTATGGTTTTGATTTGCATTTCCCTGATGATTAGTAACGTTGAGCCCCTTTTCATGTACCTGTTGGCCATTTGAATATCTTGGGGAAAATGTCTATTTAGGTCCTATGCCAATTTTTTAATTGGATTGTTGTTTTGCTACTGAGTTCCTTACACGAGTTCCTTATATATTTTGGATATTAACCCCTTACCATATGTGTGGTTTGCAAATATTTTCTTCCATTCTGTAGGTTGCCTTTTCATTTTGTTGATCCTTTCTTTTGCTGTGCAGAAGCTTTTTAGTCTGATATAGTCCTACTTGTTTAACTTGGCATTTGTTACTTGTGCTTGAGGTGTCATATCCAAAAAATCATTTCCAAGACACGTCAGGAAGCTTTTCCCCTATGTTTCCTTCTACAAGTTTTATGAATTCGGATCTTACATTTAAGTGTTTGATCCATTTTGCATAAATTTTTGTGCGTGGTTTAAGATAGGAGGTCTATGTTTGTTCTTTCTTACTTTTTTTCTTATGGAGTATATTGAAATATCTTTAAAACCTAAATGCACTTTATTTTTTTTTAAGTTTTATTTATGTATTGTTTGGCTGCGTTGGGTCTTTATTGCTGTGTGCGGGCTTTCTCTAGTTGTTACGAGTGGGAGATACTCTTCGTTGCAGTGCATGGGCTTCTCATTGTGGTGGCTTCTCTTGTGGCAGAGCAGGGGCTCTAAGCACATGGGCTTCAGTAGCTGCAGCACATGGGCTCAGTAGTTGTGGCTTGTGGGCTCTAGAGTGCAGGCTCAGTAGTTGTGACGCACGGGCTTAGTTGCTCCACGGCATGTGGGATCCTCCGGGGCCAGGGCTCGAACCCGTGTCCCCTGCATTGGCAGGTGGATTCTTAACCACTGTGACACCAGGGAAGTCCTATGTTCATTCTTTTGCATGTGACTATCCAATTTTCCCAGAACTATTTATTAAAGAGACTGTCTTTCCCCAAGGAGGTTTCTTGGCTCCCTTGTCAAATATTAGTTGACCTTATATGCATGAGTTTATTTCTGGCCTTATTTCTACAGTCAGGAAGATACCTGTCTAAAGTCTAGTCAAGCTGAGGGGAACATCAAGTTCACCTTTTCTTTTTTAAATTTTTAAATTTTTATTTTTTTATTTGAAATATATTTGATATATAACACTGTAAATTTAAGGTGTACAACATGTTAATTTGATACATTACTATTCAATATGATTACTATATATGTTTATATGTAATATGATTTCTATCACCAATGTAGTCATAGTTAGCACCTCCATGTTACATGATAATAATTTCTGTGGTTGGAATAATTAAAATCTCATCTCTTAGCAAGTTTGATGTTTATAATACAATATTGTTGTCTATATTCACTATACTGTGCCTTAAGTCTCTAGGACTTATTTACTACTTGTTGCAAGTGTGTGCCCTTAACAACATCTCTTTCCTCTACTCCCTACCTAGCCTCTGGGAATAACCATTTTATGCCCTGTTATTATGAGTTTGGCTTTTTTAGATTCCACATATAAATGATATCATACACTATTTATCTCTCTCTACTTGATTTACATCACTTAACATAATGTCCTCAAGGTTCACCCATGTTGATATTTTTTCTTATGTTTTATTATAAAAATTTTCAAAATAAAAAAAGTAGAATAATACAATGAACCCCCAAATATTTACCACCCAGTTTCAAAAATTATTAATTTGTGACCAATCTTATTTTATCTCTATTCCTACCTACCTACTTTGCCTCCAGGGTTTTTTTTTCCTTCAGAATCTTTTTTTTTTTTTTTGTATTGGAATAGAGTTGATTAACAATGTTGTATTAATTTCAGGTGTACGGCAAAGTGATTCAGTTATACATATATATGTATCTATTCTTTTTCAAATTCTTTTCCCATTTAGTTTATTACAGAGTATTGAGCAGAGTTCCCTGTGCTATACAGTAGGTCCTTGTTGGTTATCTATTTTTAATATAGCAGTGTATACATGTCAGTCCCAAACTCCCAATCTGTCCCTCCCCGCCAGTAACCATAAGTTCATTTTCTAAGTCTGTCTGTTTCTGTTTTGTAAATAAGTTGGTTTGTATCATTTTTTTTTAGACTGAGCATTTAAGTGATACCATGTGATATTTGTCTTTCTCTGTCTGACTTATTTCACTCAGTATGATAATCTCCAGATCTATCCATGTTGCTGAAAATGGTATTATTTCATTCTTTTTAATGGCTCAGTAATATTCCATTGTATATATGTACCACATCTTCATTATCCATTCATCTATCGATGGATATTTAGGTTGCTTCCATGTCTTGGCTATTGTAAACAGCACTGCTATGAACATTGGGGTGCATGTATCCTTTCGAACCATGTTTTTCTCTGGATATATGCCTATGGATGGGATTACTCGATCATATGGTAGCTGTATTTTTAGGTTCTTAAGGAACCTCCATACTGTTCTCCATAGTGGCTGCACCAATTTACATTCCCACCAGCAGTGTAGGAGGGTTCCCTTTCCTCCACACCCTCTCCAACATTTATTGTTTATAGAATTTTTGATGATGGCCATTCTGACTGGTGTGAGGTGGTACCTCACTGTAGTTTTGATTTGCATTTCTCTAATAATTAGCAATGTTGAGCATCTTTTCATGTGCCTCTTGGCCATTTGTATGTCTTCTTTGGAGAAATGTCTATTTAGGTCTTCTGCCCATTTTTTTTTTTTTAACATCTTTATTGGAGTATAATTGCTTTACAATGGTGTGTTAGTTTCTGCTTTATGACAAAGTGAATCAGCTATACATATACATATATCCCCATATCTCCTCCCTCTTGTATCTCCCTCCCACCCTCCTTATCCCACCCCTCTAGGTGGTCACAAAGCACCGAGCTGATCTCCCTGAGCTATGTGGCTGCTTCTCACTAGCTAGCTGTTTTACATTTGGTAGTGTATATATGTCCATGCCACTCTCTCACTTTTGATTGGGTTGTTTTTTTCTTTTTGATATTGAGCTGCATGAGCTGTTTGTAAATTTTGGAGATTAATCCTTGTTGGTCTCATCGTTCGCAAATATTTTCTCCCATTATGTGGGTTGTCTTTTCATTTTATGGTTTCCTTTGCTATGAAAAAGTTTTTGAGTTTGATTAGTGCCAATTTGCTTATTTTTGTTTTTATTTCCCTTACTCTAGGAGACAGATTGAAAAAGACATTGCTGCGATTTATGTCACAGAGTGTTCTGCCTATATTTTCCTCTAAGAGTTTTATAGTATCCAGTCTTACATTTAGGTCTTTAATCCATTTTGAGTTTATTTTTGTTGATCATGCTTAATAATGTCCTAAGAATTACTTTGACCAGTGATGTGAATCCCATTAGTCAATGCATTCTAACCATGTTTCTGGCTAAAAGCAATTAATATGTTAACTTTTTATACAGACTTTTAGTAATTTTCTAAATGGTTACTACCAATTGATGTTATTTTGGGGGTATTTTCCTATCAGTCTATCTAAATATATGTTCCTGAAGAGCTGTGTGCAAATAAATATTTTATAAATAACATCATATTTTAAATATAGTAGAATAGTTGACTATTTAAAGGTCCCTTCAAAGGAAGGTTATTTATACTGGTGATAATACCACAGAATTAAATGTTATATAAAAATATATCTCTTATACTGATCACCCTTGAAAAGAATTGAGGTACTTTTGGTGTGCTAGGGATTTCTGTTTCTTGATTTCAATTCAGGTTACACAGGTGTTCATGAAAATTCATTAAACTTTACCTTTATATGTGCACTTTTTCTGAACATAATGTTCCTAAATGCACATTTTTTTTCTGACTATTTATTATGCCTCAATATAAAAAGACATAGAAAAAATGACTTGAAATTTGGAATTCAGGCCTTGGCTTACAGACCTAAAGCAAGTTGCTTAACTGCTGTGTGTGTCAGTTTCTGGATCTGTAATGTAATATCACTAATCTGATGTACTTATTGTTTAGATCAAAAGGAATCATGTGTAGAAAGTACAGTATATAATCCATAAGTTATGTAGAAATATGAGTTATTATGAATATATTAATGTTCATAATATGCTGTCTTATTTAGGGTTTGACTTGTAACCCTGTAGTGGAAAATGATTGACATACTGTGCAATTTGTTTATGCTAAATTAATTAATTTTATTTTATTTTTCCTTTCCTTTTTTTATTGAAGTATAGTTGATTTACAGTGTTGTGTTAGTTTCAGGTGTACAGCAAGGTGATTCAGTTATACATACACACCTATTTTTTTCAGATTATTTTCTTTATAGGTTATTACAAGATACTGAATATAGTTCCCTGTGCTATACAGTAGGTCCTTATTGGATATTTATTTTTAATATGTATGTATATGTCAATCCCAAACTCCTAATTTATCCCTCCCCCCTCTTTCCCCTTTGGTAACTGTAAGTTTGTTTTCTATGTCTATGGGTCTGTTTCTGTTTTATATACAAGTTCATTTGTATCATTTTTTTTTTAGATTATACATTTAAGCAATATCATATGATATTTGTTTTGTCTGGCTTACTTCACTTAGTACGATAATCTCTAGGTCCAACCATGTTGGTACAAATGGCATTATTTCATTCTTTTTAATTGCTGAATAATAGTCCATTGTATAAGTATACCACATCTTCTTTGTCCATTCATCTGTCATTGAACATTTAGGTTGTTTCCATGTGTTGGCTATTGTAAATAGTGCTGCAATGAACATTGGGGTGCATGTATCTTTTCGAATTATGCTTTTCTCTGAATATATGCCCAGGAGTAGAATTGCAGGATCATATGGTAAGTCTATTTTTAGTTTTTTAAGGAACCTACATACAGTTCTCCATAGTGGCTGTATCAATTTACATTCCAACCGACAGAGTAGGAGGGTTCCTGTTTCTCTACACCTTCTCCAGCATTTATTATTTGTGAACATTTTAATAATGGCCATCTGACAGGTATGAGGTGATACCTCATTGTAGTTTTGATTTGCATATCTTTATTTTTGCCTTTAATAACAAATTTTCATCTCCTTGTCGTATTATAAGGATTTTATTTGGGGGAGGAAAATCTTGTTTCCATTTTTTTTTTTTTTTTTTAATTTATTTTTTTAATTTATTTTTTGGCTGTGTTGGGTCTTCGTTTCTGTGTGAGGGCTTTCTCTAGTTGCGGCAAGTGGGGGCCACTCTTCATCGCGGTGCGCGGGCCTCTCACTATCGTGGCCTCTTTTGTTACGGAGCACAGGCTCCAGACACGCAGGCTCAGTAGTTGTGGCTCACGGGCCTAGTTGCTCCGCGGCATGTGGGATCTTCCCAGACCAGGGCTCGAACCCGTGTCCCCTGCATTAGCAGGCAGATTCTCAACCACTGCGCCACCAAGGAAGCCCTTGTTTCCATTTTTTAACATTTTATATAAAAATTCATAACAGAGTAAAGTTGGAAAAAAGTACAGTAAAACTTGTACATCTACCACCTAGGTTTCCCATTTCCTCTTTTTTTCCAATATATAATTTTTTACTTCAAGTAAAATTAACCTGTATAAATGTACAGTCCTCTGAGTTTTGATAGACAAATACATATGTGTCACCACCACCATATGAGAATATATAATATTTTCTTTACCCCAAAGGTTCCCAAGTGCCAGTCTGTGCTTATTCCCTGCCTGCTCCCTGCCCAGTACCTGGAAAGGACTGATAGTTCTGTCCCTAATAGTTTTGCCTTTTACAGAATGTTATTAAATGGACTCTTCTAGTATGTAGGCTTTTGAATTGGATTTTTTTTTCATTTAAAATAATGCCATTGAGGGTCATCAATGTCATTGTATTTATTAGTAGTTTTTTTCTTTTTTCTTGCTGAATATTATACCATTATTTAGCTATACCATAATTTATCTATTCACCAGGTGGTTAACATTTTAATTATCTCCTGTTTTTGGCAATTATGAATAAAGGTGTTAAAAAGATTCACCAGTTTATTTATTTTTTTTGTATGGAAGAAACATGGTAGTCCTAAGTAGTGAAATTTCTGAAACTTAAGATAATGTGTATGTAACTTCAAATGACATTGGAAAACTCTTTTCCAAAGTGGTTGTATCACTTTGCATTCTCACAACAATGTATGAGGGCCCTAATTGCACCTCATCCTTGCCAGAACTTGGAGTTTTCAGGGGTTTATTCTTTTTTTGTAATAGATGTGTAGTGATCTCATTATGATTTTAGTTTTCATTTCCATAACGACTAATGATATTGGGTAACTTCATGCTCATATGCTTGTTTGCTATCCATCTCTTTTCTAGCATGTCTGTGAAAAGTTTGTCCTTTAAAAAAAATGGAATGTTTATGTTCTCCTAGGGAAATTGTGAGAATTCTTTATATTTTCAGTGTGTGAGTTTTTTTATCATTATTTCTTGCAAATATTTCCCTATTTTCATATTTGCATTTATATTCATTTTCAGTCCAATTTATTTTTCCTCCCTTCTTCCTTTGGGTTTAATTTTCTCTTCCCTTTTTAATTCCTTGAGATGCAAGATTAGATTTACTTTGAGATTTTTATTTTCCAATGTAAATACATGATGTATAAACTCTCATTTAGGCACTATATCTGCATCTCACACATTTATATGTATTTTTTATTCAGTCCAGAATGTTTGTTAATTTCCTTTGTGACTTCCTCTTTGACACAGTGTTATTATCAATGTTTCTAGTATTCAAGTGTTTGGGGAGATTCTCCAGATATCTTTTTAATACTTACCCTGGTCTATTCAGTTTGTTCCCAGTTCTTTAAATCTGTTGAAGTTAATTTTAAGGTCCAAAATGTGGTCACCTGGTGAATGTTTCATGCGTGATTGAAAACGTGTATTCTGTTGTTGTTTGCTGGAGGGTTCAATTAGACCAAGTTGATTGATGGTATCATTAAAGTCGTATATCCTTAATGTTTTCCTGTCTCTGGAAAAGAAGTGAAGTCTCTACCTGTATAGTAATCTTGTCTATTTTCCTTTCAGTTCTATTGGTTTATTCATAAATTTTGAAGAAAATGTGCATATACCTATATAATTGTTATATCTTAATGAATTGGTTTCTTCATCTTTATGAATTTTCTTCTTTATTTCTGATAATATTTTCGGTTCAGAGGTCTACATTATTTGATTTTAGTGTACCCAATCCATCTCTCTAATTACTATTAAACATTAAACATCTTTCTGTTTTAATTTTAACATATCTGTGTTCGTATATTTAAAGTAGATTTCTCTTAGGTTTTTAAAAAACCAAGAAATTATATACTATCTGCCACTCTGTTTTTTTATTGGGTGTTTAGAATAATTGCCATAGCTTAGCTGATGATGGAATTTAAATCTACCATCTTGATTGTTTTGTCCCATCTGTTCTTTTTTCATTTTTATTCCTTGTTCTGAAAAACAAAACAGTGATTTTTTTTTTAATTGACTCCGTATTATTTCCACTATTGGCTCTTTAGTTTTTTCTTTTTTAATTTTAGTGGTTTCATTAACACCTAACCTATACAACATTAATATATCTAGTCTACTTTTAAACAATATTATATCATTTCACATAGTATTTAAATCTTGCAGCAATATAGTCTCATTCTTCCATGTCATCCTTCATGCTATGTTTGTCATACATTTGAATTTTGCATATAAGTATCACAAGACAGTGTTATTTTGTTTTAGGTGGTCAGTTTCTTTTCAAGTGAGTAAACTTAGAAAAAAAAGTTATTCTATATTTACTTTCATTTTACCATTATTAAGCACTCTTTTTCTCTTTGCGTGGATCCAAGTTTTCATCTAGGATCGTACTCTTTCTGTAAAGAACCACTTTTAACATTTCTTGTAGTACAGTCTTTCTGGCAATAAATTATCTCAGCTATTGTTTGTCTTATAGCAAAGTCTTCATTTTGCCTTTTTTAAAAAATTTATTTATTTATTATTTTTGGCTGCAATGGGTCTTCGTTGCTGCATGCAGGCTTTCTCTAGTTGCAGAAAGCTGGGACTGCTCTTTGTTGAGGTGTGGGGGCTTCTCCTTGCGGTGGCTTCTCTTGTTGCAGAACACAGCCTCTAGGCGCGTGGGCTTCAGTAGTTGCGGCACGCGGGCTCAGTAGTTGCAGCTCACGGACTCTAGAGCACAGGCTCAGTAGTTGTGGCGCACAGGCTTAGTTGCTCCACGGCATGTGGGATCTTCCCGGACCAGGGCTCAGACCCGTGTCCCCTGTGTTGGCAGGCAGATTCTTAACCACTGCGCCACCAGGGAAGCCCCTGCCTTTATTTTTAAATATATTTCTGCTAGGATAGAATTTTAAGTTGAAAATTTGTTTTTCTTTAAGTGCTTTCTGTGTGGTTTGCATAACTTCTGATAAGTCTGATGTTAAACTTCGTTTCCCTGTCTTCTCCTTCTGGGTTTCTAGTTTGTACATATGTTAGATTTAAATGGCTTGATAGTGTATCATGACTCTTGGATACTCCGGTATTTTATTTTCACTCTTTTTCTCTTTGTGTTTCATTTTGGATAATTTTTATTGACATACTTTCAAGTTCCCAGATTCTTAACACTTTTTATTCTTCTGATAATCCTATTGAAGGAATTGTTTGTCAATGATGCAATGGTTATATTTCTAGCATTTTCATTTGACTTTTTTCTATGGTTTTTTTTTTTTTTAACTATGTATGGCCTATATTATTATTATTATTATTTTTTTTTAATTACACTATACTAGGTGTGCTTTATTTATTTATTAATGGCTGTGTTGGATCTTCGTTTCTGTGCGAGGGCTTTCTCTAGTTGTGGCAAGCGGGGGCCACTCCTCATCGCGGTGCGCGGGCCTCTCTCCATCGCGGCCTCTCTTGCTGCGGAGCACAGGCTCCAGACGCGCAGGCTCAGCAATTGTGGCTCACAGGCCCATTTGCTCCGCGGCATATGGGATCTTCCCAGACCAGGGCTCGAACCCGTGTCTCCTGCACTGGCAGGCAGACTCCCAACCACTGCACCACCAGGGAAGCCCTTCTATGGTTTTAATCTCTCTGCCGAAATTGCCTACATTCATGTATGTTATCCATCTTTTCCCTTAAATCCTTTAACATACAAATCATAGTTATTCCAAAATCCTTGACATATTTTATTAAGTAGTTAAATTTCAAGATAAACTTTTTTAAAATTTAAGGCATTCAGGCATAATAAACAAGTCACAAAGGAAAAAAACCAAGCTGGCCTCAGACCTAACATCAGCTTACAATGTCCAAAAACAATTTAACAATGTTCAATAAAATTGTATCCAATCACACATACTTAAGTTTCAATGCAATTAGGCATTCACAAACATGAAGGAACTCAAGGAATTTGCTAGCATTTATTAACTAAATTTTTAGGAAAATCAGTTTGATTATCTATTCATTGCACATTAAATTGGTTAAAATATAAAATGATATAGTCCTATTAGGAAAACTACAATCTGTGGTCAATTATATTTATCTCTGTTTTTCGTGTACATGCACAGAAAAATGTCTGCAGTCACCAAGTGCAAAATATAATTGTTTACGGATGGTGCAAGCAGGATAAACCTCACTAGTAAATATATACTTTTGAGTATTCCTACAAAGTAAAAAATGATCATGTATTAACTTTACAAATTGTTTTTTTTTTTAAAGGAATTTTATCAAATTATATACAATTCCAGTTTAAAAACACTCTGCCTATAGAATACTCTTCAGCTGACTTTTGTGACTGATGCTTTCTTTGAGGTTTTGTTTTTTTAAATCATTCCCCACAGGATATGTTTCTCAATTTATAACTGACCTGTAGTCTTGCTAGATCTTAAAGGGTCTGTTTTAAAAACTGAAGAATCTATACTTTTCCTGGACAAAAGGATAGTATGTATATTTTTCTCTTTGGATTATCTTAAACTGAGTTACTTTATATCCAGTATTCTGATTCTGTGTTTTTCATTTTGGCTGAGAAAGTTCATCTAGAAACTATACCAATTCTGATTTCCTTCTTCTGTCTTGCTTTGCTAACCCTTATACATTTCCATCCACCTGCCTTACTAGTAACCTCCCTATGTGCTTCACTGTGACAACTAGATACTAGTCAGTCTACTAGTACTGTTTGGGAAGCTTTGTAGTAGCTTAAATTATCCTGGATAAATTCCTGTTGTTATGCCTTACCACTTTGCTCTTTCTTACCCTAGAGCATTTTTTTCAAAGTGCCCTCATTAGTATCTCTGTCCAAAGAAAGCTGAAAAGTTCTTATGATTTAGCAACACAGATTTTTCTTGAAATACATGAATATACATTTGTCTAATTAGTTTTTAAAACATTCACTATTTTAAAGAACTATTTTTATACCTTCCGCCGTCTCTTTTCAGTAAAGCACTTTACAAGATGAAATTTATCCCTATAATAATATAAAAACAATAACTATTCTCAGGCACTATCCTAAATGTTTTATATATATTAACTCATTTAAAATAATCCTATGAAGCAGGCAGTATTATCTCCATTTTGAATATAATGAAACTGAAGCATAGAAAGCTTAGAAAGCTTGAGTAACATGCCTAAGTCCTAGAGTATGATGTGATACCACTAGGAACATAGGTTTTGGTAACTTTTACTTTATGGTCATATTATTGTAATTTCATGAATAATTTTTATTTATCCTTGTTTTTATAAATAATATCATGAAAATTTTGCATACATGTTGAAAAAATATAAAACATGTTTACTGTTTAGTAAATTTATGAAACTGTGCTTTGCTATCAAATAAGACAAAATATATTGCTAAAAATTTGGATTTTAGAATAACATGAGGATTGTTTAAAAAGAACCTGTGTTCTCTCCTTTTGAAAAATCAGTGAAAGCTACTGGTAAATGCTGTTGCTTAAAGAACTAAAAATATGCATGGATTAACAAATTTAATGGAAATAATAATAGTGCTGTGATTGTTGTGAGCTAGGAATACTTTTCTCATTATTTTATTCAATGTCTCTGAATGACTATAGCCCAAAAAAAAAGGGTTAATTTTCCTGATACTCTTTAACTGTTATTATCTATCTATGGAAGAAGCACTTACATTAAAAGCGTGTCCTATGTAGAAACTGAGAGAGAAGGCTTTTCAAAATGCCTAAATACAGAGTACAAGAATACTGTTACAAAATAATGCTATCATGTAATCAAATGCATAATCATGACTAATTTAACTTATTATCTTGTCATAATTTTACAAAACAATAGAACCTATGGAATGGGTTCTTTTCCTTTAAAACATATGAAACTAAAAGAGATCAAACAAGTAAAGCATGTTTGAAAATGACACATTAATTTTAAATTCTTGTATTCACATGGTGTCTACCATATATTAATAGTGACAACTACAAAATGCCAGGCCATTTACTATTCATGTGTTTCTTTTTAGTTCAGTTCAACATAAATCTGGAATGCAAAGAGTACTTTAGATGTGATTTTCAAGGATTTCATCAGACTCAGAGAAAGGAAGCCCTGGGGGAAAAATATCAACCTATTCTTAGAGGACATGAGAGATGGAATTTTTAATAATTCTGAAAACTGAATGAAGTCAAGTATTATCCTTTGACTCTTGATAGAAATTTTGTCAATCACTTGACTTTTTTATTCTTATGCCATCAAGAATGTCAGGACAAGTCAAAACCATATTACTAGTCAGTCATTGTGTCCTATTGATTCCTTTCAGCACTTCTCTCATCTCCAATGACCTTGCCTAAGGTCAAATTGTCTTTTTGATACAAATAATCTCTTAAATGGTACCTCTGCCTTCATTCTTCCCTTCCATATCACAACCTCTCTCCCCTAAAACCAGTCCATTTTCAGTGCTGTCATAAGGCCTTCCTAAAACTCATATCTGATGGAGTCACTCTTTAAAATCTTGAACACGGAGCCAGACTGCCTGGATTTGAATCCTGGCTCTCTTATCTGGTAGATTTGGAACTTTGAGAAAGTCATTTAATTTCCTAGTGCCTCAGGTTTTTTGTTTCCATGTATAAAATAGGGATGATAATGGTAGCTAACACAATAAGGTTGTTACAGAAATTGTGTTAATGTACATAAATTGTTAAGAGTAGGACCCAATACAGAATAAACAATATAGGCACTACTTTGTGGAAGAATAAAAGAAAAAAAAATAGTAAGCAGCCATTACATTTAGTTATATATATGTAAATGTATACAACTAAATGTGGTTTTAGTTATATAGGTATAAGACTAAACGTAATGGCTACCTATGCTTGTTTAAAGGTGTGTGTGTGTATATAATATATATATACATGTAATATATAAAATATAAGTATATATTATAGACACATATATTCATATAAAAGTATTGGGCTAGTCAAAAAGTCCGCTTGGTTTTAAGTAAAAATAAAAGACACATTTTTCATTTTCACAAAGAACTTTATTGAACAACATATTCACTAACCGGACAAATTTTTTGGCCAAACCAAAAAGTTGACATTAGAAATTTTTACTCACTGCCAAAAGCCAGGATTAGAAGAAACGTAAAATTGTCAGAGTGGGAGTTCAAAGAAACTTTAATATCTTGTTCTAGATACCAGAATGAGAAAGCAAGCAAAGTAGACATGTATCCAGGTTATGTTGGTGGCAGGAATCCCCTTTTTCTGGCATATAGAGAATGGGAGAGATCTAGCCCTTGGAAGGAATCAACCAATAGCAACATTCAGTTTAGGTTCAGGTTCTGAGCATCATGTAGAATATAGTATAGCAAAATGAGACAGAAAAAACAGGTCTATGTCGAAGGCAGGTGGGCAGGATATAGAGAGTCTGGGAATCTAACAGGGATTTATAGGGACCTAACCATGAGCAGGGACCTATCCAGCATCTCTGGAGCTTGATGTCTGCCTTTGATTTCAAATTTTACTCCTGTAAAACTCTTAGAGAAAACTTTTGCCAGAAAGTTTGATACTTTCTACACAGTTACTCTCCAATGGTTTTGAAGCAATCAGAAGCAACCCTGAACACATTGCTTCAGACCTAGTTCTTAGATGGGTGACAAAATAGAATCAAGCAGCAAATTCAACCATTCTGGTGGTCCCTTGGCTACTGGGACTATGTCCTAGACCACTGACCTCAGACCACTTTATCTGCAGTCATTTGACTGTGCTCTACTTTTTCAGTTATTGTATACTATGTCATTGCTACCCACCTGTATAGACAGCAGAAATCTCAACATGTTTTGATCTCTAGTTCTTGTAGTTTTGTTCCTTAGTTTTCCTGCAAGTTCTTGTTACCCAGTCTTTGCATTAAGTGATTTCCTGTTCTTTCAAATAAGCCCACCCTGGAGCAGACAGGACTCATTTTCAGGGATGTTCTGCTATAGATGTGAGCAGATTCTGGGACACTCCCCTGATTACTCCAGGCAGATTAGGAGATGCCATTTATATACATTCCCATTGTAGCAATAATGGTATTATTGTGCAATTTTTGGTCTACTTGTGAATCTCTCCACTAGATTTTAAACATTTTGGCTAGAACAATTTTTTACTTGTGCGTTTATCCCCTGTGCCTATGTCAGTGCCTGGTTTAAAATGAATAATATAGAAAAAATAATAATTTAATAAATCAAGGACCCAGTTGACAAAGGTATGAACTAATACTTGGCAGAAAAAGAGCTGAATCCATTGCCAGACAAATATTGATAGGGAAGCTGTCCAAGTATCTTTTACAAAAGGAGGCATTTTCTTGAAATAGTCTAACTTTCCAAGATTTATTTCCTTGCTATGCTAACTTATTCAAGTCTCCCCTTGTTATGGCAAGAATATTTATATCTCCATTGTTCTGAGGACTAGAAACCAAAATAGTTATAGAGAATACATTTTTAAGCTGTATATACTGTCTTTCACTTTAAAACAGGGCTGCATCTTACATATTTATTTTAAATAAACTTAGAAAATTAAAGCCTTCATATCTCAAATGTGTGTTAACTCATTTGTAGAGAAAAGTTCTCATAGATTGGAATTCTGATTATATCATCCTGGAGCTTTATAGATCCTATAAGGAACTGAGCTATTTCAGCTGCTGGAAAGGGATGATAGGACGTTTAGGATCTTAAGTGGAAGACATCCATGAATGAACATAATGTGAGCTAAAGAGGAATCAAAGTAGGAACATTTAAAAAATAGCTTATGACTTTTCTTTACTGCAATATACTCTGGAAGTTAGAAGATAACATACCATCTATCTCCAATCTTTAAGTGACATGATTTAATATGTTAAACTTTGCCATTAGAGAATTTTCAAAAATCCATGTATGGTTATATTTCATGATTGGCATCTCTCTTTATTCCCTTCTCTAAGCTTGACTTTCCTTCAACAAGCATATCAATGAATTTCTAAAGCAACAAAAGCAACAAAGCAAACTTTCCCTTTTTTGCCAGGTTGGTCTTACAATTGGCATGAGCTACAATAGAAATAGAACATAAGTGTACGTTTGCACTAATATGAAAAGTCTGTTTTTAAGCCTTTTCACTTTTTCATTGGTGGTAGCAAAGATTAGTTGAAATATTGTAGAAAAGAAGTATCATAAAGGGAAAATACCTGTAATATCTTTATTTATTAGAATTCAGAATTTGGGGAATTTTTATATCAAGAATAGTTATATAAATGCATGTACTCATGTGTATGTAATGTCTCAAAGACAGTATATTCTTAAATAAGCACCATACTTCTTAGTAATAATAACATTAACACTGGAGTAAGTGGAACATCAAAATTACAGAATTTACCACTTTAGAACTGCTAACTCTGCTAGCTCAAAATCAGAATTTGCAGAAGTTTCAAAATTATTATTACTTGGTTATTGAAATGAAAGTCATAATAAGAAACTCTTCTTTCATTAATTTTGCGTATTTCATACTAATTCCTACAATTCATTCAACTAATTTTTATTAAGGTATGTAGTAGCTTCTGATACTGTTGTTAGTGCTCAAAGTAGGGTTAAGAAACAGACAAGGTCCTTGCTCATGTGACATTTATATCCTGGGGTAGGAGGGGAAGGGGAGAAAAATGTCAAATGAACAAGTACATGAAAAGATCATTTGCAAAGTGCCATGCAGGAACAAAATCTGGGCAATAAAACAGTACATGAGGGGGCAACATTAGTTATGGTTGTCAATCAGGCTATGACATGAATGACAGGAAGGAATAGACCAAAGGAATATTTGAGGGGAAGAGTATTACAGGCCGAGGAACCAGCAAATGCAAAGGTATGAGGCTGGGACAAGGCTGCTGGCTTAACGTGACCAATAGGACACTAAATGGTTAACAGTCAGGTGGCGGAGTATGGCAGGGGTCAACTTATAAAAACAAAATTATGTGCAGGACATGGTAACGATCTGGATTTTCAGAGTACCCTGAAAACTATACAAAGATTTTCAGCAAAGCTGAAAACATCTAATTTTCATCTACATTTTGAACGACCGATTGGCTGCCATCAGTGAATGACTTCTACCTGACCAAATTCACGTACGTGGAAAACTCAGTTTAGATGTCAGTGCCATGGCCCAACGAGTAATGATTGTGTCATAGACTAGGGTGACAGCAATGAATAAGTAAAAGAGTGATCAAATTTGGTGTGTGTATTAGAGGTAGACCTGACATGATTTAACAGTGAAGTGTGTGTGTGTGTGTGTGTGTTTGTGTGTGTGTGTGTGTGTTGAGGGGCGTGGTGGTGAGGGAAAGAAAGGTGTTAAGAATGGCTACAGGGTTTTTTTTGGTTTGAGCAATGGAGTGAATGACTGTGTTCTTTACTGAGATAGGGAAGATTGATGGAAAATCTTGTTGTCGGGGGGGAGGCACAAATCAAAAAGTTCTATTTCAGACATGTTTAATTTGAGATGCCTATTAGTCATTCTGGTGACAGTTGGGTTTATGAATTTGGAGCTCAGGGAAAAAATTAGACATGGGGACATATGTTTGGAACTTACTGCCCAGTTCATAGTATTTTAAGCAATGCAACTAGGTGAGATGATATAGGAAGAATTTTTAGAGAAATAGTAGAATGGAGCTTAAAACCAAGTTCTAGAGCCCTTCAATATTCAAAAATTGGGTAGAAAGAGAGTGGTATCTACATAACAAACAAGCAAAAATAGGAATGAGATAGTTGTCAATTATGTTGAATTCTGCTACGAAGCATGGAGATCATTAGTAAAATTAATGAGAGCAATTTTAGCAAAGTAGAGGACAAATGCCTGATCAAAGGAGGACTTGAAAGAAAATGGAAGATGAGGACAAGGAAAAAGCAATATAATTAATTTTAAGTTATTCTGTGAAAGGATATGAAAAAGAGGCAAATGTTGGAATGGAATGTAGCATAAAAGTTGAGACTTTTTAAAAAATATTTATTTATTTTTTAAAGAGCTCCTGACTTATTTATTTATTTATTTATTTATTTTGGCTGTGTTCCGTCTTCGTTTCTATGCGAGGGCTTTCACTAGTTGTGGCAAGCGGGGGCCACTCTTCATCGCGGTGCACGGGGCTTTCACTATCGCGGCCTTTCTTGTTGCGGGGCACAGGCTCCAGACGCGCAGGCTCAGTAGTTGTGGCTCACGGGACTAGTTGCTCCGCGGCATGGGGGATCTTCCCAGACCGGGGCTCGAACCCGTGTCCCCTGCATTGGCAGGCAGATTCTCAACCACTGCGCCACCAGGGAAGCCCGAGACTTTTAAATAATAATAATTTTCTTGTAAGATTAGAAATACCAGAGCACATTAGTGTAATTATTCAATAGAGCAGAAAAAATTATTGGTATTAGATAATAAGAGAGGATAAAAAAAAGTGAAATACTTAGGAGGACAAGAAGGGGTAGGATCCAAGTCACAAACATAGATTTGGCCATTAGTAAGACAATGGAGACATCTTCATAGTGTTAGGAGGAGACACAGCTTGGAGAAACCTACGAAATCCAAAAGGTTATAGGTTTGTTTACAGGAAGATTAAATCATTCCTTTCTGTTTCTGTCTTGGTAAAGAAATATAAGGTGAGGTCATAATCCGAAATTGGAATGTTGGAGGTGTCCTGATATTAATGGTGTCAACACAAAGGGTACAAGCACAGTAGGGGATGGTTGTGGTAGAATATAGCCCATTTGCATTGGAGATGAGGAGGTCAAATAGCTCAAAGTGAAAATTTTGCATTAGAATAAATTTGAGTATCTCTATAGTTTCACAACTCCTCTTCCACATTCATAACTCTAATCAAGAAATCAGCAGGGAAACTATGTATTTTACTTACTATGGTTTTGCATTCTTTTTGTCAGGTCAGAATCCTACAGAAGGACCTCAGTATTGTTCCTCAGAATAAGTACACTTTTTAGTAAGTTGAGGCAATCCATTTTGTGTTAATGTTGAAAGAGTCCTTCAAGCTGTGGTTATTTAAATAATAGATCTTAAAAAAAACTTACGGTAATACAATAAGAAAGAGCTACCTTTGACTTATACCATACAAATAAAATTCTAAGCATTTTGGTTTATCAAAAACATTGCAGATTCTTTTGTAAGATGGTGATATTCAAAGTTGGGTTATTTTTCAGATTTTGAAAATACAGTCACCAGTTGCACTGAAAACATATGATTCAGAACTTTGGATAATTCATTAGAAGCATACTCTAACTACCAAATAAAAGATTTTGAGTTCTTGCTTCCTTTATTCACTGAAGTGGAATTTTTAGTCCTTTCCTCTAGGTCACTTTCATGATGATCTCTCTGCATTTGACCTAAGTACCACTGAGAAGATACTATTAAGGAGAATAACTCTGTGTTGGGACTAAAAGACTGTTCATGTTGCTACTGGAATGAGGAGCACCACATCCATTAGTTGCTGCCATTTGTTTTTCCTCTGTTTAACATTTTTCACAGACCTGGGAACTGTGAAATACATTTGTCATAACTACATTGCTTTTATGTCTCTTGCCATTCTTATTCCCTTAACTCCTGGAATAAAACTTAGCTATTAAAATAGGCAAAACTGCTTAATTTTGGCTTTGACCATATGGAATTAAAGAATGCAAATGATCTAAATTCTTCAAACTTTCAGTTGTCAAACATACAGACTTTAAACACTTTTGGAAAACTTATTTTCTTTTTATCAATAAATATCGACACAAGCCTCATAGATAGCCTCATCCACCAGAGGGCAGACAGCAGAAGCAAGAAGAACTACAGCCCTGCAGCCTGTGGAACAAAAACCACATTCACAGAAAGATAGACAAGATGAAAAGGCAGAAGGCTACGTACCAGATGAAGGAACAAGATAAAACCCCAGAAAAACAACTAAATGAAGTGGAGATAGGCAACCTTCCAGAAAAAGAATTCAGAATAATAATAGTGAAGATGATCCAGGACCTTGGAAAAAGAATGGAAGCAAAGATCGAGAAGATGCAAGAAATGTTTAACAAAGACCTAGAAGAATTAAAGAACAAACAAACAGAGATGAACAATACAATAAGTGAACTGAAAACTCCGCTAGAAGGAATCAATAGCAGAATAACTGAGGCAGAAGAACGGATAAGTGACCTGGAAGACAGAATGGTGGAATTCACTGCTGTGGAACAGAATAAAGAAAAAAGAATGAAAAGAAATGAAGACAGCCTAAGAGACCTCTGGAACAACATTAAATGCAACAACATTCGCATTATAGGGGTCCCAGAAGGAGAAGAGAGAGAGAAAGGACCAGAGAAAATATGTGAAGAGATTATAGTCGAAAGTTTCCCTAACATGGGAAAGGAAATAGCCACCCAAGTCCAGGAAGAGCAGCGAGTCCCATACAGGATAAAGCCAAGGAGAAACACGCTGAGACACATAGTAATCAAATTGGCAAGAATTAAAGACAAAGAAAAATTACTGAAAGCAGCAAGGGAAAAATGACAAATAACATACAAGAGAACTCCCATAAGGTTAACAGCTGATTTCTCAGCAGAAACTCTACAAGCCAGAAGGGAGTGGCATGACATATTTAAAGTGATGAAAGGGAAAAGCCTACAACCAAGATTAGTCTACCCAGCAATGGTCTCATTCAGAGTTGATGGAGAAATCAAAAGCTTTACAGACAAGCCAAAGCTAGGAGAATTCAGCACCACCACACCAGCCCTACAACAAACGCTAAAGGAACTTCTCTAAGTGGGAAACACAAGAGAAGAAAAGGACCTACAAAAACAAACCCAAAACAATTAAGAAAATGGTCATAAGAACATACATATCGATAATTACCTTAAACGTGAATGGATTAAATGCTCCAACCAAAAGACTCAGGCTCACTGAATAGATACAAAAAACAAGACCCATATATATGCTGTCTACAAGACACCCACTTCAGACCTAGGGACACATACAGACTGAAGGTGAGGGGATGGAAAAAGATATTCCATGCAAATGGAAATCAAAAGAAAGCTGGAGTAGCAATACTCATTTCAGATAAAATAGACTTTAAAATGAAGAATGTTACAAGAGACAAGGAAGGACACTACATAATGATCAAGGGATCAATCCAACAAGAAGATATAACAATTATATATGCACCCAACATAGGAACAGCTGCATACATAAGGCAACTGCTAACAGCTATAAAAGAGGAAATGGACAGTAACACAATAATAGTGGGGACTTTAACACCTCACATACACCAATGGACAGATCATCCAAACAGAAAATTAGTAAGGAAACACAAGCTTTAAATGAGACAATAGACCAGATAGATTTAATTGATATTTATAGGACATTCCATGCAAAAACAGCAGATTACACTTCTTTCTCAAGTGTGCACGGAACATTCGCCAGGATAGATCACATCTTGGGTCACAAATCAAGCCTCAGTAAATTTTAAAAAATTGAAATCACATCAAGCATCTTTTCTGACCACAACGCTATGAGATTAGAAATGAATTACAGGGAAAAAAACGTAAAAAACACAAACACATGGAGGCTAAACAATAGGTTACTAAATAACCAAGAGATCACTGAAGAAATCAAAGAGGAAAGAGAAATCATTTGTCTCTAGGTATGAAAAAATACCTAGAGACAGATGACAATGAAACCACCACGATCCAAAACCTATGGGATGCAGCCAAAGCAGTTCTAAGAGGGAAGTTTATAGCTATACAAGCCTACCTCAACAAACAAGAAAAATCTCAAATAAACAATCTAACTTTACATCTAAAGGAACTAGAGAAAGAAGAACAAACAAAATCCAAAGTTAGTAGAAGGAAAGAAATCATAAAGATCAGAGCAGAAATAAATGAAATAGAAACAAAGAAAACAATAGCAAACATCAATAAAACTAAAAGCTGGTTCTTTGAGAAGATAAACAAAATTGATAAACCATTAGCCAGACTCATCAAGAAAAAGAGGGAGAGGACTCAAATCAATAATATTAGAAATTAAAAAGGAGAAGTTAGAACAGACACCCCAGAAATACAAAGCATCCTAAGAGACTACTAAAAGCAACTTTATGCCAATAAAATGGACAACCTGGAAGAAATGGACAAGTACTTACAAAGGTTATATAACCTTCCAAGACTGAACCAGGAAGAAATAGAAAATATGAACAGACCATCACAAGTAATGAAATTGATACTGTGATAAAAAATCTTTCAAGAAACAAAAGTCCAGGACCAGATGGCTTCACAGGTGAATTCTATCAAACATTTAGAGAAAAGTTAACACCCATCCTTCTCAAACTCTTCCAAAAATTTGCAGAGGAAGGAACACTCCCAAACTCATTCTATGAGGCCACCATCACTCTGATACCAAAACCAAACAAAGATACTACAAAAAAAGAAAATTACAGACCAATATCACTGAAGAATATAGATGCAAATATCCTCAACAAAATACTAGCAAACAGAATCCAACAACACATTAAAAGGATCATACACCATGATCAAGTGGGATTTATCCCAGGGATGCAAGGATTCTTCAATATATGCAAATCAATCAATGTGACACACCATATTAACAAATTGAAGAATAAGACCCATATGATCATCTCAATAGATGCAGAAAAAAGCTTTTGACAAAATTCAACACCTGTTTATGATAAAAACTCTCCAGAATGTGGGCATAGAGGGAACCTACCTCAACATAATAAAGGCCATATACGACAAACCCACAGCAAACATCATTCTCAATGATGAAAAACTGAAACCATTTCCTCTAAGATCTGGAACAAGACAAGGATGTCCACTCTCACCACTATTATTCATCATAGTTTTGGAAGTCCTAGCCATGGCAATCAGAGAAGAAAAAGAAATAAAAGGAATACAAGTTGGAAAACAAGAAGTAAAACTGTCACTGTTTGCAGATGACATGATACTATACATAGAGAATCCTAAAAATGCCACCAGAAAACTACTAGAGCTAATCAATGAATTTGGTAAAGTTGCAGGATACAAAATTAATGCACAGAAATCTCTTGCATTCCTATACACTAATGATGAAAAACATGAAAGAGAAATTAAGAAAACACTCCCATTTACCACTGCAACAAAAAGAATAAAATACCTAGGAATAAACCTACCTAGGGAGACAAAAGACATGTATGCAGAAAACTATAAGACACTGATGAAAGAAATTAAAGATGATACCAACAGATGGAGAGATATACCATGTTCTTGGTGGAAGAATCAATATTGTGAAAATGACTATACTAACCAAAGCAATCTACAGATTCAGTGCAATCCCTTTCAAATTACCAATGGCATTTTTTACAGAACTAGAACAAAAAATCTTAAAATTTGTATGGAAACACAAAAGACCCCGAATAGCCAAAGCAGTCTTGAGAGGAAAAAATGGAGCTGGAGGAATCAGACTCCCAGACTTCAGACTATGCTACAAAGCTACAGTAATCAAGACAATATGGTACTGGCACAATAACAGAAATATAGATCAATGGAACAGGATAGAAAGCCCAGAGATAAACCCATGCACCTGTGGTCAACTAATCTATGACAAAGGAGGTTAGGACATACAATGGAGAAAAGACAGTCTCTTCAATAAGTGGTGCTGGGAAAACTGGACAGATACATGTAAAATAATGAAATTAGAACACTCCCTTACACCATACACAAAAATAAACTCAAAATGGATTAGAGACCTCAATGTAAGACCGGACACTATAAAACCCTTAGAGGAAAACATAGGAAGAACACTCTTTGACATAAATCACAGCAAGATCTTTTTTGATACACCTCCTAAAGTAATGGAAATAAAAACAAAAATAAACAAATGGGACCTAATGAAGCTTCAAAGCTTTTGCAAAGCAAAGCAAACTACAAGCAAGACAAAAAGACAACCCTCAGAATGGGAGAAAATATTTGCAAATGAAGCAACTGACAAAGGATTAATCTCCAAAATATATAAACAGCTCATGTAACTCAATATTAAAAAAACAAACAACCCAGTCCAAAAATGGGCAGAAGACCTAAATAGACATTTCTCCAAAGAAGACATACAGATGGCCAAGAAGCACATGAAAAGCTGCTCAACATCGCTAATTATTTGAGAAATGCAAATCAAAGCTACAATGAGGTATCACCTCACACCAATTAGAATGGGCATCATCAGAAAGTCTACAAACAACAAAAGCTGGAGAGGGTGTGGAGAAAAGGGAACTCTCTTCCACTCTTCGTGGGAATATAAATTGATACAACGACTATGGAGAACAGTATGGAGATTCCTTAAAAAACTAAAAAATAGAATTACCATATGATCCAGCAATCCCACTACTGGGCATATACCCAGAGAAAACCATAATTCAAAAAGACACATGCACCTTAGTGTTTATTGCAGCACTATTTACAATAGCTAGGTCATGGAAGCAGCCTAAATGCCCATTGACAGATGAATGGATAAAGAAGATGTGGTACATATATACAATGGAATATTACTCAGCCATAAAAAGGAACAAAATTGGGTCATTTGTATAGACATGGATGAATCTAGAGACTGTCATACAGAGTGAAGTAAGTCAGAAAGAGAAAAACAAATATCGTATATTAACGCATGTATGTGGAACCTAGAAAAATGGTACAGATGAACCAGTTTGCAGGGCAGAAATAGAGACACAGCTGTAGAGAACAAACATATGGACACCAAGGGGGGAAAGCGGTAGGGGTGGTGGGTATGGTGGTGTGATGAATTGGGAGATTGGGATTGACATATATACATGAATATGTATAAAATGGATAACTAATAAGAACTTGCTGTATAAAAAATAAAGAAAATTCAAAAATTCAAAATAAAAATTAAGAATGTCTGCTATGTCCTGGACATTATGTTAGGTGCTCAAGACGCATTCAGTGAATAAGACAGGCACAACCCCTGCCTTTGTGGATCTTGCTCTTTATTGGAAATGATGTATTTTTTTAATATCATCTACTATTACTGTTTTTTCTTTCTGGTAGTAGTATTTTATTTTACTTTTTATTTTTATTTTATATTGGAGCATAGTTGATTAACCATGTTGTGTTAGTTTCAGGTGTACAGCAAAGTGATTCAGTTATACATATTCATGTATCTATTCTTTTTCAAAGTCTTTTTCCACTTAGGTTATTACAGAATATTGAGCAGTGTTCCCTGTGCTATACAGTAGGTCCTTTTTGATTATCCATTTTAAATATAGCAGTGTGTACATGTCAGTCCCAAAGATATTTTATTTAAGCACAGGGAACTACAGGAAGTTAAAGGAGTACAAAATGAGTGGACCTCAACAAATCGATGAAACCAAGGAAGACCAACTGGAAAAAATGAGACTTACCTTGCGATCTGGATGATAAGGGTTTTCCAGGAAGTCCAATTCTTCTAGGCAGAGAAACCGCATATTCAATGATTTTGAGGCAAGAAAATTTAGAAAGCATTTAGGAGACTTAAAGAAATTCAAGAAGTTTAGATTGTATAATGGGGAGGGTCAAGATGGTAAGAGATAAAAGAGAAAGAGTGGAGGGGCCATAGGGAGTCTGCAGGGAATTGGCAAGTCTGCAGGTAAGTGACTGGTTTTATTCATATGTTCATAAAATCACACTAGAAAAAGAATGGAATATCTGCAAGAATAGAGTAAGACTAGAAGCAGGCAGGGACAAAGTTATGAGATTGTCGAAAGTAGGTCAGGGGGGATAAAATGGTGGCCTGGAACATTCATTAATTCATTCAGAAGATATTTACTGAATAGTCATTATATTTCAGGCAATACACTATGTATAGAGTGGTGAATCACCACAGCTAATACAAATATGCATTAAGAGTATTTATAATGCTTGGTGATTATTTGGATTGGGGTATGAAAAAGGGGCTTGAGTAACTTGGTGGATTCAGGCCACATGAAAGTAGGAACAAACTTAAGGTTGTGTGCTAGGAGTAGAGGATGCGTTCTTTGGGGCATGTTTCATTTGAAGTAAGATATCTAACAAGCAGGAGACCTAATGAGTCTGGAGCTGTAAGAGATCTAAGACAGAGTTAGGGGTCACCAACTACTAGATAGTTACCAAAGCTTTTAGGGATAGATGAGCTTACACAAGAAAGGTGAGTGCAGAGAGAACGAAGGGGGCCTAAGATAGGTCTGTGCAGAAAGTAGCCTGCAGTGGATAAGTGAAGAAAGATGACTACAAAGGAGACTGGGAAGTAAAGATCATGCATTTAGGGTAAAAGCTCCAGCTTTGTTTCCAGTGAGCCTAGGGAAACAAGCGTTCCAAGGTGAGGATTGACTGGTAAACATACATGAAACCACTTGACCTCTCCCGTCATCAACAAGAAGACAAAGGAAAAATAAGAAAGCAGTAGTGGAAATATTCTTACTCTAAGTCTGAAAGAATTCTTTCAGTCTCTTTGACTGAACTCTTACTTGAGGATGGCTGAAAGCTCCCCACAAACATACCAATCTTCATTATTTTATTTAAAAATAGCAATATTTTCTGTCTTATTCAGCAAAATTTAAAGGAGTGGAAGATACGTTTTAATAATATTGCTTGAGACACACTACAATTAACATCCTACTCCCCATATAGTTTTCCTTTTTGACAACTTTTCTTTTTCTATAAGTAACTGGAACTTTCTTTAGATAAATTAAGCATAAAAACCATTTATGGGAAACGTATCAACTAGCTGACAGAATTCTTTTTAAAAAGGGCTACAGAACTGGGCTCAGAAAACAATAGGAAGCAGGAAGCTTCAGTGTTCTAGTTATAGAAACTCATCTGCAGTTTTTTTGCTTTGTTTTAAGTCTTTACGGCCAGATTTAATAAACTCCAACTACTTTAGTCCCCTTAAAACTCTTTACTTAAGAATCATTGCCTGGGGAGATACAGAGTGCACTAATTCTATTTTGATTATGTGTCGCCTCCTTAATGAAGGTGGTCAGGGAAATGTACTGAGGGTCACTTTGGGACTGCACACAATGAGGAAGAGTCACTTACCCACACAGGAATCAGTATGCCATTATCAAAGCAGGAAGGAATGACCTCTGGGTGACTACAAAACCGTATTTTATTCTTTATTCTTAAACAAACATTCGTATACTAGATTCTTAACGTGAGCAAACTACAAATATTTTGAACTTCAAATTGCATAAACTCCATTTTTCCAGATTTATTCTTTTGTATCCTCCGATTTTTTTAAAAGCAGGGTTATTGAAATATATGGAATTACAGCAAACTGAACATGTAAAATTTCACAGGTTAGGTTTTGCATTTGTATATACCCTAAAATCATCTCCATTACCAAGACAAAGAACATATACCCCACCTTCAAAATGTCCTTACACCCATTTGCAATCCCTATCTCCTGTACCTCTCCACTCCATCCCCTGCCAGCCCAAGGCAACTGCTGATCTGCTGTCTGCTAATATTAATTTCCATTCCCGAGAATTTTATATAAGAGGAGTCATGCAGTATATACTCTGCTTTGTCTGGGTTTTCATTGAGCATAATTATTTTGATATTCATCCATATGATTACCAGTATCAACAGTTCATTTTTCTCCACTGCTTAGTATTTTATTGTATGGCTATACCAGTTTCTTTATCGAGTACCTATTAAGTTTTCAGTTTTTGTCTATTCTAGATAAAGCTGCTATGAACCTTCATGAACAATTCTTTGTATGAACATGAGATTTTATTTCT
The DNA here is from genome assembly GCF_949987535.1 of Balaenoptera acutorostrata. NCBI lineage: Eukaryota > Metazoa > Chordata > Mammalia > Artiodactyla > Balaenopteridae > Balaenoptera > Balaenoptera acutorostrata. Next base: position 55,179,990 of record NC_080070.1, read on the forward strand.
CCTGGGTAAATACCTATAACTAGAATGGTAAAGTGCTAAGACAGGTGTGTATTTCACTTTAAACATAGCCAAACTATTTTCCAGATAATTGTTTCATTTTACATTCTTACCAGCAGTGCATATGGGTTTCAGGTACACTACAACCAGGCAAATAGTTGGGATGGTCCTTTTTTTTTGTTTTTTTAACATCTTTATTGGAGTAAAATTGCTTTACAATGGTGTGTTACTTTCTGCTGTATAACAAAGTGAATCAGCTATACATATATCCCCATATCTCCTCCCCTTGTGTCTGCCTCCCACCCTCCCTATCACACCCACCTAGGTGGTCACAAAGCACCCAGCTGATCTCCCTGTGCTATGCAGCTGCTTCCCACTAGCTATCTATTTTACATTTGGTAGTGTATATAAGTCCATACCACTCTCTTACTTCGCCCCAGCTTACCCTTCCCCCTCGCCATGTCCTCAAGTGCATTCTCTACATCTGCGTCTTTATTCCTATCTTGCCCCTAGGTTCTTCATAACCACTTCTTTTTTTTTTTTTAGATTCTATATATATGTGTTAGCATATGGTATTTGTTTTTCTCTTTCTGACTTACTTCACTCTATATGACAGTCTTTAGGTCCATCCACCTCACTACAAATAACTCAATTTCAGGTTTTTTTACAGTTGAGTAATATTCCATTGTATATATGTGCCACATCTTCTTTATCCATTCATCTGTCGATGGACACTTAGGTTGCTTCCATGTCCTGGCTATTGTAAATAGAGCTGCGATGAACATTGTGGTACATGACTCTTTTTGAATTATGGTTTTCTCAGGGTATATGCCCAGTAGTGGGATTGCTGGGTCATATGGAGGCTCTATTTTTAGTTTTTTAAGGAACCTCCATACTGTTCTCCATAGTGGCTGTATCAATTTACATTCCCACCAACAGTGCAAGAGGGTTCCCTTTTCTCCACATCCTCTCGAGCATTTGTTGTTTGTAGATTTTCTGATGATGTCCATTGTGACTGGTGTGAGGTGATACCTCATTGTGGTTTTGATTTACATTTCTCTAATGATTAATGATGTTGAGCATGTGTTTGTTGGCTATCTGTGTATCTTCTTTGGAGAAACATCTATTTAAGTCTTCTGCCCATTTTCGGATTGGGTTGTTTGTTTTTTTGATATTGAGCTGCATGAACTGCTAATAAATTTTGGAGATTAATCCTCTGTCAGTTGCTTCATTTGCAAATATTTTCTCCCATTCTGAGGCTTGTCTTTTCATCTTGTTTATGGTCTCCTTTGCTGTGCAAAAGCTTTTAAGTTTCATTAGGTCCCACTTGTTTATTTCTGTTTTTACTTCCATTACTCTAGGAGGTGGGTCAAAAAGGATCTTGCTGTGATTTATGTCATAGAGTGTTCTGCCTATGTTTTCCTCTAAGAGTTTGATAGTGTCTGGCCTTACATTTAGATTTTAAATCCATTTTGAGTTTATTTTTGAGTATGGTGTTAGGGAGTGTTCTACTTTCATTCTTTTACATGTATCTGTCCAGTTTTCCCAGCACCACTTATTGAAGAGGCTGTCTTTTCTCCATTGTATATTCTTGCCTCCTTTATCAAAAATAAGGTGACCATATGTGCATGGGTTTATCTCTGGGCTTTCTATCCTGTTCCATTGATATATATTTCTGTTTTTGTGCCAGTACCATACTGTCTTGATTACTGTAGCTTTGTAGTATAGCTTGAAGTCAGGGAGCCTGATTCCTCTAGCTCCATTTTTCTTTCCCAAGATTGCTTTGGCTATTCGGGGGTCTTTTGTGCTTCGATAAAAATTGTGAAATTTTATGTTCTAATTTTGTGAAAAATGCCTTTGGTAGTTTGATAGGAATTGCATTGAATCTGTAGATTGCTTTGGGTAGTATAGTCATTTTCACAATGTTGATTCTTCCAATCCAGGAACATGGTATATCTCTCCATCTGTTGGTATCATCTTTAATTTCTTTCATCAGTGTCTTATAGTTTTCTGCATACAGGTCTTTCGTCCCCTTAGGTAGGTTTATTCCTAGGTATTTTATTCCTTTTGTTGCAATGGTAAATGGGAGTGTTTCCTTAATTTCTCTTTCAGAATTTTCATCATTCGTGTATAGGAATGCAAGAGATTTCTGTGCATTAATTTTGTATCCTGCTACTTTACCAAATTCATTGTTTAGCTCTAGTAGTTTTCTGGTAGCATCTTTGGGATTCTCTATGTATAGTATCATGTCATCTGCAAACAGTTACAGGTTTACTTCTTCTTTTCCAATTTGTATTCTTTTTATTTTTTTTCTTCTCTGATTGCTGTGGCTAAAAATTCCAAAAGTATGTTGAATAATAGTGATGAGAGTGGGCAACCCTGTCTTGTTCCTGATCTTAGAGGAAATGCTTTCAGTTTTTCACCATTGAGAATGATGTTGGCTGTGGGTTGGTCATATATGGCCTTCATTATGTTGAGGTAAGTTCCCTCTATGCCTACTTTCTGGAGGGTTTTTATCATAAATGGGTGTTGAATTTTGTCAAAAGCTTTTTCTGCCTCAGTGAGATGATCATATGGTTTTTATCCTTCAGTTTGTTAATATGGTGTGTCACATTGATTGATTTGCGTATATTGAAGAATCCTTGCATTCCCGGGATAAACACCACTTGATCGTGGTGTATCATCCTTTTAATGTGCTGTTGGATTCTGTTTGCTTGTATTTTGTTGAGGATTTGTGCATCTATGTTCATCAGTGATATTGGCCTGTAGTTTTCTTTTTTTGTGACATCTTTGTCTGGTTTTGGTATCAGAGTGATGGTGGTCTTGAAGAATGAGTTTGGGAGTGTTCCTCCCTCTGCTATATTTTGAAACAGTTTGAGAAGGTTAGGTGTTAGCTCTTCTCTAAATGTTTGATGGAATTCGCCTGTGAAGCGATCTGATCCTGGGCTTTTGTTTGTTGGAAGATTTTTAATCACAGTCTCAATTTCAGTGCTTGTGATTGGTCTGTTTATATTTTCTATTTCTTCCTGGTTCAGTCTTGGAAGGTTGTGCTTTTCTAACAATTTGTCCATTTCTTCCAGGTTGTCCATTTTATTGGCATAGAGTTGCTTGTAGTAATCTCTCATGATACTTTGTATTTCTGCAGTGTCAGTTGTTACTTCTCCTTTTTCATTTTTAATTCTATTGATTTGAGTCTTCTCACTTTTTTTCTTGATGTATCTGGCTAATGGTTTATCAATTTTGTTTATCTTCTCAAAGAACCAGCTTTTAGTTTTATTGATCTTTGCTATTGTTTTCTTCATTTCTTTTTCATTTATTTATGATCTGATCTTTATGATTTCTTTCCTTCTGCTAACTTTGGGGCTTTTTTGTTCTTCTTTCTCTAATTGTTTAGGTGTAAGGTTAGGTTGTTTATTTGAGATGTTTCTTGTTTTTTGAGGTAGGATTGTATTGCTATAAACTTCCCTCTTAGAACTGTTTTTGCTGCATCTCATAGGTTTTGGGTTGTCGTGTTTTCATTGTCATTTGTTTCTAGCTATTTTTTGATTTCCTCTTTGATTTCTTCAGTGACCTCTTGGTTATTAAGTAGTGTATTATTTAGTCTCCATGTGTTTGTATTTTTTACAGATTTTTTCCTGTAATTGAAACCTTGTCTTATAGTGTTGTGGTCGGAAAAGATACTTGATATGATTTCAATTTTCTTAACTTTACCAAAGCTTCATTTGTGACCCAAGATATGATCTATCCTGGAGAATGTTCCATGAGCATTTGAGAAGAAAGTGTATTCTGTTGTTTTTGTATGGAATGTCCTATAAATATCAAATCTATCTGGACTGTTGTGTCATTTAAAGTTTGTGTTTCCTTATTAATTTTCTGTTTGGATGATCTGTCCATTGGTGTAAGTGAGGTGTTAAAGTCCCCCACTATTATTGTGTTACTGTCGATTTCCTCTTTTAAAGCTGTTAGCAGTTGCCTTATGTATCGAGGTGCTCCCTTGTTGGGTGCGTATATATTTATAATTGTTAAATCTTCTTGTTGCATTGATCCCTTGATCATTATGTAGTGCTCTTCTTTTGTCTTGTAATAGTCCTTATTTTAAAGTCTGTTTTGTCTGATATGAGAATTGCTACTCCAGCTTTCTTTTGATTTCCATTTGCATGGGATATCTTTTTCCATCTCCTCACTTTCAGTCTGTATGTGTCCCTAGGTCTGAAGTGGGTCTCTTGTAGACAGCATGTATACAGGTCCTGTTTTTGTATCCATTCAGCCAGTCTATCTCTTTTGTTTGGAGCATTTAATCTCTGTACATTTAAGGTAATTATCGATATGTATGTTCCTTTTACCATTTTCTTAATTGTTTTGGGTTGTTATTGTTGGTCTTTTCCTTCTCTCGTGTTGTCTGCCTAGAGAATTTCCTTTAGCATTTGTTGTAAAGCTGGTTTGGTGGTGCTGAATTCTCTTAGCTTTTGCTTGTCTGTAAAGGTTTTAATTTCTCCATCAAATCTGAATGAGATCCTTGCTGGGTAGAGTAATCTTGGTTGTAGGTTTGTCCCTTTCATCACTTTGAATATTTCCTGCCACTCCCTTCTGGCTTGCAGACTTTCTGCTGAAAGATCAGCTGTGTAACCTTATGGGGATTCCCTTGTATGTTATTTGTTTTTTTTCCCTTGCTACTTTTAATATTTTATCTTTGTATTGAGTTTTTGATAGTTTGTTTAATATGTGTCTTCACGTGTTTCTTTTTGGGTTTATCCTGTATGGGGCTGTCTGTGCTTCCTGGACTTGATTAACTATTTCCTTTCCCATATTAGGGAAGTTCTCAACTATAATCTGTTCAGATATTTTCTCAGTCCCTTTCTTTTTCTCTTTTTCTTATGGGACCTGTATAATTTGAATGTTGGTGCGTTTAATATTGTCCCAGAAGTCTCTGAGACTGTCCTCAGTTCTTTTCATTCTTTTTTCTTTATTCTGCTCTGCAGTAGTTGTTTCCAGTATTTTATCTTCCAGGTCACCTATCAGTTCTTCTGCCTCAGTTATTCTGCTATTGATCCCTTCTAGAGAATTTTTCACTTCATTTATTGTGTTGTTCATCACTGTTTGTTTGCTCCTTAGCTCTTCTAGATCCTTCTTAAACATTTCTAGTGTTTTCTCTATTCTATTTCCAAGATTTTGGATCATCTTTACTATCAGTACTCTGAATTCTTTTTCAGGTAGACTGCCTATTTCCTCTTCATTTGTTTGGTCTGGTGGGTTTTTACCTTGCTCCTTCATCTGCTGTGTGTTTCTCTGTCTTCTCATTTTGCTTAACTTACTCTGTTTGGGGTCTCATTTTCGCAGGCTGCAGGTTCGTAGTTCCTTTTTTTTTCTGGTGTCTGCCCCCAGTGGGTAAGGTTGGTCCAGTGGGTTGTGTAGGCTTCCTGGTGGAGGGGACTAGTGCCTGTGTTCTGGTGGATGAGGCTGGACCTTGTCTTTCTGGTGGGCGTGTCTGGTGGTGTTTTGGTGTGTCTGTTACCTAATTATGATTTTAGGCAGCCTCTCTGCTAATGGGTGGGGTTGTGTTCCTGTCTTGCTAGTTGTTTGGCATAGGTTGTCCAGCACTGTAGCTTGCTGGTTGTTGAGTGGAGCTGGGTCTTAGCTTTGAGATGGATATCTCTGGGAGAGCTTTCGCCGTTTGATATTACATGGAGCTGGAAGGTCTCTGGTGGACCAATGTCCTGAACTCCGCTCTCCCACCTCAGAGGCACAGGCCTGACACCCGGTTGGAGCGCCAAGACCCTGTCAGCCACACAGCATTAAGTGTCAAGAGATACGCTTCCACATGGTGGTTAAGAGACCAAGGCTTTTTTCCATCTTGTGCTCCGCCATTTCTCCAAGTCCTCTTCTGAGTGGTCTGCAACTGGAGAAGCGTCGCGCAGCTGCTGCTCAGCATGGCCCTTTTTAAAAATATTAGACATCCTACTTGGTATGTAGTAAAATCTCATTGTGGTTTTGATTTTCCCTAATGACTGATGTTCAACATTACTTCCTTTTTTTAATTTGCCCTTCATATAGCTTCTCTGAGTATTCAAACCATTGCCCTTTTTTTCTCTTGAATTATCTTATTGAATTTTGAGACTCTGTATAGTCTAGATGCAAGTCCTTTATCAGATATGTGATTTGCAAATATTTTCTCTCAGTCTATGGCTTGGGGTTTTATTCTCAACATCATCCTTCAAAGAACAAAATGGGTTTTTTTGATAAGTCACATTTATTGTTTTTTCTTTTAATACTTTTAGTGTTGTAGTTAAGAAATATTTGCTTAAACCAAAGTCAAAACGATTTTATCCCATCAAATTTTCTTTTAGAAATTTTACAATTTGAGGTTTTATATTTGGAATTCCCTGGTACTCTCCTTTCTAAAGTTCCTCTCTTCACTCGTTTTTCTTTTCTTTTTTTTTTTAAGCTTTATTTTGGAGAATTTTGAACATGTATGAAAAGAGACAAGATAGTACAATGAACCCCCATCCTTTTGTCCTAACAGTCATTAACTCACAGCCAGTTTGGCTTTATTCACACCCTAGTCACTTCCCCTCTTAATATTATTTTGAAGCAAAACTGACATCATATAATTTTACCTATAAAAATTTCAGTATGTATCTCTAAAAAAAGTTCCCGTATTTTAAATCACAGTACCATTATTACATCACAAAAATTTAAACATAATTTCTTCACATCATCAAATAGCCTGTTAGCATTCAAATTTCCAAATGTCTCAGAAATATCCTGTCTTTCAATCTGTGCAATGTATGGAGATATAGCTCCATTTTTATTCCTATTATTATTTCTTTTCTTTTACAATTTATTTTTTTTGTATTTATTAACTTTTGTCTGTTATTTTTTTTCATTGAAGTATATCAATGTACATTATATGTTACAAGTGTACAATAGTGATTCACAATTTTTAAAGACTAGAGTCCACTTATAATTATTATAAAATAATGACTATATTCCCTGTGTTGTACAATATATCCTTATAGCTTATTTCATACCTCATAGTTTATATCTCTTAATTCTCTAACCATATATTGCGCCTCCCCCTTTCCCTCTCCCCACTGGTAACCACTAGTTTGTTTCTTTTTTGTTATATTTACTAGTTGGTTGTATTTTTCAGATGCCATATATAAGTGATATCATACAGTATTTGTCTTTCTCTCTCTGACTTACTTCACTTTTCGACAGTTTTGTCTTCTCCAACCTTTCATCTGTGGATTCTCTAACCTGAAAGACAGTGAGCTTCCTATTAGAGTTTTAGACACTGCATCCCTATAACAACTGCAGCTGCCCTCACAGCAAAATTACACAAATATAAAACATTACAGGGCTTCCCTGGTGGCGCAGTGGTTGAGAATCCACCTGCTAATTCAGGGGACATGGGTTTGATCCCTGGTCCGGGAAGATCCCACATGCTGCTGAGCAGCTAGGCCCGTGCACCACAACTACTGAGCCTGCACTCAAGAGCCCATGAGCCACGACTACTGAGCCCGCATGCAACAACTACTGAAGCCCACGTGCCTAGAGCCCTTGCTCCACAACAAGACAGGCCACCACAATGAGAAGCCCGGGCACTGCAACAAAGAGTAGCCCCCACTCGACGCAAATAGAGAAAGCCCGTGTGCAGCAACGAAGACCCAACACAGCCAAAAATAAATAAATTAAGTAAATAAGTAAAACATTACATTGCTTCCTCTAAAAATTTTTGTTAAGACACTGTGAGAGGATTCCCACCATCTAGTTAATTAACATCTGCACATCCATGGTCTCACATTTTGTTTTCAGTTTTGTTTGTTTGTTTGTTTTGGTGAGAACATTTACTTCTACTCTTAGCAAATTTCAATCTCAGTTGACCATTGAACAATGCCAGGGTTAAGGACGCAAACCCTCTGCACAGTCGAAAATCCCAGTATAACTTACAGTCAGCCCTCCAGATCCTCAGTTCCTCTGGATCCTAAAATTCAACCATCCACAGATTGTGTAGTACTGTGGTGCTTACTACTGAAAAAAATCTATATGTAAGTGGACCCAGGCAGTTCAAACCTGTGTTGTTCATGAGTCAGTTGTATATGATACAGTGCCATCAAGTATAGTGGCCATATTTCATGTTAGACCCTCAGACCACTAATCCTATACCTGAAAGTTTATATCTTTTTACCAGCCTCTCCCTATTCCCCCACCCCCTGCTTCCACAAACCACTTTTCTACTCTGTTTCTATGAGTTTGACTCTTTTTTTAAAAAAAAGTTTCCTCATATAAGTGATGCTGTGCAGTATTTGTCTTTCTCTGACTGACTTATTTCCCTTAAAATAATGCCCTCAAGGTCCATCCATGTCATCTGAAATAATAGGATTTTCTTCTTTTTTATGGCTGAGTAATATGTGTGTGTATCACATTTCCTTTTTTTTCTTTTTTGAATATTTCATTTATTTTTTTATACAGAAGTTTCTTATTAGTCATCAATTTTATACACATCAGTGTATGCATGTCAATCCCAAACGCCCAATTCAGCAAACCACCCCCCCCGCGGCTTTCCCCCCTTGGTGTCCATATGTTTGTTCTCTGCATCTGTGTCTCAACTTCTGCCCTGCAAACCAGTTCATCTGTACCATTTTTCTAGGTTCCACATACATGCGTTTATATATGATATTTGTTTTTCTCTTTCTGACTTACTTCACTCTGGATGACAGTCTCTAGATCCATCCATGTCACAACGAATGACCCAACTTTGTTCCTTTTTATGGCTGAGTAATATTCCATTGTATATATGTACCACATCCTCTTTATCCATTCGTCTGTCAATGGGCATTTAGGTTACTTCCATGACCGGGCTATTGAAAATAGTGCTGAAATGAACATTGGGGTGCATGCATCTTTTTGAATTATGGTTTTCTCTGGGTATATGCCCAGTAGTGGGACTGCTGGATCATATGGTAATTCTATTTTTAGTTTTTTAAGGAACCTCCATACTGTTCTCCATAGTGGCTGTATCAATTTATATCCCCACCAACAGTGCAAGAGGGTTCCCTTTTCTCCACACCCTCTTCAGCATTTATTGTTCGTAGATTTTCTGATGATGGCCATTGTGACTGCTGTGAGGTGATACCTCATTGTAGTTTTGATTTGCATTTCTCTAATGATTCGTGATGTGTGAGCATGGTGTATGATCCTTTTAATGTGTTGTTAGATTCTGTTTGCTAGTATTTTGTTGAGGACTTTTGCATCTGTATTCATCAGTGATATTGGTCTGTATTTTTCTTTTTTTGTAGTATCTTTGTCTGGTTTTGCTATCAGGGTGATGGTGACCTCATAGAATGAGTTTGGGAGTGTTCCTTCCTCTGCAATTTTTTGGAAGAGTTTGAGAAGGATGGGTGTTAGCTCTTCTCTAAATGTTTGATAGAATTCACCTGTGAAGCCATCTGGTCCTGCACTTTTGTTTGTTGGAAGATTTTTAATCACAGTTTCAATTTCATTACTTGTGATTGGTCTGTTCATATTTTCTGTTTCTTCCTGGTTCAGTCTTGGAAGCTTATACGTTTCTAAGATTTTGTCCATTTCTTCCAGGTTGTTCATTTTATTGGCATAAAGTTGCTTTTAGTAGTCTCTAAGGATGCTTTGTATTTCTGTGGTGTCTGTTGTAACTTCTCCTTTTTCATTTCTAATTTTATTGATTTGAGTCCTCTCCCTCTTTTTCTTGATGTGTCTGGCTAATGGTTCATCAATTTTCTTTATCTTCTCAAAGAACCAGCTTTTAGTTTTATTGATCTTTGCTATTGTTTTATTTGTTTCTATTTCATTTATTTCTGCTCTGATCTTCATGTTTTCTTTCCTTCCGCTAACTTTGGGTTTTGTTTGTTCTTCTTTCTCTAGTTCCTTTAGGTGTAAGGTTAGATTGTTTATTTGAGATATTTTGTTTCTCGAGGTAGGCTTGTATAGCTATAAACTTCCCTCTTAGAACTGCTTTTGCTGCATCCCAAAGGTTTTGGATCATTGTGTTTTCATTGTCATTTGTCTCTAAGTATTTTTTGATTTCCTCTTTGATTTCTTCAGTGATCTCTTGGTTATTTAGTAACGTATTGTTTAACCTCCATGTGTTTGTCTTTTTTACGTTTTTTCCCCAGTAATTCATTTCTAATCTCATAGCATTGTGGTCAGAAAAGATGCTTGATATAATTTCAATTTTCTTAAATTTACTGAGGCTTGATTTGTGACCCACGATGTGATCTATCCTGGAGAATGTTCCATGCACACTTGAGAAGAAAGTGTAATCTGCTGTTTTTGGATGGAATGTCCTATAAATATCAAGTAAATCTATCTGGTCTATGGTGTCATTTAAAGCTTCTCTTTCCTTATTTATTTTCATTTTGGATGATCTGTCCATTGATGTAAGTGAGGTGTTAAAGTCCCCCATTATTAATGTGTTACTGTCGATTTCCTCTTTCATAGCTGTTAGCAGTTGCCTTATGTATTGAGTTGCTCCTATGTTGGGTGCATATATATTTATAATTGTTATATCTTCATGTTGGATTGATACCTTAATCACTTTGTAGTGTCCTTCCTTGTCTCTTGTAACATTCTTTATTTTAAAGTTTATTTTATCTGATATGACTATTGCTATTCCAGCTTCCTTTTGATTTCCATTTGCATGGAATATCTTTTTCCATCCCTTCACTTTCAGTCTGTATGTTTCCCTAGGTCTGAAGTGCATGTCTTGTAGACAGCATATATATGGGTCTTGTTTTTGTATCCATTCAGCAAGCCTGTGTCTTTTGGTTGGAGCATTTAATCCATTCACATTTGAGGTAATTATTGATATGTATGTTCCTATGACCATTTTCTTAATTGTTCTGGGTTTGTTTTCATAGGTCCTTTTCTTCTCTTGTGTTTCCCACTTAGAGAAGTTCCTTTAGCATTTGTTGTAGAGCTGGTATGGTGGTGCTGAATTCTCTTAGCCTTTGCTTGTCTGTAAAGCTTTTGATTTCTCCATTGAATCTGAATGAGATCCTTGCTGGGTAGAGTAATCTTGGTTGTAGGTTCTTCCCTTTCATCACTTTAAGTATGTCATGCCACTCCCTTCTGGCTTGTAGAGGTTCTGCTGAGAAATCAGCTGTTAACCTTATGGGCATTCCCTTGTATGTTATTTGTCATTTTTCCCTTGCTTCTTTCAATAATTTTTCTTTGTCTTTTATTTTTGCCAATTTGATTACTATGTGTCTTGGCGTGTTTCTCCTTGGGTTTATCCTGTATGGGACTCGCTGCTCTTCCTGGCCTTGGGTGGCTATTTCCTTTCCCATGTTAGGGAAGTTTTTGACTATAATCTCTTCACATATTTTCTCTGGTGCTTTCTCTCTCTCTTCTCCTTCTGGGACCCCTATAATGCGAATGTTGTTGCATTTAATGTTGTCCCAGAGGTCTCTTAGGCTGTCTTCATTTCTTTTCATTCTTTTTTCTTTATTCTGTTCCACAGCAGTGAATTCCACCATTCTGTCTTCCAGGTCACTTATCCATTCTTCTGCCTCAGTTATTCTGCTCTGATTCCTTCTAGGGGAGTTTTCATTTCAGTTATTATATTGTTCATCTCTGTTTGTTTGTTCTTTCAATTCTTCTAGGTCTTTGTTAAACATTTCTTGCATCTTCTCCATCTTTGCTTCCATTCTTTGTCCAAGATCCTGGATCATCTTCACTGTCATTATTCTGAATTCTTTTTCTGGAAGCTTGCCTATCTCCACTTCATTTAGTTGTTTTTCTGGGGTTTTATCTTGTTCCTTCATCTGGTGCATAGCCCTCTGCCTTTTCATCTTTTCTATCTTTCTGTGAATGTGGTTTTTGTTCCACAGGCTGCAGGATTGTAGTTTTTCTTGCTTCTGCTGTCTGCCCTCTGGTGGATGAGGCTATCTAAGAGACTTGTGCAAGTTTCCTGATGGGAGGGACTGGTGGTGGGTAGAGCTGACTGTTGCTCTTATAGGCAGAACTCAGTAAAACTTTAATCCACTTGACTGCTGATGGGTGGGGCTGGGTTCCCTCCCTGTTGGTTGTTTGGCCTGAGGCCACCCAACACTGGAGCCTACTTGGGCTCTTTGGTGGGGATAATGACAGACTCTGGGAGGGCTCACGCCAAGGAGTGTTTCCCAGAACTTCTACTGCCAGTTTTCTTGTCCCCACGGTCAGCCACAGCCAACCCCCCCCGCCTCTGCAGGAGACCCTCCAATGCTAGCAGGTAGGTCTGGTTGAGTCTCCCCTGGGGTCACTGTTCCTTCCCCTGGGTCCTGATGCGCACACTACTTTGTGTGTCCCCTCCAAGAGTGGAGTCTCTGTTTCCCCAAGTCCTGTTGAAGTCCCGCAATCAAATCCCACTAGCCTTCAAAGTCTGATTCTCTAGGAATTCCTTCTCCTGTTGCCAGACCCCCAGGTTGGGAAGCCTAACGTGGGGCTCACAACCTTCACTCCAGTGAGTGGACTTCTATGGTATAAGTGTTCTCCAGTCTGTGAGTCACCCACGCAGCAGTTATGGGATTTGATTTTACTGTGATTGCACCTCTCCTACCGTCTCATTGTGGCTTCTCCTTTGTCTTTGGATGTGGGGTACCTTTTTTGGTGAGTTCCAGTGTCTTCTTGTCAATGATTGTCCAGCAGCCAGCTGTGATTCTGGTGTTCTCACAAGAGGGAGTGAGAGCACGTCCTTCTACTCCACCATCTTGGTTCCTCCTCTGTATCACATTTTCTTTATCCATTCATCCATTTATGAACACTTAGGTTGTTTTCATGTCTTATCTATTGGAAATAGTGCTGTGATGAATATGTGGGTGCAGATACCTTTTCTTTTCCTTCAGATGAATACCTAGAATTGGAATTACTGGATTACGTGGTACTTCCTTTTTTTTTTTTTTTAATTAATTAATTTATTTATTTTTGGCTGTGTTGGGTCTTCGTTTGTGTGCGAGGGCTTTCTCTAGTTGCGGCAAGCGGGGGCCACTCTTCATCGCGGTGCGTGGGCCTCCCACTGTCGCAGCCTCTCTTGTTGCAGAGCACAGGCTCCAGATGCACAGGCTCAGTAGTTGTGGCGCACGGGTCTAGTTGCTCCACGGCATGTGGAATCTTCCCAGACCAGGGCTCAAACCCATGTCCTCTGCATTGGGAGGCAGATTCTCAACCACTGCGCCACCAGGGATGCCCCCATTTTTTTTTTTAATGTTTTTGAGGAAACTCCATACAGTTCTCCATAGTGGCTGTACCAATTTACATTCCCTCCACCAGTGCAGAGAGGTTTCTCTTTCTCCAAGTCCTCACCAGCATTTGTTATCTCTTGTCTTCTTGCTGATAGCCATTCTAACCGATAAGAGGTGATATCTCATTGTGGTTTTGATTTTTATATCTTTGATTAGAGATGTTGAGCACCTTTTATGTACCCATTGGCCATTTGTATGCCATCTTTGGGAAAAATGTCTATTCATTTCCTTTGCCCAATTACAAAAATATAAAACATTCCATTGCTCCCTCTAAATTGACTCCCCTTCAAAATCTACTCCTTTTGCTCACTTAATTTTTCCAGAATTTATGATTGTTATTTGTAGTGGAATGACTTGGGGGTTTTTTTGTTTGTTTTTTGGGGGGTTTTTTGGATTACATCTTTGTAATCCAGAAGCTGGATTGTCAGAACTTTAAATACATTTTTTCCTATGTATCCATGGAGGATTGGTTCCATGACTCCCACAGATAATAAAATCCATGGATGCTCAAGCCCCTTATAAAAACTGGCATAGTATTTGCATATAACCTACCGCATATGTAAATAAATTCCAGGTACATGGCAAATTCAGGTTTTGCTTTTTTGAAATTTCTTGAATTTTTTTCGCAATATTTTCCATCTGAGGTTAGTTGAATCTGCAGATGTACAACCTGCTCACATGAAGAGCCAACTGTATATGTAATATATAGCTGTTGTGTTGGTTTTAGCCATTTTTATCAAAAAACAAAAACAGGTAAATTCAAAATTAGTAAATAATGTATTGGGCATCTCCTATTAGGCTCATCAACTCTCCCTTTAAGCCACTGATGGGGTTACTGGCTTCACACAGGTACAACCTGCTGTCCCGTTGCTTTGGACCCATACAGTTAACCCCTCATGTCCTGAGACTTCAGTTGTGTTGTGAAATGCCTATGGAAATGGCTCAATACTCACTTATGACTGATATATTTTTAAAATGTAATACCCCAAACATATTTCAAAAGTATCCTCAGAAAGTCCCATGGGACTGTGTAGCTAAGCACCATTTTCTTGTAACAGTGGTCAGCTCAATAATGCCTATTTTGTATTGATTTTTATCCGCTTTTGTGCTTCAGGTCACAAGTTTGTCACTCCTCCTCCTTGGGGTCATATTTCGAAGTTAGTGATCTGCATGTAAATCTTTGTCTCCAGCTCTGCCTTCGAAGAACCCAAGCTTAGACTAATTTAGTTTATGCCCCAAGTGACCCTACTAAGCAGACCTTTAGGATGGGATTATAGAGCTGGATCACTCACAGGTCAGACAGCAATGTGGACATAGTTCTTGATGGTAAGTGGGATGATGAAATCCCCTGATACTTGATAGCATCACAGTTACGATGATTCTCATCCATGGATTGTGAAGTGATGCAAAACAATGGTGTGGTAACTGTGACCCTTGAACAATATGGGTGGGGTGGTTATTATATGTATTATGAATTGGCTGGAGTTTGTTAACTAATATGGAAACATTGAATAAAGGAGTATCAGGATCAAGTCAACCATCTACCAATTCAATGAACTCTGAGATTCAGGTAGCTTCTAGGTCATCTTTTAAGGAGACCCTCATCTACTACATCTGCATTTAAGATTATACAGTTGACTCTTGAACAACTTGGGGGTTAGGGGAATTGGCCCTCCTCGCCGTTGAAAATCTATCTATAATTTTACAGTTGGCCCTTTGTTTCCACCTTTCCACATCCACAGATTCAACTAACCACAGATTGTGTAGTATTTTAGTACATATTTATTGGGAAAAATCCGTGTGTAAGTGGACCCCCACAGTTCAAACCTGTGGTGTTCAAGGGTCAACCATATTTAAAATCAGTTAAATCAATTAAAAGGATTTAATAGAATTGCCCTAATGTAAGGCACTTCACTCGATGGTTTGTGGGGTTTTTTTCCCAATTTTGGAGACATCATATCCTACACCTAGGAAAATTTCCATCTCTCCTATTTATTATTCTAGAAGTTAACACACTATTTCTATGAAGAGTAAGATTAGTAAGTATTTAAGCTTTGCACACCAAGTGGTTTCTGTTGCCACTACTCAACTCTGCTGTCTATAGCACAAAAGTAGCAATAGATGGTACATAAACAAATGGGTGTGCTGCTGTTCTAATAGTATTTTTTTTTTTTAAGTGGCAGATTGGATTTGGCCCATGGACCAGGTTTGGCAGACTTTTATATTAATGGGTGACTTGGGAACTCTACTAGTCTAAAGTGGGGTCCAGAGAAAGCAGCTGCTTTGTAATTCCAGATCCAAGTCACAGGTCCAGCCTGTGGGGAAGGTTTCTCTGTTACCAGGCCATATGACCCAGCAGATCTGATGGTACTAATCTTATTTATTGTGTATAAGATGCTGAGTGGAGCCTCTGGCAAACTGCAAGAAAGATGTTATATTGTACAGACCAATAAGCAGATCCTTACCTCAGAACACACTGAATACTACTTGATTTCTGCTATGGTACTTCTTTGATACCATTGTATATGAAACCCTGCAGCATCCTGATCAGCTCTCATGCATATGTACCCAGGAGGTCCAGGGTAATTAACTCTTTGTGAACCAACCTTGATAAGTTGTACAGGAACTGATGGTCAAAGGCTTTTGCCTTTCATCACCTGGGTAGACAGTTCTAAGATACATTTTATAAGACTTCCCAGAGACAACTGTGGCAGAGTACTAATTGTCCGTAGTGGTGGCCAACTCACTCATGCAGCCTTCTGTTTGCTTTCCCTTCTGCATTTACTTTCCTCATCGATCAGTTCGGCTTCCTGGGATTACCTTCCCCAAAACATCACCTGTATCCAAATATTTGTCTCAGACTTATTTCAGCAGAACGCAATGTTAGATACCCTGTTAAAACTCATTTTATATGCACAAGACAAAATTGCATTATTCTAATGTTCCAAGATAAGGCAAGGTTTGTTTTTTCTGCATGCATTTATTTATGAAGAAACAAAATATCCCCCCAAAAACTAATCTAAAATACAACAAAAATAGAGGAGGGTGAATCTTCTTTTCTTCCTCATGTAAATGAAGGAATGATATATTTGAATATAGATTTAGAAATCAAATGTAGTCAAACAAGTATGTACACTGAGCTGGTCAGTAGTATTTGATATAATTTCAAGTTTCATAAATGATGTCTCTGTAGCTCTGTGTAAAGAAATTAAATTCAAAAGCAATTGGTTTTTTACAGATGAGAACACAAATCAGTTATCCCTTTGAGAATTTTTCTCTTTCCTCTAATCTTTTGTGTGGCTTCTTTCACTTTATTTTTGTCAGGGGAAGGTTTGGCAAAATTGAGGTAGAATATTAGGGAAGGGGACAAAGGGGAAAAAAAAATTAAGATAAACGGTAGTTTTCCCTCCTCTGTTTGCATACTTTTTGTTCTTTAATTCCCTAAACTAGAGATGTGCTGAGTGTAACACAATATGTCACTCTTAAACGGGTTGCTACTTCTAGCTGTCACTTTTGATCAGAAGGCACACAGGTTTGGGGCATGAAACTTGCAAATAAAAATCAGGGAAATAAAAGCAATTTCCATTTCCACTTAAAAATTTACAAACTGTGGTGCTCTGAACGAACAGCATGGGATAGTTAAAAAACATGTCTTTCATTTGTCTTGCTTCTACAGAAAATACAATTTGGAGAAAGAGCAAATGCTGAAAATATATCTTTCGGCTTCTTGAATATTTGGGAATGCTGTGAAGAAATAACTTAATTTAAAAAAAAAGGCTATGAAGTCTTGTTTCTCTCCTGTCTTGGGCCTAATGTGGCCGAAGAGGCAATTATATGACATTTTAACTCATTGGTTGATAGAAACATTTTGTATTATCTGCCCAAATATTCAAAATTTCCAAAACAAAACACAGCTTTTGAGTTCCCCATTGGTTCCTGACTCTATAAATTAAGTGCTTTCTTATGACAGCTGTGACAGTGCTTGATATAACAGAAGCTGAAACAGCACGTAGAATAAACAAATAATCAACACCTAATTTCATGACTAAATCTCTGCTTTCTCTGTCTGCAGAATCTTGTCTGCCACAATGACTCCTATTAGAAATCATCATATTATTAATTTTCAGTTTTTTCTCAATGGATCATGACTTTTCATCCCTCTTTTGCTGGTAAAATCTCCACGAAACAGAATTTTTCACTTTTTATGACTAAAAAGCCCCATGAGATAAAAACATATTTTATTGTGTATGAAACAATCATGGGCCTACTGATTCTACTTGTTTTAGAAAAAAAATCACACATTTATTTTAAAAAGTGTAATTCTTTTAATGCTTTAATATCACTTTGATCAGTTTCGGGTGACGTGTGTCAAATCTGGTCAACTGAACCCAACTAAAAGGTTAAAATGATTTCCTCAAAAGTGATTGTGTAACTATCAGAATGGCCAAAATCCAGAGCACTGTCAACACCAGATGCTGGTGATGATGCGGAGCAACAGGAACTCTCAACCACGGCTAGAGGAATGCAGAGTGGTGCAGCCGCTTTGGAAGAGTTTGGTGGCTTCTTCCAAAATTAAATATTCTCTTGCCTTATGATCGGACAATAGTGCTCCTTGATATTTACTCAAAGGAGCTGAAAATTGATGTCCACACTAAAACCTTCACACAGATGTTTATAAAAGCTTTATTCATAATTGACAAAACCTGGAAGCATCCAACATGCCCTTTAGGAGGTGAATGGGTAAATAAACTGTGGAACATCGAGACAGTGAAATATTAATCAGTGCTGAAAAATGAATGAGCTATCAAGTTACAAAAAGACTTGCAGGATTCAATTTAGGGTGGTCGGTTTTCCAGAGTGGTAATTCATTCAAGTCAGCTAGCATCTATTTAGTGGTTACTGCATGCCTATCTGTTTTTAGGTAGAAATAAATCATGGTTTGATATTTTTTTAAAAAAAAAGACATGAAGCAATTTAATGCACATTACTAAACGAAAGAAGCCAATCTGAGAAGGCTATACTGTATGAGTCCAACTATATGATGTTCTGGAAAAGACAAACTGTGGAGAAAATGAAAAGATCAAACCCATTGAATGTACACCACCAAGAGTGAACTGGGGGATGTTAAGAATGGAGGAGGCTATGCATGTGTGGTGGCAGAAAGTATAGGGGAATGGCTGTATTTTCCTCTTAATTTTGTTGTAAACCTCAAACTGATCTAAAAAAAATAGTAAAAAATGCTGACTGGGCAAAGGTAAAGGTTGGGGAGGGGGTATGTAGAGATCATTATAAGAGAAGTAACAATTTGGAATTAGAAGATGCTGCATCACCAGTTAGCTGCTTGACAATCAATCGGGGCCAAATCTCTTCAACTCTTTGAGATTCCACTTCTACCTTTGTCATATGAGACTGATAATACTTTTCTCACCAGGTTTCTCAGGGAGAATATGAGATAATATATATGAATATATATTTTATCTATTATTACTCAGACTGCAGAATCTTTAATATAGATAAAGTATGTCTAACTATAGGATAGCTTATAAAATAATAGTGATATCTTACAGATTTATTATGCATTAGAATCAACTGAGCTAACACTCAGATTTTTTTGGTGTTTGGTAATTCTTCTGTTTTTAGAAAGCTACTCAATGATTACTTGTCTATTTATAATTCAGACTATGATACATTTTAGAACTGAGAATTTTTATTCAATGTCATTTATTGATTTTGCTGTAACTCCAAAGAAAGGAAAATCTACTTTCCAACCCGGGCATTTCTGCCCTGAGGTCATATTTAAGCACATACATAGGAAGCCAGTGTCTTTTGTTTAGATCAAAGGAGAGAACAGTGACTAAATATATCTGTGTTCCATCCTCTCACCTTTGGGAATCCTTACTTTAGTTTTGTTTTAGCCCAACAGTTTCCCCTGAGGTCCTGAGATCTGAAACAGCAGTGACTATAGGTCAGGAGTTCTGAGAAACCAAAAGTCTTGGTGATAATATAGGAGAAGAAAACAAAAACTTTTCCAAAAGGAGATTCTGAGAAGGATTTGGAGTGAATCTAAATTGCACTGTGCTCAATCTGCTTTAGACTTGTCTTTGAAAGACTAAACTCGGATTATCATTTCAGTTTTAACTTCCATTCAGAATCTGATTCCATAAGTTTCTCAGAAGAAATGCATATATTTTGCCTGAAAAAGAACAAGTGCATCTAGTGCTACTTCTTGACAGAAAGAAGCATGGCTGTGACAGGAGGAAAAAGAAGATGAACCCAGAACGTCTTAGGCTATAAAGTAAAGAAGTACTCAGAAAGTTATGAAGACTTGTCAAAAGGATATAGGAGCCAGCTTGAAGTGGCTCCCACAGGCCAAATGTGGACAATTTAAAATCAAAATAAACAATATTAATGGGTTATAATTCACGGAAAAAACAAGAATCCATGAGTGTATATGCTCTCATAGATAAGTGTAAAAATTGGAAGTTTAATGAGATAGGGATATTTACATAGTTTCAAAGTACCTCCTCACAAAATACTTATTAATTCAGAGGAGAAAATGAACAACTTTACAGTGAAGTCTGGGAGACACCATAAGATGTGTGGAGTCTTTGATTATGAATCACGTGATCAAAGCAAACATCATCAATAACTAAATAAGTTAAAATACTTTGCCACTATGTAGCATGCAATCAAAAAAACAGTATCCCATGTACTCCATGAAGAATGTGAGCTTATTCCAAGTAGAAGGATATGCTACAAAATAACTGGTCAGTAATTTTCAAAGGTGTCGAGATCATAAACGCTAAGACCAAGGAATTGTTTAAAATTGAAAGAAACTAAAGGGACATAATATTTAAAGGTATTGTGAGTCTCAATGTGATCCTTCTGCTATAAAGGACATTACTGAGGTGACAAAGCCTGAATGACTACTGAGGTTTAGATAGCAGTAATGTATCAATGGTAATGTCTTGGTTTTGATGGTTTTATTCTGGTTACATAGAGAATGTATTGCTTTTAGAGAAGACACACTAAAATATTTGAGGGTTGTAGAGCATCAGGTCAATCACAGAATCTCAATAGCATCAGGAAAGAATGTCTTTGCTGTGCACTTGTGACTTTTGTGTAGGTTTGAGATTATCATTTATTTATGACTCCATCAAAAACCAATCATTAAGGTTAGTAGGAATTGAGCCACAGAAAGGACTTTGCTTTATTTTAATGACTTTTCTTATTCCTTTTTGAACTACATAAAATTATCAGTGAAAATAATAGAGAATTATATATCGTGAAAAGTGAAATTTCTCTCACAGCTTTCCTCCTTCCCAATCCACTCTCCAGGAACGAACACTATTAGTGCCCTGGAGTATATCCTTCCGGGCCTTTTCCTTTGCATGTACTAGTATGAGAATGGGCAATATAGTTAAGACCACACCATGTAGCCAGCCTGACTGACTGAGTTCAAATCCTTCGGCTTAGCATTTCTGCAAATACGAGCACATTACTTAACTTCTCCTTACTGGAATTTATTTCTGCAGTGGGCTGATAATTGTGTCTACCTAATATGTTGGCTATAAAGATTAAGGTATATAATACATGTGGAGACCCTCGAACTATGTTTGGCTATAACAATCTTGCTTGTCTCTTAACTCAGACAAGTGTGTCTAGTTTGTTTTACACACACTCAGAAAATGATAATGCAATGTCTGTATAGTTGTGCGATTTTATTTCTTCCATAATCAACATTCACATTGGTTTTTTATTTCAATAAAAATTATAATTTCCTAACTCAGATTGTATCATAATCACATCTTTTCATCTATGATTCCAGAAGAGAGCCGATTAGATTATCACACTCAGTTCAAAATTCTGTAACTTTACTGGTTATCCATTTTTTCACCAGGGACCCAAGGTTTTTCACTCAACAGTAGCTTTGTTCAAGATCGCCTTTGAGGTAATCCTCACAGCACCAAGATGTTCAACAATTTGAGAGCACCATTGCCCACTGGTGCCAGGCCATGGGCAACAGCTGATGTGCTCAGCCATCAGGAGGGGTAACAGGGGAGCCAGCATTAGGAGAAGGGACCAGAAAGATGGGGAAAGGCTTCCCTTTAGTCTGGAAGTTGGTGATAGTGGTTGAGTTGAGGATCAAGTACCCAAAAGGATCAGAATTGGAGTCTGAGTGGGTGCTTCTGACACCAGAAGTCACTGATGCTCCAGGCAGCCTGCAGAATAGGAACCAGAGAACCTCAAAGGCTTAGGAAGGAAGGTAGCAAGCCTCAGGCTCTCAGCCATGAAGGAGACAGAGTCCAGCCTGGAAAAGTGGGCTGTGAAGACAAGTAGACACAAGCAGCAGCAAGAAAATCTATCCTTCGGACACTGCACCAAAACTCTGCTTTAGTTCAGGACATTTTCTATGAAGGCAAGGACCAAGTCCCAGCCTGTGTGACCTGAGTGTGGCAAGAGAAAATGGCCACATTTAGTTGCATATGAGGTATAAGGAGCAAGCAGGTCCTGACAGCAGAAAGCCTAGAGCCTGTCATCAAAGATGGCAAGTAGGCTGAGTGTGGAGGCCACAAGCCAGCTAAAATATTATGAAAATCAAGGATTTCCAAATAAATATTCTTGAATTTCTGATAATATGCAGCTCACAAGACAGAAATAAACTTTATTGAAACAGCATTCTGTCAGGGATGTTTTTTACTTTTTTTGACCACCAAGAGCACCAGAATCTTTGCCGTAGTAATAAAGAGGTATTCTCTCTTCCAGGAAATAATTTATGACACTTATAATAGGGAGTATTTAATTTGAAGTTTAGTAAAAATGGGAAAATTATTTGTGGATATTGGCAGTAACCACACTGAGGAAAGAGGGAACTTCATGGTTTTTTAAATTATTATTATTTTATTGGAGTACAGTTGATTTACAATGTTGTGTTAGTTTCAGGTGTACAGCAAAGTGAAGCAGTTATATATATACATATATCCACTCTTTTAGATTCTTTTCCCATGTAGGTCATTACAGAGTATTGAGTAGAGTTCCCTGTGCTATACAGTAGGTCCGTATTAGTTACCTATTTTATATATAGTAGTGTGTATATGTCAATCCCAGTCTCCCAATTTATCCCTCCCCCCCCCCTTCCCCTCTGGTAACCGTAAGATTGTTTTCTACATCTGTGACTCTATTTCTGTTTTGTAAATAAGTTCATTTGTACCATTTTTTTAGATTCCACATATAAGTGATATATGCTATTTGTCCTCCTCTGTCTGACTTACTTCAATCAGTATGACAATCTCTATGTCCATCCATGTTGCTGCAAATGGCATTATGTTGTGTTTTAAAATATATCAACTTGAATAAAGAATAGAATTCTAATATCCAGTTACAAAGTGTTCTGACAAAAGGGGGAATATCTTTAGCCTGGGTGACAAAGGAAGAAGCCATGTTCTGCCCTAGTTTCTGAGGCTTTGGATTGCGCTGGGGTAAGCGGGTAGCAACTGCTACGTTGCACAACTCCAGAATGTCTCCTTCACATCGTGTTGTATTGTTAAGGACCTGCCCTAGTGTTATACAGTGAACACATCCTGCATAGGCAGAATTAGCAGCCTTGCTGCTCATCTTTTTCTTTAAAGCTTGTTTCACAGTTATCTGTACTAGATTTAGCTCCTTCTGTAATTATATTTATATTCTTGGTCTCCACTTTCGCAGTTGTTCAAAGCTGACTTTAAGAACTGAGTTTTTCAACGGATATCTATAGCAGCTCTGATCCCCTCATTCTCCTCAAAATGCTTCCCGTATGCTAAGCCTTATGTGCTGTCTTTTAAACAGGATCTCTGCCTCACCAGCATTGTCTCCTCAGTCTAGTTTTGCTTCTTCACTGTAAAGGGAGAACTTTACTTTCATAAGCAGAAAGAACCACATTCCAAGCAGAGTCTTAGCTAAAACTATACTGTGACATGCAACTTTTTTTTTTTAACATCTTTATTGGAGTATAATTGCTTTACAATGGTGTGTTAGTTTCTGCTGTATAACAAAGTGAATCAGCTATACATATATATATATCCCCATATCTCCTCCCCTTGCGTCTCCCTCCCACCTCCCTATCCCACCCCTCTAGGGGGTCACAAAGCACTGAGCTGATCTCCCTGTGCTATGTGGCTGCTTCCCACTAGCTATCTATTTTACATTTGGTAGTGTATATTTGTCAGTGCTACTCTCTCACTTTGTCCCAGCTTCCCCTTCCCCCTCCCTGTGTCCTCAAGTCCATTCTCTACCTCTGACATGAAACTTCTTGATACTACTGGATGAATATTGGTGTTACTCTCTATTAATATCACTTAATATTTTTATACTACAAACGATATTGCAACTTGTGGCCTGCTATAATTATATGGTAATATTAACATGAATAAGACCTGATCTCTCTGCTCAAGTTGCTTATAGCTTTGTAAGGGAGGAGGACAGGAACACAGAAAATTAAAATTCCGTGTAAACTCCTTGAGGGCAGTGTAATTTCACTGGCTCCTGGAGGGCAGGTACTCATATTCTTCCTGTTTCCGGTCTCTGGTACATACTTTACCATTTGGTGATTAAACAGGTGCTATTCTAGAATATAAATAAAAGGCTGAATTAGCCTGGCACATGACAACAACTCCTACCAGTTGGTTGAAATCGAAAAAGCTACCAATGAGGGAAGACTAGTCAACCTCAGCTTTGAAAGATAAGTAAGGTATTGGTAGGCAGAGAAGTTACAAAAGCATTCCTGACGTAGACAATAGTGGGACCAAAGCCAAACATACGTGTTCTCTCTGCCTCGTGCTCTCTTCCCCCAGACATCATGTCTCACTCCTCACTTCATTCAGGTGTCAGATGTCACCCTACTGGAGACTCCTGCCCTGATGACCTTTTCTAAAGTAACTCTCCCTCCATCAGTCTCTTTCCCTTGCCTCTTTTAAAATTTTACTTCTTGTTACTAACTCATATATGTATGTATTTTATCTATTTTTTAGTGTCTGTGTCCCCTCATTTAAATATAAGCTCTGTAAGACAGAGAAAATACTATCTATTTTGTCTAGTGTTGAAGCTTCAGATTCAAGAATGATGCTTAATACAGAGGAAGTATTTAATAAGATTTTGTTTTGGTTTGGAGATAGTGAGGCAGGTAGGAAGGAAATATAACTGGGAGTTATGATTATTAAGGATAGTTTTAACAAAGGTTTTTTTCTTCCTTGGTTCAGCTTCATGGGAAACAAAGTCAATACTTGGCCACCATATTCTCTGTTCAAGAGATCACTGGGTTACCACCATCACTCCCCCATAGAAGCCCTCTCTGCTCCTTCCCTACCCCCAAAGAACAGGCACTTCACTACTGGCAAATTCAGTCATCTCCCAGCATACTTTTGAACTAGCAGCGAGACGATCTTTGCAATAGAAATAAAAATGTGTATGATTCTGGTTATATCTGAATGGATACTGCCATGTGAGATTGCTACCTGTAAATGCTATTTTGCAGTTTCATGACCTGTGTCTATAATCAGCAGCTCTGATAAGCTTTGCCTTCCTTATTGCTCTCTGTTTCAGTGTTCACATTTTTATCAGTTTTCTTAGTTATGACTTTTAGCAGAGCACATTTTACACCCCATTTCACCCACATTTGCCCAAGCATGGGTAACTATTTCATTGTCTTGAACAGCAGCACTCTGAACCTAGTCAAGTGCTGCTTTAATATTAGCAAAATTATGCCCATCCTTTGCCTGCATCATGTGTCAGTATTTTACTTAAGACACAATTTTCAACATGTGCTGCTTGATCTTGAACCATTCTTGATAAAGGATTTTACATGCTGAAGTTCAGTCTTATCAGGTTAGCAAAGTTCTCTAATTATCAAAATAAGCTATAAGTGACTAATTATTAAACCTACCCTTTCTAACACCCAAATTGGTTTTCTTAGCAAACTTGGATTGCCTTAGTACAGAGAGGTGAGTTAAATTAACTGTAATGCATCAACTGATGTTTCATGTCAGTTGCCCTACCCAGGATCTAAGGAAGCAGGTATACTCAACACTTTTCATATAGCTTTTTTCCTCCAGAATTTTTGTTCTGACCTGGAGATAACACTTAACAGTCAAATCTCACAAAACTGGACAGTTCAGGACAAATTTATTCTACGAACAGAATCCTTTAAAAAAAAAAAAAGTTCTAAGAACTGTTTATTTATAAAAGAATGCCAGCAAAAAAAATTTGGAATTTTAATTGGAATTGGAATTCCACCCAAACTATAGGTCAATGAAATTAAAAAAATATATATGTGTGTATATATATATATACACACATATATATACACACACATATGTATATGTTCTATATATACACATAAAACTATAAATCTAGGTATCTAAAATTCTCTGCATAAAACTCTATAAAACTCTCTCTCTGTAAAACTATATATATAAATATATAGAACTACACTGACTCCCTCCAAAAATATCACATATCACTCTATTTAGCTGTTTTAAAATATCTTTCAATAAATTTTTTGAATTAAAAATAGTGCCCAGAATCAGATATAGTAGGAGTATGGGAAGACCTAAGAGCTGGTAAACAGAAATCTCAAACAAAGCTCCCCATGGGATTTTTGTGAGGAAGCTAATGCTTGTGCCTATCCATACATCTAATTGGACTGCTGTGGAACCATCACTTTGTCTGTTCCTAATGTGCTCAATGGAGCATGAGCCATAGACTCATAGTTTCAGGCTATGGTAAGGGAAGACAGCCCTGAGAGATTAAGACATTTAATTAGACTTGTAATTAGAGACAAAGTTAGAGAGCAGAACTCCTGTGATTTCAGTAAGCAACTCCAGCACCCAAGTCACTTATGCTTAATAAAATGTATATATGTATTGGTGACTGAATGGATCAGTGAATCTAAATTTGCTCCTTAACTCATTTCATTTTTAGCATGGGTTTTTACAGATGTCACACCCACGCTATGTTAAGATTTCTTTGTTCACGAAAAAAGTTAATCCCCAAAATGACATTGATCTAGTGGCTTAAAAATAAGTCTAGACCATACTAGGGACATGTGTAGGTAACTTTGCTTAGATGCAAGACCCTTAAACCTATCAACTATTCTGAGTTTCTTGGTCAATAAGGAAAGAAAACTTTTTATCTAATGGTTTATAGGCAAGCCCATTTTAATAACTTTATCCAAACACAGTCTATTTTATTATTCTTCTTGTCCAAGTAGAATTCTCCCAACTATTCTTTTTTTTTTTAATCCTGTTATGTTATGCAGTTTTATTTATTTATTTATTTACTTATTTACTTATTTATGGCTGTGTTGGGTCGTCGTTGCTGTGCATGGACTTTCTCTAGTTGTGGCGAGCGGGGGCTAGTCTTCATTGTGGTGCGTGGGTTTCTCACTGTGATGGCTTCTCTTGTTGCGGAGCATGGGCTCTAGGCACGTGGGCTTCAGTAGTTGTGGCACGTGGGCTCAGTAGCTGTGGCTCGCGGGCTCCAGAGTGCAGGCTCAACAGCTGTGGCGCACGGGTTTAATTGCCCCGTGGCATGTGGGATCCTCCCAGGCCAGGGCTCGAACCCGTGTCCCCTGCATTGGCAGGCAGATTCTTAACCACTGTGCCACCAGGGAAGTCCCTCCCACCTATTCTTAAAAACCCTAAGCAGGGAAATAGATTCAGGACTAGGACAGTCAGAACACATTACCATACCTTTGCAATGTACTTGTATACTTCTTTTAGGAAGTAAAGAAAATACAAAGGATAGAAACTTGATTCCCAGCTATGTCAAGAGAAGCATTGTTACATTCCTGTCCTTAATCTTTATTCACATCATTGAGAATTGCACTTTGCTACAACTCTCTGTTTGGTAGCTCTAGAGCACGTCAATGTTGATTACATGATTGTAAATAATGATATAGAGAAGTCAGCAGCTAGAAGGAGGCCAGAAAATGAGAAACTGTAGCTGTATTAAGGGTCATGAAAATAACACAGAACTTGAAGTCAGAAAAATTTTGATTCAAATCACATCTCTTTTACCTATTTGCTGAAAGATCATGGACCAGTTACTTAATCTTTTTAAGATGCAATATGTCCAATATAATGGAGATGCATTCCGGTGAGGACTAAACTAGCACTTTCTGTATATTTCAATACTACTGGGATGTTCAATATAGTAGCCAGCAGCCACTTGCAGTTATTGAGCCCTTGAAATGTGACTAGTCTGAACTATGATATGCTGTAAATATCAAAAACACCCTGAATATTGGGAGACTTAGTGCTAAAAAAGCAAAATGTCTCACTCATAATTTTATATTGATTGCATGTTGAAATGACATTTCAATAATATTTAACCTTATGTATCTAAACTTAATTTTACTTTTACTTACTGTATTATTGTAGCTACTAGAAAATTTTAAATTACAAATATTTCTATTGTACAGCATTGTCCTG
This sequence comes from Balaenoptera acutorostrata, assembly GCF_949987535.1. Taxonomy (NCBI): domain Eukaryota; kingdom Metazoa; phylum Chordata; class Mammalia; order Artiodactyla; family Balaenopteridae; genus Balaenoptera; species Balaenoptera acutorostrata. The sequence goes on from NC_080070.1 coordinate 55,207,708, forward strand.
TATGAATATTTTGCCTTTTCTCTCCCCACTAGACTAAAACCACTCTGAGAGGAGGAATTCTCTCTTATTTATCTTGTCCCAATATCAAGTGAAAATTCTACAAATATATGTAAAATTTATGTTGAATAAAAATAGTAACTTTAATCAGTAGTGTTTAATACAGTTTCCTAAAAAAGCATTGTTTTCTCTATTAATAGGCAAATTCAAAACAATCTTTCTTGATTTTCATCTCATTTATTACTCAGAGTTCCAAATAACATTTGTTTTGGTCTCACTGTTTCATATAACCGATGGGTTGAAGGAGAAACTACAAGAAAAATTAGAAGGCATATTGAATTAAATGAAGGTTAAAAAAATCCACATATTCAAATTTGAAGAATGCATTTTAATTAGTGCCTATAGCATTACATGGAAAAGAAATTCAGAAATAATCTAAACCAGCACCTCAAAAATAATAAAGAAGAGCCAAGTAAAGTCAAAGTAAGCAGAAGGAAGGGGATAAAAATTTTTAAATGAACAGATATTAGTTAAGTAAAAGAAAAATAGAGGAAAATAAATGTACCTAAAATCTTATTTTTTGAAAGATAAGAAAAATTTATAAATCCCTAGACAGAGAGCTCAGAAAAAAGGTCCTATGTTAAAGGCATAATAGGAGACTATTACAAATTATTGTCGATAATTCAACATGAATGGAAAAATTCCAAACTAGCAAAACACTAAAAAAATAAATAACCTGAATCATTTGTATCTGTTATGTTAATTGAAATTGTAGCTTAACACCTTCCCCAAAGAAAAGTCCAGACCCATGCAGCTCCAATGCTTAATTCTATCAAAGAAGAAATATCAATTTTATGCATACTCATAAAAACTAGAAGAGGAAATATGTGAGGTGATGGATATGTTAACTAACTTAGTGGGGGGAATTCTTTCACAATGTATACACATATCAAATTATCATGTTGTACACTTTAAATATCTTACAACTTTATGTGTTAATTATACCTCAACAAAGCTATAAAAAATTCCAAAGTACAGATCAATATCCTTTATGAACATAGAACAGAATTCCTTAGGAAAATTTTAGCTAACTGAATCCAGTAATATGTAAAAAGAGTAACTTATGACCAAGTATACAGTTCAAAGATTTTTTGGCAAATGTACAATTCCAGGAATTCAAGGTTAGTTTAACATTATAAGTAATTATTGTAATTCACAATATTTATAGACAAAAAAGCAAAACCATTAAATTATCACAACAGAGTCAGAAAATACTTTGTCAAAATGTAACTCCCACTGATGATAAACAACAAACACAACACAGTAACTTGTGGCAAACTAGCTAACATTGTACTTAATGTTGAAAGACTAAATATTTTCACCCAGTATACAGGAAAAGCCAAGTGTATCCACTCTCAACATTTCTATTCAAAATTGTATTGGAGGCCCTAGCCAGTGCAATAATACAAGAAAAAAATACAGTGTGTAGGTAGAAAAGAAGCAGAAAAATTATCTTTATTCATACATAACATAATTCTAAGGAATCCATAAAAAGTAACAAAGTCAAAATAAAACAGTTAAGTAAAAATTTATAAATGATTTGAACAGAAACTTCACTAAATATGACATGTTAATTGCTTTAAAAAACACATGAAAAAATGCTCAGCATTATTAGTCATCAGGAAGATGCACATAAAATCTACAATGACATACCCACTAGGCATCCATCAGAATGGTTAAAATAAGAAAGACTGACTATATCAAGTGTTGGTGAATATGTGTAGTAATTGAGAACCTTAAACATTTCTGATAGGAGTTTAAGTGATACAACCAGTCGGGGAAATATTTTTTGCAATTTCTTAAAAACTTAAATACTTATCTTGTGACTCATCAATCCTACTCCTAGGCATTTACCAAAGAGAAATAGGCATATATGCACACAGAAACTTACACATGTATATTCGTAAGTTTTATTCATAATATTCAAAAACTGGACACAACCAAATGTCCAATAGTAGATGGATAAACAAAATTTGGTAATATTTATACCATAGGTTATTACCTGGCAGTAAATAAGAATGAAGCACTGATCCGTGCCACCACACAGATGCATCTCAAAAACAATTATGCTGAGCAATAGAAACCAGATATAAAAAAGTAAGTACTATATGAATGCATTTATATGGAGTTCTAGAAAAGGCAAAACTAGTGTTAGAAAGCAGATCAGTCTTGGCCTTTGTCTCAGGGTGTATGTGAAGGGGTGTGGAGGTGAGAGCGAGTTTTTTTGTTGTTGTTTATTTATTTATTTATTTATGGTTGTGTTGGGTCTTCGTTTCTATGCGAGGGCTTTCTCCAGTTGTGGCAAGCGGGGGCCACTCTTCATCGCGGTGCGCGGGCCTCTCACTATCGCGGCCTCTCTTGTTGTGGAGCACAGGCTCCAGACGCGCAGGCTCAGTAGTTGTGGCTCATGGGCCTAGTTGCTCCACGGCATGTGGGATCTTCCCAGACCAGGGCTCGAACCTGTGTCCCCTGCATTGGCAGGCAGATTCTCAACCACTGCGCCACCAGGGAAGCCCAAGAGAGCAAGTTTTATTGTAAGGATCATGAGTAAAGTCATGTGGACATGTTCTATATTTTGAATGTAGTGATAATTTGTCAAAACTCACTAAAACATTTAAAATGAGTTCATCTTCTGGCTTGTAAATCACACGTCAATGATGTAAATTTAAATAGTGAAAATGAATTGGTTGCTAGGGAGAGGGAATAGATATGAGCAAGGTAAACTCATGAGCAGAGGCACCTAGGGAGGAAAGCATATGGCATGTGTGGGGAGCAGTGATGAGTTCCATTTGACTGGAACAAAAGATAAATGAATAAGAATTGTTGCAACACAAATTGGAAAGGTAAATAGAGTTAGAACATGCAAGGTCATAAATATCAGAATAAGCATTTCAGATATTATTTGTGAACCAATGAATGATGGGGCATCAATTTGTTTTGTTTGCCTTCCCCTTATCCCTTCCCTTCCCTTTCTTAACATTTGGAGTGACATCCTCAGACAAGTGGATGGACAAGTCTCCAGCAAACCATGGGAGAAAGCATGCCATGGTTCCTCCTTAAATGGTAGGATCTCTTTGTTGTCTGATTTGCATAAGCTCCCTGCCCATCAGTGGCAATGTTCATTTGTTTCTATCATGTCAGCCTTTCTCACAGATACCATCAGCAGAGATCTTAAACACATATGTTCACACAACCAAAATGGAATCACAATGGTGGGCTCTAGGCATTTCTGGAAAAATTTTAAAAAGCATTGGGTAAAAATCAAATATTTTATCAAATATATATTTTAGGTACTATTATTTTAGTCTTTCTTTCCAAAATAACTGCCTTGAGATTTGGATGGAAATATGAAGGCTTTGTCAACTATTTATTCCCAACTCTCAAGCTTAATTTCCATTTGAAGAATCATAAGGATTGGTCACATATACTGGAATATTCCAAAGGCTAAAAGATTCTTTATAAACCTATAAATTTGTTGAGCTCAATATTAGGCAAGACAATGTTTTTCAATCCAGATGGCTAATTTGCATGGCTTCATTTAACACCTGACTTTTCTACATATGTTTGCTTATTGTAAAGACTGTTATAAGAAATATGTTACCTAAAATTTTGAGAGAAAAAATAGCCTGCAAAAACTGGCTGCCAGATTTAAGTCTTGCTATTCATGTTTCTAAAATGAAGGAGAAAAGAGGTTTAAAGGATTTGGGGCTTTGAATAGGCAGTAGCTGTTTCTGCAGCCTCCAGTGAATTAGTCTTCTCTTGGATTAACAAGCTATTAAAGTTTCAGATAGGAACATTTTAATATAAAGTCTTACCGGAAAAGTACAGAGTCAAAATTCAAGTACTACTGTTATTTAATAGTTAAAACTGTAATACAACATTTTTCAAAGGTTTCATAATAAATCATAAAACATCTATATTAAATGAAATTTATTATGTTGATATTGATATGATATAGAATTTTGACATCACTCATTTCTTTTAATGTCCCATCAAGCAGAGATTCACAATCCTTGTCTTCAAGACTAAACACTACCAATGTTATTTCCTATTTGTGTGTGGCATTCCTGATAATTATTTCTTCTTAATGATTATTTTAGCACATTTTTGTAATACCACATATCCCATCCATCACTGAGAAATAGATTTTACAAAGTAGCTCAGAAGCATTGTCTGGGGTAGAGATGATGAGATATTGCGACTTGTTCATTTCCATTCCTTCTCTCTGAAATCTTCATTCTGCGTTGCAGTGAATTTGCACAATCATTTCATAGTTATCACAACTGCTTTCTCCTAGGCAGCTAAAGGGAGGGCGGGGGGAAAGCCAGGCAGGAACAGAATAAAAGACAATATTTGAAATTATAGAGATTCACAAACAAAAGGCAGTTGGGAACAGGGAGATCCTAGACTTCAATTTTGTCATTATTCAGACTGAAGCCAGAGAGGTCGAGGCTGAGATTTGAATTCTACTTCTCCAACCGAGTGTTGCTTAGGAGAAGTGCAAATTCTCTTGACCTCAGTTTTGTCAACTATAAAATGATAAAAGCTAACTATACATAATAGGGTCTTGTGAGGACAAAGATAATTTGTAAAATTTTAAACCAAATTAAACATCATAGATAGCTACATGGTAACAACATCAGCATCAACAAAAAGTCCCAATATGTGGAAACTTGAATTTGAGTCTTGGCTCCAGAATTGTTAATTAGACGAGCTTGGCATGTTTTCTAAATTTCTCTGAGCCTAATCATTTTTTGATGATAATAATTTCATAGAGTAGTTGTGAGAATTAAGTGTTAGTCTTTTTATGGCAACATACAAAATGGCTGGGTTTTGCTGTGATAGCAATTCTAACAATTCTAAATGTTGAACACCAGCCCTATGGATGAAGTGCCTCTCTCTTCCATTGGCTCAAAATAAAGGCAAGCTCTTCAAACATAATTCAGGCGGAAAATATAGTCAAAGTTCTTTATACTTCTCTAATAATTACTACTTCCAGTTTTGGGGGGGTGGTTTGTTTTGTTTTTAGTCAGAATGAATGCTTTCTCAATAATCAGGCTGGTGTTTTTCTTTATAATATTCCATAATAAATGCTATCCAGGTATGCTAAGGGACCAGTACTCAAATTTAATTCTGTATTCTGTGTTCCCCTCAACTACTTAAAAAAAATCATTTTCATAATTCATCTATGTCCCTAAATTGATTTCTTTTTCCCATTTTCTTCTGTTTCTTATGCTCAGGAACCTGACCTGTTTTTTCAATAGGTTAAAAATTATCATTTTCTACACAAATTAAAAACCAACTAAAAATCAGCGGAACACAATTTTTAAAATTCTATTTCAATGAACCAATTTTTCAATAGTCAGTTACTTGTAGAAGGTATTGTGCTAAGCCCCATAGGGAATTTTGTAAAGTATAGACCTCAGTATACTTATAATTTAACTGTAGATTTGAAAAAATGTACCTACCATGTTCTGGAAATTATGTTAGATACACTATATTTTATTTATTTAGTCCTCACAATAATCCTCTAAAGGTGCATTATTACCATACAGTTGGGGAAACTAAGGCTTAGAGAGATTCCATGTCTTGCCCAAGGTCACATGACTAGGAAATTTGAATTGAGTTGAATTGAATCCAGTTTGGCTCTGTATCCTTTATTCTTTTAATTGTGCATACTAACACATGACTTGGCTATGTTTTTAAAAAACACTCTGTTACTGCATTTGATTTGCTAAACATTTTTCAGGGACTTTTCATAAAGGATATTGGTCTCTAGCTTTCTGAGAGTGGTTTTGTCTGGTTTTGATATCAAGGTTAATGCTGGCCTCATAAAATGAGTTGGCACATGTTTTCCCTCTTTTATCATCTTGAACGTTAGTATATAATAGGTATTATTTATTTGTTTGGTAGAATTCATAAATAAAGACACCTGCACCTGGAGTTTTCTTTGTGGGAAGGTTTTTAACTGTGACTTCAACTTTTGAATAGATAAAGGGAAATTTTGGTCATGTATTTTTTTTCTTGAATGAATTTTGGTATTTTGTGTCTTTCAGGAAATTGGTCCATTATAAGTTGTCAAATTTATTGGAAAAACAGTCATTCCTGGTATTTTCTTATTTCCCTTTCTATGTCTGTAGAATCTGACGTGATATGCCCTTCTTCCTGATACTGACAATTATTTTTTCTCCTCTCTCTCACTGTCACATGTTTATTTTGGTTACTGTGGACTAAAGTTTGCAATCTTCCTGATCTTTTCAAAGAGCCAATTTTTAATTTCATTGACTTTTTCTGCTCCTTAGATGTTTTATAAATCACTAATTTCAGCTCTTATTATTACCATTTCCTTTATTCTACTTATTTAGAATTTAATTTGGTTTCCTTTCTCAAGTTTCCTCACATGGGAGTTTCTTCAAATAAAAGTTCAAGTGATTTGAGCCTTTTATTTCTAATTTAAGTAGTTAGTCCTATTAATTTACTTTTAAGGACTCCTTTAGCTTAATCACAAAAATTTTGATATGTGTGTTTCATTTTCGCTTACTTCAAACTATTTTCTATTTTCTCTTGTAATTTCATCTTTGTCCCATGGGTTATTTAAAAATGTATTGTTTAATTTGCACATATTTGGATATTTTCCAGATTCCTATCTTACTAATTTCTACTTTAATTCTGTCATAGAGAACATATGCTGTATTATGTCTAATCACATAATTTAAATGCATTTTATGTCTCAGAATATGATCTATCATATAACTATCTCATATGCATTCGAAAAGAATTTGTCTTTGCTGATATTTGGTGTGATTTTCTATAAATATCAACTTGTTATGAGATTTTAAAAGTCGTTCGAGTCTTCAGTATCTTTAGAGATTTCTACCTACTTGTTATATCAATTATTGAGAGAGAAGTGTTAAATTCTTCAATTATAACTGTGGCTGTATCTATTTCTACTTTTAGTTATACTAGTTTTTGCTTCATAGGTTGAGCTCCTCTTATTAGGTGCAGATAAATCTAGGATATTTATTTTTTCCTTCATAAATTGGTTTTTCTTTGTCATTGTGTAATGTCCCTCTCATTCTTGGTTCCCATATTTCTTATTCTGAGGCTTACATTATCTGATGTTAACATAGCCACTCCAGCTTGCTTTTGATTAGTGTTTGCATGGTGCATATTTTTCCATCAGTTTACATTTAATCTGGTTTTTTTTCTATTTAAAGTTAATTTCTTATAGACAGCATCTATTTAGGTATTGCATTTTATTGAGTGTAATAATTCTGCTTTGAATTAGAGTGTTTAGCTGGTTTACATTTAATAAAAAATTTTTACATGGTTAAGTTAAAATTTATCTTGCTATTTGCTAGTCTAACCCTTTTCTTCTTTGTCTTATTTTGATTTTTTCTACTAATCTATTTTATCTCCTTACTGGCTTTTTTGTTTGTTTGTTTGTACTAATTGCTATAGATTTTCTAAAATTCACTTTTAGTTTATCACAGTGCAACTTCAAATAATATAATTACAACTCACATACGATATAAGAACCTGACAACACCATGTTTTTATATCTTCCCACTTAATCTTGGTGTTAATTACTGTCATGCATTTTATTTCTCTGTATGCTACAAACCCTGTAATATATTACTATCTTATTTTAAACAATTATCTTTTATACTATTTAATAACAAGAAGCATTGTATTCTAATACACCCATTTTCCATTTCTCTCACTCTTGTATTTTGTGTGGATTCAGATTTCTATCTGATATCATCTTGCTCCTACCTGATGACCTTTCTTTAATATTTCTTTTTTTTCCTTATATTTATTTTTTATTGAAGTATAGTTGATTTACAATGTTGTGTTAGTTTCAGGTGTAGAGCAAACTGATTCACATATGTATATATATTTTTTAGACTTTTCCACTATAGGTTATTATAAGATATTGAATATAGTTCCCTGTGCTATATAGTAGGACCTTGTTGTTTATCTATTTTATATATAATAGTAGGTATCTGTTAATCCCAAGCCCCTAATTTATCCCTTTCTTCTCCTTTCCCTTTTGGTAACCATAAATTTGTTTTCTATCTATTTGTATCTTGTAAATAAGTTCATTTGTATCATTTTTTTTTAGATTAAACATATAAGTGATATCATATGATATAGGTCTTTCTGTGACTTACTTAGTATGATAATCTCTAGGTCCATCCATGTTGCTAAAAATGGCATTATTTCATTCTTTTTTATGGCTGAGTAATATTTCCTTGTATGTATTATATATACCACAACTTCTTTATCCATTCATCTGTCTATGGACATTTAGGATGCTTCCATTTCTTGGCTGTTGTAAATAGTGCTGCAATGGACACTGGGGTGCATGTACCTTTTTGAATTATGGTTTTCTCCAGATATATGCTCAGGAGTGGGATTACTAGATCGTATGGTAACTTTATTTTTAGTATTTTAAGGAACTTCTATACTGTTCTCCGTAGTGGCTGCACCGATTTGCATGCCTACCAACAGTGTAGGAGGGTTCCCTTTTCTCCACACCTTCTCCAGCATTTATTGTGTGTAGACTTTTTGATGGCCATTCTGACCAGTGTGAGGTGATACTTCATTGTACTTTTCATTTGTATTTCTCTAATAATTAGTGATGTTGAGCATCTTTTCATATGCTTGTTGGCTATCTGTGTGTCTTCTTTGGAGAAATGTCTATTTAGGTGTCTGCCCATTTTTTGACTGGTTGTTTTTTTGATATTGAGCTGTATTAGCCATTTGTATATTTTGGAAATTAATCCCTTGTTGGTCACATCATTTGCAAATATTTTCTCCCATTCCGTAGGGTGTCTTTTCATTTTGTTTATGGTTTCCTTTGCTGTTCAGAAGCTTTTAAGTTTAATTAGGTCCCATTTGTTTATTTTTGCTTTTATTTCCATTGATCTAGAAGACAGATCCAAAACATATTGCTACAATTTATGTCAAAGAGTGTTCTGCCTACGTTTTCTTCTAGTTTTATACTATGCAGGCTTACATTTAGGTCTTTAATCCATTTTGAGTTTATTTTTCTATGTGGTGTTAGAGAATGTTCTAATTTAACTGTTTTACATGACACTGTCCAGTTTTCCCAGTGCCACTTACTGAAGAGAATGTCTTTTCTCCATTGTATGTTCTTGTCTCCTTTGTCAAAGAATAATTGACCATAGGTGTGTTGGTTTATTTCTGGGCTCTCTGTTCTGTTCCATTGATCCATATGTCTGTTTTTGTGCCAATAGCAGGCTATTTACATTACAGTAGCTTTGTAGTATTGTCTGAAGTCTGGGAGGATTATGCCTTCAACTTTATTCTTTTTTCACAGGATTGCTTTGGCAATTGTGGGTCTTTTGTGGTTCCACAAAAATTTTAGGATTATTTGTTCTAGTTATGTGAAAAATATCATGGGTAATTTGATAGAGATTGCATTAAATCTGTAGATTGCTTAGGGTAGTATGGCCATTTTAGCCATTTAATTCTTCCAATCTAAGAGCATGGGATATCTTTCCATATCTTTGAAACATCTTTAATTTCCTTTATCAATGTTTTATAGTTCTCAGCATATAAGTTTTTCACCTCCTTGGTCAGGTTTATTTCTAGGGTTTTTTTTTTTTGACACGATTTTAAAAGGGATTGAATTTTTTACTTTCTCTTTCTGATATTTCATTTTAAGTGTAAAGAAATGCAGCCATTTTTTGTATGTTGATCTTGTATCCTGCTATCATGCTGAATTTGTTCATCAGTTCTAATATGGTTTGTGGAGTCTTTAGCGTTTCTACATGGAGTATAATGTAATCTGCATAAAATAACAATTTTACCTCTTCCCTTCTACTTTGGATAAATTTATTTCTTTTTCTTATCTGATTGCTATGGGTAGGACTTCCAACACTATGTTGAATAGAAGAGGTGAAAGTGGACATCCTAGTCTTGTTCAAGATTTTAGTGGGAAGGCTTTCAGTTTTTCACCATTGAGTATTATGTTGGTTGTGGTATGATAGCTTTTATTATCTCAACATAATAAAAGCTGTCACAAATAGCTTTTATTATGTTGAGATATGTCCCCTCTATAAGCACATTGGTGAGAGTTTTTATCATGAATGGATGTTGAATTTTATCAACTGCTTTTTCTGCATCTATAGAAATGATTTTTATAATTCAGGTCTCAGCAGTTGTTCATGTGAAAATATGTTTATTTCCCCTTCACTTTTCAAAGATATTTTAGCATGGTATATAATCCTGGATTTACAGGTGTTTCACTTCTTCTTTCCTTTTTTTTTTTTTCTTTTGGCCACACCACGCAGCTTGTATGATCTTAGTTCCCCGACCAGGCATCGAACCCAGGCCCCGGCAGTGAAAGCGCTGAGTCCTAACCGCTGGACAGCTAGGGAATTCCCCCTTTTTCCATTTTTAAAGATGCCATACCTTTGTCTTCTGGCTCTAATTGTCTCACAGGACTTCTGTTGACATTGTTATCTTTGTTTTTTATTCACAGTATACCTTCAAGATTTTCTCTCTTGTATTCTGTTTTCAGTAGTTTGACTACTATATGCCTAGATAAGATTTTCTTTATATTTATATTTGGGGGGGCAGTAATTTGACTTTTAGTTTGTTGAATTTCATTAGTTTTGAAAAATCCTGGGCTCTTATTCTTTTTTTTTTTTTTGCAACCCATCTTTTTTTTTATTTTTAATGTCTTTATTGGAGGATAATTGTTTTACAACATTGTGTTAGTTTCTGCTGTACAAAAAAGTGAATCAGCTATATGTATACATGTATCCCCATATCCCTCCCTCTTAAGCATCCCTCCCACCCTCCCTATCCCACCCCTCTAGGTCTTCACAAAGCATCAAGCGCTGATCTCCCTGTGCTATGCAGCAGCTTCCCACGAGCCATCCATCTTACATTTGGTAGTGTATATATGTCAGTGCAACTCTCTCACTTCGTCCCAGCTTTCCCTTCCCCTGCAGTGTCCTCAAATCTGTTCTCTACATTTGCATCTTTATTCCTGCCCTGCCACTAGGTTCATCACTACCAATTTTTTAGATTGCATATATGTGAGTTAGTATATGATATTTGCTTTTCTCTTTCTGACTTACTTCACTCTGTATGACAGACTCTAGGTCCATCCACCTCACTACAAATAACTCAATTTCATTCCTTTTTATGGCTGAGTAATATTCCATTGTATATATGTGCCACATCTTCTTTATCCATTCATCTGTTGATGGACACTTAGGTTGGTTCCATTTCCTGGCTATTGTAAATAGTGCTGCAATGAACATTGGGGTGTACTTCTTGGCTACCATTGCGGGTCTTGCAGACAAAGAACATTTTTGTCAGCACAGAAATTTATATTAAGCAGGCTGGTCTAGAATACATTGTGCTTGTATCATTTATTACTTTTTTTTAATGTTTTGTGTTTTTTTAATTGAGACAAAATTGACGTATTACATCCTGTAAGTTTAAGGTGTACAGTGTGTTGATTTGATACATTTATATATTGCAAGATGATTACCACCTTAGTGTTAGCTAACACCTCTATCACATCACATAATTATCATTTCTTTGTTGTGGTGGGAGTAATTAAGATCTAGTCTCTTAGCAACTTGCAATACAATATTATTATCTATAATAACTATGTTGTGCATTAGATCTCCAGGACTTATTTATCTATTGGTTGCAAATTTGTGTCTTAAACAATATCTCCTCAATTCTCCCACCCACCAGCACCTGGTAACCACATTTCTACTCTGTTTTTATGAGTTTGGCTTTTTCAGATTCCATACATAAGTGAGTTTTTGGTTTTGTGTGTCTGACTCATCTCACTTGGGATAATGTATTCAAGTTCCATTCATGGTGCAAATGGCAAGATGTTATTCTTTCTCATGGCTGAATAATATTTAATTGTGTGTATGTGTATACCACATTTTCTTTATCCATTCGTCCATTGATGGACACTCAGGTTGTTTCCATATCTTAGCTATTGCGAATAATGCTGCAATAAACATGGGAGTGCATATATCTCTTTAATATCTGTTTTCATTTCCTTTCAGTATATACCCTGAAGTACAATTGCTGGATCATATGGTAGTTCTATTTTTAATTTTTTGAGGAACCTCCATATTTTCCATAGTGCTTGAACCAAATTACATTCCTACCAAGGGTGTACAAGTCTTCCCTTTTCTCCACATCCTCACCAACATTGGTTATCTCTTGTCTTCTTGATAGCCATTCTAAAAGGTGTGTGGTGATACCTCACTGTAATATCTCACTGTGGTTTTGATTTCTATTTCCCCGATTATTAGTAACATTGAGCATCTCTTCATGTAGCTGTTAACCATTTGGATGTCATCAACAGAAAAATGCCTAACTCCTCTGCCCTTTTTCAATTCAATTGTTTGGCTTTTTAAAATTCAGTTGTATAGATTCCTTGTATATTTTAGGTATTAGCCCCTTATCCAATATACAGTTTGCAAATATTTTCTCCCATTGCATAGGTTGCCTTTTTTGGTTGTTTATTTTGCTGTGCAGAAGCTTTTTAGTTTGATGTATTCCTACTTGTTGATTTTTGCTTTTGCTGCTTATACTTTTGGTGTCATATCTAAAAAATCATTGCCAAGATCAATATCAAGGAGATTTTTCCCTATGAATTCTTCTAGTACATTTATGGTAACAGGTCTTATGTTAAAACCTTCAATATATTTTGACTTCACTTTTGTGAGAGTGTTAAGATCCAGTCCAATTTCATTTTTCTGCATGTAGCTGTCCAGTTTTCCCAGCACCATTTGTTAAAGAGATTATTTTCCCAGTTGAGTGTTGTTGACTTTCTTGTCAAATATTAGTTGACTGTAAATGTGTGGGGGGATTATTTCTGGGCTCTCAATTCTGTTCCACTGGTTTAGGTGTCTATTTTTATGTCAGTACCATACTGTTTTGATTACTATAGTTTTGTAGTATATTTTGAAATCAGGAAGTGTGATACCTCCTGCTGTGTTCTTCTTTCTAAGGATTTCCTTGGGTATTCAGTGTCTTTTGTGGTTCCTTAAATATTACAGGATTTTTTAAAGAAATTGTGATCCTTGCAATGCTGTTGGAATTTTGAGAGGGATTGCACTGGATCCATAGATGGCTTTGGATAGTATGTACATTTTAACAATATTCTTCCAACCCATGAACAAAGGATATCTTTTCATTTGTGTCTTCTTTAATTTCTTCATCAAAGTCTCATAGTTTTCAGTGTATAGATCTTTCACTTCCTTGGTTACATTTATTCCTAGTTATTTTATTGTTTTTGATGCTATACTGAATGGGATAGTTTTCTCTAATTCTTTTTCAGAAGTTCTCTTTTAACATATGGAAATGCAGCTGATTTCTGTATGTTGACTTTGTATCTTGCAACATTGCTAATAAATTCATTGATTAGTTCCAACAGTTATTTGGTGGAGTCTTTAGGGAGTTCATATCATTGCAGATCATATTATCTGCAAATAAAGAGAATTTTACTTCTTTCATTCCAATTTGAATGCCCTTTATTTTCTTTGCCTTGCTTAATTGCTATAGTTAGGACTACCAGTACTGTGATGAATATGAGTGTGAGAATGGGTACCCTGTCTTGTTCCTCATCTTAAAGAAAAAGCTTTCAGTTTTTCACCATTGAGTACTATTTTAGCTTTGGGTAGGTCATATATGGCGTTCATTACATTGAATTATGTTCTCCTTATGCCCAGTTTGTTGAAAGTTTTTTTATTAGGAAAGGATGTTGTATTTTGTCAAATGCTTCTTCTGCATCAAGATGATCATATGATTTTTGTCTTGCATTTTATTATTGTGGTGTGTCACATTTATTGATTTGTATGTGATGAGCCATCCTTGGGATAAATCCCACTTGATCCTGGTGAATGACCCTTTGTAATGTGCTGTTGAATTTGGTTTGCAAATATTTTGCTGAGAATTTTTACATCTATGTTCATCAGGGATATTGGTCTATAGTTTACTTTTTTTGTAGTGTCCTTATGTGGCTTTAGTAAAAGAGTAATCCTGGCCTTGTAAAATAAGTTTGGAAGTGTAGAGGAGTTTGAGAAGGATTGGCTATAATTATTCTTTAAAAGTTTGACAGAATTCACCAGTGAAACCATCTGGTCTGGGGCTCTTCTGTGTTGGGAGGTTTTTGATTACTGATTCAATCCCCTTACTCATTATTGGTCTACTCACATTTTCTGTTTCTTCCCAATTTTGGTAGGTTGTGTGTTTCTAGGAATCTATTTCTTTTTAAGTTATTCAATTTGTTGACATAATATTGTTTATAGTAGTCTCTCATGATCATTTGTAATTCTGTAGTATCAGTTGTAATGTCTCCTCTTTCATTTGTAACATTATTTGAGTCTTCTTTTTTCTTAGTTTATCTGAGTATATTCTGTCTACTGGAGCTTGATCTCATTACTGCACTCAGGAGCTGGCTGCAGAGTGGGAGGAGGTGTGGATAGGGTATTGGGGGTGATTGCTGACTCCCGTAGGGAGTGCTCCTGCTGTGTGTACATGTGTGGTACTCCCCAGTGCTCATGGGTGGACTTCCTGCTGAGCACACGCATCAGGGTCTGTTTTCCTTTAATGTCCTTCGTTATTCTTATTTCCCTCTTTCCTGATTTCCTCCCTCTTCTCAGTCATGAAGGTCTTGTCCTCAGGACTCTGATTGCTGCTGGAGAGAAAGTTTTCTCCAGCTGGGTTCTGTATCACTGGGGTAGTTGGACACTCACTCACTGCTCTCCTTTTCCCCTGAGGGAGAGGTCACCACCACCTGACAGTTCAGCATTGTGCAGGCTTGCCTTGGGTGGGGGCAGCACTGTTGAAGTTGTTCTTACCAACTTCACTGCACCAATGGCATGCTAGAATATCCCTTCAGGAAGTCAGGAAGGCTGGACTTCTGAAATGTCTCTCGTGTCTGTGGATATCTGCTCAGGTCAGCACTCTTCAGGTTTTTTCCCAACTATGGCAAAAGGTGCTGGGGCAAGTTTGCTTCTCTTCTGGTTCCACAGTCCATACTAAAGTCTGTCTACCTCTTGCTGGATACACAGATGGGTGAGACTCCTCTTACGTCCCTTGGCATATGGTGCTGGATCCCACAGCTCCCACAAAGGCACTTTTGTTCATGAATAAATGTCTAAATGTTTCTTGAAAGGGGGAACTAAAAAGAGGAACCATGATGCTGACATCACTTCTGTAATTATTACCTTTGATTTACCAACTAAACTATATCTCACACTACTGAAACTTTCTCCTATACATTTTTGTTTTAGTTATGTTTCTAATGTCTTGCTAACAGAAACAAATAAATAAAAAAATGTTTTCCTGATAACTTTTCTTCCCCCTTCAAGTATCATTCCTGATAACTTTTCTTCCCCCTTCAAGTATCATTACATCAAAATATCCTCCTGGATTTTATGTGCACAAGTAGTCTTACTCTTAATTTATATTCCATAGACAATATTTCCCTTTGTTTTCCTAGTCTAATGATTTCTTATTTGGTCTCAGTTATTTATTTAACAAACATTTTAAATGCTTACCATAATCATAGCTAACAACACTAAGCCTTAATATGCTGAGTATTATAACAAGCTCTTTACATTGAGTCTGTTTTAAAATTCTCACAACAGAATAAAATATATTATTCTTCCCAATTTACAGATAAGGGAAATGACTGAGGTTGAGAGGGTAGATGATTTGCCTAAGGAAACACAG
Organism: Balaenoptera acutorostrata; assembly: GCF_949987535.1. NCBI lineage: Eukaryota > Metazoa > Chordata > Mammalia > Artiodactyla > Balaenopteridae > Balaenoptera > Balaenoptera acutorostrata. The sequence continues at coordinate 55,223,521 of NC_080070.1, forward strand.
CTAGTTTTTGAAAAATTCAATGACAAAACATCATAGTCTGCCCTCTTAACTACTGTGATATTTCCTTTGTGTCAGCTGCCTTAGTACCCTTACCCTGACTGTGTGGAGAAGGAATGAGGAAGGGGGAGAAAAGAAAGTAGCTACAAGCTTAATAAGACATGAAACATGTCAGAGAATAACAGACAAGCTCACCTCTGCTATAGAAACAGGAATGAAAGCTATTAAGTATGTCTACATATGCTGTGTAGAGACTTGCAAAATGCAGTGTGATTATGCACAAACCATTGGGTCACTGGCCTCAGAGGAATCAAGGGACAAATTATGTCCATTTGCAGATAGAACAGTGGCTGCTGTAAACAAAAATTGCAATGTTCTGTAGTAACCATTTTCATAGGCCAAAACTGGATCAAAAACAGACCGAGATCTTCTCAACTTGGGCAGAAGCAGGCAGAGAAGATAAAAGAGCAAGCTGGGGAAATGGACCCATTTGTAGGATTAGCTCTTTAGGAAACAGGATGGGAAGGGGGAGAGTCATGCTATCCAATTGTTAGTGACTTAAGAGACAAAGCCTTCTCTGATTTGATCAAGTCAGAAGTTGAAGTCCAAACCAAAGTCTGGATCATAGGCAAAGAGCCCAGAAAGCAGGTAACAGGGAAAAACAGGTTTGAGGTGGAAAGCTCATCACTGCAAGATCCTAGTTAGTATTGAGGATATAGAAAATAATTCATCACCCAGAAGACAGGGGTTCAGACAGTGTTAAAGTATCAGAGCTGCAAATAGAGCTGAAGTTCTAGGTAAGGCTTCAGCTACAGCAGACAACTGTAGTACCAGGCAGAGTCATGGAGGAAGAACCCCAGGCCAAGGCAGTGGGGCAGAGGGTGGTACAAGTTTGATTCCCAGGGGTCACGTAGCTATTCAAAGCTCACACTATCATATACGGGACAACAGATCTTTGGCAGTAGATGTATTCTATACTTACCATCTGGTAAAGCTGCATTTTGTATATACTCCTTGATTAAGGTAGAGATTAGTTAGGTCAGTCTGTGTACAGCAACTGAGAGGGTCTGGAAAAAGGCAAAAGTTGGCATTCTCCATTGAACAAAGGTGGTTCTGATCTCTATTTCTGGCATCAAAAAATAGTCTTCTGACTTGCAAAGTACTTGTCAGTCACTGATAAACTGCCTTAGCTGTTTTTCTTGCATAAGCCCATCAAAGGCAAATTTGTATTCATCCATATATTTTCTAGTAGGTTCTTTTCCCTCCTTCCATAACCATAGATAATGTATTCTTGGTATATAGATCACTCACATCCTGAAGTATATCTAACATAGAATTTTAAAATACTCATTGTGTATTCTTAGTGAAGCCCATGTGGCTTGGTCATATGGCTTTATAGCAGTATATAAGCAATATCCATTTACAACACTTGATTAACGCTATTTGAAAAGATTCATTTAAATAATAAATAAATTTTCTTTTCCGTTCTTACACCTGTATTTTTATATTTGTTCACAAAATGTTCTCTTAATTCCTAAGAACTATTTCGAAGCTCTCTTCGTAAGAATCAAGAAAAAACACATAAGGGATTTTCGGCTTTTTGTTTTTCCTTAAAACATTGATAAACAAGTACCCGGATTATTACAATTCAATCCCACAAGTATTTACTTTGTGTACATACACTAGAGACACAGAGGTGGATAAGATGCTATAACTACTATCAAGAATCTCAGTCTATCCTGGGTGAAGGTAAAGAGACACACATTCACAAGTAACTACAATGCAAGTCCACAGTGATAAACGGTATAAAACAACTATAAACATTTCCTGTGGGAGCAAAAAGGAAAAAGTGATTGAGATTATGGATATTAAGAAAGAGAAGCCTTGCAAAATATGTAACATTTGAGTTATACCTTAAGGATAGCTATATCAAGAAGGCAGAGAAGGAAAACGAGAGAAGGGGTAAGGGAAAAGGCTATTTTTGGCAGAGGAAGGAAAGAATCAGAGACCGAAAATTGCATGTTTTATTCAAGGGCAGGAAATAGTATCCTGTGTCTGAAGTACAGTGGGTAAGAAGAGGGAACGCTGTTGGAGATAGCAAATTCTGATTATGAAGGGCATTGAACACCATATTGGGGTTTAATTTCAATCCCTAGGAAATGGGAACCCCTAAAAACAGAACTCATAATGGAGACTCAGTTAAGAGAATATCATAGCAGATTTATAAATTTTGAAAACTCTTTGCTTAGATTCTGGAAAGTTTGCTTAATAAAGAAGCACTAGTGGTGGTAAGACAAGTTTGACTTTCAAAATCGATTATGTAAAAGATATTGTTATCTACACTAGGGCAATGGTAGAGAGGCCCATTTGCATATTGTTGAGACAGCACCCTCAAAGAGCCGAATGGTCTTCCTTTGACGCCATAATCAAATAGAGTAAAATGAAGATTCTACATTTTTTACATTTAGAGAATGAATGGAGGGAGATATAATCAAACACATTAGGAGGATAGTAAAGGGAAGCGGTGTCAGGAAACAATGAATTTGGTTTGAACCTTTTGTCAGAGGTTTCTCATATGGGCTAGCCACATGCCCTGTCTACATTTCCCAGAGTCCCCGGTAGTTAAATGAACCACGTAACTGAGCTCTATGCCCTGTCTACATTTCCCAGAGTCCCCGGTAGTTAAATGAACCACATAACTGAGCACTATGCAAGAGAATATAACTGCAGTGATGTGTACCACTTCCAGACCTGGATAAAAAATTCCCCTGTGCATATTTCTTGTTTTATCTTCTCCTGCCACTGAATGCAAGTGACTGTGCTGTCCTAGAGAAAGCAGATAGTGCCTCAGTTCATGGATGAGAGATACCTGAGAACCAGACATACTTTCCTTGAACTGTTAACTTGAGTGATCAATAAAGCGCTATTGTTTTTGAGACATTGTATTAGTTTTGAGACATTGGGGTCTATTCTCTTCTGAAGCTTCGCTGAACTGAATACAAATGTGTTGAGTTTAAAATTTCTATAACACAATGTTTACAATGACCCACGAGAGATAAATAAGCAGGGTCCCAAGATTACACAGAGGAGAAGCACCTAACTCAGAATGAGAAGGCTGTGAAAGCTTCCCAGAAATTTACCTTAAGCTGAGACCAGGAGTTGGATGAGATAGAAAATTACTGGGAAAGGCACTCCTCAGAGTAAGAAAGAGCCATCTGGATATGAATATAAGATTGAAGGCCAGGCTTTTTGTGAATTTTGTTTATTGCCATTTGGATTCTGGAAGCAGAGTTAGCAATTAGTTGGTCTTGCTGAGATGTATTAGTTTTACTAAAAATTATTTTGTTAAGGGTACAACTCTAAGCAGGTTCTTTTGTCTGTTGGATCAAGGAGGTCTTTATTTAATACGTAGTCTTTAATGATGTGGCGAAACTTTAAGCAAGCTTTAATTCAGCTACCTATGCTCCCTAGGCTAAGTTTTGAAGCAACTAAAGGTCCCTAGGCACCCCCCCCCCAAATAGTGGTTTCTTAGCATTACATTAAGGCAACTGCAGAGACTGTCAACAGAGAATGGGGGGGGGGCGGTAAAAGTATTTTGACAAACTGTGGTGCCAAAGGAAATTGGATTTTCCCTCATTTTGCCAGAGGAGGAAAAGCACTTTCTAGTGAGTGTGAGAATCACAGCACAGACCAAATTCATCTTCTGTTACTTAAATGATTCTCCTTTGCATTTCATATAAATTTTAAAATGAACTTGTTAATTTCCAAAAACGCAAAATAGGTAGACATTTTATTGGGATGACAGTAAAGCTATATATCAATTTATGTAGGACTGCCATCTTTATAGTACTGAATCATTCAATCAATAAACATCATAAATTTCTATATTTAGGCCTACTTTAATATTTTTTGTCAATGGTATGCCACTTTTTTTTTTTCGTATAGAGTAGTAGCACTTGTGGCAGTTTCGTAGTGGCGGCTGTTGAAAAATTAGATTTATTCCTAGAAGTTTGCTGGTTTATAAAATGGTAACATTTTCCCTACTTAGTTGAAAACTTTTTAAAGTGTCATGTCTAGTCGTTTGTTGCTGATATATATACATGCAATTGATTTTATATACTGATCTTATATCCAGTGATCATGCTAAATTTGCTTATTAAGTCATTTATTCATTCTTTTGGATTTTCTCTAATCACAGTCATGTCAACTATTAAAAATGACAAATCTGTCTCTAACCCTTCTTTTTCATGACTTACTTACAGCACTGGGTAAGACCTTTAATACAGTGTTTAATAGAAATGTCATAAGCTAAGCTGACATCCTCTTATTCCTAATCTCAAGTAGAAAGTTTTTAGTATTTCACACTTAAAGTCTGCCACATATTTTTTATAGATACCATCTCTCAGATTAAGAAAATTACCTTATGGTCCTAGTTGTTTTTCTACTACTGAGTGAGTGCTGAACTTTATCAAATACTATGTATACATCTAGCAATATGATCATATGATGTTCCTCCTTTAGTACCTTAATTTCCTTTGTAAATGTATACCTTTCCTTATATAAATTAGTAGTTTTTTCAATCAGATGTTACAGATTTTTAAATTAGATTAAAAACCCACAGAAACTCTGCATGGAAGATTTTAATCTGTTAGAAAATTCTGTTTCTAACTGTCTACATTTATAATTTTATAGAAGATAAGATTTTTGATAAAAACATTTAAAATATCATTTTACAAAATGCTTTCTCCAAAGGATGTTTCTCTCACAAACAAACATTTTTTGCTCATTTTCAAAATCTTTGCTTTCCAGACTGACCAACTTAAATGCATTATCAAAGTTTTCTTGGTGTGTTAATAAGCATGTCATAAACTCCTAGTAAATAAATATAAATAATTTCACTTTTGAGAATTTAAACTTCAGGTCCCCTTACACATTTTCAAAAGGATGTGTGTAAGTCACTGCAGTTGTATTTGTTAGAGCAAAAGGTTGGAGAAAAACCTATGTATCAGAACAGGCGACGTTAGGCTGAACAGACACCACAATTGTAGTGGTTTAAAACAGTAAAGTTTTATTTATTTATTTCATCCTGCATGCTCAGTGAGGGTCTTTACATGGATTCTGCTTAGAGAATTTATTCACCTACTAGAAGCTTATGGAACAGGAACTGTCCAGAAACATTGAGGGCTGCAGTGATGGAAAAGAAAATGTCAAAGTCTGCCCTATGCTATAAAAATGCTGGCCGAATCAATTCTATTTATTTATTTATTTATTTTGGTAAAAGCAAGGCACATGGCCAGTTTTGGCCAAGGAGAGTAGTAATTTGAACATAATTCTCTTCTATGGTAGGAAATTGAATATTAGTGAACTAATAGGACTGACCACAGTCTTCAGATCAGCAAATCTTTGGTTCCCTCCCTCTCTCACCTCCTCCCAAGAGAAACTACCCAAACACTCCGTCCATTTACTGCTTTGATCTTCAAGCCCTAGGTCTCAGACAGTCATTCCAGGAGTTCACCACATGCAGATGGACACCCTCTGCCAGACACAGAGTAGTGAAACAGGGACAGCATACCTGTTATGAACACCTCTATTCAGATGGAGAAATATCGAGAAACATACAGCAATTACTCACATTTAGCAAGGCCAATTCACACTGGCCATATCCAGAAATGAGCTTTTGTACTGAAAGTGGAGAGTAAGCCTCTGATTGATTTGTCTTCCTAACCTAAGAGTAATTCCCAGTCCACAGCTATCCATGGTCCTTGAGTCCACCCTCTGGGAGGTAATTCTTTTTCCATTATCTTCCTAGGCTACAACTGAAGAAGAAAACATGTGACAACCTAACTTTTTAAGTGGTGAAAAGCTTTCTCAGCCCACTTTCTGCCCACAAAGAGTTAGAAGCACAACAGTCTACTTCAGTCCAGGTTGGTGTTTATCTTGATAGTATAACTCTCTGAAATAATTTATTGACCTCTTATTTATTTGATTTCAATCATCATTATGTACATACAAATAGCCACAGTCACAATTCTTCCCAGGACATGCCCCTCTATGTATACTTAATTGCAGATACCTTGAGCTATCAGAGTTATATTTTAAAGAAAATCACATTCTTAGTCTTTTTTCACTAAACCATCTTTCCAACAAAAAAATGTATCACCGGCCACTTAACCTGTTCAAATGTTTTAGCTCTTATTTTATGGTCCATATGTTTTATATGATCTTTGCTACAAGGCTGATTTCACAGGCTTTTTCTCTTAATTTTACCTTTTACAGTTAGAAATCAAGACACAATTTCCTCTTACAAATGTCAAGTCTTAACTTTCAGGACTGTCTTCTTTTTCCTTTCAAACTGGCAATTTCTGCTCTGGGCTTATTTATTTCTTCTTCTTCAAGTATAGTTAACAGTAGACAACCCCCACTACTAGTATTCTGTTTCCCAACCTTTCCACCAAACTATAAAGGATGTTACTGACTTGCAAGTTACTGCAGACTACAGTTTTATCACTGTTTCTCCAAAGCTTAATGTAGACCTCCATCCTTCCAACTTACTTACTTAAAAAAATTTTCTTGCAATTTATTTCCTAACCAGGATGACGATGACACATAGGTCTATGTTATGGTAGCACACTAATTCTGGTATCATTTTTCATAGCAGTAAGTGTGTTTCTCATTCACACAAGGTGTTTAATTAATTAGCACAGGTCCTAATTACTGTACTCCCTTCTGGAGTACACGTGGAAGGGGAGTACCTTTTTCCAGGTTGAAAAAGGAATTGTACTGGTTTCGTTGGTTAAGAAGAAGGAGAGGGAAGGGTAAGAAAAGAGAGAACATGACAAAATATTCACTGTCCCTTAAAGTTTGTACCATGATAGAGAAGTGTGATCTCAAAGGTCGGGAAATGGATATTGCTGAACACAGCCTACCACAAATGGGACTTGTAAATTAACTGTGGGAAATCCATATAAAGAATCTCAAACAGCTATTTTAAAAATAAGAATGATGATGTATGGTATGTAATGATATAGAAAGACCTCCAAGACTAGTGTTATTTAAAAGAAATTTAAGTTTTGACTTGTATGTGTAGTATGCTAAATTGTGTGTGAAAAGAGAGAGGGGGAGATAAAAATGCATTTTCTTATATAAAGTCTGGAAGAATATGCAAGAGACTGGCTAGAGAAAGGAGGCTATTCACTCACTCTATACTACTTTTTATTCTCGCATTTTGAACCACATAAGTGTATTTCCTCTTCAAAAGTTCTATTAAAAAGAGCTATATTTTCAAGGGACAAATTGTTATGCTTTTAAATTTAGAACAATCTGCTAGATAGCACATGACTGACAACTACATCACAAAAAAATGTGAACTCCTGTAAAACCCCTGGCTTGGTGAAAAGAACATGTTCAATTTAACTCTGCCAATTATTTTTACGTTCTTTACCCTAATATCCAAAGTCTCAAAGCCATTACCCATGTCATTACGTAATAAAGATTTTACTATTAAAGGTCCTGTTTTTATAAAACTAACCACATTGATGATAGTATTTTGTTCACTTGGGGTTTCCATGTCTGTTTCTGAAATGTTTCTCTGACTGATGTAAGGACTGCATTCCAGGTATATAGTTAGAGCTGGAAACTTACATTAAATTCTTTTTAAAATCACAGATAAAACAGTTCCAACATTGATAATGACATTTGCAAGTTTTTACCTTAAAATATTTTGTTATGGAAGAAAACATTTAATGTCAGTAACTTATTTTTTTTCACAGGATGCTAAAGTACCAGAAATGGTAAGTTTCTTTACTAAAAACAGTCTGTCAAACAATCTGAGACTAGTTTTGAAAATCTGTTTTTAAGCCACTGTATAGCAAACTTCCAAACTGAATACATTGTTTTAAATACACTGTTCTCAAATATATTCAATACACTTTTTTTATTTTAGGAATTTCTGTTTTCCAACACTAGATGCTGACCAAGGTATGTGACTAGTTAGGTATTTGATGTTTTAACTTTTAACTTTTACTACTAAGCAGAAACTTCAGAATCACCTGATGAACATTTATCAAGTTTAGTGAAGACATTCTAAAGCACACATTTTTGTGCTGAATTTCAGATGTCCCAAATGAAATAAAGAGTAAAGTTTTTCCTTAGATCCTTGGGGCTGAACTTTTGAAAATTTCCCTAATCACGATGACTTCAGTTTCATCATTAATCATAGACTGATAAAGAATCTTCTTGACAATTTTGAAGTTTGAAACAGATTTCTTGTTACATTTATTACTTTAACCTCATCATCTACCCAAGAAAGAGAATATTCTCCAATTTATATGAATCACCTTGAGCTACATTAGGCATAGGAAAATGTCATCTATAGATTGAGGGAGGACATCATTGTTAACCTATATATGAAATCTAAAAGATTTTAACATTTTTTAAATACAATTTGCCTCCCTCTCTAATAACTCTCTTAGTGTCTACTAATTCCACTGTCCCTGCACCGCCATATGGAGACTGTTGTTAAGTCCAATACCAGAGCTATGAGTATGATTAGGGAATCTATTATACTAGAAGGTCAGTTACATCTTGTAAGAAACTGAATTTACTGCAGCTTAAGTAATTGTTCAGAGTATCTGCCTAACCTGACTCTTCTATGAATCTGTCCAGTATCTTCAAACTCCATTCATTTACAAACATATTAGCTATATAAAGTTCTCGAACATATAAAGTATTGAATATAATAGCCAACCTTTCATTATCAACTAACAGTAGAACAGAGAAACTCCCATCACTAAAAATGTTTGAGTGAAACAAAACATTTTCATATAAAAACTCACCTGAGGGCTTCCCTGGTGGCGCAGTGGTTGAGAATCTGCCTGCTAATGCAGGGGACACGGGTTCGAGCCCTGGTCTGGGAAGATCCCACATGCCACGGAGCAGCTGGGCCCGTGAGCCACAACTACTGAGCCTGCGCGTCTGGAGCCTGTGCCCCGCAACGGGAGGGGCCGCGATAGTGAAAGGCCCGCGCACCGCGATGAAGAGCGGTCCCCGCACCGCGATGAAGAGTGGCCCCCGCACCGCGATGAAGAGTGGCCCCCGCTTGCCGCAACTAGAGAAAGCCCTCGCACGAACCGAAGACCCAACACAGCCAAAAAATAAATAAATAAATAAATAAAGTAGCTATACAATTAAAAATAAATAAATAAATAAAAAATTAAAAAAAGCACATATTTATAAAAAAAAAAAAAAAAAAAAAAAAACTCACCTGAAAACCATGTCTGAGATTTCACTTGGAGTAAACGTCCCATATAGTGAAATCAGGTCTCTTCTCACAGAGTGTGTTTCAACTATAGTTGACCCTTGAACAGTACGCGGGTTAGGGTTGCCTGCCCTCTGTATCTGTGGTCCATATCTGCTGATGTGTAGCACTGTAGTAGTTACTACTGAAAAAAAGCTGCGTATAAGCAGAGCCACGTTGTTCAAGGGAAAAGTGGATATATTTTGCCAAAACACTAACCGCATCATATTATTTTGTTCAGCTTGCATTGAACTTTATAAAAATGTAACCATATTGTAGTTAATCTTCTACAAGCTTATTTTTCTGTTCAATATTATTTAAGATATATACCTGATTTTTACATATAGCTCTAGTTTATTTTCACTGCTTTAAATTATGCGATTGAGTGAATGTACTATAATTAATAATCAACATTAATTTTGATAGCCATTTAGTTTTCTCCACTTTTTTTCAATTACAGCAGTGCTAAGAACATTATTTTCCATATGCCCTAGTACATACCAGTGATTTTTTTCTCTACAGGAAGCTATATATGCTACTATATACATACATTCAAGTTTACTAGCTTATTCTTGTTTTTCAGGACCCCCATCAGCATTTTATGACTTGGCCTTACACTACATTGCCAAACTTTTTGCTAACCTGGAGGGTTTGAAATAGGATCTCATAGATTGATGATATCTAATTAATTGACTGATAAGATTTGATATGCTAAAAGAATTTAAAAGATATTATTTACTACTGGAAAAATTGGTGGGTGTTGTCAGAATAGTGTATTTAAAAAGTGAATTTTCCAAAATAAATAAATAGATTGATTTTTTTTTTTAAAAAGAAGTTTTTACTATTATGCACTTTCCTCTTTCTGTGACACAATTTTCAATGTTGCACTCAGGGTGCCTGTGCTACATGGTCTCATCTTACCTGAAACATTTTCTTCCTCCTCTCTTTAATAGCATTTGCTCAGGTTTCTCCCTCTCCTTGTATCATTGCACTTGCCTCTAGGAGTGCCAGCTCCCTCTTAGTGGTGTTTCTAATAGGTAGTGAGCTGAGGAACAAAAAAACCAATCTTCTTACTTTAAAATATGGACGGATGGATGTAGATATTTGGCTCTGAGTTATTAGGCCTCCTCCTTCTAATAAAGTTTCTGGCTTTTTATCAGACAAGTTCTATGATGACTATTTTAGTTGCCTAGAGATCTGAAGTTGTTAGTGACTCAGCTCTGGATAAGTGCTTAAAAATTAATTAATGCATTTAAAAAAATGTTTTCATGTCTGATAAAACACAATTATAATAGTATTCTTTTTCTTTAAGTTTTCCTTTTTTCTTCAAAAAGCTGAAAACTATTATCTACTTTCACATTCTTGCTAAGGTATCAATGGTTTTTCTTTTGGCATTGGTAATATGCCTATTTTTATTTTTCTGAAAAGTACTTAATCAGACAAAAATTTTGTTTCATCTACTACACATGAAAGAGAAATTAAGAGTGAGTCACTGAAGTCTTAGTAGTAAAATAGCAGAGAATTGGACAGAGCTCTAAATACAGATTTTTATCCTCATGCCACAGTCTTGCCAACCCTAGCAAGTACTATAGACTGTACTGACAAAAGAAATAACTATCTACTTAGCAACTGCTCTCACAGCCAGATACATTAGTACCTGATTTCCCCCTGCCTAAGTTTATCAGTATATGTAAACATTTTTCAGAATCCTCAACGTCAGTATATGTAAACATTTTTCAGAATCCTCAAAGAACTCTGCTCAGGGAATAGATTATGCATAAAACAAGCTGATGTATTAAATCAATGAATCAATTGCAAAATATCCAAAGGTAGTTATCTACGATGTTGCCTATTTCAGCTGTAAATTTTCTATAATAATTTTTGAGTTCTACAAAGATTTATCCAACTTTAATTTCCAGGTCCACCTCTCATGGTAAATATGAAAAGCAACAAAATTTAATTTTACAGTAAGAAACGTAACTAAAAATAAGTTATGCCATGTAAAAAACAATATGATGCATCACATCCTCACTTGGCTTATAATAATCCCCAATCATGTCAGTCAAAATATAAATGCTTTAATTTCCCCCAGGAATGTGAAGGAAAACTTCTTAGGGGATTATGAAACTAAATAAAGCTTTTCTTAAGCATGATGAATAATAAGTAATATATTTTAAGTGCACATTAATACAATAACTTATTTTTCCAGTATCTTTTAAAAATCTTTTTTGGGGAAATGAAAATTCATCTACTTCCACAGGTGGTAAGTTATGAGAGGATTTTCAATCTGGATGAGTCTAATATTTATAGAAAAGATGTTTTATATAAGCATTTCTTTCTCTGCTTCCACAAGAGTATAACATTTCCTGAAGTGTGGAATTTAAAATTGGAAAATAAACTCTCATAAGCCAAGTGATTCCTTTACTTATATTTTGGGTTTAAAAGGTAAAAGCACTGTTTTAGGCCCCAAAAGATTGGTTTTTCTCATATTCTTCTCGGGCATATTATTGTAATTTGAAAAGAGATTCTGAAAATAGAGGCAATAAAACTGTTTCTGCTTGCATGCTGTGAAATCTCCCCACAAGGTTTTAAATTGAACTTGCTCAACAGGCAGAGAGAACCGCCTTCTTTCTTCAAAGACATAAGAGGATTTGTTCAGTAGAAGGACTAACAGCATCCTCTCTGAAAGGGACACGTTGAGTGCGCCTGTGATTGCCGCTCCAATCAACTCTCCTCCTATCAATCATCAGAACACACCAAAATGTGCTGCATGGCAGTCAGTTAAAAAACAAGCTAACCTAACTGCCTGCAAAAAGACATCTTAAAAAGATGATTTGATTTGTACACTTTGTGGTCTGAAAGTCCAAAAGGACCAGTGCTTAGTATATCAATAGCTTCCTCTGTCTGCTACAGGTAAAACTGGAAATAAATTCCATTCTCCTTGATACAGCAAGGTGTAAGACTTGCTTTGACTCTAGGTTGGGGGGAGGTAAAATAAGGATAGGGTAATATTCTATTATTCGTGTTTTCTATAATAATAATGAATTATTTTTAGTCAGTTCTTCAATAAAAGCAAAAGTGATTTTAACTGGAAATACATATTATGAAGTTCTAATGCGTTTCGAATCATAAGCCTTTCATGTATTTGGTAAGCACTCTGTAAAAATACAGTACCATTTCCATTTTTAGACTTTTGGGTGTGGGGATAACTGAAAAAATCAATTAGTTCGAACTGAGTATTTGTTACAGACTGAATGTTTGTGCCTCCCTAAGATTCATATGTTGAAATCTAATTCCCATTATGATGTTATTTGTAGGTGATCTTATAAGAAGAGGTCAGAGATATAGATCAATCTCTTTCAGCCACATGAAAACGAAAACACAAGGTGAACTCAACAGTCTGCAACTATGAAGAGGACCCTTGCTAGAACCTGGCCATGTTGACAACATGATCTGAGTTCCAGTCTCAGAACTTTAAGAAGTAATTTCTGTTTATAAGACCCCCAAGTCTACGGCATTTTGTTAAACCAGCCAAAACTAACTAAGACACCATTTGACCCTATCCAGACACTTCTCGCTTGGACTCTGCAAGGTAAAAAGGTGGTTGTGAACACATGAGGGGAGAAAGGTACACTGAAGAATTTAGATAAATGATTAGACAGGAAAATCTGAATGTGAGGTGCCTCTAAAAGGAAGTGGCATTACAATGGGATGCTTTGAACTACTCCAGAATATAAAACTAACCCTCAGGAAAGTGTTTCGAGTAGATAAAAACCAATTTAAAAAAAAAAAAAGGAAGACATTCTTAGACCCCACAGGTTGCTTCAGTCTTCAATAGAGAAAAGCACGTAGAGCTCTGACTTGACCAACACAAGTGATGATGTTGGACCATTCTGCAGCTCAGCCTGGTTCTCCCCATCCTCATGCCTCTCAAACCAAGACAGCCTTGTCTCAATGCTAATATTGTGCACTGCTGGCTTCCCACTCTGGAGCTTTCCTACTGTCTCTGATGATGAGACATGCAGAACCCTCTTCACACACAAGGTACCGGCAGACAGAGGTCTGCTAGCTCATACATGTTTGCTAGCCAGCCATGGTTGCTGTATTCATATGGAATCTGGCTTCCCTGATGGCTGTTTGGAAGGGCCAGATGACATCACATGAAAATGTTAATGCCCTTTAGGATGAATTTTAACCAGTAATGGATGGGAAACAGAAAGAAACCAGATAAATGCCTTTCTCTTCTTCTCCCCTAGCAGATACATCACCCTTGTAACCAGCTGTAACTTTCCAGTAAAACTGTCAGCTCTGCAATGCACCTCTTTGTCTGCCCTGCTTGCCTTTTATCCTCACATTTGTTTCTATAATATTGCACCCCACACACTCATTGAATAAAATTAGTATGTATGTCTTACCTCATACTCTTCTAGGAAACCTGAATAATTGAAAAGGGGGTTGTTAGGAAATGGCTGTTTTTTGCAGCTATTTCTCTTAACTATGTATGAATGAAAGAAAGGAAGTTACAAAATAGAACAAGGAAGCAACTATGCAAACAGGAAAAGAAAGAAAAACGAACAATAAAAACACTCCACTCAGTCATAAAACTCCACAGTTGAGGCAAGAATAAATATATTAGCTAAGTTGCTTTACTTTGGACCACAGCTTGGTTGGTAGCATAACTTGGCAAACTTTAATGTGAATTCACTAAGATTTTTTTATAAAGGTGGTCCAGTTTTCTAGGACTTTTGTGTATTGTATACATTTTGAGAGTCACTAACTCTCAAGTAAATAAGATTTGGAGATGACTTTCATTATGTTGCATGAACTTGAGAAAATTAATGAGAAAACAAACTTTAAAAGAAGTAGTTGAAAGAATTATCTGAATTCTTTCAGATAACACTGCACAATGATGTAACAATATTGGTTGGGGTTATATGGGTGTGGTGATTTTAAAAGCTATTGCTAACTTCTTCAAATTTAAGATTGGCACTGTATACCCATGATATGCTTACAAGCAAACCAGGATGTCTGTCTAGATTGCTTCTTAGCTACACCCAAGTAGCCATGTATAAGGATTTTAGCTTTTCTTTCCTTTTCACTTTTGATACAGAGTCCCTGCTAGGAGGCTTGGAAGCAGACTCATATTTTCTATGCAAAAATCTATGCTAACGTTTGCCCGGAAATGCCAAAGTTGAAAATAACGAGAAATAGTTTCTTAAAAGGTTGGGTGAAGTCACACTCACACACAGAGTCAGCTGATTCCCATGAGGCAAGTAAAGCCATTTAGGCAGAGGATAAGAAGAACTTCTTAAGAAAACACAAACTGCCTTATGCAAATGCAAGGCCATCATCTTTCATGATTGCTTTGCAAGTTGAAATGTACCTCTGAGACTTCATTCCAGCTTTACTGCAGGCCAGTGACTAAGATATCCACAGAATAAAGAAAAAAGCAATGTAATCATTGTTTAGTTGGAAGACATCTGACACAGTGCTGTAACTGAGCACACCCAAATGGTCCATGGGAAGAAATAGCCACACAATAGCTAGAAATCATCTGCTCCTCTCACTATGGAGCTGTGGCAGAAGTACAACAAAAATTGAAAAATATAAAAGGTGCAGTATGGAAGTCACTAATATTATCAGAAGTAGGGGGTGACAGCAAACCTCATTCACATTACTAAAATAGGAAACCTAAACAACACAAAAAGACAACCCTCAGAATGGGAGAAAATATTTGCAAATGAAGCAACTGACAAAGGATTAATCTCCAAAATTTACAAGCAGCTCATGCAGCTCAATATCAAAAAAAAAAAAAACAACCCAATCCAAAAATGGGCAGAAGACCTAAATAGACATTTCTCCAAAGAAGATATACAGATTGCCAACAAACACATGAAAGAATGCTCAATATCATTAATCACTAGAGAAATGCAAATCAAAACTACAATGAGATATCATCTCACACTGGTCAGAATGGCCATCATCAAAAAATCTACACACAATAAATGCTGGAGAGGGTGTGGAGAAAAGGGAACCCTCTTGCACTGTTGGTGGGAATGTAAATTGATACAGCCACTATGGAGAACAGTATGGAGGTTCCTTAACAAACTAAAAATAGAACTATCATACGACCCAGCAATCCCACTACTGGGCATATACCCTGAGAAAACCATAATTCAAAAAGAGTCATGTACCAAAATGTTCATTGCAGCTCTATTTACAATAGCCAGGACATGGAAGCAACCTAAGTGTCCATCAACAGATGAATGGATAAAGAAGATGTGGCACATATATACAATGGAATATTACTCAGCCATAAAAGGAAATGAAATTGAATTATTTGTAGTGAGGTGGATGGACCTAGAGTCTGTCATACAGAGTGAACTAAGTCAGAAAGAGAAAAACAAATACCGTATGCTAACACATATATATGGAATCTAAGAAGAAAAAAAAAGTCATGAAGAACCTAGGGGCAAGACAGGAATAAAGACACAGACCTACTAGAGAATGGACTTGAGGATATGGGGAGGGGGAGGGGTGAGATGTGACAGGGTGAGAGAGTGGCATGGACATATATACACTACCAAATGTAAAATAGATAGCTAGTGGGAAGCAGCCGCATAGCACAGGGAGATCAGCTCGGTGCTTTGTGACCACCTAGAGGGGTGGGATAGGGAGGATGGGAGGGAGGGAGATGCAAGAGGGAAGAGATATGGGAACATATGTATATGTATAATTGATTCACTTTGTTATAAAGCAGAAACTAACACACCATTGTAAAGCAATTGTACTCCAATAAAGATGTTAAAAAAATAATAAAAATAAAATAGGAAACCTGGAATAAAATGCAACAATATATAAACTTTTCAAAAAGAAAATGGCCATGGCTTTCTTTCTTAAAACCTAGGTTGAACTGAATCTATACATAATACATATTAAGAGTGAGAGTCAACAAAATCTTAACCTCTTTGTACTATTGTTATAAAAAAGTAAAACTAAAGAATGATTTTTTACAATCCTTTGAGAAGACTGCATGTAAGAGCACCAGGAGAGTAAGTGTTACATCTCCCATTCCTAGAAGAACAGTGGTCCATGAGATTATTTATGATGATTAGGAAAGTTAGCCTCACCCAAACATGATGCACTATTTAAGATTTATTATTCTTGAATAAGCAGTCCTTTCTCTAAAATGCAAGTGCCCCAATAGGATTAAGTGCATGATAGTTATTAAAAATTCATGTGAATTCAGTGAATTAAATGCTTTCCCTAAGGCCAACTGAGTTTCCATCAAACATACAAGGAGATTATATCTACTAGTTAAGGAGGAGGAAAGTATGTGCCAGGCTGGATAGCCAGGCTGGATAACCAAGCTGGGGAAATGCTAGGATTGTGGGAGGTACCTGGGAACGCAAACGGAAGAATAACATTTGCTCCTTCAAAACGTTGTACA
Source organism: Balaenoptera acutorostrata (assembly GCF_949987535.1). Taxonomy (NCBI): domain Eukaryota; kingdom Metazoa; phylum Chordata; class Mammalia; order Artiodactyla; family Balaenopteridae; genus Balaenoptera; species Balaenoptera acutorostrata. The sequence continues at coordinate 55,240,263 of NC_080070.1, forward strand.
TGTCTGACTTTTCCTACTCTTTTTTTCTACCAGTAGCAACTTCAAGCTCCCTCTGAAAAATTAACACTAACAAGACTGTAAATGAAGCAGAAATTTTTTGCCATCTAAGAGCTAACCAAGATATAGCAGAATAGGTATAGTTTTTAAAGAAAGCCTACTGATCTCCATGGTTCATGTAAAGTGGCCCATCTCTAGCCATGACCTCAAACGAACCATATTTTTTCTTTGCCTCACTTCATCATTTTCCTTTCTTATGTTTTCTATTTCTATCTCATCTCTCCCCACCTTGGTACTGAGAGTTTTGGTCCAAAAACCAGCAACACTGACATCACCTTGGGAGCTTGTTAGAAATTCAAAATCGTGAGTCCCTTTTCAGATATTAAATTATGCATTTTAACAAATTTCCCCAGGTGATTCATAAATAAAGTTGCTTATCAAATTTCATTTATTTATAAATTTAAACCTTTTTTACATTATTTGATTTTTTTCCCCTTTCTCACCTCTGTTTTCTTGGATCTCTTCATCAGTTTCTTTATGTGATATATTTTTGCTCTTTTTTCATTACATCTTGAGATTATATTTCCTCAATAAGTCTCTAGTGATGCTTTCCCAACTTTACTCATGAAACTTCTGTCAAGAATGGCCTTCTGCTTAATGTGTTGGTATTAGAGCTGGATACAAAAGGTTATCATTTCAATGCACGCTTCTCAATGAAGTCAGTGATAACTCACTTTTGTAACGTATCACAGTTTCCACAAATCTTGCATTAGCTACATATTCTCTTATTAGATTTTAAATTATTGGAGGGATTTAAATGAAATCCCTAAAGGTCAACATGCTTTTAATAAATCCTATGCAAATCTTGGCTGAAACATTGCCGGCTTCCTTTGAAACTTGTTAAAGGCTGAGCTCGCCTGGTTTTTGAATAAAATGCCCTTCTCCAAATGGGACACCACCTGCTGAAGTTTTTAAAGAAAGCCTACTGATCTCCATGGTCCATGTAAAGTGGCCCTTCCCTAGTCATGACATCAAATACCTTGCTAACTGCCTAAAAGAAATCCCAAGGGGATACTGTAAGATTTGTCCATTTCCTGAAAGACCAATTAAACTAACCTCATTATATCTTGCATTGCAGCACACCTCCATCACTGCCAAAAACTCAAGCCTCCCAGAAAGGCCATCATGACCTAGATATAAAACAGAGCATACCTCTGTACATCTACTCATCAACACCATTTTTCACCTGGCTGTTATTTCCCAACAACCATTTCCTTTGTAATTCAAGTTCTGATATCAGTACAATCTAGTCATCTACCTCTTCTCTGAAAACTCCTCATACTACTTGCTCTAATCAAAACCTTGCTGCAACCCAAAGACACTGTTTCTCTTAAAACACTCTCAAACAAAAGCATTCTTCTCTATTCTTGATGGACCTCAGAGACTCTGAGTGGATTAGGTAATTCTTTGATACTGCCAGTTTATATTTCCTCAAAAATACTCTTTCAACTGAAGCTTTCTTTCAGACTGTGCTATCATCTGTATTTATTTGTTGAATATTTTAGCCTTCCCCACCATAACTGCACCAAAATTCTTGGAAATTTCAATACTCATATATACTATTTGTTATAGTACCTCAGCCTTCACTTCCTTGGCCTCCTTACTGCCTACATCAGGTTATTCGACCTCATCTCAGTCATCTTTTGTCATGACGAAATACTTGATCTTCTCATCAAAAGTATTGCATTATCTCCAAAATCTCTGATCACTTCTTCCTATGCCTCCAGTTAATATACACTAGGAACAATACTTTGATCTATCAGGGCCAAGTAGAGAACCAGATCTTTCATTTTTCCATCTAATAATCAGGTGTCCCTATTTGTGGTGTCAGTGACAACCATATGAATAATTGGACCTCCCACTCCCATCCAGCAGTAATGAGAACTTTCCCTTGCGTTTCAATGAAAGCCAAATGGTGAAAGCATACTCTACATTCACCTGCCAGTGATGAGGTAACACCCCTCATCCCTAGCAGGAACAGTATCAGACAAAAACAACTAAATAGGTATTAAATAAGATTCAAAGTCTCTTAAGAAAGTACTCCAAATGTCCAGGTTCCAATAAAAAAAAATCAGTCATTATATCAAGAACCACAAAGATCTCAAAGAATGAAAAAAGACAATCAATAGAAGAGAACACAGGTGACAGAGATGTTAGAATTTTCTGACAAAGATTTTAAAGCAGACATTATATAAATGCTCAACAAGTACTTGTTCACATGCTTAAATCAAAGAGCAAAATATAATGACTCAACAAAAATATAGAAAGTCTAAGCAAAGAAAAGATATAAAGAAGAACCAAACAAATTTTAGGATTGGAAAAAAACTTAGATATTTAACTAAGGAGATTTCCAAGCAAAGTGTTGAAGCATACTATGGCCTGATTTCTTCTTGCTGCTTTTAGTAAAATGCATAGGAAAGAGAGAAATTAAGAGACAAAATTTTAAACATAAAGGGACCAGGGCATGATGATTGTAGAAATCCTCACCTGGCAAAAAATGCTGAAATTAAGAGATTTACTGTCAAAGTATCCTATAGAGAAAAATCTGAGACTGAGGCTTCATAACTTTTTGCTAATACTTTTGAAAGATCAAAAGTTCACAGTATGCAGTTACATAAGTCTCTTTAAAGAAATTAGAGATTAAACAAGGATTTACTATATAGCACAGGGAACTATATTCAATATCTTGTAATAATTTATAATGGGAAAAAATTGGAAAAATATACATATGTATAACTGAATCACTTTACTGTGCACCAGAAACTAACACAATATTGTAAATCAACTATACTTCAAGAAAAAAAAGAAAAAAAAAATTAGAGGTTAACTCATTCATCCCCTCTACTATGTCAGTAAAAATAAAAAATAGAGGAGATTACCTCAAGAAAGATCTGTGCACAAATCTCATGATTAATGGAGTAAATCCCTTTGGCATACATGGGATATCTACAGAGTGCTTCAGAATGTTTTAAATCAGAAACGTTACCAGTTTGGCTTGAAAGAGAAAGAGGGAAAAAATGAAAGATGGCTGTTGGACCTGCAATATTTTTCAAGCAGGATAACAGGTTGATAACACTACTCAACTGTAGACACATTCTACTATTCATGAAAAAGGATGAGTGACTCAGAAGGTGGAGTCAAGAGCCCATCGCAGAGTTATGATTCCAAAGAGTGGATCTGTGAGCCTGATAAAATTATTCCCAGGCCCAGACAACAAAAGGAGTTTGCCCAACTACATTTGAAAATTGCTCGGGGCCAGTGACTTTGTTTTTCCTTCACCTTTTCTCTTTTTGAATGTGAATATCTGTAACTACTACCCTATGTCTCTCTCATTATATTTTTGAACAGATAACTTGATTTCTGAGTTTCAAAGGTCCACAAACAAAGATAAATTGTGCTTCAGGATGGATTATACCCAGAGCCTCATCCCTGTCTTGTATTTATTATTTAGATAATAATATTTGGGACTCTTGAGATTCTATGATTTAGATGAGATTTTGGATTTGAGTTGATGCTGCAGTAAGTTGAGAATTGGGGGAATGTTTGAATGGGGTGAATGCATTTTGTGTGTAGTAGGGTGGTAAATCTTTGGGGGCTATAATGTAGTAGGCATGCCCCCTGCCAAAGATGCCCACATCCAGAACTTGTGAATATGTTTTGTTAAATGAAAAAAATTAATTAAGGTGGCAGATAGAATTAAGGTTGCTAATTACCTGACTTTAAGCTAGGTGGGCCCAATGTAATCACAAGGTTCTTTAAATGTGTAAGAGGAATGCAAAAGCATTGGTGTCAGAAAGATACATCTAAGAAAGATCTGACCGGTCATTACTGGCTTTGAAAATGGAAGGGAGCTACAATTCAAGGAATGCAGAAAGTGTCTAGAAGCTTGAAAAGGTAAAAAAAACAGGTTTCCCCTAGAGCCTCTAAAAAAGAATACAGCCTTTCCAATACAATGACTTTCAACCAGTGAGACCACTAAAACTCTAAGATAAATTTATATTGTCTTAGGCCACTAGAGTTGTGGTAATTTGCTATAGCAGCCATAGGACAAAAAAGATTTCAATACTAACACTTACAGCCATTTGTTAGAATTACCTGACAAAGTTTTTAAGGCAGCTATCATAAAGAAGCTCAACAAGCAATTAGACACATGCTTGAGAATAATGAAAAAATTAAAAGCCTCAACAAAGAAATAGAAAGTTTTAGGAAAGAAAACGAAGTAGAAGCAAATGGAAATTTAGAACTGGAAAGTGTAATACTAAATAAGAGGCTCAGTGAATAGACTCAAAAGCAGAGTGGAGGAGACAGAGGAAAAATCTGAAATTGAAAGATTAAAAAATAGAAGTTCCTCAATTTAAACACAGAGAATTAGACTGAAAAAAATGAGCACAGTGACATGGAGGGTTATAATAAAAGATCTAACATTTATGTCACTGAAGTCCCTGAAGAAGAGGACAAAGAGGGGAGGAATGAAAAAGCTCTTGAAAAAAAATAATGGCTAAAAACTTCTCAAATATGGCAAAAAACATAAAAATACAGCCTAAAAGAACTAATCAAGTCCTAAATGAGATAAATCAATGCAAAGCCACATAAAAATTAAAATTCTGAAAACTAAATACAAAGATAAAATGTTAAAAGGCACCAGAGAGAAATGAAACCATACCTGTAGTAGGAAATTCTGCCTACTACTTTATAGCCCCCAAAGATCTACCACCCTACTACACACTGTCAAACTTCAAATGACAGTGGATTTTGCATCAAAAACTATGGAAGCCAAAAGGAAATGACACTATATTTTTCAAATACTGCAAGAAAACATCTGTTATAACCCAGAATCCTAGATCCAGTAAAAATATCCTACAGGAATGAAAGAAATTAAGATATTCTAGAATTAAAGAACACTAAGAGATTTGTCACTAGCAGACTTACCCTAAAATAACAGCTAAAGGAAATTATGTAAATAAAAAGAAAATGATAAAAGAAGGGACTTTAGAATATCATAAAAGAAGAAACAAGATGGCAAGTAAAAATATGGGTAAATACAACAGACACCCCTCTTTATTTTCTAAATTGTTTACAGTTGAAACAAAATTATAACACACACTAAAGTGGTTCTAAATGTATTTAGAAGAAAAGTTATGACAATTTATTATAAATGTAGGAGGATAAAGGAAGTTAATGTGAAGGACTTTTCCTACACTTTAACTGGTAAAATGATGAATACAAAAACTGTGGCAAGTTATGGATAAAACATTTTTGAACTAAGTAAAAATAAAAACACTACTTTTCAGAATTTGTGGCCTGTAACTAAAGCAATGCTTAGAGAAAGTGGATAACACTAAATGCATATATTAAAAGGAAAGAACAATCTAACATTAATAACACAAGCTTTCACCATATAAAACTAGAGAAGAGCAAATAATCCTGAAGCATACACAAGAAAAAATAGAACAGAAACCAATGAAAACAATAGAGAATATCAACAAAAAGATGGTTGCTGGAGAAGTGCAGGGGAGAATACAATTATAAACATGTAACCAAACTAATTAAAAAAAAAAAAGATGTAAAACAAAGATTGCCAATATCAGAAATGAAAGGGGTATTATCTCTACTGCTACCATGGAAATTAAAAGGACAATAAAGAATACTGCAAACAACTCTATGTGAACAAATTTGATAAATTATATGACATTTCCTCAAAAAACAAACTACCTAAACTCATCCACAGAAAATACATGTGTCTGGTGCTCCAATTTCTACAGCTGCTGCTGGGGGACACCTGTACATTTCCTGACCCTGGTGGCCAGTGGGGCTTACATTTTTGGGTCCCACAGGACTGTAACCAATGAATAAAAGGTTCTTAAACAACTACCACCCCCAGAGCATAGCAAGAGACAAGAGACCCAGGAGCTTGATCTGTGAAGGAGACCTATTAGCTAATTGTTATGACTGAGGCCTGAAGGGCAGGCTTCTAATTAAACACACATTTAGAACTGACTGTAATCCTTTCCAGGGACCTTGGAGGGTAGGCACTATATTTGTGTTCACCCACTGGCATGTCCCAGAGCATTAGTTTTTCTTGGAGGGGTGATGTACATGCATCTTGTGCCCTGGTTTTTATGTCTGGTGCCCAGGAGACACCCCTTGATAACCTCTCTCTGGTGGCCAGGAGGATTTGCATTCCCGAATCCCATGGGACTGTGGCAATGTGAGCGATGGTTCTTGACAGGCAACCACCCGCAGGACACTGCAGGGATGTATGGACTAAGGCACATCTCTCCAGGCTTTCTATGAAAGAGGCCCCTTTTCTTGTCCTAGAGCTTCAGCACGAGGGGCAGGCAGAAAGAAAAACAGGCATAAATATTATTTGAAGAAATAATGGCTGAAACCTTCCATAACCTAGGGAAAGAAACAGACATCCAGATCCAGGAATCCCAGAGAGTCCCAAATAAGAGGAAACCAAAGAGACCCACGCCAAGACACATTATAATTAAAATGTCAAAAGTTAAGGACAAGGAGTGAATATTAAAAACAACAAGAGAAAAACAACTTGTTATATATAAGGGAAACCCCTTAAGACTATCAGTAAATTTTTCAGCACAAACTTTGCAAGTCAGAAGGAAGCAGCATGATATATTCAAAAGTGCTGAAAGAAAAAAACTTCCAGCAAGAATACCTTGCCTGACAAAGATATCATTCAGAAGTGAAGGATAGATAGAGTTTCCCAGGCAAGCAAAAGCTAAAGGAATTCATCACCACTAAACTGGCCTTACAAGAAATGTTAAGGGTCTTTCTTTAAGCTGAAAAGAGTGCTAATTAGTAACAAGAATACACATGAAAGAATAAATCTCACTGGCAATAAGATAAATATGTGGTAAAGATAGTGCATTAATTACTTACAAGGCTAGTATGAAGGGTAAAAGATAAAAGTAGTAAAAATAACTATGATTACAATACTTAGCTAAGGAATACACAAGATAAAGAGATGTAAAATACAACATCAAAAATATCAAATGTGGGTGAGAGTAATAATGTGAAGTTTTATAATGGAATCAAACTTAAGTTGTTATTAATGTAAAATAGACTGTAATAGATATACGTTGTTATATGTAAGACTTATGGTATCCACAAAACAAAAAACCTACAGTAAATACACAACAGATAAAGAAAAAGGAATCTAAGCATACCACTAAGAAGAGTCATCAAATCACAAAGGAAGAGAAGAAGAGAGGAAGAAATAGACAGAAACTGCAAAAACAGGCAGAAAACAATAAACATAATGGCAATAAGCACGTACCTATTAATAATTACTTTAAATGTAAATGAACTGAATTCTCCAATCAAAAGTCAGAGTAGCTGAATGGATTAAAAAAAAAAAGAAAGCAAAATGACTTATCTATATGCTGCCTACAAGAGACTCACTTTAGATGTAGACACACACACAGAATGAAAGTAAAGGATGCAAAAAGATATTCCATGCAAATAGGAACCAAAAGAAAGAATAGCTAAACTTATATGAGACAAAGTGACTTTAAAACAAAGATTATGATGAGACAAAGAAGGATATTACATAATGATAAAGGTGTCAATCCAACAAGAAGGTATAACATTTATAAATATTTATGCACATGACATGGGAGCACCTAAGTATATAATGCAAATATTAACAGAGCTAAAGGGAGAAATAGAGAACAATACAATAATAGTAGGGGACTTTTTAATATCCCACTTAAATAAATGAACAGATTAGCCAAGAGGAAATCAATTAAAAAAAAAAAAATTGGCCTTAAATGACACCTTAGACCAGATGGATGTAACATATATTTACAGAACATTCCATCTAAAATCAATGAAATACACATTCTTCTCAATTACACATGAACATTTTCCAAGATAGATGATCTGTTAGGCCATAAAACAAGTAAAAAAAAACACAATTACATGAAGAAAACAGGAAAATTCACAATTATGTGGAAATTAAACAACATACTACTGAACAAACAATGGGTCAAAGAATAACTCGAAAGAGAAATTTAAAAAATACCGTGAGACACTGTACACCTAAAATTAATATAATATTGTAAGTCAACTGTACTTCAATAAAAAAAACTTGAAAAATATGTAAATGGAAATTTAACATATCAAAATTTATGGGATGTAGTCAAAGCAGTTCTAAGAGGAAGTTCATAGCAATAAATGCCCACCTCAGGAAACAAACGAAAAAAAAAAAATGTCAAATAAGCCACTTAATTTTACACCTCAAGAAACTAGAAAAAGAACAAATGAAGCCTAAAGTTAGTAGAAGGAAGGAAATAAAGATTAGAGTGGAAATAAATGAAACAGAGACTAAAAAGACAAGAGCTGGTTCTTTGAAAAGATAAACAAATTGACAAACCTTCAGTTAGCCCCACCAAGAAAAAAAACAGGACTCAAATAAATCAGAATGAAAGAGGAGATGTTACAATTGATACCACAGAAATACAAAGGATCATAAGAGACTACTATAAACAATTATATGCCAACAAATTAGACAGTCTAGAAAAAATGCAAAAACTCCTAGAAACATACAACCTATGAATCATTAAGGAATCAAAAATCTGAACATAGTGATTGAAGACTGAATCATGAAGGAATCAAAAATCTGAACATAGTCATTCCCAGTAAGGGACTGAATTATTAATTTAAAAACCCTCCAAACAGAAGTCCAGAACCTGATGACTTCACTGGTGAATTCTACCAGACATGTGAAAAAGAATTAACCCAGTCCTTCTCAAACTCTTACAAAATATAGAAGAGGGGGGAATGTTTATGAACTCATTTTATGAGGCTAGCATTACCCTGAGACCAAAACCAGACAAGGATGCCACAAGAAAAGAAAACAGGACAAAATCCCTGATGAACATAGATGCAAAAATCTTCAACAAAACATTAGCAAACTGAATCCAACATTAGCAAACTGAATCCAACACGACATTAAAAAAAAATCATAGACATTGATCAAGTGGAATTTATTCCAGGGATGCAAGGATGGTTCAAAAATCTGCAGATCAGTCAATGTGATACACCACATTAACAAAATGAAGGGTAAAAATCATATGATCACATCAATAGATGCAGAAATCGCATTTGACAAAATTCAGCATCCATTTATGATAAAAACACTGAACAAACACTGAACAACATAAAAAAGGCTGTATATGACAAGCCCACAGCTAGCATAATACTAAATAATTAAAAGCTGAAAGCTTTTCCTCTAAGATCAGGAACAAGACAAGGATGCCCACTCTTGCCACTTTTATTCAACACAGTATTAGAATTCTTAGCCAGAGCAGTTGAGCAAGAAAAAGAAATAAAAGGCATGCAACCTGGAAAGGAAGAAGGAAAACTGTCACTATTTGTAGTTGACATGCTATTATGTGTAGAAAATCCTAAAGACCATATCAAAAAAACTGTTAGAACTAATAAACGAATTCAATAAAGTTATAGGATATAAAATCAGTATGTAAAAATCTGTTGCATTTCTATACACTAATTATAAGCCATCAGAAAGAGAAATTAAGAAAATAATCCCATTTATAATCACATCAAAAACAGTAAAATACTTAGGAAGAAACTTAACCAAGGAGTGAAAGACCTGTACACTGAAAACTATAAGATATTGATTAAAGAAATAGAATAAGGCACAAGTAAAGCAAAGATATTTGGTGCTCATGAATTGGAAGAATATTTGTTAAAATGTCCATACAACCCAAAGCAATATACAGATTCAGTGCAATCTCTATCAAAATCCCAATGGCATTTTTCACATAAATAGAACAAACAATCCTAAAATTTGGATGGAACCATAATCTTGTGAAAGAACAACAAAGCTGGAGGCATCATACTCCATGAATTCAAATTATATTACAATGCTATACTAATAAAAACAGTCTGGTATTGGCATAAAAACAGGCACACAGATAAATGGAACAGAATTTAGAGCACAGAAATAAACCCACACACATATGATCAATTGATTTACAACAAAGAAGCCAAGAATAGAGCTACCATATGATCCTGTAATCCCACTCCTGGGAATATAACCAGAGAAAAACATGGTCCAAAAGGATACATGCATCCCAATGTTCACTGCAGTGCAGTTTACAATAGCCAAGACATGGAAGCAACCTAAATGTCCATCGACAGAAGAATGGATAAAGAAGATGTGGTACATATATACAATGGAATATGACTCAGCCATTAAAAAGAATGAAATAATGCCATTTGCAGCAACATGGAAGGACCTAGAGATTGTCTTACTGAGAGAAGTAAGTCAGACAGAGAAAGAGAAATATCACATGATATCACTTATAAACAGAATGTTAAAAAAAAATAGAGATTAAAAAAGAAGGAAGGCAAGAATATACAATAGGGAAAGACAATCTCTTCAATAAATGGTGTTAGGAAAACTGTACAGCCATATGGAAAAGAATGAAACTGGATCACTGTCTTACACCATACCCAAAAAATAACTCAAAATGTATTAAAGACTTTAATTTAAGACCTGAAACCATAGAACTCCTAGAAGAAAAGCTAGGCAGGAGGACCTTCAAGATGGCAGAGAAGTAAGACATGGAGATGACCTTCCTCCCCACAAATGCATCAAAAATACATCTACATGTGGAACAACTCCTACAGAACACCTACTGAACACTGGCAGAAGACCTCAGACTTCCCAAAAGGCAAGAAGCTCCCCATGTACCTGGGTAGGGCAAAAGAAAAAAGAAAAAAACAGAGACAAAAGAATAGGGATGGGACCTACACCTCAGGGAGGGAGCTGTGAAGGAGGAAAAGTTTCCACACACTAGGAAGCCCCTACACTGGTGGAGACTGGAGGTGGGAGGGGGGGAAGCTTCAGAGCCACGGAGGAGAGCACAGCAACAGGGGTGCAGAGGGCAAAGTGGAGAGAATCCCGCACAGAGGAATGCTGCGGACCAGCACTCATCAGCCCGAGAGGCTTGTCTGCTCACCGCCAGGGAAGGGGGGGGGGGTGCTGGGAGCTGAGGCTCGGGCTTTGGAGGTCAGATCCCAGGGAGAGGACTGGGGTTGGCTGCATGAACACAGCCTGAAGGGGCTAGTGCACCACAGCTAACCGGGAGGGAGTCCAGGAAAAAGTCTAGAACTGACTGACAAGAGACCACTGTTTCAGGCTGCATGAGGAGAGGGGATTCAGAGCACCACCTAAACGAGCTCCAGAGATGGGCGTGAGCCGCAGCTATCAGTGTGGACACCAGAGACAGGCATGAAACGCTATGGCTGCTACTGCAGCCACCAAGAAGTCTCTGTGCGAGCACAGGTCACTATCCACACTCCCCCTGGGAGCCTGTGCAGCCCGCCACAGCCAGGGTCCCGTGATCCAGGGACAACTTCCCCGCCGCACCTTAGGCTGTCACAACATCACACCAGCCCCTGCTGCGCAGGCTTGCACTGCATTCTGTACCACTCCCCCACCCCCCACCCCAGCGTGAGTGAGCCAGAGCCACCTAATCAGCAGCTTCTTTAACCCCGTCCTGTCTGGGTGGGAAACAGATGCCCTCAGACAACCTACACGCAGAGGCAGGGCCAAATCCAAAGCTGAACCCCAGGAGCTGTGCAAACAAAGGAGAGAAAGGGAAATCTCTCTCAGCAGCCTCAGGAGCAGTGGGTTAAATCTCCACAATCAACCTGATGCACCCTGCAACTGTGGAATACCTGAAGAGACAAAGAATCATCCCAAAATTGAGGCAGTGGACGTCGGGAGCAACTGTAGACTTGGGGTTTGCTTTCTGCATCTAATTTGTTTCTGCTTTTATGTTTATCTTAGTTTAGTATTTAGACCTTATTATCATTGGTGGATTTGTTTATTGGTTTGGTTGGTCTCCTCTTTCTTTTTTAATTACTTTTTTATTTTTTCATTTTTAATAATATATTTTTATTTTAATAACTTTATTTTTTCTTTCTTTCTTTTTTTTCCCCCCTTTTCTTCTGAGCTGTGTGGATGACCGGGTCTTGATGCTCCAGCTGGGTGTCAGGCCTGAGCCTCTTAGATGGGAGAGCCGAGTTCAAGACATTGGACCACCAGAGACCTCCCGACCCCACATAATAGCAAATAGTGAAAGCTCTCCCAGAAATCTCCATCTCAATGCTAAGACCCAGGTCCACTCAACGACCAGCAAACTACAGTGCTGGACACCCCATACCAACAACTAGCAAGAAAGGAACACAACCCCACCCATTAGCAGAGAGGCTGCCTAAAATCATAATAAGTTCACAGACACCCCAAAACACACCACTGGGCATGGTCCTGCTCATCACAAAGACAGGATACAGCCCTATCCACCAGAACCCAGGCACCAGTCCCCTCCACCAGGAAGCCTACACAACCCACTGAACCAACCTTACCCACTGGCAGCAGACATTAAAAAAAAAACGGGAACTACGGACCTGCAGCCTGTGAAAAGGAGACCCCAAATGCAGTAAGTTAAGTAAAATGAGAAGACAGAGAAATACACAGCAGATGAAGGAGCAAGGTAAAAACCCACCAGACCAAACAAATGAAGAGGAAATAGGCAGTCTACCTGAAAAAGAATTCCGAGTAATGAGAGTAAATATGATCCAAAATCTTGGAAACAGAATGGAGAAAATACAAGGAACGTTTAACAAGGACCTAGCAGAACTAAAGAGCAAACAATGATGAACAACACAATAAATGAAGTTAAAAATTCTCTAGAAGGAATCAATAGCAGAATAACTGAAGCAGAAGAATGAGCTAGTGACCTGGAGATAAAATAGTGGAAATAACTACCCCAGAGCACAATAAAGAAAAAAGAATGAAAATAATTGAGTACAGTCTCAGAGACTTCTGGGACAACATTGAATGTGCCAATATTCGAATTATAGGGGTACCAGAAGAAGAAGAGAAAAACAAAGGGACTGAGAAAATATTTGAAGAGAGTATAGCTGAAAACTTCCCTATTATGGGAAAGGAAATAGTCAATCAAGTCCAGGAAGCATGGAAAGTCCAATACAGGATAAATCCAAGGAGAAACATGCCAAGACATATTAATCAAACTATCAAAAATTAAATACAACGAAAAAATATTAAAAGCAGCAAGGGAAAAACAACAAATAACATTCAAAGGAATACCCATAAGGTTAACAGCTGATATCTCAGCAGAAACTCTGCAAGCCAGAAGGTTGTGGCAGGACATATTTAAACTGATGAAAGGGAAAAACCGACAACCAAGATTACTCTACCCAGCAAGGATCTCACTCAGTTTCAATGGAGAAATTAAAACCTTTACAGACAAGCAAAAGCTAAGAGAATTCAGCACCACCAAACCAGCTTTACGACAAATGCTAAAGGAACTTCTTCTCTAGGCAGGAAACACAAGAGAAGGAAAAGACCTAGAATAACAAACCCAAAACAATTAAGAAAATGGTAATAGGAACAAACATATCAATAACTACCTTAAAGGTAAATGGATTAAATGCTCCAATCAAAAGACACAGGCTTGCTGAATGGATACAAAAACAACTCCCATATATATGCTGTCTACAAGAGACCCACTTCAGACCTAGGGACACATACAGATTGAAAGTGAGGGGATGGAAAAAGATAGTCCATGCAAATGGAAATCAAAAGAAAGCTGGAGTAGCAATTCTCATATCAGACAAAATAGACTTAAAGACTATTACAAGAGACAAAGAAGGACACTACATAATGATCAAGGGATCAATCCAGGAAGAAGATATAACAATTGTAAATATTTATGCACCCAACATAGGAGCACCTCAATATATAAGGCAAATGCTAACAGCCATAAAAGGGGAAATTGACAGTAACACAATCATAGTGAAGGACTTTAACACCCCAATTTCACCAACGGACACATCAATCAAAATGAAAATAAATAAGGAAACAAAAGCTTTAAATGATACATTGAACAAGATGGACTTTACTGATATTTATAGGACATTCCATCCAAAAACCACAGAATACACTTTCTTCTCAAGTGCTCATGGAACATTCTCCAGGATAGATCATATCTTGGGTCACAAATCAAGCCTTCATAAATTTAAGAAAATTGAAATCGTATCAAGTATCTTTCCTGACCACAACACTATGAGACTAGATATCAAGTAAAGGAAAAAAATCTGTAAAGAATACAAACATATGGAGGCTAAATAATACACTACTAAATAACCAAGAGATCACTGAAGAAACCAAAGAGGAAATTAAAAAATACCTAGAAACAAATAACAATGAAAACACAACAACCCAAAAGCTCCAGGATGCAGCAAAAGCAGTTCTACAGGGAAGCTTATAGCAATACAATCCTACCTCAAGAAACAAGAAATATCCCAAATAAACAGCCAAACCTTACACCTAAAGCAATTAGAGAGAGAAGAACAAAAAAAACCCCAAAGTTAGCAGAAGGAAAGAAATCATAAAGATTAGATCAGAAATAAATGAAAAAGAAATGAAGGAAACGACAGCAAAGATCAATAAAACTAAAGCTGGTTCTTTAAGAAGATTAACAAATTTGATAAACCATTAGCCAGACTCATCAAGAAAAAAAGGGAGAAGATTCAAATCAATACAATTAGAAATGAAAAAGGAGAAGCAACAACCGACACTGCAGAAATACAAAAGATCATGAGAGATTACTACAAGCAAATATATGCCAATAAAATGGACAACCTGGAAGAAATGGACAAATTCTTAGAAAAGCACAACCTTCAAAGACTGAACCAGGACGAAATAGAAAATATAAACAGACCAATCACAAGCACTGAAATTGAGACTGTGATTAAAAATCTTCCAACAGGTCTTCCCTGGTGGTGCAGTTGTTGGGAGTCTGCCTGCCAATGCAGGGGACATGGGTTCGTGCCCCAGTCCAGGAGGATCCTATATGCCGCGGAGCAGCTAGGCCCGTGAGCCACAGCTACTGAGCCTGCGCGGCTGGGGCCTGTGCTCCGCAACGGGAGAGGCCGCGACGGTGAGAGGCCCGCATACCGCGATGAAGAGTGGCCCCGCTCGCTGCAACTGGAGAAAGCCCTCGCACAGAAACGAAGACCCAAAACAGCCTAAATAAATAAATAAATAAATAAATTTATTAAAAAAAAAATCTTCCAACAAAGAAAAGCCCAAGACCAGATGGCTTCACAGGCAAATTCTAACAAACATTTAGAGAAGAGCTAACACCTATCCTTCTCAAACTCCTCCAAAATATAGCAGAGGGAGGAACACTCCCAAATTCATTCTACGAGGTCACCATCACCCTGATACCAAAACCAAAGATGCCACAAAAAAAGAAAACTACAGGCCAATATCAATGATGAACATAGATGCAAAAATCCTCAACAAAATACTAGCAAACAGATTGAAACAGCACATTAAAAGGATAATATACCATGATCAAGTGGGGTTTATCCCAGGAATGCAAGGATTCTTCGATATATGCAAATCAAACAATGTGATACACCATATTAAGAAACTGAAGGAGAAAAACCATATGATCATCTCAATAGAGGCAGAGAAAGCTTTTGACAAAATTCAACACCCATTTATGATAAAAACCTTCCAGAAAGTAGGCATAGAGGGAACTTACCTCAACATAATAAAGGCCATATATGACAAACCCACAGCCAATATCATCCTCAATGGTGAAAAAATAAAACCATTTCCACTAAGATCAGGAACAAGACAAGGCTACCCACTCTCACCGCTAATCTTCAACACAGTTTTGGAAGTTTTAGCCACAGCAATCAGAGAAGAAAAAGAAATAAAAGGAAACCAAATCGGAAAAGAAGAAGTAAAGCTGTCACTGTTTGCAGATGACATGATACTATACATAGAGAATCCTAAAGATGCTACCAGAAAACTACTAGAGCTAATCAATGAATTTGGTAAGGTTGCAGGATACAAAATTAATGCACAGAAATCTCTTTCATTCCTATACACTAATGATGAAAAATCTGAAAGAGAAATTAAGGAAACACTCCCGTTTACCATTGCAACAAAAAGAATACAATACCTTGGAATAAATCTACCTATGGAGAAAAAAGACCTGTATGCAGTATACTGTAAAACACTGATGAAAGAAATTAAAGATGATACAATCAGATGGAGAGATATACCATGTTTTTGGACTGGGATAATCAACATGGTGAAAATGAGTATACTACCCAAAGCAATCAACAGATTCAATGCAATCCCTAGCAAACTACCAATGGCATATTTCACAGAACTAGAAGAAAAAATTTCAAAATTTGTATGGAAACACAAAAGACCCTGAATAGCCAAAGCAATCTTGAGAAAGAGAAATGGAGGTGGAGGAATCAGGCTCCCTGTCTTCAGACTATACTACAAAGGTACAGTAATCAAGACAGTATGGTACTTGCACAAAAACAGAAATATAGATCAATTTAACAGGATAGAAAGCCCTGAGATAAGGTGAGTATATGTGCATGGGTTTATCTTTGACAAAGGAGGCAAGAATATACAATGGAGAAAAGACAGCCTCTTCAGTAAGTGGTGCTGGGAAAACTGGACAGCTAAATGTAAAAGAATGAAATTAGAACACTCCCTAACACCATACACAAAAATAAACTCAAAATGGATTAGAGACCTAAATGTAGGACCGGACACTATAAAACTCTTAGAGAAAAACATAGGAAGAACACTCTATGACATAAATCACAGTAAGATCCTTTTTGATCCACCTCCTAGAGAAAGGGAAATAAAAACAAAATAAACAAATGGGACCCAATGAAACTCAAAAGCTTTTCTCAGCAAAGGAAACCATAAACAAGATGAAAAGTCAACCCTCAGAATGGGAGAAAATATTTGCAAACAAAGCAACTGACAAAGCATTGATCTCCAAAATATACAAGCAGATCATACAGCTCAATATCAGTAAAACAAACAACCCAATCCAAAAATGGGCAGAAGACCTAAATAGACATTTCTCCAAAGAAGATATACAGATTGCCAACAAACACATGAAAGGGGCTCAACATCACTAATCATTAGAGAAATGCAAATCAAAACTGCAATGAGGTATCACCTCACACCAGTCAGAATGGCCATCATCAAAAAATCTACTAACAATAAATGCTGGAGAGGGTGTGGAGAAAAGGAACCCTCCTACACTGTTGGTGGGAATGTAAATTGATATAGCCACTATGGAGAACAGTATGGAAGTTCTTTATAAAACTAAAAATAAAACTACCATATGACCTAGTAATCCCACTGCCGGGCATATACCCTGAGAAAACCATAATTCAAAAAGAGACATGTACCACAATGCTCATTGCAGCTCTATTTATAATTGCCAGGACATGGAATCAACCTAAATGTCCATCAACAGATGAATGGATAAAGAAGATGTGGCACATATAGACAATGGAATATTACTCAGCCATAAAAAGAAACAAAATTGAGTTATTTGTAGTGAGGTGGATGGACCTAGAGACTGTCATACAGAGTGAAGTAAGTCAGAAAGAGTAAAATAACATATGCTCTCACATATATATGGAATCTAAAAAAAAAAAAAAAAGGTTCTGAAGAACCTAGGGGCAGGACAGGAATAAAGATGCAGATGTAGAGAATGGACTTGAGGACACGGGGAGGGGCAGGGTAAGCTGGGACGAAGTGAGAGAGTAGCATGGACAGATATACACTACCCAATGTAAAATGGATAGCTAGTGGGAAGTAGCTGCATAGCTCAGGGAGATCAGCTCAGTGCTTTGTGTCCTACTAGAGGGGTGGGATAGGGAGTGTGAGAGGGAGATGTAAGAGGGAGGAGTTATGGGGATATGTGTATACGTTGTCAAGCAATTATACTCCAATACAAATGTAAAAAATAAATAGAAAGAGAGAGAGAAAGAAAGAAAGATAAAAGGAAGAAAGAAAGAAAGAAAGAAAGAGAGAGAGAGAGAGAGAGAGAGAGGGAGGGAGTGAGGAAGGAAAAAAGAAAGGAAGGAAAGCTAGTCAGTAAGCTCCTTGACTTCGGTCTTGATGATGACTTTTTAAACCTGACACCGAAAGCAAAGCAAGAAAAGCGAAAATAAGCAAATGGGACTACATTTGCTTCTAAAAAGCTTCTACACAGCTAAGGAAATCATTAACAAAATGGAAAGGCAACCTGTGGAATGGAAGAAAATACTTGCAAGTCATATATCTGATAAGGGGTCAAATACCCAAAATATATACAGAGCTCGTACAACTAAAAAAAAATCTGATTAAAAACTGGGTAGAAGGGCTTCCCTGGTGGCGCAGTGGTTGAGAATCTGCCTGCCAATGCAGGGCACATGGGTTCGAGCCCTGGTCTGGGAAGATCCCACATGCTGCGGAGCAACTGGGCCCGTGAGCCACAATTACTGAGCCTGCACATCTGGAGCCTGTGCTCCGCAATAAGGGAGGCCGTGATAGTGAAAGCCCTGCGCACCGCGATGAAGAGTGGCCCCCACTTGCCGCAACTAGAGAAAGCCCTCGCACAGAAACGAAGACCCAACACAGCCATAAATAAATAAAAAACTAAAATAAATCAAAAAAAAAATGGGTAGAAGATCTGAATAGAAATTTTTTCCAAAGAAGACATACAGATGGCCAACAGGTACATGAAAAGATACTTGACACCATTAATCATCAGGGAAATGAAAATCAAACGAGAATGAGATATCACCTCACACCTGTTAGAATGGCTATTATCAAAAAGATTAGATATAACAATTATTTGAGAGAATGTGAAGAGGAACCCTCATGCCTTGTTGAAGGGAATGTAAATTGGTGTAGTCACTATGGAAAACAGTATGGAGGTTTCTCAAAAAATAAAAAAAGGAACAATCATATGATCCATCAATTCCACTGTATTTATCTGAAGAAAATAAAAACACAAACTTGAGAAGTTATTTGCAACCCCGTGCTTTTGCAACATTATTTACAATAGCCAAGATATGGAAACAAACTAAGTGTCCATCAATGAATGAATACTTAAGTCCGTGATAGATATATATGTAAAATATTATTCAACCAGATAAAAAATGCAGCCATTTTTGACAACATAAATCGACCCTGAGTACATTATAAGTGAAATAAGTCAGAAAGAGAAATACAAATTCTTTATGACCTCTCTTATATGTGAAATCTGAAAATAAATTAATTTTTTATTAAAAAGCTCATAGATAACAGAGAACAGATTGGTGGTTGCCAGAGGTAGCATGTAGGAGGTGAGAGAAATGAGTGAATTGTTTTTGCTTGTTTGTTTTTTTAGTGTAAATAAATTGAAATTTTAAAAAGGTTAATATGGAAAGACATAGAATACTGGAGGGAAAAAAAAGAATGTGGATGACTCACCCTATACAATTTTTGAAGACTTACTATAAAGTTATGGTAATCAAGTCAGCATGGTATTGGCTAAAGAAAAGATGCATAGATCTATGGAACAGGATACCAAGCCCAGGAGTAGACCCAAGCAAATAAGATCAACTGATTTTGACAAAGGAGCAAAAGCAATCAAATGAAGAAAGGATAGCCCTTTAAAAAACTGAACATTCATATGGAAAATATGAACTTAGACCATGGATCTTATACCTTACACAAAATTGACTGAAAATGCATCAATATTATAAATTATATATAAATATATAATTCAAAGGTATAGAATTTTTAGAAGAACACATAGGAGAAATCTATGTGACCTTGGTGAAGAGTTTTTAGATATAACATCAAAAGCACAATCCGTGAATGAAAATATTGATAGGTTGGACTTTTTAAAATTTAAAATCTGCTCTATGAAAATCACTGATGAGAATGTAAAAATAAGCCAGAGACTGGGATAAAATTTTACACAATACATATGTTATAATGGATTTGTATCCAAAATATGCAAAGAACACTTAGAGCTCAATAATAAGAAAACAAACAACACATTTTTAAAAATAGGCAAAAGATCAGAACATTCATATCACCAAAGAATATATAGAGATGATAAGCATATGAAAAGGTGCTTAATATCATTTATCATTAGGGAAATGCTAAGTAAAAATACCATGAAATACCACAACATACCTATCAGAATAGCCAAAATTCGAAAACCTAACAAACACTGGTAACTCTCTTTTATTGCTGGTGAGAATGCAAAATGTTACAGTCCCTTAGGAAGACAGTAACTAAGATTCATTCATGTCTTTGTATGGCTTGATAGCTCATGCTTTCTTATTGCTCATTGCTCTTATAAGCATACAACTATGCTTTTTGTCAAAACTATTAAAACTTTACAGCACAAAGAACGAGCCTTAAATATGAAAATATTTAGGAAGCTGAGGACCCCGGGATGGAATACAGGCTGTGACACAAAAATCTAACTATAGTACAAATATATGAAACATCTAAAGAGGCAGGGAGGAAAAGGTGCTAAGCTAAATAACTTCGGAAATGTGTGGTTTCTGTAAGAATAAAGGCAAAAGGAACTACACATAAGCATTGTGCTATAATTGATAACGTTGTTTCCAAAGGAGGTATGAGTAAACAATTCTGAAATCACTACATATTTATACTAGAATTAGACAATTAAGCAAATGAATGATGCATGATAGGAGCTGAGTTTTACACTGTTGACATTCAAGGTTACAGCAAAGCAAGGGGAGAAGGCTAGAATGATCCATGTGGTAATGGAAACACCAGTACAGAATCATGTTTAGCTTAATACAGATACAGATATCTAGAAATATTTATAGGTATGTGTATATACACCAGTTAATATACGCAGGTATATTTCTTTGATCTGTCTGCTGAGAGGGCCTAGAAACAGTGGCACCAGAGTAGCAACAAACATACCTAGCACCCAGATCTTTCTTTGTTTCTAATACCATTCTCTAACAAAATGAACTAAAGCTCCTTGGAAAAATGGCTGACTCTTGGGCTGGGGCAGGAAACTTGCAAGATGAGCATGGGGCACCTTATAATGCCAGAAAGTAGAGAAGTACTCTGGAAAAAACCCACAGTGAGGGGGTATGTCAAGAGACACAGGAGCCAATTTGAAGAGCTTACAGTTGCCAAAGCTAGAACAATCTGGTAAACAAAAAGTGACACTGGATTATAACTCACCTCGAAGTATAAAATAAATATTTATAAGTATATACTGATACGGATAAGTGATTGAATACATAAATAGAGAATAGACAAATCTCCCTTGCAGAAGAATACTACATAATTTATGTAGATAATCCACTTTCAAGGAGGTGGAACTTAACTCTCTAGTACGTAAGTTTGTGTTGCACAACAGTGAATTCCTTCCAAAGAGCACAAGGGGAAAAAGAGAGTAACTTTACAGTAGAGAAACCTGACAAGCACTACTTCAGCCTTGGTAATAAAGGTCAACATCAAGAGTCATAAATCATGTTGATAGTATTTATCTTTGATGTGATGTGACAAGAATGGTATTTAACACCTCTATGGTCTTGCTTCCAAAAACCCATAACCCAAGTCTAATCATGAGAAACACATCAGACAAATCCCAATTGAGAGACATTCTCCAAAATATCTGACCACTACTCATCAAAACTGTCAAGGGCATCGAAACCAAGGAAAGTCTGAGAAACTGTCAAAACCAAGTGGAGCCCAAGGAGACACAACTAAATGTAATGTAATATCCTGGATGGGATCATATGGGAATAGAACTAGGTGAGAACTAAGGAAATCTGAATAAGATATGCACTTTAGTTTATGATAATGTAAAAATATTGTTTCATTAATTGGGACAAATGTGCCACAACATGTTAATAATAGGGGAAACTGGCCATGGGTTTATCAGGACTCTGTTATCTTTACAACTTTTCTATAAATCCGCAACTATTCTGAAATAAGTTTGTTTAAAAAAAAATGCATGGATCAACAAGCACGTATTTCTCAAACTTTTACAATGGTTCTACATTTAACTAAAAATGTATTTACAAAGACAGACAATCTAATGTCACACCACAATTAGATACCAGGATTTTGGAGCCTACTTCTTTGCAGGTGGCAAACTCTGGATGAATCAGAGCTTCCCAGTCTGGGTGATGACACAATCTGCAAAGTGTTTTAAAAACACAACTTCTGGAATCAAATCACCCATTGTGGATAGTAGATAATTCCTTGACTGGTGTGGGTTAAGGATGGAAGGTTACTTTGCAGGGATGGCTGTAGGGCATGAACCATCATAGCCCTTTTTTACATGTTAATTTCTTGTCAATACCACTCTCTTCAAAGTTGAGTAGAATTTGGGGCAATTTGCATTTGGTCCACTCCCGAGGCCTTATTGAATCAGGATTCCTATATCTATAGCTTACTCTGGAGACTGTTTTTGTTAGCAGCAGGCTTTGGTGTTCTTGCCAACTCACCATCCTACCCAAATCCCCAATCAAGAACTCAGCTTAATGTCTTCAGTCTTGGTTTCTAAGAAAGTGCAAAGCAGAGTAGCCTAGAAAG
The DNA here is from genome assembly GCF_949987535.1 of Balaenoptera acutorostrata. Lineage (NCBI taxonomy): Eukaryota > Metazoa > Chordata > Mammalia > Artiodactyla > Balaenopteridae > Balaenoptera > Balaenoptera acutorostrata. Next base: position 55,262,815 of record NC_080070.1, read on the forward strand.
GGCAGTTATATTCTCTCCCTTACTCCAAAGCTAGATCTCTTCAGAGACTCCTTCTAACCTCTGTAGTTCTCAAGGTGTTACAACAGGGAATATGCCACAAAGGAAGACTGAGCGGGATCTGGTAGACAGAACAGTAAATAGATTGGTTACTTGTAAATTACTGAATCAATTACTTGATTATTCATCAATCAACTAGTTAGTTGAATGAACTAACTAGCTAACTAACTAAATTAACTAGGATATTTTCTAGAGCTGGCAGGTGCTATTAAACAGATAAAATGGAAGAATAGCATTGGGGGTACTGCTTTAGTGATGTGGGTAAAGCAGACTGCTTTGAAGAGCCACCTCAAAATTGAGACATGAATAACGAGAAAGAAAATGTCAGAGTAGAATTTCAGTGAAGAGAATTATTTAACAGGAGGAGCATGTGCAAAGCCCCTGAGGTGGTATCAGCGTTGGCCTGTTTGAAGGCCAGCTAGAAGGCCAGTGTGATGGAGAGCAGTGAATGAGGAGTGAAAAGAGTTAGGGAGGTAAACAGCAGGACCAAATCCTGTAGTATCTGTAGGCCTTGATAACAAAACGGAAGCCAGGGGAGGGATGATCTGATTGTTTTACAAAGATTACTCTGCCTCTATAAACAGGTTGGAACAGAAGGATTAATGGTAGAGACAGGAAACCATTAGGAGAGGACCAACATAAGAACAGTTTGGTGATTGTGGCTTGGATCAGCATTCTATTATAACTAAGAAAACAAACAAAAATCCAGTAAAAAAAAAAAATCAGCATTTAAACATAAATAATAGATGACTTTCTAACATAAGCTCTGAAATACGTTGTCCAAGGAGAAACAAAAACTTTTTTCATTCAGTGTTGAAAGGTGTTTGACTCCATGCTCAGAGATCAGAAGTGCTTCTGTGAAAGACGATGAATTAGAAATTCCAGTAAAGTCTTAATATGTTCATCCAGCATGGAAAATAGGTATGAAATATCTTGAAGAGCCTACATATCCGTGGAAAATCTCAAAGGGACTTGCTACCTTAGGACCAGACAAAGAAAAATTGTTACAACTGATAGCACAGAAATACAAAAGATCATAAGAAACTACTATGAACACCTACATGCCAACAAACAGGATAGCCTAGAAGAAGTGTATAATATCCTGGTAATATATAACCTACAAAGACTGAATCAGGAAGAAACAGAAAACCTAAACAGATCACTGATGAGTAAGGAGATTAAATCAAATAAAAAACCTTCAAACAAAGAAAAGCCTAGGACCAGGTGGCTTCACTGGTGAATTTTACCAAACATTTAAAGAAGAATTACACCAATCCCTCTCAAACTCTTCCAAAAACAGAACAGGAGGGAACCCTCCTAAACTCATTTTTTGATGCCAGAATTACACTGATCCCAAAGCCAGATAAGGACACTACAAGAAAATAAAGCTATAGGGCAATATCCTTGATAAATACAGATACAAAAATCCTCAACAGAATGTTAGCAAACTCAGTTCAGCAGCACATTAAAAGAATCATACCCATGATCAAGAGGAATTCGTCTTTGCAATGCAAGGATAGTTCAACATACACAAATCAATGAATATGAAACATCCAATGAATAGAATAAAAGGTAAAAATCATATGATTATCTTGATGCAGAAAAAGCATCTGAAAAAATTCAACATCCATTCATGACTAAAAACTAAATTAAGCAAGTGGGACTATATCAAACTGAAAAGTTTCTCCATAGAAAAGGAAAGTTAACGAGGCAGCCTATGGAATGGGAGATAATATTTGCAAACCATATATCTGATAAGGGGTTAATATCTAAAATGTATAAGGAGCTCGTATAAATCAATAGCACAAAAACCAAACAACCAAATTTAAAAATGGGCAAATGTAGACAATTTTCCAAAGAAGACATGCAAATGGCCAAGAGGTATATGAAAAGATGCTCAACATCGCTCATCATCAGGGAAATGCAAATCAAAACCACAATTAGATATTACGGCACATCTGTTAGGATGGTTATCACCAAAAAGTCAGAAGATAACAAGCATTAACAAGGTTGTGGAGGAAAGAGAACCCTTGTACATTGTTGATTGGAATGAAAATTAATACAGCCATTTTGGATAACATTATGGAAGGTCCTCAAACTACCATATGATCCAGCAATCCTACTTCTGATTATATATCTGAAGGAAACAAAATCAGTATCTCAAAGAAATATCTGTACTTCCATGTTCACTGCAGCATTATTCACCATAGAAACAACCTAAATGTCCATTAACAGTTGAATAGATAAAGAAAATGTGATTATCTGTCTGTCTGTCTGTCTATCTATCCATCTATCCATCCATCCATGCATCTATCCATCTACCTACCTACCTACGTACCTACCTACCTATCTATCCATACATTTATATACAATGAGACATTGTCCAGCCTCAAAAAAGAATCAAATATTGGCATTTATAACAATATGAGTGAACCTGGAGGGCATTGTGTTAACTGTAATAAGCCAGGTACAGAAAGACAAATACTGTGTGATCTTATTTATATGGGAAATCTAAGAAAAAAAAACTTGAACTCATAGTAATGAGTAGAATGGTGGTTACCAGAGGCTAGGAGGTGGGAAAAAGGGAGATATTGATCAAAGGGTAAAAATATTTAGTTATAAGATGAATAAGTTCTGGCGACCTAATGTATAGCACGGTGACTACAGTTAGTAATAACATACTGTATCGTGAAATTTTCTAACAGAATCGATCTCAAGTGTTTTCACCACACACACAAATCTAACTGTGTGAGGTACTGGATATATTAATTAGCTTGATTTGTGGTATACACGAAAGTGTATACATTTTATCAGAACACCTCAAAATATACAATTTTATTTGTAAATCATACCTCAATAAGTCTGGGGAAAAAATGAAAAAGAATTATACATTAATTGTAAACTTTATCTAACCTACTACTCTCTTACAGTCTGTACCTTTGGCAGTTATTTAAATTTCAGTCCTAGGTCTGATATTCTGCATAAGAGATGGAGAACCAAACATTTTTAATAGCTCTTGCCATTTTTGTTTCAGTTCTTAACTGTGATTGCATAAGTGGATGCCAGGTGTGTGCTTTAGGGTATGTAGTCCTCTGGAAGCAATGCTATTCAAAAGTTCATTTTCTCTGTTCTGTTCTCTATGTCTCAAGGTGCTGGGGTGAAATGTTTAGGCCTCGATATAAGATAATAAAATGACTTTTCTGTCTAAAGGATTCATTGCCAGGCCATAAAAGCATTTTTAATTTACCGTTTTTCTCTATATCTCATTACAGATGTTTTCACTGCAGAGTTAATCACCTTGACCTATGAGGAAGGTAAGACCAGATGAATGAGAATTTGTCATTTAAATCTTTCATAGTCATTGTACATAGCATTGCCCATTTTTTGAAAGAAAAAAGCAAAATAATACATTTTATATTCATTAAAAGTAACTTTTTTGATAAAGGGAGATGAAATAAACTGTTGCACTTATTTTAACTTTTAAACCTTTTTTAACAATGATATTTCTAAAGTTAGTATCTTACCTGCCATCACATTTTAGTTTTTACATGAATCTTTTATCCAACTATCTGGTACCCTTTGATTTATAAACTTTAAAAAAGATTATAAATCAGGAAAGGGTCAAATCACAAGGGCTGTAGAAGGAAGAACAGATCTGAAATATATTCATGAATACCAAAAAAAAAAGTTAAAAACATATTTGTAATTTACAGCTTCCCTGAGGCAGCAATAACTAATACACTGAAAATTTACCCATTTTATGCATCTATTTTGCTTGTTTTACTACTTTGCTTTTCATAAAAAACACATTTATTTCAGTGACTGTCACTTCTTTTGACATTTATGTGATCTCTGAGCTAGTGTGAAAATACACATATTTCTACTTTACAATTTTTATTGAAAAATTATTTACAAATATATATCAATGCTTTTTTGTTCCACACTAGAATTATTTTCATTGTTCTTTTTTTTCTATCAGTCACTTCAGAAAATCAGTCTTGCAGCTTATTTAAACATCCGCTTTAAATCTTTTTTTCAGTTGCTGCTTGAATGACATTTTATCATTAACTATAAAGAGGAACAAGTGGAAATTTTCAGAGCACAGGTCCCCAAAAATTATTCAATAAGAATAACACTGTAAATTTCACTTAAATGACACTGCCCTCATAAATACTCTATGCGATTCACAGCTGTAACCTAATGAGTTTTCATATTGTTCCTGGGAGTTGGTGGAATGGTGTGAACAAATGAGTATTTTCATATGTATGGTAGTAGTATACACTTGAGCAGAGTAAACAGAAGCAGGTGGCGCCTCAGTACCTGCTTCCCAAAAGAATAGCCATGAAGAAGCCAAGTCTTGGATTTCATATTTTTTTTTAATTATTTATTTATTTATTTATTTATTTTATGGCTGTGTTGGGTCTTCGTTTCTGTGCGAGGGCTTTCTCCATTTGCGGCAAGTGGGGGCCACTCTTCATCGCGGTGCGCGGGCCTCTCAGTATCACGGCCTCTCTTGTTGCGGAGCACACGCTCCAGACGCGCAGGCTCAGCAGCTGTGGCTCACGGGCCCAGTTGCTCCGCGGCATGTGGGATCTTCCCAGACCAGGGCTCGAACCCGTGTCCCCTGCATTGGCAGGCAGATTCTCAACCACTGCACCACCAGGGAAGCCCTCATATTTTATTGAATAAAATTTTAGATAATAAGGCAAGGGAATGGTAGTGGGTATCTCCTGCTTTTGCCCGCTTAGCATTAATTCCAACATCTTCTAGCAAGAACATCCATATTTTTTTCATTCTTGTATAATGTATTTCAGATGTGGCTGTCTGTATCCCGTTTCAGGGATGGTGCCTTGATGCAGGCCTAGTCCTTTAGGACCTTCCTTCCTCTTGAATGATTCAGTAATTGATTGAACTAAAGCAAACCTCCACTGCAAAGGAATACACTACACATATGCTATATATTCCAAGGGTGTTCCCTTTACAAAATACTATCTTATGTTTCACCGTCGTGTGTATGCTATTTATGAATTTATCACCTCTCACCTTTGAATTCACCATTTAATATATGTTCTGTGATAACAGATGGAATTCCTTTAAGTATTTCTCCTTTAATGTGAGCATGACTTTAAGCTCTCTCCGTACAGAGGAGTGCTGGAGGGAAATTGCACATGGAAGGGGCCCTCCAGTATTTTCCAGCTGTAGCACAGGGTGGAAGTGCCAGAAATATGGATGTGAGGATATCAGGTAGAACTCTGCTGTAGCCATTGGCCTGGAATGCAAGAATCTTTGGCAGCCTTACAGCCCTGGCCTGGAAATAAACTTTCTATGGTTCACTTGACCGAGACAACCGTTGCCCTAACGGTTTCTCATCCACATCAGCACCATGATTTCCTCTGCAGTTCCCTGAGCAGCATGCCTGCAGCAGTCTTTGACCCAGCAGACTCTTGTTTTTTGCAAGCAACCATAAAGATACATCACTTACTGAGGAATCCCATGCCCTCCTGTCTTCTCTGCAGTCCTTTGTACGGCCCACCCATGCCCCAGGGGATTCTCACTGAGCCTCTACTAACACTCACAGCTCTTCTGCAGCCCAAAGTGTTTCCACCTCTCTGTAAACTTCTGCTACAGCTGCTGAATGCCTACTCCTTGCCTGCAATCTAGACGGTTGCCTCCTGCTTGCCCAATGATGGCAGATAAGCTCCAGCTTCTCTCTACTATGGTTGAGCTTGAAGTGAGCTCAACCATACCTTCTCCAAATATATTTGTTACATCCATCAGATATATGTGTGTGTATATATATATATGTGTGTGTATATATATATATATATGTGTGTGTATATATATATATGTGTGTATATATGTGTGTATATATATATATATGTTACTCTATTTGTAGAGTTTAATGATTCTATTTTAAACCTCCCCTGTGAGTATCTATCTCCTAATTGGATCCAGATGGATACAATGTAATTAACCAATTCATATTGTGAACCTATTGCTGTTCATAATTTTTCACTATTATTAAGAAAACAACAAAGAACATCTTTGGTCATAAACCTTTGCATGTGTCTGTGATTATTTCCTTAGACAAAATTGCTAGAAGAGGAATTCTTACTTTGAAAATTATATACATTTTTGAGACCTTGATACATTGTTTCAAAATAACCCTCCAGAAAGGATGTAATAAAAGTATACCTCGGGCTTCCCTGGTGGCGCAGTGGTTGAGAGTCTGCCTGCTAATGCAGGGGACACGGGTTCGAGCCCTGGTCTGGGAAGATCCCACATGCTGCGGAGCGACTAGGCCCGTGAGCCACAACTACTGAGCCTGCGCGTCTGGAGCCCGTGCTCCGCAACAAGAGAGGCCGCGATAGTGAGAGGCCCGCACACCGCGATAAAGAGTGGCCCCCACTTGCCACAACTAGAGAAAGCCCTGGCACGGAAACGAAGACCCAACATAGCAATCAATCAATCAATCAATAAAAATTTAAAAAAAAAAAAAAGTATACCTCTAGGGAAGTGTAGAATGCCTAAGTCCCATTACCTTATAATAAGCATGGTTTATAGAAAGAGAAAAAGAAAAAGAAATGCACTAAGATTGCCCAACAGCTTCCCCATAGCCTACAAAATATCTACCAAAGGTGAGTAAACCCACTTATCACAGCTTGTGTTGGACTCTTAGAGGTTATTACTTAAAGAAATAAAAGTAGTATTGAATGGAAAATTATTTCTAGGTCCCTCTTGACTTGTAAACCCACCACACCCCAGTGCCCTCTCCACTTTCACTTACACCGGAAACCAGAACCTCTTCACATCTCATCTCTTCATTCATTAGAAACCTCAAAGGAACTCAGAAGGCTTACAGCTAAGCCAAGTGTGAGTTTAAAAACCTGATCAGTCCCCTTAAGCATCACTTACTGTCTTCCTGGAAAAAAGCATTCTGACTTCCAAACATATTGTAGTGTTAAAAAAAAACAAACAAACTTTTTTTTTTAAACTAATGAAGTATTAAACTTTATTTCCTCAGTGAGGAGCATGATTAAATTCTGAGAATTGAAGGACATTTGCCACAAACACTGAAAATCTGAAATTCCTGATTGTTGATCTGGCTTAAACCAAAAGACATCCCTTTAAATTAATAATAATACTCCACTGAATTGTATAGACAACAGATCAAATTTTAACAAGCTGGTAGTAAAAATTAAAATTAAACTAACTAGGAAAAGGCAGTGAGTCGAGATGACTATAGACTTGGAAATCAATTGACTCACCTCCCAGTAAAACAGAAATTCACTTCAGCTTCTGGCCCTTTCTCAATCATTAACTAGGAAATCCAGAACCACCTTATATACTTTTTCAGAACCACCTATATTTAACAGGTATAGTTAGAAAGAGGTAAATGTCTATGCTCTAAGGTCTAAGGCACTTTACTGTTCTTAAATATTTGCTATCTACTCAATTACCTAGATTCTGGACCTTAACTCTTTCTTTAGACACTCAGCAAGTGTGGCAGTCTTCATTTATTCCAAATGTATCAACTGCTTTGCCCAGGTACCTGGGCTCCCACAGGTCATGCTACAGTGACTTGATAACCAGGCTGAACCTCCTCATTGACTCTCTCTTTGTTCCAAACATTTTCCAGACATGATACTAAATGATCACCCATATGAACGTAAAAAAAGGACTAAATTCTCAGGCTGCTTGATTTGGTCACTTGTATAGATGTAGCCTTCATTTTTTGAAATAAGGCAATAGTTTTCCTACATTCTTGCTAATTAAAGTGTGAAGATTAGTGGCTTACTGTTTTTAAAAGCTTTTTGGTGTCCTCAAGAATAAGATCTCACTAATAGGCAAGGGGTCATTATGTCTCCATTGTGTTGCTTCATAACTGCACAAAGAGATGAAAAATCTAGTAACCTAATTCCATTCTCATTAGTTCCATGAATTTACTATAAACTCCTGGTCAGAGCCTTGGCACTGTCCTATTAATAGACATATGAAAAACCAAGAAAAGAGAACACATTCTTTTTAACTTGAACTCCTCGTTGACAGGAAATGAATAGAGCAGTGTTTTCTTTGAGAAGTCCCTGCACTCAGCAATCCCAAAGCTGTGGCTGTTTCAAAGAGGCTTCCTGCAGAGTGACAGACTCCCTTCCGAGGAAGAAAGATGGGACTGAAAGCTCTACTGGATCTCAGCATCACAGGGTTCTGCACATGGCAGCATTTCAAAGTCTCCCTTATTCCCTTCTGTGGGACAATGTCACTTTAGTAAAATGCGACTAGGTAGAAAAGTAAAGTGAAATCATGCAGGTTTTTGTTACCTACTCAGCACCTCTAAAGCTCTATCATCCCCCACTTTGTTGAGAAGATAAAATGTTCAATCAAGTTTTGGGGACCCAAACCACATATGTGGTCGGCTGAATAATGCCCCCAAAGATGTCCACATCCTCATTTCTGGAACCTGTGGATATGCTACCTTACATGGTAAAGGCTACTTTGTATATGTGCTTAAGTTAAAGACCTTGAGATGAAGGAGTTATCCTGGATTATTCAGTTGGGCCAAATTAATTAAAAGTGATCAAAGTCATAAAAAGGAGATGTTACCATGGAACCAGATGTTGGAGTGCTGAGCTTTGAAGATGGAAGATGGGGCCACAAGCAAATGTATGCTGGTGGCCCCTAGAAGCTGGTAAAGGCAAGGAAACTGATACTCCCCCAAAGCTTCTAGAAGGAATACAGCCTGGCCAACTCCTTGATTTTAGACTTCTGAACTTTAAAACTGTAAGAACATAATTTTCTTAATGTCACTAAGTTTGTGGTAATTTACTACAGCAGCCATAGGACAGTGACACAGGAAGCAATTAACATATATCAAGTGTCTATAATGAAGTTAGGTTTGTGACTGCTTAGGGATCTCATAAGGATGATATTCATGACAAAGAATGAGTGCCACTAAAATCTCCAAAGACACAATAAAGGAACATCACAGAGACTGGTAGGAACTAAATGGTGGCCTGGGATAGAGGCCAGAGCAAGTCTCCTAAAAACCTAAAAACGTCATCCTAAAATCCACCCCCTTATTGAGTCACGTTCCCACTTGAAAAGTCTTTGGTCTAATAGATTACTTGTTAAAACACTGAATGTGGTATTAAAACATGTTAATATGTTGTGTCCAGTCTATCTCTTGGGCCTCATTTCCTCCTTGCAGAGCACATGCCAGATGCATGCCTCGAACAAACTCCCCAGTGCTGGGCCCTCTGATTAGAATGCCTGACTTACTTGGCATATGTCTACTAGCTCTTCGGGGCATCCAGGGTACACAACTCCTTTTCTAAAAAACCTTTCCTAACTCTCTGGATTCCATCCCTGAAGGCCTAAATACTTTGTTTAACAAGACACTGCACTTACAGTTTTATTATTAATGCGATTTATAGTATGATATAATTTGTCTTTTTAAAAATCTGCCTACCCCATTTGTTAACGGTCTTATGAAGGATGAGGAGAGACCTATCTTATGAATTCTTTGATTCTTGATATTTAAGTTTGGCACTCAGAAAATGAATGAACGAATAAATGAAAGAGTGCAAGTTTTTAAAGTATGGTATAAGGCACACAAATGATTGAATGAGTTCAATTAATGTAGTTCAATCAATCTACAGGGGGCCTGGAGATTTCAACATGTTCTATGGCAACACAATGCCAACTCCTGGCCATAGCTAACAGGGCCCTGGGTCACTTGGCTCCAGACACGTGTGTCTTGTTCCTGCTTCCTTGCACTGATTCCCAACCACGCTAACCATCTTCCAATTACTCAAAATCAATATTCTTTTCCTTGTCTTAGGAATTTTTCAAATGCCTCTGCCCATCATACAACCTACATTGATCAAATCTATTTTCACCTTCCATTCCGGATTGTTAGCTTCTTTCTATCCAACAGATCTCACATGAAATACCAATTTTCATAAAGGCCTTCTGTGACCACCCAATTTAAAGCAGATCCCCTATTATTATACTCTCTCATGGCTCATATTCTTTTCCTATATATCACAACTTGTAGTCATATGCCTATTTATTAGCTAAATTTAGATCCCTCCCACTGGAATTAAGTTCTACAAAGACAGAGGCCATGTCAGTTTTCCTCCCCACTACTGTATTCCCATACCTTACAAGGGCTGTATACAATGTCAGTGCTCAAAAAACATTTGTTGTATGGTTGACTAAATGAATGATACATGCATGAAAAACACATATGTGATCTCATGGCCAAAGTTTCCTAACCAGAGATGGATACTTTGCCATATGTTTTGTCACAGAGGATCAGTTAAGTAAACACAAATTGATGAATCTACCACTTTGTAATAAGTGTTCAGATCTGTCCATTTTAATTTCAGTTTGCAGAAACACTTGCTATATATCATGATAAACAGTTGCTTATTTAAAGAGGAATTACACTCAGGAAACAAACAAAATGCAAACATTTTATACAAACATCAAAGTTTTTGTTGAAGAAAATAAAATGAAATACATTTGACACTAGATTGCCGTTTGCCCCAACAGTAAATATTACTTCTGATCTTAGAAAGCCCCTTTCAGCCAGAGATTCAGAGTATTACTATTGGTTCCTACCTTGCACTTAAATGTGTTTTCAGGGAATAATAGAATTTGTACAAATTTCTTACTTCACAATTTGCTTTCTGTTTTATTTATGTGTTGTTTGTTTCATATTATAGAGAAACAATTCTATGGTATTGTATCAATATGTCAAAGGTTCTACCTTCTGGAAGGTGTGAATTCTCCAGTCTAGAGTGATGGCTCTATTGCAGTCACCAGTCAAAGCCCCATAATTTTATCAGGCACAAGTAATCTTTTTAGAGTATTTTTAAAAGGTAATTATGTTAATTGTGACTCTTACTAAAAGCATCTCCAAGTTCTTAAAATAATTAATCTCCTGTTTTTAAGACCTCTTGAATTTCTGCTGTTTTCTGGGGCTAAGAGACTAAGAAGCATATACAGGGTAATGGTAAAAATTATAACATTTTAGTTACCTTTTTGCAATTTTGTTCTTAAAGCACATAAGCACTTATTCTTAGACGAGGCTCAGAAGCATACTAAAGGTTTTGTTTCTCCTCCATGTCCCCTTATCACTGTAAACATCTTTATCACATTATATGATAATAAAACTTTATCAACACTGTTATCTAAATAACTATGAACCAGTAGATAGATAAATAGATAGATAAATATTTGTTTCCCATACCAACAAAGATTCTAGTTTATTCTTCTTGGTATCACAACCCTCTACAATACCCATCACACAAAAGACCTCCAATAATATTTACTGAACTGAACAGACTGGAGTAGTGGTTGTATATATTAAACATCTTTTAGAAATTAGAATTTTAGGTTAAGTGTGTAATCTACTTATAAGGTTCAAAATTGACAAGTAGTAAAATCTGGACTAGAAGTTACCTGATACCCCGAGTAAAGCTCTTTCCATGAAATAGCATCTCCGAATGTTTTTTGACATAAAATGTTTACATATCCCTAGGAATTAGAAGTAATTGGCAGAACTAATATAGAAAATGACTTTATTCAAAATAATATAATGAATAGGTATGTAAAATACCATTTCTTTGAATTTTGGTGGGTTTGGAGTTAGTACAGTTGTTTAATCATAGGCTACATGGCTTTTTAATAGTGATAGTGGAGGGAGGGTTTGAGCATAAAAAGGATGGTTGGGGTAGTTGAAGTCCCTTTCATCAGGAAAAGTCCATGGCTCTATTTTTGCAGAGAACTGTACTACTAATGAAAAAAATAAATAATAAGAAGTATCCCTTCATATTTTATTTACGAATCCTTTGTGATCACTAAAAATTAATATGGGAAAAAAAACACTAGATCCTAATCCAAAAATAGGGTTCTAAATCTGATACTATTGACCTGGAAAAAGTAATGATAGCACAGTGAAATGGTTCTGAGTGGGAGATCTGGAGTTATCCTTGTTGAACGTAAGTCCTGACTTTACTTTTGTGTCATAAGCACATAACTTAACTTCTGTGAGATTCAATTGCCTCATCTGTAAAGTGGAGATTATGCCACCATGAAGTTTCTATCAGGAGTAAATAAAATAAAAGCTATAACATGCTTAGCAGAGTGCCTGCCCTGGAACATAATACACGGTCAATAAATGTCATTCCTCTTTCCCACCCTGTTTCCTCAGATGTAAAATAAAAAATTGTGTTAGCTCAAAAATATCAAATAAGATAGTAAGGGTACCACCAATCTCACACATATAGCACACATTTCCAAGCAACTGCCACACAGAATCCTAAGGAACCAGCCTGGTTTTGAGAATTCTTCTCAACACAATCAATAGCCACTAGCAGTTGATCAAAACTGGCAGAGGAATTAGACCTACTTGTGCTATCCAGACTCGAAGGCACTAAGATTACTTGCCATTCTCTAAAACAAAATAGCAACTATAGTAAATGATACAGGGTCACAGGATTGTAGATGTGATGCCGTCATTTATCTTTTGAAACTTCATTTGAAAATATAGTAAATGTGCATATGAGTGCACAAACACACACACAATCACAGTGGGTTTTACTGAACTGAATCCTTATTCACTGTCCACGTTAGAAAAAGAAGCACTTTTTCCTATTCACTCTCTCCATCTACCCAAAGTCATATGAGAGCATTCTAAAAGAATGGGCCAATGTCAGAATGATGAAGAAAATTCTAAGCTTATAGCATCAATTATATCACATATACATATTGTTTCTCATAATCATGTAGTATCAGATGCATAGTGTAAATAGTTATTTGGGGTTAGAATCAAAAGAACTGAATATATTTTCTTTTCAGTGAGGTCTGAATGGAATGTGTTGGTATAGCCGATTTAGAATATGTTAAAAAAGTAAATTAATTTTCACTTGATATACTCTCTTGCTTATTTTTATCATCTATCTTTATCTCTTAAATTATGGAAATATGTTGTTAAACAATGGGAACAAACTGGAAAAAAGGATTAAATGCCTTTACTTAAGGTGCATTTGCTAACAATTCATATATATTTAACAGTTCAAATGAAAGAGAAAATGGTGCTAAAATTAATGGAAACCAACCAGAATAATCTGTGCCCTTCGTTCCTCTTACTAAAGCTCAGTTGCACCTACTGTCTTCCTGATGGTTGGCTATCAATCAGTTGAGTAGTGTACACATGGCTGTCAGTCACATGACAAACGGAATGTGGGAAACTAGAAAATCTGAGGTTTCAAGTAAAGCAGCCAGATAGATTATCAAAATCCATTTTGTTGTCTTTTGTGATTTTACATTTGAAGACCACTATCTACTATTTGGGTAGAGAAAATTATGAGAAATTAAATTCTCCGTCTTCCAACTCTGGCTTTTGTGACGCTACAAAAATGTTTTAGCAATTGTGATGCATGTTGATGACTATCTTTAGATGTAATTTGATAAGCATTTGATTCATCTGTCCCAACTTTATAGCTAATTATCTAAAGCAGCATTTTAACAAAGACATTTGATAAACAACTTGCTTTCATTTGGTTTGGTTTGAATCACATCTCAGAAAAATCGTAATGTCTCTCAGGTGTATATTAGCAAAGTTTAAAAAATAATAAAGAGTGTTCTATAAAACAATAATTCATTTGGATTTATCTTAGCATAAAGCTATCAGTCTGCCTGCCTATACAAACACTAATGGTGTAAAAGAAAGTATATAATGGAGAGAAGCCTGAAATCAATCTGTGCATTTCATAAGTTCTAATGATTTGACTTTGAAGTATTTAAATTGCTGAATATATCAAGAAATAGAAAATGTGGAAAGGAAAAGAGTAAGAATCAAGAAATAGTTCTCAGATACGAAACAAAATTTCTGCGCCTTTCTCCAAATTTTAAATGTTATCCTTGAGAAATTTTCTAAAATCAAGTATTTCACAACTAGATAGTAGCAAATTGTTCACGGGTAGTTGGGTGAGGTATGAAATAATATAAATACAAATATTAGTCTACAGAAAACATATTGTAATTTTTTATGATTGTACTTAAGAATAACTATTGTCCTCTAGAATGTCTGAATGTAGCCCAAAACATAATTTTATAGACAAATGGACCATATGATATTGACATTTTTAAAAAGTTTTTATTTTTCAGAAATGTCAGTTTCATAGGATTCAATCTATTTTTTTTAACAGAAAATACTTCTAAATGCAAACCATAAAATTAAATTATACCAAGTAGTGGAAGATTAGACTTAAGCTATCTCAAGAAATACTCTAGTTTTCATAGGAATGATTATACCAGAATGAATGTTCAAAGAGAAAGATTTTTTAGGTTTTCAGAAAGTAGTTCAACAGGAGGAGTGAATTGGTCTGGAAGTTTGATTTGTCTACAGTCTAGACTACAATATTATTGTGAAATATACTTAGTACAAGCAAACCATTTTTTAAAAATAGTTTTTAATTAATAAACAAGTAGATAGTACATATGCAAAATAAACATTTCCTACTCAACTCAAAATGTCACAATCCTCCAATTATTGAATCTTACTATGTCATATTTATATAAGGAATAATAGAAATCATTTTTAAAGTTATATCTTACTATGTTGTATTTATATAAGGAATAATAGAAATCATTTTTAAAGTTTAAAACATAATAAGACAATGCTATAACTGCCTTTTCTTTTTTTTTAAACATCTTTATTGAAGTATAACTGCCTTACAATAGTGTGTTAGCTTCTGCTTTATAACAAAGTGAATCAGTTATACATATACAATATGTTCCCATTTCTCTTCCCTCTTGCATCTCCCTCCCTCCCACCCTCCCCATCCCACCCCTCTAGGTGGTCACAGAGCACCGAGCTGATCTCCCTGTGCTATGCGGCTGCTTCCCACTAGCTATCTATTTTACATTTGGTAGTGTATATATGTCCATGACACTCTCTTACCCTGTCACATCTCACCCCACCCCCTCCCCATATCCTCAAGTCCATTCTCTAGTAGGTCTGTGTCTTTATTCCCGTCTTGCCACTAGGTTCTTCATGGCCTTTTTTTTTGCCTTAAATTCCGTATATATGTGTTAGCATACTGTATTTGTTTTTCTCTTTCTGACTTACTTCACTCTGTATGACAGACTCTAACTCCATCCACCTCATTACAAATACCTCCATTTCATTTCTTTTTATGGCTGAGTAATATTCCATTGTATATATGTGCCACATCTTCTTTATCCATTCATCTGTCGATGGACACTTAGGTTGCTTCCATGTCCTGGCTATTGTAAATAGAGCTGCAATGAACATTTTGGTACATGACTCTTTTTGACCTATGGTTTTCTCAGGGTATATGCCCAGTAGTGGGATTGCTGGGTCGTATGGTAGTTCTATTTGTTATAACTGCCTTTTAACAGGCATAGCTTAATGTTTTTCACTAAGATGTATTCCCCATGAAAGTGGTTTTAAAGAGATAAATCTATAAAAGAGAAAAAATATGTTTTACTGTGCTTCAAAGATCTTGGGCAGTAACAAGTTGAGCTTTTTCCTTTCACAACCCATAACACCCCTTCTACACACGACTCCTTTTATAATGCAAAGGGGGGGAGAAAACCTTAATTTTCAGCTAGTGGAAAAGAAACATGGAAAATGAGAGCAGGTGCAGGAATTTCTGATCTGAAGTTCAGACCCAGCTGTCATTCTGTTAAAATTGATGTGGTCACACCCCCAGAGGTCACAGAAAAACGTTTCACCTGGGGAGCTCCTTGAGCTGAAGAGCAAATGAAATCTGAGAGTGTTTAATAGCAGTATTGGGAAGATGTAAGAAGTAATGACACCCTGAAGTCACAGTGCCAGGGAGACAGTTGACGAGAGTAATTTACCTAACGCTTTGGAACCTCTGCAGTCTCTGTCTCATAATTATCTGCCTGCCTTGCCTTCTCTTCATTTATCCACTCCCTCTTCAGTCACTCTCTAATTCTGGGAATGTGCTTCCACAGTCTTGTTCCCTGACTTCTTAATTTGTCTGAGCCTGTCTCTACAATTTGAGCACCTCACCACCACACACACACACACACACACACACACACACACACACACACACACACACACATTAATGCCACATTTATATTTTCTTTCCTTTTCTCTCTTCCTTACTAGGCCTATAACCTGCTTCTTAAGAAACTGCATTGTGAAACTCAAGGAGAAGATTAAATATTGATTGTACCTTTAGAATAACATTTCATTTTCTTTTTACTGTAAAACTCAGATGAATAAAATATCACCTCTCTTTCTTTTTAGAATTTCTAACTAAATTAATTTGCCTTTCACTTTTATTCAACTACCACTATATAGCTTAGTGAACTAGAATAGAAAAAGCTATGCCACTATGATGTATACTCACCAAAAATATATTTTGGCATAATTAAATCTTATGGCAACAATGAGGACCCAGAACCTTTGTCAGTTTTAAATATATTTCTGTATAATTCATCTATGAAATTTTGATCTAATCTTTGGAGTCACAGAAATAATTTAGGTAGAAAAAAATAGCTGTAACTGATATTGTGTTAAATCTCTCAAATTTATTTTTCTTTTCCCACTAATCTGACTTTCCCTTTGCTCTTAATACAAACACATCACTTCAACAGCATGCACTAAAAAGTTATTCAAGCATTTTGCACATTTATACTTTCAGCAAATCATTTAAGAAAATCCAACACCTAAAATCTGGATAGTAGTCTAAAAAGTCACAATTTATCAGTTCATTTCCTTCTTTGGCACAATCAAAATCTCTTTTCAGAGATAAATTACAATGCTTGGCTCACACAACAGATACCAGTTGATTGGACTACCATGTCAGGCCACAAAATGACCTTATTAATTGAAAGTCATTGCAAGAAGCAGCAGGGATTTAACAAGACTGGACTCTCAAAAGATCAAAAAGCTCACTGAATCCAGGAGAAATGCCCCTGAGTATGGTATAATGGTGATGTGTGATGGCTAATGATACAGTATTTATTTATGTCTTGTGCTGATTGTCAAGCATACTGAAGGGTGAACAGGATCAATTACTGAATGTTAAAAATTAAGGTTGCAAGTATAATTCTTCTAGAAAATGGGATTTTCCCCCTAACTCAAAACACTTGGGGCTTCCCTGGTGGCGCAGTGGTTGAGAGTCTGCCTGCTAATGCAGGGGACACGGGTTCGAGCCCTGGTCTGGGAAGATCCCACATGCCGCGGAGCGGCTGGGCCCGTGAGCCACGGCTACTGAGCCTGCGCGTCTGGAGCCTGTGCCCCGCGGCGGGAGGGGCCGCGATAGTGAGAGGCCCGCGCACCGCGATGAAGAGCGGTCCCCACACCGCGATGAAGAGTGGTCCCTGCACCGCGATGAAGAGTGGCCCCCGCTTGCCGTAACTAGAGAAAGCCCTCGCACGAACCGAAGACCCAACACAGCCAAAAATAAATAAATAAATAAATAAAGTAGCTATAAAATTAAAAAAAAAAAAAAAACACTTGGAAAAAGTCAGTTTGTCGTCATGATTTGAGCAAATCATGTCAATGTCAAAATAAAAGCAGCATTCATCTATTCTATCTAAAATTGCCCCCTAGCATATACAGTTAGGTAGTTATGTGCGCATTTGTGTGTGAATATAGTCCTGCACCTTGTTTTGTCCCTTAACCATTTATTCAAGATCTGGAAGCTCCTTCCCACTAGTTCATGAAAAGTTGTTTCATTCTGTGTAATGGCTCTGCAGCAGTCCACAGCATGGATTTTACATAATTTATTTAGTCTGCTATGTATTGTAGACATTGTTATTCCCATTATTATGAGATTACAAACAACACTGCGATGAATATTCCTGTATGTAAATCAACTCGGACATATGTGAGTTTATTAGTAACAAGAGCCCTAGATGCAGAATTTCTAATTCAGAGGTTGTGGCTCTTTTGATAGAATTCATCAAAATGCCATCCAACAAAAAAATATATGGAAAGACATTTCCCTAAACTTCACCAGCAGTATAATCAAATGTTTTGATGTCCAGAAAGTATTTAGGTAAAAATGTTGTTGCCTTGTTATTTTAATTTACAATCTCCTTAAAAGCGTCTTGAAAATGTCTTTTATGTTATCTTTGTTTTTGTGTCTAGTCTTTGCCTATTTTTCTATAGGTTATTAAAATTTTCAAAATTGTATTATTAATTTTGTTACATTATAAACAATTGAGAATTAGATCTGAAACACACAATACAAATTTTCCACGCTGTCATTTGCCTTTTGACTGTTATATTATGTTTATTTCAGCTGCATTGAAGCATAATTTACATGCAATAAAATTCACCCATTTTAAGTGTACAGTTGTGTTGTACCATGTGATATAAAATGTTTCTGTCAACTAAATACCTAAATAGTATTCTCATTCCCCTTTTTCATTATTTCTCTCCTCTTCATCTTCCCAAGTAACCATGATCTGATTTTTGTAACTACAGATTAGTTTTCTTTTTCTAAAACTCTCTATATAAATGCATAGTATATACTCATTACCTGGCTTCTTTTGCTTAGCATCATGTTTTAGAGTTTGTCTATATTATATCTATAGTGTAGTCTTCTTTATTCCTGAGTAGTATTATGCTGTGTGAATATACAAAATTTGTTCATCATTTCATCAACTGATGGACACTTGATTTGGGTTGCTTCCAGTTTTTGGCTAATATAAATAAATTTATTTACAAGCCTTCATGTGACCATTGTTTTTATGTTTTCATGTCTTTATATGACACTGTTTAACCTTTTAAAAAAATACCAAACTGATTGGAAAACTTTACTCTCCATCCAGCAATATATAAGAGTTCTGGTTGCCTGATGTTATGTCAGTCTTTTACTTTTAGCTATTCAAGTTGATGTGTAGTGGTATCTCATTGTGGTTTTACTTTGAGATGCTCAATAAATAAATATGTTGAATATCTTTTAATATGCTTATTTTCCAGTAATATATTTTATGGGGATGTTGCTCAAAATTTTCTATTGGGTTGTCTTCATTTTATTGAGGTTTAAGAATTCTTTATATATTTTGAATGCAAGCTTTTTGTCAGCACACATACACAGACAACTTTCACCCAGTCTGACTTGTCTTTTTATTACCCTAACACTTTAAAGACCAAATGTTAAGTTTTCAATATTAATGAAATCTGATTAACCAATATTTTTCTTTTGTGTTCTGTTCTTTCTGTGTCATATCCAAAAAAGATTTGCATCTCCAAATTCCTGAAATATTTCTCCTATGCTTTGCTTTATAATTTTTATAATTTTAGGTTTTACATTTAGGTCTACAATGTCTTTTTAAATAATATCCATGTTTTGAATTAGGGGAAGATGTTGTCTTTTGCCCATAAATACCTAATTGTTACAGCACTATTTCTTGCAGACTATTTTCCCCATTGAATTACCAGAGCACCTTGAATTACCGGGGCACCTTTATTAAAAATACATTTTCCATGTATTTGTGGGTCTATTGCTAGACTCTATTCAATTCCATTGACCTATATATCAATCCTTTCACAAGTGCTATGCTATCTTGATTACTACAGCTTTATACTAAGCCTCGAAACAGCCTAAGTCTTCCTATTGTTTTCCTTTTTCAAATATGTTCTGTCTGTTCCAGTATATTCTAAAATATATGTTTTAGAATAGTTTGCCATTTTCTTTAAAAAAAACAACAACACTGTAAAGATTTGGGGTAAAATTACATTGATACTGTATATCAATTTGAGAACAACAGACATCTTAATATCGGTATTGCCAATCTATAACCATGGTATGTTTATATATTTATTAAAATCTCTTAAAGTTAATATCTTCTGTATTTTGTGGTTTTCTATTAACAGGTCTTGTACATTCTTTGTTGCATTTACCTCAAGTATTTCTTGTGTTTGGATGCTATTACAACTGGTATTTAAAATTTTTCTTTTCCAGTTATATGTTGATAGCATATAGAAATAGAGTTGCTAAAGTCACCTTAGTTTTCATAGGTCACTGTGGATTCCTTCAAGTTACCTATATACCTGCACATGTAGTTTCCAAATAAATACAGTTTTGCTTCTTTCTCTTGTCCCCTGCATTGGAACCCTTGTCCCCTGCATTGGCAGGCAGATTCTCAACCACTGCGCCACCAGGGAAGCCCAACATTAAATGTAATTTAACTAGGTTTTTTTGTAATTTATTTTATTAACTTAAATAAAACTATATTCCTTTTTTTTTTTTTTTTTTTACAAACATGCTTAGGCTGCACTTAGCCCTTGTGCTTGCTTTTAAAAGTGAAATTTTGGCATTTTACATTTAATCCAGACTAAAGCTCTTTGGTATCGTGACTTTGGTATCGTGACTTAAAAGGTCTTCCAACGGCCAGGACTTTGCAGCTTGGGTAACATCTTTGGAAAGGTTAAATGAGGCCATTTTCTAAAGCAGTTGTGGGCACAAGCACAGGACTATCTGCCCTGCTGAAAACGGGGGGGGCAGGGGGGAAACGGGGTTCTCCCGGCCCAGCCTCCCCTCCCGTCTGTCCGCCTCTGGGTCCACGGGGAGCTGTGGGCGCTACAGGGCCGCGGGCACTTGCATCAAGCATCCTGGCTGCATCAAGGAAGGCGGGACCACCTCGGTCCGCATGGCCGCGGCCTCCCAAGAAACTGCAGCAGGATCCGGAGCAGGCCAAGGAGTAATATGAAACATGAAATGTTCATTATTTACTAAATTTGTGTATGTATGTGGACATATTTTTGCACTCTGTATTGATTTTTACTTTCTATTTGTGTACAATTACCTCATTTTTGTTACTTTGGCTTTATATTTTAATACTGTTATGAGACTAATTAATTACTTCCCCTGCCTGACCCCAATTTTCTGGCATTCTTACTTCTCTTTTTAATATATAAATTTTATAATCAGCTTCTCTAGCTCTTCAGAAATTCTACTGTTACTTTTATTGGGATGTTGCAATTTTGATAATTTATATATTAATTTAGATAATATTTATTATGATGATAATGAGTCTATCTTATCCAAAGCATTTTTTCCAAGTCACCTTTTGTGTTCTTCAACAGCATTTCAGAATCCTTCACAGAGAACTTGTCAGTTTATTGTTAGATTTATCCTTGTGTCTTTTATCTTTTAAACAAATTTTTTTGTAAGTAAGTCTCTTTCTTCTATTACATCTTCCTGAAGTGTCTGATTCCTTGATGGCCCTGCTTTTATTAGGTTGCTGAAGTCTACTTTCAGCTATTCAATATGTAAACAAGAGACACACTGCCGAATTTCTTGAGGTCAAAACATAATCCAGATGGCATTTTCAACTTCCAAATTCAACAAAGCCATTGATGTGTCCCCTGATATAAGCATTCTTCTTTGAAAATCATGATTGGGAAAGCAGCAAAGAAAAGAGTTATGAGTACAGAAGACAAAAGTTCTGTAACTGGGTCATTAGGTGACACAAGAGATGGCCACTCCCACTTCTACCCCTCAGTTCCTGGATATGTGCATTTTGGTCAATAGGTTAAAGTTCATATTTTCTATATAGGACAGCACCCAACTCTTCAGGAAGTTGTCTCCCAGCCCAAACTGTAACATAAGCTTCAGTGAGCGATTCCACACTTCTGTAAGGCACATGCTTCTAGATGTGAGGTCTGTGATAAGACCAATGATTCTCATGGGCAGAAGCATGTGGGAGACTGATTGCCTCTAAGACATTCTGTAAATCCAGTAGTGGTGGTGATGGGAGAAGCACTGCAGGCTTCTAACATCAATACAAATAAGTGCATATAGAATAGGTATATATTCCAATGAGAACAAATCCTTCATCTTAATGAAGAAAGAGTATCCAATCTTCTACAAGGTAGCTGGCTGCCCCTCATCTCTTGGAACAATGTTTTGGATTCTGCTATTGGCAAGTTGGGAACTTGGCAATGGTAGAAGCCAGAGAACACACTGCCAAAGGCAGAAGCATAGAAAACATATTTTTCAGGGGTCAGTTCCTATGATACAGAGAACAGGACAGTAGTGGATATGAAAGTAATCAGGCAGATGACTGAGGAGTTTTCTTGTGATTACCCTCATACATATTTCTACTCTTTTCTCTCCACAAGACTTTCTTTCCCTCTACCACTAGATTTTATCTCCTTTGCTTATTTTTCTTAGTATTTCCAGTGTTTCCCCTTATGCATTTAAATATCTTATATCCTATTGCTGATTTTTTCAAGTTTACAGTGATAACTTTTGACCCATAGTTTTAAAAGGGTAAATCAATCTGCATACTAACATCATTTCTGTCCCCTTTCTTTCCAGTTCTATTCACAGAGTATACTGGTACTATCATTTTTACTTTTCCATGATTTTCAATATTTATTTTTTATTCTGAAACTGTAATTGCTTGGTCCTTCAGTTGAATAGGTTTACATTAGTCTTGGTTCTTCAGTTGAAGGTTTGATGCTCATTTCATGTTCTACTGTCACCTATTTCTCCATTAACCTCTCACTTGTCTTTGAACCCTTATTCTAAGGATGAAAGCTTAAGTTTCTCTAATCCACAGCTGTACATTTGAACACAATTTTCATCTGGTTCATGAAAACTTTTTTTATGAGTGTTCTTCATTTGTTAATTGTTTCTGTTATTCCTCTTAAGCAGATTCTTTTTTTGTTTACTATTCATCTTTTTTAATAAAGTTCTTTCTGGCACAGTTAATTGTAGGATGTTCATATTAAGTAGAACAGGACACTGCTTCAGGCTAGTAGGGTTTGTCTTAGGTTCACGTAAGTATCGTATGAGATAGTTTATGCTATGACTGAGGTTTTTTAAAAACTCAAATTTTAGATTCCTTTTTTGGAATGAAACCAGATCTGTGCTGTTTACAAGGTTATTTCTAAATTGCAAAAATTATTTCCCTTCTTCTCTCCACGTTTTTGCACTTCCTCCATTCAATCCTGGCTGCCATAACCAGACAGAAAATACAAGGACACTTCTCTCTTGCATTTGTAGTGAAAACCTTAGTGAGGTGGTGTTTGTTTGTTTGTTATTCCATCTTTACTTCTCCTTCAGTGACAAAACTCAGTAGATGCATTCTGGCTTTTCCCCTTCAGAATTTTTTTCTCCAGCTCATCAAAAGGCACCGCTGTGTATTTCCTCATCAGCCTCACCTCTGATTCTCAAGGGGGTTGAACAGAGTTCTAGACAAGAGTCAATATACCCATTTATCTTTCATAAAATTTTAAAATAATTTAAAATAATTAAAAAGAGCATTTTTAAGTTTTGGCCTACATGGTACCACTTTATTTACTATGAAGAACTCTGTACGACTACTTTTTCCTAAGATTTACAGTCATGGTGTCCTCTGTATAGATCTTCCCTTCCCTTTTTACTCCATTCCATAAGAGGTCCTTCTCTGCTAGCTACAACGAATTATGAAAAGAGGAGCTTCAATTTTACTGACATCCTCGTACTGGAACAATGCAAAAACCGATATTCAATAATAGACAGTTCCATTGAACTTACAAAACATTCATAGATTTATGCCCCTGTCAATTACAACAACGTTATATATATTTTCTTGCCATTTCTTCTTGCAAGAGAAAAATAATCACATGCTCTTAATCCAACTTTCCCTATTAACATGCAATTCTATGAAAACCAAAAGGTAAAAATGAAAGGAAAATTATATTGGTCCCACAGTTGTTTCATCATTAGTATACTTACATCTGTTCACTTGTTGTCCATTTATTCAAAAATTATTAATTATCCACTAAGTCATATAACTATATTAGGGTCATGGATGAATAACCCAATCACTCTCAGAGTAAAAAAAAGACATGAAAATAAATGATATTCAATAAATGTTAAAATAGGTATGCATATAAAGATGCAATGGGAGTACAAAAGAGAGAGGCCCTAAACCAAAGCTTTTATTCTGTGTCAATGTGTAGATAAATTATAAAGATATAGCATTAAAAATCAGGACAAGTTGTTAGCTATTTCAGTATTAAAAATTGTTTGCTGATAGTCTGATGCCCTTTGGTAAAGAAGAGATAATGTTAGAAACCGAACTGAAGCTACCCTAAGGATATATAGCCTTCAACTACCTATCATTCTGTAAGAACTTGATGAATGGGCAGATATAGGTAACAATGGATAAAATAGGGTATCAGAGGTTTAGAAGGGAAAAAGCCTATTTAGATGCTTCTGGGGAGTGATGAATGAGAGTGCTGCGAGAGATATAAAAACTGAGTAATTTCTATAAATATCATCACCTGGGAGGCTTTCTAGCTAAGCAATGGTTCCAATTGCCTTGACTTTTAAATACGTGTATGCATAATTTTTCTCAACACATCCTTTCAGATCTTATTTGAAATACAAAAACTTTTTCCTCTGTCCTTTTCCACACATTTCTCTGCTTATCTTGATGGCTTTCTCCCAAAGAGAGCAGCAATCTTTGTTGATACTTCTACATTTTAAAGCCACAAACATCAGATGTGAAATAATAAACCTATAGCAATGAAAATCCACAAAATTGATCCATTCAATCAAATTTTCATTCCTTGGAATCAATCTGGAAAATGAGTATTTGGAGTAAATCAAATGATTTTTAAGCTTCATATGTACATTAAGAATTTCTCAGGTGAACCGATGGGCATACACACAGCTTTTGCAACCGTAACTCTAGACACGGAGGTCTTTCATCTGGAAATTTTCTTGAAATTCAGAACTAGGTTTTAGTGCATCTATATCTTAATAACATCTGGCATACAGGAATAAAACTTTTATGGACTACATTTTATAATAATAGCAATAAATCAATTGGGTTATATAGAGCTAACATTTTAAGTAGATTTCAAGGTATAGTCATAGAAGTGTAGGGTTTCTGGATTTATCATTTTCAAATAAGGAATCATTTTCAACTGATCTAACTTTATAAGAGGTTTTAGAGGAATATCACTTTCACAAACACAGGTAGTTTACCACCTTCAGACCCCCAAACCTTTCTTCCTTCACTTAGAGGTTTTCGAAAGGGTAGTTTTATAGTGATCTCCACTTCCTCATTTCCATCCACTTCTCAATTTATTACAATTTGTCTCTGCCTCTATTATCCAGAAACTGGTCTCATTAATGAACTCTAAACTGCTATCCAAAAGACACTTTCAATTCTGATTTGAATTCTGCATTGGATGGGATAATGTTTTCCTCATTGAAGCTCCCCTTCTTTGACCTTAGGGACCCTCTATTTTCCTGATTTTCTTCCATCCTTCCTTCATTTTCATTCTTGGGGTTATTCCTTAAACATTAGTGTTTCTGAGGACGCTATCATCATCCCCTTTTTACCTACTCTCACTGAGTGATGTCATCCAACCCTATTAATCCAAACACTACCTATGGGAGATTGTATTTTTTTCTTCAGAATGCTTCCTACCTTTTCTACAGGTTCCTCTACGGAGGGCACATTATACTTCCTGGCCCTTTTGATGGTGGGCTTAGCCATGTGATTTGTTTTGGTCAATTGACTATGAGCATAAGGGCAATTTGCTGGGTGCACCCTGAGCTTCTGCTAGCTCTTTTAGCATTTTGCCATCATCCACTATGAAAAGAACATCTCTTGAGAAATTTCTAACCCAGGATAAGGAGACACATGAAGCAGTACTGAGACGAACTGCAGCCTGAAGACAGTGCAATCTAGTCCAGCAGAGCCACATCTAATCCACAGACCCAGGATCAAAAAATAAGTACTTGTTATAAACCACTGAACTTTGGGATAGTTTCTATTTAGAATTTTTGAAACAAGTATTTGCTACTATGCTACTTGTTTGCTAATGTCTCTCAAATCATTCTCCTGAATTTTAAACAAAAAAATGCAACTCTCATTTTAATGTACCCATCTGGAAGATTCATGAGTACCTCAAATTTAATATTTATAAAAATGAACTTACCTTCTCTCCAGGTAGGCTAATTTCCCCATGTTATTTCCTATTTCAGTAAAGAAGAATTGCATTTGTCTATTTCCCAAGCAAAAAATCCAAGGCACTATCCTCTCTTTCTCCCTCTTCCTAGACCTAATTGATCAATCACTAATCCCTTTGATGGTAATATAATCCTATGAGCTACTACGTTTTTCTGCTGCATTTTATATATCCCTAAAAGCTACTTTAATTTTTTCACAAAATAAGGCAGAATAGAAACAACCAAAAGAAAAAATCCTGCTGATTATTTTTTTCTCCTCATCCCGACTGCTACTACATTGGTTTAAATGCTCATAATTTCTTACAAGGAATACTACATGTATACATCTAACTTCCTCCAAGTTACTTAGTCTCCTATGTATTTCTCCACTCTTCTTTCAGTGTGCCTTTTAGTGTCCCTTTGATCTACTTAAAATCCTCATTTGCTAGCTGTTTTCAGCATAAATACAACCAAAGAAGAACATATAAACCCAACTTGCTATCCAAATATGTTAACACACTACAGCTCATTTACATGTTTTTTAAAGTAGTCCCTTGTCATGAAATCATCCCTTGCCTTCTCCCCATAGTCCATCCACTCTGCTGACTCCTGCTCATCATTCTAGCTCCATTTCGCTGTTATCTCATCTGGTGATCCTTTTTAAACCACTCTATACTACCTCCTCCTCAGTTAGGCTGAGTTAACTCGCCCTTGGGAACTTGTGAATACATCTATAACATCTTACAATATTGACTTATGCCCTCGCCTCCTGCTTCACAGAGAACATGAAAAGTGTATTTTATTATATCTAGTTTCTGGGGAGTAGTCTTATTTACCACTGCATCTCAAGCATCTATACATAGACAGTCAAAAATATTTGGGACATGAATGAATGAATGAATGTAAATAGTTAAGGGGTAGGCAATGCTTTAACTTAGGGGTCTATGTCTTCAAATAAAATTAAAATCTACCAGAAACTCATCAAACTAATTTTCATTTAAGACACAGAAATTCAAGAAGAGCCTCCACAGGAAGTCTTCCTCAATCTGCCAAAGCAAGAGTTGCACACCCAAAGTGGCTTAGCACGTTATGCAAACTTTAATCATCACAACATATTGGTATGATTTGTTTCCAAGCCTGACTTTCCCAGTAGACTGTGAAATCCCTCAGGCCTAAATGTCAATCTCATTAAGTTGTAAAATCCTAAAATGAGCACAGTTAAATCCCCAAACGGAATGCTGTTACTTTATATGTTACTGATCAATGCTTGTTGAACCAGATCATTCACTTCTTCAACAGTAATAGAGCTTTCTTATGTGCCATATACAAATCCCAGAGATGGGAATAGAGTAGAGGTGTCACAGGACAATCACCTACACATATATACTATGAAAACTTGTAGTATGGAATTCAGAAGAGGAAAAGGTGGTTAATTTTGTTCTTTCTACAGTTACAGGATATTTGAAAATCTAAAGGATTTCATCTTTAACAATGGCTTAAAGAAACTGAGTTGAATTCTCCCCAAATAAGCCAGTATTTGTTACTATTCTATTACCAATTGAAGTAATGTATAATTGCACTTAAAGATTTACTTTGGTCTCAATTCAATATGGTCCATAATATTAAAATATAAGAAAATCTCATTTTATAAAATCGTTACTAGTCCAACTGAGTTCTATTATTATATTTTATGAGTGTGGCAGGTCTTTTCCTAAGCTCTTCAGTGCTGTTGTTTTTAATATGCATCTATATTTTTTATGTCTGTGTTCAAGCTCTTTTTATAAAAAATATTACTTTTGATGGATGTCCTGATTTTAAGAATTGTGTTTTCCTTTTTTCATATTGCATATCACCCTAATATTAAGTCATTTTAATGACTACTTAAAATGTGTAAGTGCTGCTGGGTGACATTCTCATTATATGCTTTATATCACAAATTCAGAGTATTTTATTATTAATTTTGAAGAGCTCTGAAAAATCAGTAAACTCATCATAAAAGAACCTCTAAATTCTTTATGGATTTATCATCAAGATTGTATTTAAAATACATAAATATTATGATAAATATTTAATTAAAAACTCTGCTTTGAGGATATAGGTATATAAATTAATAATATTCTTCTATAACCTAATAAAACACTATGATATCTAACACATATATAATGCCATATATTTCACTTTCTTCTACAATTAAAATGGCTAAGCAATAGTAAATATGACTCAGAATTTAAATAGTGACTTTACTTCTACCGATGTGAGGCATAAAGAATTCCTTGATTAACAGCTGTGGCTATTGATAAAATTAGTCTATCTATTATATAGTCTTACTTTGTACTTTGTGAGCCCAAAATCATGTGGGGATAATTCAAATTCTAGGTGTATTTTTTATAGATGACATATTCTTACTCCATGTTTTCCTTTGTAATTATAGTCAAAAGCATTTAAGGAATTTTCATTTAAAAAATGAAATCTGAGGTCACTTGAAAATCTCACAATCAATGACCCTGTGACAGAGCCCTTCCCCTACACTGCCTCTCACAGCATCAGAGTGAAGCATGCTAATTGCCCTCTATTCTCTTATCTCCTAATCCACGTGGCACATACATGGTATCCACTGCACATGAGAAAATACTATTACACTTAACCACAAGCTCTCCAATTGCACACATCTAGGGTGCACTTAACTTCAATGAACTTCATTCTGCCTGGTCCTGATCATATCTTCAATTTATAAAGATCACTTGATAATTAGATCCTACTATTTACTCTACCTGCCTTGAAATAACCTGTAAACTTAACGATCAAAGCCTTTATTTCAGATTCAGTCACTGATGAAAGATTGCTATATTCCAAACTTGACTGCTATATGATCTTAGAGTTGACACTATCCACTGTTAAATATACTCATCTTGAAGGGAAGCATTAAAACGCTGTAATATATTATGATAGATTATGATGATTTTTAAATTCTTTCATTTTTTCAAAATTGATAAAAGTTATTGAAAGGGTTTTGTTCTTTATGAAGATACTAATTCAAATTAAATTCCTGATTTCACTAAGGGATACTGAACACTGTACTGAAACATTATGATTAGGTATATTACAAACTTTTCTTTTTTTTTTTTTTTTTTTTTTTACAAACTTTTCTTATACTATATAAGCATAACTTTGCTTAAAATATTTTTGATTTCTCAGCTTTCTTTTAAATTATTCATCATTTTTTTTCTGTTGACTTAGAATGCTACCAATCAGAAATTGCTAATTAATTGGTCTAGCAGACATGAGTCTTAAAATTGCAGATGGTGATCACTTTTAAGAAATTTCTATTCAAGTTAAAATTATGGCAATAATGCCAAAACTCTGGGTAAGCATGATAAATGCCTTCCATATCTACTGGCCAGTCTAGAACATATTAGAAGGTTACTGGGATACACTTCTTTTTCTTTTAAAAAGCATTTTATTTTGAAATAATTATAGATTCATAGGAGGTTAAAAATCCTGTGTACCCTTCACCCACCTCCCCCAATGGAGACATCTTTTTTTTTTTTTTTTAAACATCTTTATTGAAGTATAATGGAGACATCTTTTATAACTTACACATGTAATACCAAAAGCAGGAAGTTGACATTGGTGTAATACTATTAACTAGATACAGACCTTATTCAGATTTCACTACACTTTTTAATGAAACTGCCTATATCATTGAAAATAATAATAATAAAAAATTTTACATGTCCATGCCATTTGATTCTTGCTTCCCAATTACAAAGTTATTTCTCAAACTCTGTAACAATCATAAAGCATATTTTGGACCACCTCACTACCAAAGAATGTTAGAGCTAGAACAGCCATTATAGATCAACTAATTCAAACTGGTCAACATGCAAGGAAATCGAAGTCCCAATTGACAGAATATACTACCTTGAAAATGGGGAAGTTTGGCCGGGACAGAGCAAGAATCAGAATCCAAATCT
Source organism: Balaenoptera acutorostrata (assembly GCF_949987535.1). Taxonomy (NCBI): domain Eukaryota; kingdom Metazoa; phylum Chordata; class Mammalia; order Artiodactyla; family Balaenopteridae; genus Balaenoptera; species Balaenoptera acutorostrata. Next base: position 55,292,831 of record NC_080070.1, read on the forward strand.
TCTAATTCTCAGGCCAGTGTTCTTCCAGGTCATTTGATGAGACATCATGTGAGGTAAAGAGTGAGGATGCAGTTTAGCATGAGGGAAAAAGAGCCTAAAGGGAAATTTTGGCAAGGTCCAATTACAGGGTCAGCCTCTATAACGTCTCTCAGAACTGGGGGATGGGAAGGGGAAGAGATGAGATGTCTGATGAAAATTAGATTTTTGCTTTTGCTTTGTGTGTGTGTGTGTGCACTGTACCTTTGTATGCTTGCATGATTCTCTCTTATCCACTGAAAGAAAATTTACTGAAATATATCTAATTGTGGGTCTTTATTTCTTTTATCTTTCCTGACTTTCTGAGCCCCTTCAATTTGGAAAGTCTTGCCTTTTCCTAGGTAAAGATGTTTTCTTCTTCAGTTATTTTCATTGTTTCTCCTCACTCTCCTGCTTTGAATATTGCTGTTCTTTAACACTTCTGGAACTAACAGTCCTCATTTTCAGCAAATCTATGATCCCATCTACAATAAAATTTAACTCAATTTCTGAGATATTATAATGCAAAACAAATAAAGCAATAGGAATTGTAATATGGTATAGATTGCTAGACACATCCTGCTTCCAGAGTTAATGATATATGGCAATATTGCTCCTGAAAAGCAATAAATAAGGAAAATCCTATGGTTTTTAGAAAGCAATTGATTTAGTCCTCCCTTATAAGTTCAAAGTCTTTATTATTCTAAATTCTTTTAGCATATCTCAAGCCCATCTTCTAACCATCAAGTTTAATACAATAATATCCTGTCGCCGCATACTGGATTTTACATGGAATAAACCATTTTAATTTTAATAATCATTGTTTTAACTTCTAGAAACTTTAGTTTTCTTCTTATTTGGAACATTCTAGTGTTGTGTTATGCTCTCTAAATGTCACTCTCGTTATTAAACAGAATATTTTTAAGCCTGCGTATTTAAAATTATTTGATTTGAGTTCTCAGAGGCCCACACTGTTAAACTTCAGGGTGGATTGAACTAATTCTAACTCACTTAATGTTGGTAATTATTAGCTGTCAGAAACTGTAGTCACATCTCATTTTTATCAGTCCCAAGTAAAATAGACAAAAATAAAATATACAAATACAAAAATAAAAAAATTATAAAACTTACTTTATTATTTTTTTAAAGCTTCAAGATCCAGTATGACTGCCATGGGAGATGGGATAGAGTTTTAGGCAAAGAAAAGCATAATTTCACAGAAACTGATTTGTGTGAGTTAGATGCCAAATGCTGCAATGCTTTTTAGCTGTGTGCGGTAGGTTGCCCAGGCTCCTGGATGCCTGTGTGCAAAGTTTATGTGACTTCTGTGGGATACTTTACTTTGAAGCTTCTGGCACTTAGCGAAAAGCCTGGGATTCATCTCGCCAACTCCTTGCCACAGCTTCAAAGCCCATCCTTTTGTTCAGAGTTTACTTTGAATTAAAAGATGTTATTGGGGTTCTCGAGAAGTTGGCATGGGAAATATTGAGGAATCACTTTACCTACTTCACTGGGGACTCTATTCCATCCGATGAGTTTTCTCAATTTAGCACTGACTGACAATAAGCTTGAAAGTATCATATACATGATTGGAACATCTCTATTTTCTATCTATTTAGAATGCCTTAACCCTTAATACATTCATTGATACATTCTGGGAAATAAAGAGAAATATAATATAAAATATCCGTAGCTTCAGTATACCATCTTGATCTGTGTATTTAAATTCCAGGCTATACTTTCTAAACTGGAAACTTACTATTATAATTTTTTGTGTGTGTAAACTTTGCCCATGCCACTTATAAAAAAGGGCAGACTCATCAGAATTGCAAGCTCCTTGATAGCATGGTCTCAATCTTTTCAAAGACATTTCCCAGAACATTACAAATGCTCACTAAACTTTATTTTTAATAGTTAGTCATAGTTCCCTGAACCTGTTATGTTCTTTCGTGCCTTATTTTGCTTATTAAGCCTGAAACATGTTCCTACACATTTGCCCAAGAAGTATACTCCTGCTCATCTTTCTAGACTCAGGTCAAATGTCATCTATTTTATGAAGCTCTTCCTGGCCCCTTCTACCATATTTGGACTCCCATAATGCTTTTTTTATAGGACTTATGTGATAGTCTTCTAATGATTTATTTATGTGGATTTGTTCCATGTGACTCAATTTTCCACCATATATGGAAAGTCAAAGGCCTGTGATATGGGGGTCAAAAATCCTAATGCTTTACCCATCCTAATCCCTCAATGGCCTATTTCACAAACTGCAAGGAGCCCCAGTGGTAGCCTATGAGTTCTGCTTATGGCACTCCTCAGAGCTATATTTTTGTCATTTAACAATTAACTAATACAAATATTGAATGCTAAAAATAGGTTGTGCATGTTTTAATAATAAATGAAAAAAATTTTATAAAGGCAGGGCTAACCCAAAATGATATTTTCCATGTGAGGGTTATATCAAAACATTTCTTTGGCAATCTCAACTCACATCTTTCAGAGTCTCCTTCCCATTTCTAGGTGGTACATCCTTTTACCAAATTCCAGACCAATTACCTGGAGCTCCTAGTTCATTATTTTGGTTTTTCACTGTTATTATTCCTAACTCTACCATGTGCCTAGCACTTTCTGAGTACTTTAGATACATTAACTCATTTAATTGAGTCCTGAAAACAACCCTAGGGTGCGGGTGCTATTATTATTCGCATTTAATAAGGAAATAGGGAACAAAAGAGGAGATTATCTTTGACTCTATAAGTCTTTCCAGGCTCCCTCAAATCGTATCATTATAGTATCATAGTACCATTATTATTGGTCACAATAAAATCTTACCAATATTTTATAGAATAGAATGTTTGATATTAAAATATTAACATTGCCTTATATTTGTATAATGCTTTATCACTTAGAAAACACTTTTATAAACATGATCTAACTTATTTTTTTGCAATGACATAGTAATGCAAGTCACACCATATCCATGTGAAGGGTGAATAAAATGGAGGCCTAGAGAGGTTAAGAGAGGTTGATTTGCACCAAAGTGCTTATTTTATGCCAAGATACCATTCTATGTTTAAACTGGGCATTGTCATAGGCTAAATAATGGCTTCCAGTGATATCAAGTTCTAATCTCTAAAAAAATGTGAATGTCACCTTGTTTGGAAAAAGCGTCTTTGCAGATGTGATTAAGTAACTTGAGATGGGAGATTATCTTGGATTACACAAGTGGGCCCTAATTGCCATCAAGTATAACCTTACAAGAGAGACAGTGAGAGAATGCACACAGAGAAGGTGATGTGAAGGAGCAGACAGAGATTTGAAGGTACTGGACTTGAAATCTAGAATTATATGCAGCCACAAGCCAAGGAACCCTGGCAGCCACCAGAAGCTGGAAGACGCAAGGAGGAGATTTTCCCCTAGAGCCTTAAGAGAGAGTGTGGCTCGGCCAACACCTTGATTTTGGCCCAGGAAAACAGATTTTGAACTTTTGGCCTCTAGGACTGTAAGAAAATAATCTTCTACTACTTGAAGCTGCAATGTTTATGATAATTTGTTACAGTGGCCACAGTAAACTAATACATTTTCAGTTCAAAAAACTGAAATGTATATTAGTTCTGGACTGATTAGTGATTAAATGAACATAGCTGCCCCCTAGTTTCTTGCTATATAAGGTCCAAAAAGTGAAAAGGAATCTAGTAAATCTCAATTTCTATGCATTCAATAGGGAAGAGTCTCTTAATTTCCCCAATTTCACAAGAAAGAATATTAAAAATAGGCAACTTGTTGCTACTGTTTCAACCCAATTTTCCTGCTGCATCAATACTCATCTTACAACATACATCAAATTCATACATAACTGCCACCTCTCAGCTACTGTCCTTGAAATTCTTCTTTTGTCTCTAGATTATTGTCTTCTTGACTCTCTTGCTTTCTCCTTCCCCATGATTCATGTGTCCCCCAACCGTTCACCTCTCTCATTGGGTTTCTGTCCTCAAAGCTTTCTAGGATATGTCCCTCTTCTTCTTCTATACTCTCTAACTATGTGATTCCCATCTTCCTCCATGTTTTTCAGCTTATTTGATTCTTTAACCACTTCTTCATCCACCTCCTCCTTTCTGGTTTCCTGAAATTTCTAAGAGATTTTTAAACTTACTTCCTTTGCTAATGTTTACTCATCAGGTTTTTTTAAAGCTATTGCTATGAACTTTTTAAAAGAGCTTAGCGTTAACAAATTCCCATATCCCATTTGCAACAGAGTTGTATAGCATCATTTTTCTAATACAGTTTACATTTCTGAAAATGTGAGAGGTGTGATGCTTTGATTTGTAACAATCATCCTTTTGCTGACGTACCACATTCTGTGAGTCTGTGCTAGCATACTTTTTTTCTAAACTGAGCTGACACAGCTTTTGAAGAAATTCTTGAAGGACCTTAATTTCTTAAAATGCCCATTTTACATCCTTTGAATCCAGTTACTGTCTAAGTTAAAGAAACGAGACACTAGAGTGGAATCTTTATCAGTAGGTCCAAATCATGATCTTTATAATGCAATGCCTGGGCCTTGCCACTGGGGTCTATTGACAAGAGCATAACAGCCAAGCTGATGATTTAGTGTTCAGTTCACCCAGTTTAGCAGGACTGACAGCTGAGCATCAGAAACTCTGCCTACCTGCAAATTCGTAAGTGGTTCCTGGAAACCACCTACCCGAATTTTATTCATATATTTGTTTATTTATATCCTGACTAGTTCCAAAGAAGAATTTAAGGCAGCTAATGGAGATAAAATACATTAAAAGAGGGTAAGACCAAAAAAGGTTGCACGTTGATCACGTGAGGCTTGGCCAAAAATTGAGCACCAAGATTTCTAAGTAGGCAAAGAGGGGAAATAATTGTAACTCAGTTCAGTGAACTCAGCTCTTCTTCAACTGAAAACTACAAAGAAATTTCTCCCAAAGGTCCTCTGCACAGGAGATGAGCACTCTCCTTACATGTGACACCACAAACTTCCACAGAGCCATTTACAGTACTCATAAGTCCTTGGTATCAAAATAAAGTATTAGCCAATAAAACACTAGTCTAAGGGAAGGTGAAAATTTGATCTGTACAATTCAGCTATGCTAACGGGAATCCCACAGTCCAAACAACATATCTGACACTTTCCCAAATCTCTATCTCTATTTTTACTGTCATTTCTCATTATTACTGGTAATTTCTGTTTATATCTCTAACTTTTGAAAAGCTACAGATCTGTCAAAGGCTAGTTCAAATATGACCTTCAGGCATGTAATAGAGTGGAAAGAGTGGAAGATTTGGAGTCAGAAAGAACTAGGTTAGAATCCTGGCACATTTATGTACAAACTGTGTGACCTTAGGCAAGTTAATTAAATTCTCCAAGCATCTGCTTCCATATCTTTACAACAGAACTAAAATTCTGTCTCATAAAATTAACAATAGCTTTAAATCTAATACTGGAACATAAGAATTCAATAAATGATAACTTTAGCTGGCTAGAAGAGCATTTTTTAATGTCATTTCTCTCTTCGTGTTCACACAGAAGCATGGTGTAGTGTAAAGATACATAAGATATGCAGCCGTGCTCTGGGAGGACCTTCAAGAGGGCAGAGGAGTAAGATGTGGCAATCACATTCCTCCCCACAAATACATCAAAAATACATCTACATGAGGAACAGCTCCTACAGAACACCTACTGAATGCTGGCAGAAGACCTCAGACTTCCCAAAAGGCAAGAAACTCCCCACATACCTGGCCATGTGGCTGACAGGGTCTCAGTGCTATGGCCGGGTGTCAGGCCTGAGCCTCTGAGGTGGGAGAGCTGTGTTCAGGACACTGGACCACCAGAGAACTCTTAGCCCCACGTAATATCAATCGTCAAAAGCTCTCCCAGAGCTCGCTGTCTCAATGCTAAGACCCAGCTCCACTCAACAACCAGCAAGGTCCAGGGCTGGACACCCCATGCCAAACAACTAGCAAGACAGGAACACAACCCCACCCATTAGCAGAGAGGCTGCCTAAAATCATAATAAGTTCACAGACACTCCAAAACACACCACTAACGTGGTCCTTCCCACCAGAAAGACAAGATCCAGCATCATCCATCAGAACACAGGCACCAGTCCCCTCCACCAGGAAGACTACACAACCCACTGAACCAACCTTACCCACTGGGGGCAGACACCAAAAACAATCATAGTGGGGGACTTTAACACCCCACTGTCACCAATGGACAGATCATCCAAAATGAAAATAAATAAGGAAACACAAGCTTTAAATAATACATTAAACAAGATGGTCTTCATTGATATTTATAGGACATTCCATCCATAAACAACACCATACACTTTCTTCTCAAGTGCTCATGGAACATTCTCCAGGATAGATCATATCTTAGGTCACAAATCAAGCCTTGGTAAATTTAAGAAAATTGAAATCATATCAAGTATCTTTTCCGACCACAATGCTATGAGACTAGATATCAGTTACAGTGAAAAACTGTAAAAATACAAACACATGGAGGCTAAACAATACACTACTAAATAACCAAAAGATCACTGAAGAAATCAAAAAGGAAATCAAAAAATACCTAGAAACAAATGACAATGAAAACACGATGACCCAAAACTTATGGGATGCAGCAAAAGCAGTTCTAAGAGGGAAATTTATAGCAATACAATCCTACTTCAAGAAACAAGAAAAATCTCAAATAAACAACCTAACCTTAGGCCTAAAGCAATTAGAGAAAGAAGAACAAAAACTACAAATTAGCAGGAGGAAAGAAATCATAAAAATCAGATCAGAAATAAATGAAAAGGAAATGAAGGAAACAATAGCAAAGATCAATAAAACTAAAAGCTGGTTCTTTGAGAAGACAAACAAAATTGATAAATCATTAGCCAGACTCATCAAGAAAAAGGGAGAGGACTCAAATCAATAAAATTAGAAATGAAAAAGGAGAAGTAACAACGACACTGCAGAATTACAAAGGACCATGAGAGATTACTACAAGCAATTATATATACCAATAAAATGGACAACCTGGAAGAAATGGACAAATTCTTACAAAAGCACAAACTTCCAAGACTGAACCAGGAAGAAACAGAAAATATAAACAGACCAGTCACAAGCACTGAAATTGAGACTGTGATTAAAAATCTTCCAACAAACAAAAGCCCAGGACCAGATGGCTACACAGGCGAATTCTATCAAACATTTAGAGAAGAGCTAATGTCTATCCTTCTCAAACTCTTCCAAAATACAGCAGAGGGAGGAACACTCCCAAACTCATTCTACGAGGCCACCCTCACCCTGATACCAAAACCAGACAAAGATGTCACAAAAAAAGAAAACTACAGGCCAATACCACTGATGAACACAGATGCAAAAATCCTCAATAAAATACTAGCAAACAGAATCCAACAGCACATTAAAAGGATCATACACTGTGATCAAGTGGAGTTTATGCCAGGAATGCAAGGATTCTTCAATATATGCAAATCAATCAATGTGATAAACCATATTAACAAACTGAAGAATAAAAACCATATGATCATCTCAATAGATGCAGAAAAAGCTTTCAACAAAATTCAACACCCATTTATGATAAAAACCCTCCAGAAAGTAGACATAGAGGGAACTTTCCTCAACATAATAAAGGCCATATATGACAAACCCACAGCTAACATCGTCCTCAATGGTGAAAAACTGAAACCATTTCCACTAAGATCAGGAACAAGACAAGGTTGCCCACTCTCACCACTATTATTCAACATAGTTTTGGCAGTTTTAGCCACAGCAATTCGAAGAGAAAAAGAAATAAAAGGAATCCAAATTGGAAAAGAAGAAGTAAAGCTGTCACTGTTTGCAGACGACATGATATTATACATAGAGAATCCTAAAGATGCTACAAGAAAACTACTGGAGCTAATCAATGAATTTGGTAAAGTAGCAGGATACAAAATTAATGCACAGAAATCTCTTGCACTCCTACATACTAATCGTGAAAAATCTGAAAGGGAAATTAAGGAAACACTCCCATTTACCACTGCAACAAAAAGAATAAAATACCTAGGAATAAACCTACCTAAGGGGACAAAAGACCTGTACGCAGGAAACTATAAGACACTGATGAAAGAAATTAAAGATGACACAAACAGATGGAGAGATATACCATGTTCTTGGATTGGAAGAATCAACATTGTGAAAATGACTCTACTACCCAAAGCAATCTACAGATTCAATGCAATCCCTATGAAACTACCAATGGCATTTTTCACAGAAGTAGAACAAAAAATTTCACAATTTCTATGGAAACACAAAAGACCCCGAATAGCCAAAGCAATCTTGAGAAAGAAAAACGGAGCTGGAAGAATTGGGCTCCCTGATTTCAGACTATACTACAAAGCTACAGTAATCAAGACAGTATGGTACTGGCACAAAAACAGAAACATAGATCAATGGAACAGGATAGAAAGCCCAGAGATAAACCCACGCACATATGGTCACCTTATGTTTGATAAAGGAGGCAAGAATATACAATGGAGAAAAGACAGCCTCTTCAATAAGTGGTGCTGGGAAAACTGGACAGCTACATGTAAAAGAATGAAATTAGAACACTCCCTAACACCATACACAAAAATAAACGCAAAATGGATTAAAGACCTAAATATAAGGCCAGACTCTGTAAAACTCTTAGAGGAAAACATAGGCAGAACACTCTATGACATAAATCACAGCAAGATCCTTTTTGACCCACCTCCTAGAGAAAGGGAAGTAAAAACAAAAATAAACAAATGGGACCTAATGAAACCTAAAAGCTTTTGCACAGCCAAGGAAACTATAAACAAGATGAAAAGACAACAGTCAGAATGGGAGAAAACATTTGCCAACGAAGCAACTGACAAAGAATTAATCTCCAAAATATACAAGCAGCTCATGCAGCTCAATATCAAAAAAACAAAGAACCCAATCCAAAAATGGGCAGAAGACCTAAATAGACATTTCTCCAAAGAAGACGTACAGTTTGCCAACAAACACATGAAAGGATGCTCAACATCACTAATCATTAGAGAAATGCAAATCAAAACTACAATGAGGTATCACCTCACACCAGTCCGAATGGCCATCATTAAAAAATCTACAAACAATAAATGCTGGAGAGGGTGTGGAGAAAAGGGAACCCTCTTGCACTGCTGGTGGGAATGTAAATTGATACAGCCACTGTGGAGAACAGTATGGAGGTTCCTTAGAAAACTAAAAATAGACCTACCATATGACAAGGCAACACCACTACTGGGCATATACCCTGAGAAAACTATAATTCAAAGAGTCATGTACCACAATGTTCACTGAAGCACTATTTACAATAGCCAGGACATGGAAGCAACCTAAGTGTCCATCGACAGATGGATGGATAAAGAAGATGTGGCTCATATATACAATGGAATATTAGCCAGAAAAAGAAATGAAACTGAGTTATTTGTAGTGTGGTGGATGGACCCAGTGTCTGTCATACAGAGTGAAGTAAGTCAGAAAGAGGAAAACAAATACCATATGCTAACACATATATATGGAATCTAAAAAAGAAAAAGAAAAAAAATGGTTCTGAAGAACGTAGGGGCAGGACAGGAATAAAGACGCAGACTTAGGGAATGGACTTAAGGGCATGGGGAGGGGGAAGGGTAAGCTGGGGCGAAGTGAGAAAGTGGCATGGACATATATACACAACCAAATGTAAAATAGATAGCTAGTGGGAAGCAGCCACATAGCACAGGGAGATTAGCTCCGTGCTTTGTGACCACCTAGAGGGGTGGGATAGGGAAGGTGGGAGGGAGACCCAAGAGGGAGGGTATATGGGGATATATGTATATGTATAGCTGATTTAGTTTGTTATACAGCAGAAACTAACACAACACTGTAAAGCAATTATACTCCAATAAAGATGTTAGAAAAAAAAAAAAAAAAGATACGCAGCCATGTTTAGTTCATTGTTTATCACCTATGTGACACTACTGACATTTTGGTACTCACATGGCCCCAAAGATTCCTGCCCATTGGTTTACATCTCCTAGCCTGTTTCTGGGTTTCTGACCCACAGGAAGTGAGATGATAAATATTGTCATTGTAAGCTGGTAAATATGTGTTAATTTGTTACACTGAAATAGAAAACTAATACAGGCATGTTGGTTAACCTTTATGATCTTAAGCTGTCTTGTGTGTAAAATGAAGATAATGGCATTCATTGTGCAGAAGTGTTGTAAGGGTCAATTATGATTATAAGTGTACACATATTTATAAATACCAAATACTATAAAATCTAGGATGGCATTATTAATCTTAGAAACATATAGCACTTAGGGATCACTTTGGTACTCTGGTAATTTCTTCTCAGCTCTTATCTCCCCCCATTATATTGTGATCTACGGAAAGAGAAAGCTTCTATCTTATTTCTCTTTGGATCTGAATAAAAAAGTCTTGCAAAATTGGTCATGATGATAGAAATCAGAATAGTGGTTGCCTCAACAGGGGAGAGGAGTAGATCAGACTGGTAAGGGACACCAGGAAAATTTACGGAGTTTGAAAATAATCTGTATCTTAATCTGGGTAGTAAATATATGTAAAATTCTTCAAGCTGAGCCCTTAATGTTAGTGTACTTCATGGATTTTTTTGTATTTAAATTATCCAATTTTTGAAGATGCTGTTGAATTAATTAATCCATGATAAACATAATATTATTTTTAGTGGAATATATATTTTTTATTACCTAAGCAAATCTGACAGAAAATGAAATGGACACATATTAGGTTTTCCAGAGTAAAAGCCACAGCAGCAGCTATACTACACTTGCAAAAATGGCAAGATGAACATCCTGTCCCTGGGAGAGAGTCTCAGGATTGTCAGGGAAAGCTTTACAGATACGTGGCTTCAAAACAGACCTGTCTAAAAGCAATAAATGAAAAAACAAATAAATAAGCAAATCAAAATCATAGAAGTAGCTCATTTAGTCCCAGCTTGTGACTTAGATATTCCTATATCTCAGTACCTCCAGGGTTCAATAATCAAATATTACAGTCACCAGCATATTTAAAAATTAAAATTACATATTTAAATGGTATTCACAAATTATTTAGCTTTGATAAGGAAAATAAAAGACATGATACTCATGGAAAACCAAGGTTAATGGTAAAAATAGCAAAGGGGCACGTGCTTCTGGGACCCTTTCTTGAAACAACATTGAACTCTCATTGGCAGTGTCAGCAGGTTAATGAAGAAATCTCTTCGGCACGGCACGTGTTCAATCCAGATTGACATTACTTGAGACATCGTTTTAACAAATGCTGGTTCATCAATACTCACCGAGCTGATTGACCTGAGTTAAAATTAGAAAAATTCCACTTGCTTCAAGGACTGAATGCCTGCAAAATCACTGCATGGAAGAGTGAGAGGCAACCATTTGAGGAAAATCAGAAGATACACAGCATTCAGTGTCAGACCACTGCAATGGTTTACTCACTTCAGTGAATCTAAAGCCTGTTTTAGAAAGTAGCACAGCAGACACTTTTCATGACTTCAATCTCAAGAAACTAGGAAAATCCTCCTATTATCATCCTTAACTTTCAGACTTAGTCTCAGAGCTTGAAGAGACTCAGAGATCACCAAATCCAAACTCCTCTATTTGCAGGGGAAAAAAAACATAGCCCAGAGATTAAGCTTCTGGGAGAAGAGAGGATCAAGAAAGGACTTATGTTACTGCTATCATTATTCTCATTTTAATGTAAGACAAATATATCAGTGTAGTAATTAATTTTAAGAATTACAAAACATCTACTTTATGGAAAATCTTGTAAAGGATTTTGAAAAACTATTTTCGGTTCTCTGGTGAGGTAATAAAAACTCAAAACTTTCTTCTGGTCACTGAGAAATCTCTGGTCAATGAAATACAGAGGACAAGAATAAATGCATTGTCACTACACAATTTGTGGTCAGTGGAGTGAGAAAAGCAGAAAACACAGGTGGAGTCTAAGCAGGTTCAAGCACAGATTTAACTTTTCTTGTCCCCCAACCCTCTGGTTTCCCTGACAACAGACATCCCTCCTTGGGTCAACAAGAAATGACTACATAAATGAAGTTAATGATATTTAGGAGGCTGAGAAACTGCAATTAGAAAGCCCCATTTGGAAAGGTCTGGAGAGAAATTTAATAAGTGTTGGTGCTGCAGACAAAGGACTAGACTATGGGAGGAAAAAAAACCCAAGTGTTGTAAGAAAGGCATTAAACTCATCTGAATGATCAATCATTCCTTACTGCTGCACGTACCTATTGTTTCTTCCTCTGGTTTGGACACAGTCAAGGTCAACATTGTGAATGTTCACAAATCCATGTGGTCTGCCTAGGACTACTTGTCAGCATGGTTACCAGAAAGAGTTTTGATCTGGGGTGCTACCAATTTCAGTGAGCTGGTAAACTAAGTAGACTGGCTGGGAATTAGAGCAATTTAGCCACTTGCTGTTTAGATCACTCTCCCTGCTGCTTAGATATGCCTAAGAGTGTCAAGTCTGCCCAGACGGTAGTTGGCACAGAAGCAGGTGTCAATGTAAGGAACTTGTGCAACACTACGGTACTAGTCACAGGAGCTAGCACCCAAACAAGGCTTCATGATTCCCTACCCAGTGTTCTTTCTACCCCATCAGCTATTCACCCATGAATGTATCTTCCAAATTCACTTCTACCCTGTACAAATTTTGAATATATGCATTTAACAGTATAAACAGAAGCTAGAGGCAGACCAAGTACAACAGTTATATGAACAGTTAGTCTTTGTAAAAGCCTCTCTAACTCCACTTCCGGACAACCTTAAGTAACATTCTTCTTCATTTTCCATCACACTACCTGTTACCAATTAGAATCACGTTTACATGAGGATAGCAATTCCCCTATGGGAACACTACCCCAGGTCTCAGAGTCCTCAAGTTAAGTCTCTAGTTGCTACTGTCCAATCTGATACAAGCAACTCCATCCTCTGCCCCACATTTTATTTTCCTCAACTTCTCAGCAAGTTGCCTGCCCTGTGCCTCCTTCCCACCCAAGAGGCATGCTCTTTGATCAACAGCAGCTAATGAATAATTTGCAAGCAATTATGTTTTTATGCTTTGCTCCATTTAGAGCCAGAAATACCAAAGTAATCTAGTTCAAGCTCGTCATTACATAAATGAAAAATGTTAACCCATAGAATTTTACACTTTATCTAACATCCTAAACATAGTAGAACTACAACCCCCAATTCTGGACACCTAACAGTGATTTTTTTTCTACCTTACTATGATGCCTCAAATCATACTGATTACGCTACCTCTGTAAAGTACTAGCTAAAATGCACAAACCATTCTAATATGATGTTAACCAGGATTTTTTTAAATCTTCAAAAATAAAAATAAAGTTAATCCACAGAGATATAAGTATATTAATGTGTAAAAGTATACACTGCTGTGAAATTTGTAAGATAACAAAGGATTAGAACAAGGCTTGACACTCCAAGCACTCTTTATTTTTAAACACAAATACAGTTGCCCCTTGAATAACTTGATGTTTAGGGGTTCCAACCTTCCACCCAGTCAAAAATCCACATATAACTTATAGTCAGCACTCCATATACGTGGTTCCTCTGTATCCATGGTTCAGCATCTGTGGATTCAACCAACCCGAGATCATGTAGTACTGCAGTATTTATTATTGAAAAAAATCCACACGTAAGTGGATACATGCAGTTCAAACCCATGTTGTTCAAGGGTCAACTGTATTCTATTTAGCATGAAACTGAAAGTCATTTCAATTTTGCCATGAAATACAACTATAATGTCCAGATGGTACTTGAGGAAACCAGAATTTTCATAGAACACATTACAACCTGTTTTGTTTTTTTTTGTTTTCTTTTTGCAACTCTTTCATCCAGAAAAAGTATTTTCTAGCCAAAAACGAAGGAATTATTTTGACATATTCTGCCTGATGCATTGATAAATAAAATCTCTTCCATCTTTGAAAAACATTCAAAGTAATTATTGGGAAAATGTTCATTTTCTTCATTAAAACCTGTTATCTAAAAAATTACCAGATAGCAAAAGAAAGTAACAGGATAAAACTGTGTTTTAAGAGTAATGAAGAAAATTTCTGGATGAATATAAAAGCTACTGGATAACAGAATTGCATAGCAAACCCAAGATCTTTTTTTTCATGTAATCTAATAAACTACTGCTATTCCTATTTCCTTCTCACTGTTAATGGTGTTAACCTTGTCCCAATTATTCACTCAAAGTCCAATCTTATTTAAGTTTTCTCTCTCTCTGACCACTTCTCATTCAAAGAGTAATCAGTTCCTACTGGGTCTATATTCTCAACGTTTTATAGACAAACATTCTTCTTTCCCTTCCCACTATTACAGTCTCAGTACAAATATACCTGTTGTTTGCTTTCCTCCAGTCTCACTCAGTAGGAAGATCAGGCACCCGATTGCAAGAGTGATGTTCCATAAACAAAGTGTAGGCTTGTCATATCCTTTCAAAAAAACCATCATTCTCCTCTGAGAATATAGCTCAAATTTCTTACTATTGCATTTAAGAATCTGTGTGATTTGAGCTAAATCTACTTTCTTTCATTTCTCAATAATTTCCCATTGAGGTCTCCATGCTCCAGAGCAATGCTGTCCAATAAAACTTTCTGCAGTGATGGAAATGTTAGACGTCTGTCCTGTCCAATATGGTGGCTACTGGCCACCTATGCCTACTGACCACTTGAAATGTGTCTAATGCAACTGAGGAATTGAAATCCTGATTTTATTTAATTTAGATTTAAATAATGTAGCAACATGTTTCTGGTGGCTACTGTATGGGACAGCTCTTCTCTAGTGGTTCTCAAATTTTATCATGCATCAAAGGCACCTGGAGGGCTTGTGAAAACAGATTATTGGACTCTATTCCTGAGTTTTCGAGTTTGTAGTCTGGGATGAGGCCCAAGAATCTGCATTCCTGAAAAGTTCTCAAAAGATTCTAATGCTGCTGGTTAGTCTGTGGTGCACATTTGAGAACCACTGTCCTAGACAAATTTAAGCCCTATTGTCTCTTGAACAGATCTAGTATGTACACATGTATTTATATCTGCATAAGTTTCTGTTTGTAACTCCATTTGCCTTGTGTTATATTTACTTGCATACCCATTATCTCCTTCATAAATTATAAGTTACTTGAAAACAAAGACTATGTCATTTTCATTGGCAAGACCTAAAGTGTCTCACTCAGTCATATAAACATAACAAACATGCAGTAGGGGTTGTTGGATTAAATTAGAAGTCAGTTGTTTTTAAAAAATGTTTAACATTTTAAATTGATTTTATTCATTCTAAATTTAAATTTTGGTTAGATGGAAGAATTAGTTATAAAACTATGCAGATCCCCTTAAATTTTAGAATTTAGATTACATAAATTTGAGATTCTCATGGTTCTCTATCAAAACAGTCATACAATTACACTCCACTGGCATTGGTAATTATATTTCTGAAGTAAAAATGACAAATATCACAGAGATATTAGAGAGAGTTGCTAAAGTCACAGTATTATAAACTTGAAAAAAATAAGAAAAACTGACCTCTCTGTGCAGAATGTTTAAAACTAATGAGAAACTTTTTTAGCAGCTTTAAACATTTTACACGATCCTGCTTTTCAAAAAGTGAAAATAGCTCACATTTTCTGTAGAAATGAGGCTCAATACAAGAAGAGTAAGGCATCATTAAAATGAGCTCAAGGTGATACAAACACCACAAGAAGAAATATTTTCAAGATTTCTTACCGCAGTGAGCCTAGTTAACGTTGGGCAATTAGTTCCTTACTGTGATCAGCCACCTTTAAACCTGCAATTTGAAAGAAACCACCTATAAAGAAATCACTTCTACTTCTTTTTAAATTATAGTAAGTCACCACCAAATTATTTTTCTGCAAAGTATCAAAGAAGTTTACTCAGCACATTCTTAAAACAAGCTTGCACTATATTAGAGACTCAAATAATGTGTGGCTGTTTCATTAGCCAAATCACTCTTTCCTATTTTCCACACAAATATGGGCCTTTACATGAACATCAAAGAAATATGGTTAATGAATAAACACTCAAAATCTTAGCACAGGGATGAGTCTAGACGGCATCATCTGGCCTTAGCGCAACATTATCTGTTGCTAGGTAACCAGAGATAATAAAAGGAGATCTGAAGCAAGCCAGCAAAAGAAAACCAGCCCCAGCCCATCTTTAATATCAGCTCTGCTGCCACCATTAAGTTTGTAGGAGGTCCAAAATCAAAATGCAGCATCAACATTAGAGGAGGTAAAGTTGACTTTACCCTGTGATCTAATGCCAACCTTTCAACACCAATAAAAGGCTTAGCTGACAAGAACTTCTCTAAGAAAAAATATTCCGTTTTGGGTGTAGTCAATGTCACTTTGAACTTGAGAGTCATTTCTAATATTCTAAGACAGCCATTCAAATATCCACTCAGTTAATATGTGACAGCTTAAAATATATTCTGGAAGAGTCTGGGGGGAATAGTTTGTTTTGGTTGATAGTATTTTTGTTTTGTTTTATTTTGTTGTCTGTTGTTTCTTGTTAATATAATTTACGACCCAAGAATTTTAAATCTCTTCAGGAAATAATATCTACATGGGCAAATCAACAAACAACAATAGTGGCCCACAACTCCAATTAAGGACCAAAGGGCACACACAAAATTTAGATCTAGATTCAGAAACTTCTGTGTTCTGCATTCGTAGAACAAGACCTCATGGAATAGGTGGGGTTTTGGCTTGGTCTCATCTAAGGGATTATAATTTACATAGGAAGAAGCAGAAACCATGCACAAGGAAATGGGAGTCAAAAGAGCCTGATGTGTTCAGGACAAAGTGATGCTTGCCTCAAGAGGAAAGTTCATTATTATTTTATTAGTGGTAGTTCATTGAGAGTCTATGCAAAAAAAGAAGAAAAAGAGAAAAGAAAAAGGTACTTTTTGTATCTGATCTCATTAACCATGTTGGCAACCCTCTGAAGTATGTACTATTATGTCAATTTTATTGATGAGGATAGATGAATAGATGGATGGATAGATAGAAATAAAGATAGATAGAAAGATAAAAAGAAATAACTGGGACTTTCCTGGTGGCGCAGTGGATAAGACTCTGTGCTCCCAATGCAGGGAGCCCAGGTTCAATCCCTGGTTGGGGAACTGGATCCCACATGCATGCTGCAACTAAGAGTTTGCATGCCACAAATAAGGAGCCCATGTGCCGCAACTAAGAGCTGGTGAGCCACAACTAAGGAGCACACCTGCCACAACTAAGAGCCGGTGCAACCAAATAAATAAATAAATGTTTAAAAAAAAAAAGAAATAACTAATACCAAGCCTAAGACATTTAAAATTTGCCTAAATTCACACAACCAAAATCTATGTATGTCTGACTTCCAAGTTCAAGTTCTTAATCACACTTTACAATCCCCTCTACAAATATGGGGAGACAGAAGAACAATACAGGATAGGTAAAATTAAGATAAATTTTCAGAATTCAGATTTGATTTGGTGATTCCATTCAATATGGATACTAGAGAAAAATAGTTGTTCTAAGTAGGAGAGTGAAAGAAATTAATATTAAAACCATCAGAAGAAAATTTCTCAACCTAACCACATTGCCATTTTTTTAAACAGGATATATTATACAAATATGTCAAAAATGTATTTAACCACTACGATATTATTGAAAATTTGATTGTTTGCAACTTCTTGTCTACTACAAAACAGTACTACAAAGAATATCCTCCACACGTATCTTGACAAATCTTTGCAATTATGTCCATGAGCTATATTTCGGGCAGGAACACATTTCTGTTATACCTACAGGAACACGGTTAGGATTTTGCTACCAAAGCTAGGACAGGGGACTTTGGTCTGTAGGGATGATCCTGTAATGAGGCTGAAACATTATAGGCACTAACGCAGGGTTAAGTTATTTTTATTCAAGGCAAACTAATTTTAAGCACTAGAATTAAAAAACCTAGATCTGGATATAGATGAAGTGGACACTTCTCAGGGGAATAAAGTGAATAATCAGCTATTATTGTTTCCTGTCAACCTTAATCTGAGATGAATAAAGAGTCATGGTACAGGTAGGACCTGATGAACCCTCAGAGCGACCAGGTGAGCTGCATCAGCCCATTTGGGCTTCTACGCCAAGTGCACTCAGGTATGGCGCAAAGGGCTGGGCCTCGGGGGCCTGGGAGAAGATTTAATGATACATCAAGTTTATTTTTCAACACAAGGCATTTTTAATGGATTGAGAACATGAATGCACAACATAAAGTGATTCTAAGACTTTTTATCGTTTACAAGTGTCTGACTTTTGAGCTTACAGAGCCTGCCTGACTTTTAAGCAAGGGAGAGGAAGGACTACTCCAGGCGAATAAATTTTAAAAGGAAACGGGAGAAACAAAACGTGGTATATACATACAATGGAATATTATTCAGCTATGCAAAGGAATGAGATTCTGACACACGATGGATGAGCCTTGAAAGCATTGTGCTCAGTGACAAATATTACGCTAAGCCAGACACCAAAGGACAAATATTCTATGATTCCACTTATTTGAAATATCTAGAATGGGCAAGTTCATAGAGAGAGAATGTAGATTAGAGGTGACCAGGAGCTGGGAGAAATGGGGAGTTAATTATTGCCTAATGGGAACAGAGTTTCTGTTTGGGGTGATGAAAACTTTTGTAAATAGTGGTGATGGTTATTCAACATTATGAATACACTTGATGCTGCTGAATGGTACACTTAAAATGGTTATAAATGGTAAATTTCATGTTATATATATTTTACCACAGTCAAAAATAGTATTAAAAAAGGAAAGATGAGAGAACAAAGAAAACTGCTTTGATAATCATATCTCATAACCCGCAGTGTATATAACACCATGAAAGACAAGAAGAGAAGCACAGAGGGTAACCATGGGCTAGGTGAACAATATCAGATCCATGAAGCCATTTTCTAAAGGTAATGTGGAGGGAAATCAAGAAAAACCAGGGCACAGGGAGGAATGATGGGGGCCACGACCCGGATAAATATATAGGAGGAACTAGCTGTTTCAGGGGGCTAGCATTCAGGAGAGACCCCAAAGAGTAGAACATAATATGTCTCTGTGAGGCTTCTACCACCTTATGATAGAAGGCCTGAGAAATAGTGGGGGGTAAAAAAAAATTAGTAAAATGAATTAGAGCGCAACTCTCCATCCCCTAAAACCCCCTGTGGCCTCTGGGAACAACAGGGGAGAGAGGACCGCCATTCAGGATGTCAGGCAGGGAGCTCCAACCGGCCCCCTTGGGAGGGTGGTCCCCCCAGGGTAGTTAAGGCTGGGTGCAGCCCAGGCACACATTAGTGTGACAACTCTCATCAAGGTGCTGCAGCAATTCTTGACCATGTGGAAAATCAGAACAACAACAAAAAACCATAATGGGAAAGAATATGAAGAAGAATATATATATAACTGAATCACTTTGGCGTACACCAGAAACTAACACAGCATTGTAAATCAGCTATATCTCAATAAAAATAAAAATTTAAAAAAAAAAAACTGATTCCTTCGTCATGGTCACATTGTCCTATGAAGTTAATGTTTTATGAGATTGACATACATTCATACCTACTATGTGAACATATTTTATTTACCATAATATCTGAAACTATTTTATTTACCATAACTTTATTCTATTGTCAGCGTTTTTTTCCAACAGTTTTAGCTCAATTTTAATAGGAAATCATCAAAAAGAAAGAAATATAAATAAGAGAGAGAAGTAAAAGCACCTATATCACCAAATTGGGCTGACACCTATATCCAAACTTGAACAGCGCTGGGAACTCCCGGAAACAGCAATCTGGAGTCCCAACTGGGAAAGGACCTGGGCAATTCATCCACTCCACGGGTTAGACTTCAGATTGTAGTCTAGGAGAGTCCCGTTTATAATCCCAGGCCGCAAGCTGATATCATCAGTTTACATGCAAATATGCAGCTCTGGTTTTCTTCAACAATGCTCTATGTTTTACCTTGTGAGTCACAAGATTTTCCAGACCCCGGGGAACCTGGCCAGGTTCTCAGGGCTCGAGAAATTCCAAGACCCAGTCCCTTTCTTTATCTTAAGTGCCTCCAGACTTGCTGAGAGCAGTTTATGAGCAAGCATGTAATCCAGGCAAGGTCATGAATTGGTCAGAGGCCTAGTATTGCCTCTGAAGCCTGAACAAGACTATTACCATTTCAATTCTCCTGACAGTCAGCCTCAGGATTGTTTAGGCCGAAGAGCATAGGAAAAAGGCAAAATAACATGAGCAGTTTTCCTGATTTGGTATGACAAATGGCAATTCCAAATAGTTAACAGAAATAGTACAATCAATGCAACTAATAAAGGATTAAACAGTGTGGAGAATAGTTTTGAGGCACTAGGAGACTGAGTGAAGAAAATGTCCCACCAGGAGTGAGACGTGTTTTTGGACATTTACTTTTACATCCAGCAATTTGTTTGCAGCAATGGTAGTGATTACAGAATGTTCTAATAAAGAACGATTATGTTTTCCAATAAATTTGCCTAAATTGTTTGTGCCCTCTAATATCTTTTTTAAAGGTTCTAAAGGTAGAGTAGCATTAGTAGTGGGTAAAGTAGGAATTGACAATTGTGTTCACAATGGTTTTTCTTTAACAGATAAACACTTATACCAAACACCTTTCCGATATAAATTATCAACATGTGATAAACAACCAGAAAATGGAACTTCTAAATGATAAGTTGAAACAGTGTTTCATCATTGGTGACAATACATAAGAACTGGGGAGCCACTTTAAAAAAACATACAATAAGATTGAGGGTATATAGTCCATTAACAATAGTTGATAGAACGTTCCAAAAAACAGGGTTCCCATATCCTCGAAGTTTGTCCACAGACTAGTCCTTCAGCAGCTCGCACACAGTCCAGTAAAAGGTGTGTCTGATTATCTGAATCTAGACAATTTCCATTTAAGTGGGGTAGCCAATATTCATCATTAAAAACAACTGGCAACACATGAAATTGACACATAGTAAAATTATCTAAAACGTTATAATGGTACAAGGTGCCTGTACTCCAAGTATCTGTTCATTTAGTAGTTCCTTCTGGAATCGATAACCAATGATTTGTAGGGACTCATTGAGCAAATATTTTTCTCCATGCATGTACATTATTAGACATTAAGATTTTTTGAGTCTTATCCTTTTGGCCCATATAACATCTGTATAGAGCATACTGTCCAACTGAAAATTTTACTTACTTTTTGAGTTTGCTTCAGCTTTCCAATTTGGGATATGTTAAATAATTGCATGAATTCTTTATCATAATTCAGGGTTAGCTCATGGGGTTTCATAATAGTGGGCATCCACTGAACATTAGTTAAAGCTTGAGCTATGTCCTTTCCAGTATTATGTAATCGATTAGCTAGAGTTTCTACATCTATGGAGTTAACTAGGCCCATACGAGTTCCAGTAGCGCCTAATAAAGTATCATACCAAGCTCTTTTATTTTTACATTTAGCTTGGGCAGGGAAAGAAATATTAAAGCGTAATATATGTTTTTGATATTGTTGCCCCACTGTGATGCAAGATTGAGGAATCCTTACCAAGGGGTGGAGGGTTACAGGTGGATGGTTTTGTAAAGCTGTCATATGACCACTCCACCATGGCCCATTTTTGATTTCCGTGCCATGAATACATAAAAGGAATGACACTTCATGAAGGGAAAGAACATTACTAATAGAAGACCTATTATATAAAGACTGATTGCTAAAAGTTTCATGAACAAGTGATCTCGACCACCGTTCTAGCAAAGTTCCATTTCAATGGACTCGAGTGAAACAAAAGTCATAGCATTTTATAGAAACTAAAGAGTGGACTGTTGTGCTTAATTGTGAAGAATCAGACATTAGTACAAATACTCTAGACGTAATTGAATTACCTAACCATAAAGTTAAGTTGGGTCCATAGAAGGTGAAGTTTGTATGTCCGCAGAAAGAAGAATTAGCCGTGCAGATGTAGTTATCTTGAGTGTGGTCTCACCAACGCCAAACAGAAGAATTATGTCACCCGAACTTGACTGGAGATGAAATCTGGGTTTTCATGGGATAGGCGGGGGTGAAAGCTGTTATCAAAGCAGCATCCATAGTAGCCATAATAATAGGCATAATTCAAAAACCTTTAGCGGGAAAGGCTTCAAGTATACCCACGAACACCCTCTGGATGGTTCTCTAAAGGTCTTAGTTCTGCCACAGTCGTGGCGGCTGGCTTCCCTTGGTCACGAACACAGTACCCTTTGTACGGTGGGTCACTGAGTCTCCGATGTGCTGCTCCAAGCAGCCAAGTCTCCTGGTTGCAGAGTTCCACGAAGCAGCTGGGGCACGTCCCCACAAGCGGGGCTGTTAACTGAAAGCACACTGGAATACTTGTGCAAACTTCTGTGGGTCTTCCTGGGGCACAGAAAAAGAAGCCTGACTGCTGTGTGGCCGCAAGACCTTTAGCTGATTCAGTCAAATCAACAACTGCCAGACCAATCCTGTCCTCACTGCCGGACTGTTGAGGAGAATAACATCTCCTGCCAACCCAGCGAATCATCTGCGACCCCACGTCGGTGCCGGTTCTCATTCCACTGCCCCCCAAAGATGACCGCTGAGCTTTCCCTCCGAGGCTACTTAAGCTCACGTTCACCTACAGCTCTGCCTTCTTCATACAAATGCCAACAGCACAAAATAACCTCCTTGATGAAACACTAACTCTCGGGCGTCCCAGTGCCGTGCTCCGGCACTTCCAGAAAAAGTAAGGGCCCGGGCCTGGCGGCGCGCACCCTTCGATAGCTCAACTGGTAGGGCAGAAGACTGTAGACCCGACACATGTGGACATCCTTAGGGCGCTGGTTCGATTCCCTCTATTGTCAGTTTTAATGTTAAAACCTCTGGGGTCTCAGATATGTGTGACATGTCAACTTCATGAGCCATTTAATCCAGTTATCCACTCCTTCCATAAAATATATCCAAAGACATTAAGAACGGATTATTAAATGTACAAATATAAAACTACGGAGTATTTGAATCATAATGTAACAGTGAATTTAACCTATGATATTATGAATAAATATCTTTAAGCAAAGCTGGCTTAATGACATTGTTCCCCTATGCAGATTGTCATTAGAAGGGTAGCTTTTAGTGAAGTCCAAGTGGATTACCCAAATGGCTTCTAAGCTCACTTAATTAACATGAACTTAGAAATCTGTTTTTTGGTTTATTTGTTTGACAGCCAAAGGATCAATTCAACCCAATTGTTGGATTTTACTTAAATGCAGATAAAAAGAATAACAGTACAAACAATTTTCTGAAACATGTAGAACTGAGAAATGCAGTTCCTAAGTGTTGGTTATTCTAATCAATTGGTATTTCATTAGAGGTTATATTGGAATTCAATGGTAGAAAAATTTAAGCACCTTGTTTGACTGCCTTGGAACAATTTCTAGTCATCTATGGCTCCTCTGGGTGAAAAGGAGGGGTCTTGTTAATCTTAGCTTTCACTTCCTTTCCATCTATATTCTGCTACCTCTAGTCTCCTCAGCATTCACCTCCCACATAATTGCTAATGAAAAGACCTACACATAATTCCCAGGGCCAGTTCAATCTTCTCAGGAGGAGTCTTCTCATCACTAAGAAACTTCAGGTTTTATACTAGAAAATTAGGTCTTCATTGGTGGAAGGCAATTTCGCATCTCTGAAAGAAGGATGTGAACATTTTTTATGTTCATCAAAGGGGTAATAGGTTAAAAACAATTGAGAAACAGCTCTATCAATGTTGAACATTTATCTGTCCATCCTGGCTGATTTGGCAATTGCTCTTCCTTCTGCTTGTAATTTCCTTCTCTGTCTTCTCATGGTCAATGGCTATACATCCCTTAAAATCAAGTTTAGGTGTCATTTCCTCTGCAAGCCTTCCCATGAACATTAGACTGGATTTATGCAGCTGTCTCCCACCTAGATTGTAAAGTCCTTCAATACAGAGATTGTGTATTATTCCTCTTTGGATCATAGGTACCTATCATGATTCTTGTCACATAAGAGAGGCTCAAATAATGTGAGATGAACTGAAATGAACTGGACTTTCAATCTAAGTGATCCTATCACTGCTCTTACTAAGAAGCATGAGAAAAAGTCTTTTCTTCCAATGTACTGTGTCTCTTTTATATCACACTCTGCTCTCTTGCATAGCCTTGTTCTTCAGTCTATACTTACACTACCCTCTTTCTCTCTCAGAGAGGAACAAGCTTATCCCACTTTCTAAGGATAACAGCTATGCTCCCTGTGAACGCGTTCCACCATTATACCCTTTCTCTTGCAAAGCCTCACTCTTCTCCTGATTCATTTCTTTTGCCTACAAATATGCTCAGTTTACTTAGTCTAAAAACCCTCTTGAGAGACCTTATTATCCCCGTAAATTATAATTTGCTTTCACTTACAGATTTTCCCAAATAAATCTGCAGGTCAGTAAACAATAAAAGTTATTTGCAAATAAATGAGGAAGAGAAAGAGGGGAAGATATTGAGAAGCTGATTTGCAACTATTAGAGAAGGAATATGCTACAGGAAGGCAACAAAATATACCGCTTATATAGAGACTAACATAGTACTTAATAAGCTCTACTTTCTCACCAAAACCCTGTACATTAATAACGAGTTGTTGCGACTCAACACTTACCATATATGAACATTTCCCTAAAATTTTGAAATTCTGCAATTTGTTTAGTATATATCTTAATTTCATGTTAGAAATCTTAATTTTGAAGTATGGATATGCAAAATGAGTGTTATATGTAAACTTTCTCTAAAAAATACTCTATCTGCTTTTTGTCAAAGTTTGAGGGTTTTGATTTTTGTTTGTTTGTTTGGTTTGGTTTGTTGTGTGGGGTTCATTTTATGTCAAAAGAAACACATTGGTCATGATTTAATTTTTTGAGGGGTTAGTGAAGAAGGATGGTGGGATGGAGGAAGGGAAGAACATTCGAGTTTTCTACAGAGAAACAAACATATGTCTCCATAAGACATATGTGTCACCAGGAAATTATTTGCTACAGGAGAAGTTATCAAGCAAATAAATTCTTATGGCATCAAGCAAATAAAATTCTAGTGAACAGGCAATGCTTACATTTTGTGTTTTAACTATTTTCTTATGAAGTAAGAGAATGCTTAATGTGAATAATTCCAAAAAACCTCACTTTGGTAGATTATTGCAGTATGATCCCAAACTTATTCATGCCATTGTGTGTTTTCACCTTTGGCTGATGCCATACCACACTGACTGATGGGCTTTCTCATAAGGCTTGCTTTGGCCAATAGTGCATAATATGAAACAATGGGATATAACATGATACAAATGGAGATTTGAAAAATGCTGGTGCCTTGGTGCTTACGTTCTTGCTGCTGTTGAAATGAGCCTCTTTGTGAATAAGCCTGGGCTGGCAGGCAGGAGCGAGCCACTGTGTGGAGGCCATCATGCACCAACAGCCCACAGATGGCTGAAGACATATGAGGAAGCCTAGATAAAACCAGAAATGTTCAGTGAAGTCCAGCTCAAATTACTAACCAACCACTGAATAATTTAGTCTGGTATTTTTATCCCATGATAATTAGACGAATTAGTTGTACTAATGAACTTGTAGTAAATATAAATTTTAGCAGTACTATATGAACCATGAATACTTAAGCAAAGCAATGAAGGGCTAAATTCAATAAGGTACAAGTACTTGCAACATAACTCATTTTATCCTGGAAGTTCTTCAATAATGTTGAACTTCTAAATAAGGTAAATTCTTAAAAATAAACTATCTGTATTATAATGCTCTTTGGTAAATGTTCCTTACTTAAAAATACAGATTTTATTTACTATAGTCTCTTATATAAATATTTAACATATAGAAACATAGCAGTGATTATCTAATTCACCTATTTTTTCATTTTCAGATTTTAAATGCATACTACATTTTAAAGACAATGCTCTTGAATATTTGAGGCTATATGTCATATCTGTGGTAAAGATAAACAAACTAATGACAGAATTACAATTTCTCAATCCAGATAGTCTTTGGATATGCAAGAAGTCAGTGAAAACCTAGAATGATTTATGGGCTTATCTAACCAGTTTGCATAGCACTTTGTAAATCCCTTCTTCCTTAAAGAAAACCTACTTAATATTCAGGTTCTTTAATTTGGTTCTTTTCTGAATGTTATACATTTAGTTTTTAAATATAATATTTATCTAAGGCAGAATTCAACTCTACAAAACCATAACTCTACATTATAATGATTACATAGGTATATAAACTAGGACATTTATTTATATTAAGTTCAAGGTTCACATACTGGCAAGTTTTACCCGGCTGAGTCATTACCGCTCTTCTGCAACAGAAGAGTAGTGAGATATAACAGTGCAAATGTAAAGATATTGCAGCATATTTTATTACTATCATTCCCTGATCAGAAAACATTTTTGCAAAAAAAAAAAAAAATACACAAACTTTTGTGAAGCTGACATAAGGCTTGTTAAAATATTATTTATACACACAGAAGGCAGATTTCATCAGATATTCAAGTGATTAAAAATACCTTTCTATGGAAATATCAGATCTTGTTTGTTTTCTTATGCTTGTGCTAATATTTCTTTATGCTTTCTCTGCTCTTGAGAGGATTATGTGAGATGAAGTTGTGAGAAATGGATAGGTATGAAGCTGAGTGCCCAAAGTGGGGGGGAAAAAAAAAAATAGAGCCAAGACAAGAGTGTAGAGGAATCTGAGAAGTTAGAATATGATCAAAAATCAAAAACATGTATGTTAGAATTAGAATTAGGGTTCATAATAGGCAGTAATATCATGGGTGAACAATAAGGCAGTGCCAAACATATATTCCAGAATCAGTTATGAAGGAAAGAAAAAACAATCATTTGCTGAGTGCCTGCTATGTGCGGGATACTATGTTCTTGCTTGGCTTAGATTACCTCATTTACTCCTCACCATAACCTTCTGACATAGGTATTATTGTTTCCATTTTATCAATGAGGAATTGGGGCACAAATAAATTACATGACTTGCCTATGGTCACTAATTTAAGTGACTACAGAAACCCAGGCATGTTGGGGTCCAAAGCCTGTGCTCTAAATCTGGCATCGGTGGCAAGACAAGAGAAGAATGATTGCTGAGTTAAATTTCTTCCTCAGCCCCAGGACTGTTTTACTAGCATTCCCAGTCTCACGCTCTGTTTACTAACAATCCATTCTTAAAAATGGTCACTACTGTTCCATATTCCCAGCTTTGGTTTGTAAGTTGTCCGTGGAGTGGTGGTTTCTCTACCTAATGCAATTCTAGTAGGCTTGGATGATCTTATAACACTCATCCGTACGTCAGGCTAAAATTAGTTTAAGTTATAAAATGAATTTTTATTGAGCTATCCCTTTATAAGAGATTTTTATTCTTGTAAGAAAATATAACAATATGATACAACCACTGCCTTGTACGAGGTTAAAGCTGTATACAAATGGCTTAAGTATGCATGGTTCTCCAAGGGCAAATCAAAATATTCCAAACTCGATATTTGGCACATAGGAACCAAAAAAATTTTCATCTTAGTAATAGCAAGACTAGCTAATCACCAGGTTTACCCATGTTAGAGGCGAGGCTAAGCCATGACTAAGGATAAATGGTAAGATGCAATTAGTATGTTTAGCACAAAGCCTCGACATAGCAATGGCTCGATAAATGTTCACAGTTTTAGTGTCATAATGAGTAGCAAAACAGTCAAAATTGTACAGGAAGAAGTAGTTCTAATTCCCTTTCACTTCTCATGGAAAGGAAAACATTATGCACGCCTTTTGCTTTCAGGAGAGACCAAGAAGACAACAGTCTAACTAAGCTGTGACAAGTATTTATTATAAAAGAATGATAAATATAATGCAATGGAGAAAATAAGGTATAAAGAAGTTCCTACGAGAGTCGAGAAGAGAAGAGGTTATTTCAGGATATAAAATATGAATTCATTTTACCTTTGTTACACCTATGGCTGTCAAATGCACTGTTAGTTCCTGAGTATATTTTAGGACTGGCTTGTTCTTTTTAGAACACACATGCAAAAGTAAGATATGTAAGGTTGAAAAAAATATCTGGACAGCAAAAGCATCTCACTGAACAAAAATAAAGACTTAGGAAAAAAATGTATGTAGACTACTCGATACCATTTCAGAATAAGTGATTGTTTTAAAAATAGGGTTGCAAAACTCTACACCTAAGGGAACCAAAACACATGACAAAATTAAGATCAACCCAGTTAATTAGTATGGTCTTGAACTTACATGGACAGCAGCACTACTGGTTTCAGAGCCCACTAAGCACTGATGTCCAGTGTAAGCTGGGACAATATTACCAAATCAGATTATTTATCTGATTTTGAGAGTCACAGTCTTGGAAGTAAGCGAGAACTTTCAAGAATCAGTCTTACACCAAATGTCTTTCAAGTTATCACCCAAAATTATTTGAATAGCTCTAATGTGGTAGAATTTTCCATCTTATAGCAGCATATGCTCATTTTTAGTACTCTGATAATTAGGCTTCTTCTTGATTATTGACTGAAAATCTTTCTTCTACTCATTTCTACCTTTTGGTTCTAGTTCTATCTACACGTAATAAGCACTTCCTCTTTTTCCTATGATGATTTCAAATTTCAAAATCATCGGACTACCTGTTGCTAACGCTCCACTTTATCATTCATCATGTGATGCCATTTCCAGGCTTTTAATTATCCTAACCTCCCTTCTGTGAAAGTTCCACTTAAGTTTTATACCTGAGTATGTATAAGTACCACAGACATGTGTACCCATTGCCACAGATTACCTCCCAGGTCAGTGATTCTCTTACTATCTATAGTGAAATACCACTGAGCTTCTATTCCGCTCTCTCTTGAGGACCAAAGTTTTGTTTAAAAAAAAATTAGTAAAACAGTGAAAAAAGACACAAACTATAAGCCCTGTTTATTATTATTAGATTCATCTAACATAAAATTACTCAGTCAATTGCTTCCTCTCAATTTCTTTTCTCATCTCTTCATAAACTGGTGACAAACAGTTTTGCTTGGCCAGCAATTAAGAACCATGCTTTGAGCAGTGCTGTCCCAGGTAATAGATGCTGTACTTAACTTTGTGTAGCCCATGCTTGTATGAGTACTGAAAGTATATCCTTTAATTGAGACTCTGTCAACCAAATTCCCATTAACATCTATTAATCTAAATTATTCCATCCAGACCTACTGTATAGCACAGGGACCTATACTTAATATTTTGTAATATTGAGAAAAGACTCCTATAAGAGAAAAGACTCTGAAAAAGAAAAAAATATATATTTACACACATAACTGAATCACTTTGCTGTACACCTGAAACTAACACAACATTGTAAATCAACTATATTTCTATAAAAAAATTTAAGTTTATTTTTTATGTGGTTAAATAAATAAATCCATCCAGATCTGTATTATTGAATTGCTTTTGAAAATATAAATTCAGTAATTTTAATATATTAATATGACTGTAAAATGTCAATTTACTATGTCAACAATTCCTATCTTTATTTTCTTTCTGATATATTTATTTTCATCATAATAATACATTTTCAATGTGGATAACATAAAAGATGCAAAAATATGTAGTATATAGAGAATAAAAGTAAAGCCATAATCCCACCATTTAAGACTAGCAAATTAGGCCATTGTCTTTGCAGTCAGGAAAAAATTGAATTTAAATCTAACTCCAAAAATTACTGCATATAGACCTTGAGCAAATAAATTATTTGCCTAACGTTTCTCATTTTAAGAAGAGATGACAAAATCCTCTGTATAGTTTAGCTGTGAACGTTAAATGCGATAAAGTTGTAAATTGCTTAAAGGGCAGACAAATATAATAAACATTCAAGAAAGTTAGCTGTTATTACAGATATAATATTATGCTGTTCATAATCTGGTGTTTCTCCCCTTATGTTTTGTACAAAATTGAGATTTTACTGTATTTACTTTTTATCCTATTGCTTTCACTTAATATTATAGTATGCAAATATTCTATCACCTTAAATTGCTTTTTAAGAGATCGTTAGAATGGCTTCATTGTTCTCTTCTCCAAAATATTAGACATTTTTACTGCTTTGTGCCTTCTGCCATTTTGAAAGATAGTTTTTTCTAACTTCATCCAAATTACTAATAAAAATTATTGAAAAAGAAGTAGTTCAGCTTGTAGTTCACCAGTAGAGATCTTTCTCTAGGTCACTGTTTCTCAAATTTGATCATTTTTCTTTTAAAGAAAAAACTGTGTTTTTTCTCCTCATATGAAACCATAACATAAGCACTTTCAAAATTATGTGAATCACAATCTTTTTTTGATAAGGGCATGTCATTTCAGGGCTAAAATTTCCTACTTTTTTTTGGCCCAAGTAGTATATCTTGCATTATCCCAAACAGGACTCAGGAAACTACATCCTACACCCCAAATCTAGTCCACATCCTATTTTTTGTAAATGTCATATTGGGACAAGCCACATTCATTATCTACTTATTGTCTATGGTGGGTCTCACATTAAAATGACAAAGGTGAGTAGTTATGAGACTGTACAGCCTGCAAAGCTGAAAATACTTGCTCTCTGGCACTTTACAGAGATAGTTGGACAATTCTTGCCCTAGGCAAATGAGAAGAAGAAAAGAAATAGACTTAATGGACAAGTAATAATTTTATTGCAGGTGAAGACTGAAGATCTCATCATGGACTGAGGCTTAAATAAAAGAAACTAATAGGAAAATTGGGTCACACAGACACTTGATGGCACATGCAGGTCAAACACGCAAGACCTTGTGCCACAGCAGTCAGTAAAGCATTTCCAATACAGGGAATGAGTTAATGTCTAGAAGATGATACAATGCTATATCAATAGTTATTCCACCTGGGTTTAATTTAGCTTCTTATATCTATAATCTAACATTTTAAAATTAAATTTGGGGCCTTTGGGAACATTATTTCTTCAAATTTAATTTTCTGTTTCTTTCACTTTCTCTTCTTTTTCTGGAACTCTAACATAGGATGAACCCTGACCACTGCCCCACATGTCAGCTGAACATCTAAGGTTCTGTTCATTTTTCTTTTGTCTTTTTTCTCTCTGTTCTTCAGTTTAGAAAATGTCTATTGATCTATCTTCAAGGTGACTGATGCTTTCTTCTGCCGGTTCACATCCACTGTTGAGCCCACCTAGTGAAATTTTCAGTTCAATTATTATGCTTTTCAACTCCAGATTTTCCACTTGGAGATCGAGGCAAGGAAGAGATTCTCTTCTAGAGTCTCTGAGCAACCACTGCCCTGCAGATCCCTTGATTTTAGACCTCTGGCCTCCAGAACTTCGAGAGAATCACTTTCTGTTGTTTTAAATGACCATGTTTGTGACAACTGGTTATGGCAGCCTTAGGAAACTTATAAAGGCCCTCTCCAAATTCCTGACACAGACTCCACGAGCATAATAAAATAATTGTTGTTTTATGCCAATAAGTTTGAGATGATTTGTTATGCAGTAATAGATAACCAGATCAATTCACGTGTATATTTTTGAAAATCCTGACATATTCAAAAAGAACAGTTAACTATGCATTATTACTGTTGTCCTGAGTTATCAGCAGAATTTTCATATGCTGTTGTTCTTCCTTTCTCACTTTAAATGAGTGTTAATTTTGTTTTATTATTATTAGACTACTAGGTCAGATTCTACTGTACATTGTCTACAACGTACAGTAGAATCTTTTGCACATTTTAGCCCATGATTTTTCAGTTAGACTATAAGACATGTATGTATGTATCATGGCTTACGTGTGAATCATACATTTTTTTTTCTTGTTGAAGCTGGTGTATGTGTGTGTGTGTGTATATATATATATAATTTTGGTTGAATTTCCATAATGGCACTTTTTATTTGTGGTGTGCTGCTTGCAAATTTTGTCATTTAAGTAAACTGCAATGTATATAATATTAAAACAAATTACTGAGTAATTGCTAATTTTATTAGACATAATTTTGTAATATTAAATCATGGGTATTCAGTCATGTTCTTCTCTTACAAGCTAAATAAAAACTATTTTTCCACTGAATGTGAGATAGTTAGGGGATGTTTTTTCTAGCTAAGAGAGCTTAAGTTAAAAAAAAAAATTTAGTTTTGTACTAGTTGCCTCCACATCCACTTATAAAGTGACCAGAATTCCACTTAAGAGTGATATTATAGAGCATATGATTCTTTCCTGTGTATAAGCAATCTTTGTGAGATGCCTGGCTTACATTAACATGTATAAAGACTCTGTCAATTTCCTCTTCTGTCAGCCTAATTACCCTCTGAAAAAGAATGGCAGGTTAATTTGGCGAGAGTTGAAGTTACTAAAGATGTTAGCTAATAGTATTTTCTAAGTTCACTCAAGCCATGTGCTTAATAATTCATTCTAAAGTATTAATATAAATCAACACCAAGCTCTTTAGTTCTCAGCTTCTGAAATCTAATTTACTCCCATTTGGAAAATCTTTATTTTTGTCTATCTCCATGCTTGTGGTACCTTCTTAGATATTTCCAGTAACAAATGCAATGCCCATTTAACCAAGAATCAAAACAATAATGAAGAATGTCCTGGATACTTTTCTGTTCAAATCATAGTCTAATTCTTGGTTAAGTTGACTGTAAGTGTTGCTTTCCTCTAGGAAATTGGAGAAAATAGCGTAGAAAATGTATCTGTCTTATTTTCTGCTCATTGTGTCCTCATTCTCATCTGTTAGATGGAGTTCAGTAAAAATTGTTTAAATTTTAAAAGTAAGTAAAAGTAAAATTAAAAAAGTAAATTCCTAAATTCCTCTGGCTCTCTTTAAGCTTTCATTCTGAGGGAATGAAATATATACATATGCGCGCGCGCACACACACACACACACACACACACACACACACACACACACCTATGAAAAAGATTTTTAGAAAAACCAACCCTTTCTTTATTTTCAACCCTAAACTGTTAAATAGCTCTTTTGCTTCCAATCCACTGACACTTTTGCTTCCCTTTGCTATTTATGGAGGGAAGTATAATAAAGGTGACTCTAGCTGCTGTAATACATAAAATGCCTCAAACCAAAGTCCAAAAGAGTTGTTCTTCTTAAGCAGGTGGCTATCCTCCAAGTGGAAAATCAGCACCCATTGTCCTTCCATGTTTTGGTTCCACCATATTCCACATACGGTTTCCAAGGTTACCGCTCACATCTACATCAAGCCAACCTGATGGGAGAGAGCATGGAAGATCTCCCATTGAAGAATTACATGTACCATGGCTTGAACTGGTGCATATCACACTTGCCAGGGTTCCACTCACCCAATTACTCACTCACATGGCCAAAACTAATCACAAGGGAGGCAGAGAAATGTAGTCCAGGTTCACTCAAGTCAGAGTGAAACTGACTTAAGGAAAAGCCAGCCATTTTCTTATATATGAAGAAAAAAACCAAGGAGTTCAAGAAATAATGGGTAATATAGATACAAATCATGTTATACAATTGTCCTTTTTATGAATTATTCAGATTTGCTATTAATATCTCAAACGAGGTAAAAAGTTGGATGATTCTCAGGTTACACATTTGCTGTTAGGTCAAATTTTTTCATTAGTCAAGGGAATTATTTTCTAAGAAAATTCCAACTCCATATCCTCAGCATACATCAATATTCATAATTATAATATTATATTTGTATAACAAAGAATGAAAAATGTTAACATGTTAAATGTAGTCTTTGGGGGGGAACCACATTTGTCTCTTGATCACTGATATATCTCAATTGCCTAGAAAAGTATCTGGCACAGAGTTGACATCACTATTCACAGTAGCCAAAAAAACAGGTGAAGCAGCTCAAATATTCATCAACTGATGAATGAATAAACAAATTGTGGTATATACACGCAATGGGATATTATTCAGCCTTGAAAAGAAATGAAATACTGATACATGCTATACTGTGGATGAACCTTAAAAACGTTATGCTAAGTGAAATAAGCCAGACCCATATTAAGTATTGTATGATCTCATTGATATGAAATCTCTAAAAATAAATAAAACCATAGAGATAGAAGGCTTATTAGTGGTTGCCAGGGACTGGCAGGATAGGGTACTGGAGAGAATGTACTTAATGCACACAGGGTTTTATTTTGGAGTGATGGCAACTCCAGGGTTTTGGAACTAGATAGAAGTGGGTTTTCTACAACATCGTGAATGTACTTAAGGCCATTAAAATTTTTCACCTTAAATGATTAATTTTATGTTATGTGACTTTTACCTCAATAAATAAGTCCCTCTTGTTTAAAAATAATGTAACTATAGCTATTTGTAAATCTATATGTTAATATATGCATAGGGAAAAAAACACCCAGAGAAATTCATACAAAATTTTAAAAATGGTTTCACTAGATTTGGAATTATGGAGTTTTTTCTCTTTCCGAATTATTATTTCTATAATTTTATAAAGAGGAAATATTTTGTCACCCCAGCAATCTTATACATAATAATGGTACATGCATTGGACTGACAGACATGTTTGGTAGACCAGTTGTTACTGTTCCTTAAATGTGCATTTAATTTGAGGTTATTGAGAGTAACATATTTGGTCTTAGACTGAGTTTATAATAAGAGTGAACTAGGAAGGGAACTGGAAATAAGTACCAAAGTTGTTTCTATATCTATAACAATTCTATATCAGATGGAGTTTGTATGCAGTCTCCTTCTAATTATACAGTAAAAGTATACATACAGTAAATTTTACAAAAAAATGTATATATAGTAAGTCATGTGTAGCCTTGAAAACAATAATAGTATAAGCTTTACATTCTTGAGGTTTATAGCCAAAGACCCAAATTTACAAATACAACTATATCAACTCTTTCCTTTGGGAAGGGTTTTTTTTTTTTTTCCCATAAAGATGCAGACATTTTATAAATTCAATAAAACTGCACACTTATTTCAAAAACAGCATTTTAGATGCAGATGCTGGGCTGTGGACAGGATTAATGTGGTAGGCAGATGGTTTCCCAAAAATGTCCCGTCTACATCTATGAAGACTGAAATATGATGAGCTATTACTTCCATTATTATGTTATGTTCTATGGCACAACTGATCTTAAATCTGGAGATTATCTGATGGGTCTTATCTAATCTTACGAGGCCTTTTAAAAGCAAAGATTTTCTCCAGGGAGCAACAGAATGGGATGTCAGATTTCAAAACACAAGGATTTGACATGTCACTGAGATAGAGAGGGCCCATGCAAGGAATGATGAAATCGGTCAAGAGGCTGAGAATAAACCTCAGTTCAACAACCTACAAGGAAACGGGAACCTTATTCCAAATCACAAGGAACTAAATTCTGCCACTAACAGCAATGACTTTGAAGAGGAACCAAAATTCTACATAATAACATAACTGGCCAATAACTTAATTTCAGGCTTCTGAGACCCTGAGTCAAGAATCCAACCATACCATCCAAGACTTCTGAATTATAGAACTGTGAGATAATAAACGAATGTTGTTTCAAGCTACTACATTTGTGGAAATTTATTATGCAGAAATAGAAAATGAGTATAATTACCAACTACCTAAGTGATCCCCCCCACACACTGAAAAAACTGCTATTCAAATATTGCCCCATAAAATGTACCCATCACTACCATGTACCTCACTCAACCTCTCTGCCAATAATGTCGTTAAATAATTCTCAAGGGAAAGGGTAGCTATACACTGGATCCCTGTCCCATAGGATAACAGCAAGGTTAGACCAAAGGTCATGGAAACTACCTCAGGATGATATTAGGAAAACCCCAAAGTTAATGAATGAGACCTATGAAAAAACCCTTGGGAATGAACATGTGGCTAGAGTGCTTTCTGACCCAGAGTCAATGAGTGAATTAGAGTATCTGTCTAAAAGATACTCAAATAACTTTACCATAGACTATGATCAGAAAGAATGGGATGTAAAAACAGACTTTGACAATGCATATATGCCAAGCACAGACCAAGTGGATTTGGAGGAATAACACTGGGCCTCCAATCCCTAGAGAAGTGCCCTTAAATTGAGGATCAGAAAGGGCTTAGAGGGCTCACCATGGCGTGGAGGACACATCCTTGAAAATGCTGCATGCCCTTTTCCTCTCATTCTTCCACATCTATAACCTTCCAGTCTGATATGTGTCTAGGGGGTGCATATAATGAAAGGCCCAAAGATTCTCATCACTAGGAAAAAGTATCCCCAAACTTACATCAAGATTCTGAACTTGGTTAATACGAATCAGTCACCCAAGTTCAACTAATTCAGGGTGCCTTAGAAAATTGTAGTTCTCAACCTATGAGCCATACTCTGGCCTGAACCGATCATCTTCTTTTTTTCTCTCTCTTTTTTTTTTATATCTGCACAAAACTGTATCGTTTTTATTCTTCTAAAATTTTTATAATTTTTTGCCACCTTTTGAATTACAAGGTCAATACATGTTTATGGAATTAAAACTAGAAAATACAGATAAGCAAAAGGAAGAAATTAAAAATTGCCAATAATCCTATCACCTTACCATTATCAACATTTTGGTTGATAGTAGTGCTGAACCATAAAAATGACCATGCAAACTGAAATGATGCAAAAATGACCTCAATAATCAATGGAAAACATTACTATTGTTTCATAACCTTTAAAAATTTTTGTCAGAACAGTAAAAGCTCTCTGATGGTTATAAATGAACAGGGAATTGAAAAAATAGAAAAACTAATATTTATGTAGTACATTGTAATTTTTTAACATCATTATTGGAGTATAATTGCTTTACAATGGTGTGTTAGTTTCTGCTTCATAACAAAGTGAATCAGTTATACATATACATATGTCCCCATATCTCTTCCCTCTTGCATCTCCCTCCCTCCCACCCTCCCTATCCCACCCCTCCAGGTGGTCACAAAGCACCTAGCAGATCTCCCTGTGCGATGCAGCTGCTTCCCACTAGCTATCTATTTTACGTTTGGTAGTGTATATATGTCCATGCCACTGTCTCACTTTGTCCCAGCTTACCCTTCCCCCTCCCTGTATCCTCAAGACCATTCTCTAGTAGGTCTGCATCTTTATTCCCTTCTTGCCCCTAGGTTCTTCTGACCATTTTTATTTTCTTTTTTTTTTTTTTAGATTCCATATATATGTGTTAGCATACAGTATTTGTTTTTCTCTTTCTGACTTACTTCACTCTGTATGACAGTCTCTAGGTCCATCCACCTCACTACAGATAACTCAGTTTCATTCCTTTTTATGGCTGAGTAATATTCCATTGTATATATGGGCCACATCTTCTTTATCCATTCATCCGATGATGGACACTTAGGTTGCTTCCATGTCCTGGCTATTGTAAATAGAGCTGCAATGAACATTTGGGTACATGACTCTTTTTGAATTATGGTTTTCTCAGGGTATATGTCCAGTAGTGGGATTGCTGGGTCATATGGTAGTTCTGTTT
This sequence comes from Balaenoptera acutorostrata, assembly GCF_949987535.1. Classification (NCBI taxonomy): domain Eukaryota; kingdom Metazoa; phylum Chordata; class Mammalia; order Artiodactyla; family Balaenopteridae; genus Balaenoptera; species Balaenoptera acutorostrata. The sequence goes on from NC_080070.1 coordinate 55,330,548, forward strand.
TTAGTTTTTTAAGGAACCTCCATACTATTCTCCATAGTGGCTGTATCAATTTACATTCCCACCAACAGTGCAAGAGGGTTCGCTCTTCTCCACACCCTATCCAGCATTTATTGTTTGTAGATGTTTTGATGATGGCCATTCTGACCGGTGTGAGATGATATCTCATTGTAGTTTTGATTTGCATTTCTCTAATGATTAATGATGTTGAGCATTCTTTCATGTGTTTGTTGGTAATCTGTATATCTTCTTTGGAGAAATATCTATTTAGGTCTTCTGCCCATTTTTGGATTGGGTTGTTTGTTTCTTTGTTATTGAGCTGCATGAGTTGCTTGTATGTTTCGGAGATTAATCCTTTGTCAGTTGCTTCATTTGCAAATATTTTCTCCCATTCTGAGGGCTGTCTTTTCGTCTTGTTTATGGTTTCCTTTGCTGTGCAAAAGCTTTGAAGTTTCATTAGGTCCCATTTGTTTATTTGTGTTTTTATTTCCATTTCTCTAGGAGGTGGGTCAAAAAGGATCCTCCTGTGATTTATGTCATAGAGGGTTCTGCCTATGTTTTCCTCTAAGAGTTTGACAGTGTCCGGACTTACATTTAGGTCTTTAATCCATTTTGAGTTTATTTTTGTGTATGGTGTTAGGGAGTGTTCTAAATTCATTCTTTTACATGTAGCTGTCTAGTTTTCCCAGCACCACTTATTGAAGAGGCTGTCTTTTCTCCACTGTATATTCTTGCCTCCTTTATCAAAAATAAGGTGACCATATGTGCATGGGTTTATCTCTGGGCTTTCTATCCTGTTCCATTGATCTATATTTCTGTTTTTGTGCTAGTACCATACTGTCTTGATTACTGTAACTTTGTAGTATAGTCTGAAGTCAGGGAGCCTGATTCCTCCAGCTCCGTTTTTCTTTCTCAAGATTGCTTTGGCTATTCGGGGTCTTTTGTGTTTCCATACAAACTGTGAAATTTTTTGTTCTAGTTCTGTGAAAAATGCCCTTGGTAGTTTGCTAGGGATTGCACTGAATCTGTAGATTGCTTTGGGTAGTAGAGTCATTTTCACAATGTTGATTCTTCCAATCCAAGAACATGGTATATTTCTCCATCTATTTGTATCATCTCTAATTTCTTTCATCAGTGTCTTATAATTTTCTGCATACAGGTCGTTTGTCTCCTTAGGTACCGATTATCTTTGATTATTATCACACTACGAGATGCTCCTGGCCAGCCAGACAGGCTCTCATATGATTTCTTTATCACATCGCTCGTGTTATAAATGTTTTTAATATGCAAAATACCACAAGTAGTCTAAATAGTATGATGAAACCTTATGAACATTTCCCAGTATTGTCAATTATAAAGTCATGGCCAACCTTGTTTTATATATACTCCACCCACTTCATCATCTCCCAAAATACACACACACACACACACACACACACACACACACATGCATGCACACACACGGAGGCTTGTTTTGAAACAAATCTTAGACATTCAATAGTTCTATTAGATTTTTTCAATATAGATTTCATTAAATTTTTCAGTATGCACCTGTAAAAGATAAGGACATTTTAAAAACATAACCATGATATCACTATCATACCTAAAAGACCATAATTCCTTAAAATCATGAAGTATTCATTACATGCTCATATTTCTCAATCTATTTCAAGTTATTTGTTTGAATCAGTATTCAACAAGAGACAAACTATGCATATAGAACTTCTAAGTGTCTCAGGTAAAAACACTATGAGGTCTACATTATCCCCTAAAGGAGAACAGTGTATATTATAGCATATCCCTAATAATCTATTCATCCTACTTTGAAACAGATATATATAGAAAATTTGCACTACAAAAATGAGTGGAAATTACTTACAACTTGTTTTCAGTGCTTTCATGAAAAAATTAACTTTCATACCTAAAATGGGTGCAGGGTGCGGTAGCATCATTCTTCGACATGTTAATAGAAAGTATGATACTCTTTTTCAGCTAGGTAAGCTCTGTTTCAGTAAAATGCAGAATGCCATTTTGACCTAAGCTTTCTGGAAGAGTACAAGGAGTTATGATTACCAAACTGTTTATTTCTAAAGCCAGTGACTTTCAAAGGTTTTCTAGAATTAGACCACTGTTTTCCATCTGCAAGACTGACATCTTGGTCCAAGTTACCATCACCTGTTTCCATGATACTGCATTTTTCTCCTAATCTGTCACTCTAAATCTGCCCTTTCCCTCCTGCAATTTGGCTTTAACAGAGTAGTTCTATTAAACCATTTAGGATCATATCTATTTTCTGCACAGAACTCTCCAGTGGTGTCCCACCTTACTCCTAGTGTAATCTGAAGTCTCTATTGTGACTTATAAGTCTGACACAGTTTGACTACATATTACCGCTCTGACTTCACCTTTTACCACTCATCTACACTTCATTTCCTCCAGCCACAGTAGCCTTAGGGCTTTTAGGAACATTTAAGGATTTGGCAGTATTTTTATACATTTTATATATATTTTATATATTTTTATATATGATTCAGTCATATATATATATAATCTACATATGTATGTGTGTGTATATATATATTCTTTATCAGATTATCTTCCATTGTAGGTTATTACAAGATATTGAATATAGTTCCTTGTGCTATACAGCAGGCCCTTGTTGTTTATCTATTTTATATAGTGTAGTGTGTATCTGTTAGTCCCAAACTCCTAATTTATCCCTCCCTCCCCCCACTTTCCCCTTTGGTAACCTTAACTTTGTTTTCTATGTCTGTGAGCCTATTTCTGTTTTGTAAATAAGTTCATTTGTATCAGTTTTTCAGATTTCACTTATAAGTGATATCATACAGTATTTGTCTTCCTCTGTCTGACTTACTTCCCTTAGTATGATAATCCCTAGGTCCATCCATGTGGCTGCAAATGGCATTATTTCACTCTTTTTTATGGCTGAGTAATACTCCATTGTATATATGTACCACATCTTCTTTATCCATTCATATATCAATGGACATTTAGGTTGTTTCCATGTCTTGGCTACTATAAATAGTGCTGCTATGAACATTAGGGGACATGTACCTTAATTTAAACTTCAGGATACATCTGAAAGCTTTCCAATTCTCTTCACCTCCCCTACCAACCTTGATTATCTCTAAACTGAATTGCTGAGTTTTTGTCTCACTGTTTTCTATGGAATCCCTCTGGCCTCCCTCAAACTATTTTTCACCCAAAGAATTCTTAAAGAATAAATCAAACCACATCACTTCTCTCTTAAGACAGTTTAATGCTTTCCCTTCATGTTGAGAAGACAATTCAGACTATTCAACTGACCTGCAGGATCCTGCTGGTCCAGACCATTGCCCATCTCCCTAAGCTCTTGCACTATTCTTGCCTTCCCTCACTACAGTAGTGAAACTGGCCTTCCTTCAATTCTTCAGCTACAAATTTCGCTTTCAAATAAATGCTGCCTCCCGTCTCAAATGCTTTACTTCAACCTCTTCACCAGCCTGGCTCCTTCTCATTCTTCACATGTCACTCTCATCACTTATCTTTCATAGCATCTATCACAATGTGCTATTATATGTGTGCTATGATATGCATTTTTAATGTCTTTCTCATGCTGCCCTAAAATCCAAGATAGTGGGGATCATCACTTTATTCACAATGTACATAATTTAGCAAAAAACTACTCAATAAACATTTGTTAAAGGAATAAGTGTATGCATCCATGCAAGAATGAAAAACTAAATGGATTACTTACTTAATCAGGCATTTTGCATAATCCTAGCCATCAGGTCTCAAATAGAAAGAGATGAAAAGCATGTCTCAGAGCATGTTTACTTTTATAATTGGAAAAAAGAAGTGAGCTTTAAGAAGAGATCTGGCTTTAAGTGAAAACAAGGGAGGTGAATCTGAAACACTATGGCCCTGCTCAAAAGTTGTTTCTGAGGTTTGAGTGACCAGGGCTGAAGGATTCTGCATTCTGTTGATGGTCTGCTATGCAGAGTTAAAATCATGTATTTCTCTGGGATGGCAAAGTGGTTTGTAGAAACCCTCTGACCCAAATGGAGCGTCATTCCCACAGTTCCCCTAAGCAGTTAATATATACATTTAATACATGGTCCCAATAGAAATAATACTCTAGCGACACATGTATGCCAAAGATGCCTGGAAAAATATCTTCTACCCCATGTGCTCTTCTGTAATGTGACCTTACCAGTCCCCCATTAAGAGAGGAAGTCTAATTTCCTTGAATCTCAACTGACTCTGTTGACTCACTTGAAGCCAATAGAATGGGATAGAAGCAACTCCTGTGACTTCTGAGGTTAGGTCCAAAGAAGCCTGTCCCTTACAAAGCCCTACATGATTTAGTTTCCTCTATAGCATCTTGGTCTGCTTGGACAATAGGAACACTGTGCAACAGTTGTTCCCTTGCAGGACACTCCCTTTCAGAGCCAAGACACCATATTGTGAGATGTCCAAGCCACGTGGAGAGCCTGTATGTGAGCACTCCAGTAGTTAGTCCTACGCTGAGCCCAGCCTTTGAATCATCCCAGGCCAGCAGCCAGATACGTGCGTGACAAAACCTCCAGAGAGAATCATCATTTAAGTCACCCCCAGCCATTCCAGTCTTCCCAGCAGAGGCCCCAAATAGAATTCTATCTCCACAGTGCCCTGGCCAAATTCCTGACCACCAAATCCGTAAGCATAATAAAATTGTTGTGGCTTTATGTCACTAAATGTGGAGTGGTTTGTCATACAGGAATAGAGAGTGAGGACACCAGAGTTACTAAAAGAATGTGTAGAAGTGCATCCTGTTACTATATAAAAACGAATATACCACAAGTATTTTAGGCAGGCGTGTACTTCATTGCATCATCTATAACAGCAAATTAGATTCAATCTTAAGGTTAAATCAGCCAGAAATAATTTACTTATACATTAATAAAATGGACAATTCATTATGCAGTCATTAAAAATAGTATGAAATTCAGATAGCAATCAGGAAAATGTGTATGCTCTAAGGTTAACCTAAAAACAAAAAGGAAAACAGCAAATGGTGCAAAAATATGTATTTGTTAAAAAAACACATATGCATGTAGACAGTACTGAAAAGCAGCAGGCAAGAGGGAAAACTTTTACTGACATCGGGCATCCAGAATATGAGTGATGATACACCAGATTTTCTTAAATATTCTGTATAGTTATTTTTCCTATAAAAGTATATGTAATTTACAGGCAATCCCATATCTCATGGGTAGTTACAGAACTAATTCTTTCAAATTAGGTGGGGCAGCAGGAATAGAAATGAAGAGAGGCTCTCCTTTTTGTACTCTGAAGGATACTACTGCTTCTGCTCTAGTGGGTATGAAAGAAAGAGTTATTTCTTTTTAGCTCTGCAGCACACATCTGTAGATTCATCCAATGGTTGGATTTGGGTCACAAATATACACTCTTTGCTGAGTAAATTTCAGAAATGGACCTTTAAGTCAGCCTTAGGTTATGTTTTCTTATGATTTACTGGAGGAGTTATGAAGGCAAAAGCTTTTTTTTAAAAAAACATCTTTATTGGAGTATAATTGCTTTACAATGGTGTATTAGTTTCTGCTTTATAACAAAGTGAATCAGCTATACATATACATATGTCCCCATATCTCCTCCCTCTTGCATCTCCCTCCCACCCTCCCTATCCCACCCCTCTAGGTGGTCACAAAGCACCGAGCTGATCTCCCTGTGCTAAGTGGCTGCAAAGCAGTTTTAAATTTTGTTGTTGTTCGTGTTTTTCTATCCACAAAAATGAAGGCAAAAAAAAAATGCTACCTAAGAAGCTAGCAATATAGAATTCTAAGGAAAGATCTCCTCTTGGGTGTGCTACCAAAGATGATTTAGAAGCACAGAAAATCTAAAGTTTGTGTATAAAGCTCTAAGGAATTTGCTATTTCTCTGGCTTGGATCTAGGTGGAAATGTTGATATCTCATCAATACTAAAACATGATCCTGCCCTCACGCTCAGAATAGAAAACAACAAACCTCGAAAGCAATAACCTGCACGTGCCATAGATGTGCAGGGAAAGCCAGGTTAGAATTAAAACATGACCATTAACGACTGAGAAACAACAGAACCTCATTTCCATAGATAAAAGATGCTCCTTGCACAAAAATATACTCATATTGAATTCAAAAATATGTCTTTATTTTTAATACACTTTAGGATTATAAATCTGTACTTAACATATAAGTATTAAAGTGGACTTTTGGACAGCAAGGAGGCTTAGAATATCACAATGATATATGCATTTGTATTATTCTACTCACTTCCTTTATAAGACAGTCATATCATACAAACACAATAACATCCATGGAATCTTTAATTTTTAACTCTTCCTATGTCTCAATGCATTCCCTATATTAATCATTGCATCCGCTCTTGGAGGAAGTCTGTGCTCTACAGAAAAATCTATGAGTTACGTGATATAACGTACTTGTCTTTTCTAGTGGTGTTTACAAAACCAAAATCACTGCTTTGTTGTCCTTCTGGGTAACTGCTTTTTATTTTTCAGTACTTGTCTGCCAAGTCCTGCTTGTATCTGTCAGTTTTAATGTGGCAAATATCACTTGTCGAGTTTATATTGTACTAAATTTAAACATATCAGAGTTTATGAGGCTGAGAACACACACTCCCTTTCTCACAGACTAGAAGCTGCTGGCATCAAGAGAGTTTTGCAAGTAAATGCCAACAGCCTGATTCAACTTCAAATCTGCCAGGAAAACATTTCTGATAGCAATACTCTGCTAGGATTTTGAATACCATCATTCTGGTAAGAGTTGGAAATGAACCTTTGAGACAGAAGAGGTGGCATAAGCTACTCTCTGAGGTAGGTCCAGGTTATTTCTCATCCTCATCTGTGCTCTGCAGCTCTGACCTAAAGATGCCAGAGGGAGAAGGTTGCCAGTCTGGGGATAGGGGAGCAGGTTCAAACATATGCATCAGACAGGTGTACCACAGAGAGACCGTGAGAAACTACATATGACTGGTGAGCTCTTACAACAACTTATCCCATGGTGCCCTAATAGAGTTGATGAGCTGAAGAAGGCACTTAGAACTGACGTATTAATTAGTAAATTCAAGACTTCATAGTATAATATGCCATACTCAACTCTATTTTATATTTATGACCCTCTCCACTCTTAACATGTAAGAATTAATCCCGTCCTCTGATTATAGCCCCAAGGGCATGAAGGTCATCAAAAAGCAATTGGACTAAAAGGAAAAAAACAAGTAAAAATAACTTTGAAATATATAGAGAAATTACCATTATAAACCAAAAAACCATTATTTTATATCAATGGCATTGCTAATCAGATAACATATCTCTAGGATGATAGCAGGTATTCTTCTCTTCTACTAAATTTCATGTGTAGAGTCCACTGAATTAGCTACATCTCATCCAAAATATGTAATGCATAAGTATGGTGCTGAAATTCCACATATGTATGTAAAGTATAATTAGTTGTGCTTGAACTTTACAATTCAACTTACATATATTTAACTTCTACAATACTCACACTTTGTTTCAATTCCAGAATTTCTGTATGAAATTCAGAAACTTGAATGATAGGGAAAATACATGACTTTTCCTCTTATTTCACCATGATTTATGAGAAATACTGGTTCCTTATTATTATTCTATCTATAATCAGAAAACTTCAAAATTAAGATTTTATCTATAATAACTCCAATAACCCAAAAAGGTCATTAGTTATAAAAACAACAGTAATGTAAAGGATTTGTTGCACCCAAGGCTTATACATCTACAAGCTATTTTTTTTTCTTGGGTGCCCAAAAGACATTCAGCAGACAATGTTTAATAGTCCTCCTTTCCTGGGACATCTGAGACAGAGCTCCTCAGGTAGAGCTTTAGAACATTCCTGGATGAGCCAGATTTTGCTCTGTCTATCTCAAAGAAATAAAAACATTTACCAGATTCTCAAGGAATTTAAATTCTCTGGTAATTACGTCTGCTTTGGAAATGCCAATAGCCTCTGAACTTTTTTAAGTTTTATTCAATTTACAAAGCTCTTTTATATGTATTATCCTATTTTCCCCTTATATTCTTTGAGTGATAGGTTTTCCAGGGCTCCTTATTTTCCACATTTTCTACATGGACAAACAGAATCTCAGGAGAGTTACTCTCTCATAGTCACATGATTTGTAGCCCCTAGAGCCAATGAAACAGATTTGATATTATGTAACTGTCCACTGCATGTTAAACAACATGGTTTCCACATTGACCTTTGCCTTAGACACTGAAACAAAGATCCCTCAAAATAAGGTTTTCCAATTCTGCATATGCCATGATAATTCTCATCTTACCCTAACAGCTGGCACCTAAGTTAAAAGAGTAAAGAAGTATTTAAAAGGGCTTAAAATTAGAAATTGGCAAGAAACCGAACAACATTATGGAACAAATTTCAGCAAAGTCAAAAAAAAAAAAGCTAAAGCTCATACTTAGAGTTAATAGCTTTATTTCCATGGATAGAGGAAAATCCATAAGAAATTATGATAAAATGCTGACTCTGGCATACTTGAAAAATCAATAAAAAAAATTTAATTTTCAGGAGTAGGGGATATTTTGATGATATCAGCTTCATTACTTCCACAGATTTAAATGTGCAAGTCTTTTAGGAAGAAGTGACATTTCATTATGACAAAGTTTCCCTTTACTCCAACAATATGCTGAATGCCATGATATATAGACACTGAAGGCTTATGGATCCACTATTACAAACAAATAGCGCCTTTAAGGGGAAATATCATTTCTAGAGAAAGGATATATTTCTTCTTTAAATATCCACTTTCCAAGCGAGGCTTGTTAGTCCTGTTTTAATCTACACTATTCTGGTTAAAATATCCAATTTGCTCTTTTTGTGTGTGTTATCATCATTTCTATGGTGTCATTATCCATGATAATAGCTATTAGGGACAGCACTTGAAAACTCATAATAATTCCAGTTTTAACCATATAGGCTTCACGCTTAATGGCTCTAAATATAACAAGGAAGGCATGCAATACGAAATGTGAAAATGAATAAAAATAATAATCAACATAATAGGATAAAAACATTTGACCGCTCATACATATGGACATACAAACACAAATACATGAAATATAGGGAATTACTGGAACAGGCTGACTTGGAATTTTTTAGTCACTTAACTGCAAATGCTCTGATGCAGATTGCTATGGCATGTTCCTCAAGATCCCGATTTAAATACTAACTAGTTGTTGGCAATCAGTCCATTAATAAGCTTACAAACCTAAGTATTTTCCTTATTTTCATTTAGTACTCATGTCATAATAGTATAAACATGCAAAAAGAGTACAAGAAGGTATTGCCTGTATGATCAAACAATTCAAATAAAAAGTAGCTCAGTCTTGAAAAGCTGAGAATCATTCTGGATCAGCGGAAAGAGACAGGTACAAATTACATGGAAAGTATGTATTCATTTGGCACCTCTTCCTCCATCTTTTTTATTTTTTACTTTTTGGTAGTCAGGGAGAAGAATCATCTACCATATTGTTGGCCTGGCTCTGACTTACCTGAGCAGCTACTACTTACCAAGTCCCTAATCTTTGTGTTTCTCCCTCACTCTGATGCAACCTGGAGGGTTACTGTTAAAGAATGTTCTTCCTTAGTTTCATAAACTAGAGTATGTTCAACAAATTATGCTGTCTTGGACTTCGATTCAGCTTGTTCTAGGCACATGGTATGAAAATCAACCTTTGGAAGTACTGGATCACAGAATCAATATGAGAATCAGGTTCAAACATTCTATCAGGGGCTTTGTCTTAAGAAAGCCTTCAAGGGGAGCTTCTGTGATGACAGCAGTAGCAGAAGAACTCCTTGAAGCTGCATAGAATTAGGTTTATCTCCTGCCCCAGCTGGTTTCTATGCCAGAGTCAGAGATAACTATTTCATATTTAGGCCAGTGCTTTCCTCACACCCCACTTTTTGGTGGCACCGTGATACACCAGGAGGAAGTTAAACCACTGCACTTGTTATTCAAAGATGGGCCCTGGATAGTGTAGGTTACATTAATATCACTGTTTTACATGAGCTCTGCAGCTATTACTGAGGAACTTAGCTGATCTCTATTTAAAGAGGATGATACATGTGAAAGATACCCAAGACATGGTTAAATGGCTTAGATGAATCTCAAGTTCACTTCTGATATTAATTGCCAAGTGACCTGACATTCTGAATAGTTCTGCCCGCCCTATATAACATAATCAAGTGCTGTATGAAGAATGAACCTTCTTCTCTTATCATAGTGACTGCTTATTTCCTCAACTGAAAGCTATGAGTTTATAACTCTTATAACTCATGTCATGTGCCTCATTCAATAGCTAATAATTGGGAGACCTTCAAGATGGTGGAGGAGTAAGATGTGGAGATCATCTTACTCCCCACAAATATATCATAAATACATAGACATGTGGAACAACTCCTACAGAACACCTACTGAACGCTGGCAGAAGACCACAGACTTCCTAAAAGCCGTGTGGCTGGCAGGGTCTTGGTGCTCTGGTGGGGTGTTAGGCCTGTGCCTCTAAGGTGGGAGAGCCGAGCCAAGTTCAGGACACAGGTCCACCAGAGACCTCCTGGCTCCACATAATGTCAAACAGTGAAAGCTCTCCCAGAGGTCTCCATCTCAACGCTAAGACCCAGCTCCACTCAATGACCAGCAAGCTCCAGTGCTGGACACTCTATGCCAAACAACTAGCAAGACAGGAACACAACCCCATCCATTAGCAGAGAGGCTGCCTAAAATCATAATAAGGTCACAGACACCCTAAAACACACCACCGGACGTGGTCCTGCCCACCAGAAAAACAAGATCCAGCCTCATTCACCAGAAGACAGGCACCAGTCCCCTCCACAACCCACTGAACCAACCTTAGCCACTGGGGGCAGACACCAAAAACAACGGGAACTACGAACCTGCAGCCTGCGAAAAGGAGACCCCAAACACACTAAGTGAAGCAAAATGAGAAGGCAGAGAAACACACAGCAGATGAAGGAGCAAGGTAGAAACCCACCAGACCAAACAAATGAAGAGGAAATAGGCAGTCTACCTGAAAAAGAATTCAGAGAAATGATAGTAAAGATGATCCAAAATCTTGGAAATAGAATAGAGAAAATACAAGAAATGTTTAACAAGGACCTAGAAGAACTAACGAGCAAACAATGATGAACAACACAATAAATAAAATTAAAAATTCTCTAGAAGGGATCAATAGCAGAATAACTGAGGCAGAAGAACGGATAAGTGACCTGGAAGATAAAATAGTGGAAATAACTACTGCAGAGCAGAATAAAGAAACAAGAATGAAAAGAAGTGAGGACAGTCTTAGAGACCTCTGGGACAACATTAAACACACCAACATTTGAATTACAGGGCTCCCAGAAGAAGAAGAGAAAAAGAAAGGGACTGAAAAAATACTTGAAGAGATTATAGTTGAAAACTTCCCTAATACGGGAAAGGAAATAGTCAATCAAGTCCAGGAAGCACAGAGAGTCCCATACAGGATAAATCTAAGGAGAAACATGTCAAGACACATATTAATCAAACTATTAAAAATTAAATACAAAGAAAAAATATTAAAAGCAGCAAGGGAACAGAAACAAATAACATACAAGGGAATCCCCATAAGGTTAACAACTGATCTTTCAGTAGAAACACTGCAAGCCAGAAGGGAGTGGCAGGACATATTTAAAGTGATGAAGGAGAAAAACCTACAACCAAGATTACTCTACACAGCAAGAATCTTATTCAGATTTGATGGAGAAATTAAAACTTTTACAGACAAACAAAAGCTAACAGAATTCAGCACCACCACACCAGCCCTACAACAAATGCTAAAGGAACTTCTCTAAGTGGGAAACACAAGAGAAGAAAAGGCCTACAAAAACAAACCCAAAACAATTAAGAAAATGGTAATAGGAACATACATATCGATAACTACCTTAAATGTAAATGGATTAAATGCTCCAACCAAAAGACACAAACTGGCTGAATAGATACAAAAATAAGACCCACATATATGCTGTCTAAAAGAGACCCATTTCAGACCTAGGGACACATACAGATTGAAAGTGAGAGGATGGAAAAAGATAGTCCATGCCAATGGAAATCAAAAGAAAGCTGGAGTAGCAATTCTCATATCAGACAAAATGGACTTTAAAATAAAGACTACTACAAGAGACAACGAAGGACAATACATAATGATCAAGGGATCAATCCAAGAAGAAGATATAAGAATTGTAAATATTGATGCACCCAACATAGGAGCACCTCAATGCATAAGGCAAATGCTAACAGCCATAGAAGGGGAAATCGACAGTAACACAATCATAGTAGGAGACTTTAACACACCACGTTCACCAATAGACAGACCATCCAAAATGAAAATAAATAAGGAAACACAAGCTTTAAATGATACAATAAACAAGATGGACTTAATTGATATTTATAGGACATTCCATGCAAACACAACAGAATACACTTTCTTCTCAAGTGCTCATGGAACATTCTCCAGAATAGGTCATATCTTGGGTAACAAATCAGGCCTTGGTAAATTTAAGAAAATTGAAATCGTATCAAGTATCTTTCCCGACCAAAATTCTATGAGACTAGACATCAATTACAGGAAAAAATCTGAAAAAAAAAAAACCAAACACATGGAGGCTAAACAATACACTACTTAATAACCAAGAGATCACTGAAGATATCAAAGAGGAAATCAGAACATACTTAGAAACAAATGACAATGAAAACACGACGACCCAAAACCTATGGGATGCAGCAAAAGCAGTTCTAAGAGGGAAGTCTGTAGCAATAAAATCATACCTAAAGAAACAAGAAGCATTTCAAATAAACAACCTAACCTTACACCTAAAGCAATTAGAGAAAGAAGAACAAAAAAACCCCAGAGTTAGCAGAAGGAAAGAAATCATAAAGATCAGATCAGAAATAAATGAAGGAAACAATAGCAAAGATCAATAAAACTAAAAGCTGGTTCTTTGAGAAGATAAACAAAATTGATAAACCATTAGCCAGACTCATCAAGAAAAAAAGGGAGAAGACTCAAATCAATAGAATTAGAAATGAAAAAGGAGAAGTAACAACTGACACTGCAGAAATACAAAGTATCATGAGAGATTACAAGCAACTCTATGCCAATAAAATGGACAACCTGGAAGAAATGGACAAATTCTTAGAAAAGCACTACCTTCCAAGACTGAACTAGGAAGAAATAGAAAATATAAACATACCAATCACAAGCACTGACATTGAGACTGTGATTAAAAATCTTCCAACATACAAAAGTCCAGGACCAGATGGCTCACAGGTGAATTCTATCAAACATTTAGAGAAGAGCTAACACCTATCTTTCTCAAACTCTTCCAAAATATAGCAGAGGGAGGAATGCTCCCAAATTCATTCTATGAGGCCACCATCACCCTGATACCAAAACCAGTCAAAGATGTCACAAAGAAAGAAAACTACAGGCCAATATCACTGATGAACATAGATGGAAAAATCCTCATCAAAATACTGGCAAATAGAATCCAACAGCACATTAAAAGGATCATACACCATGATCAACTGGGGTTTATCCCAGGAATGCAAGGATTCTTCAATATATGCAAATCAATCAATGTGATACACCATATTAACAAATTGAAGGAGAAAAACCATATGATCATCTCAATAGATGCAGAGAAAGCTTTCAACAAAATCCAACACTCATTTATGATAAAAGCCCTCCATAAGGTAGGCATAGAGGGAACTTACCTCAACATAATAAAGGCCATGTATGTCAAACCCACAGCCAACATTGTTCTCAATGGTGAAAAACTGAAAGCATTTCCTCTAAGATCAGGAACAAGACATGGTTGTCCACTCTCACCACTATTATTCAACATAGTTTTGGAAGTTTTAGCCACAGCAATCAGAGAAGAAAAAGAAATAAAAAGAATCCAAATCGGAAAAAAACAAGTAAGCTGTCACTGTTTGCACATGACATGATAGTACACATAGAGCATCCTAAAGATGCTACCAGAAAACTACTAGAGCTAATCAATGAATTTGGTAAAGTAGCAGGATACAAAATTAATGCACAGAAATCTCTTGCATTCTTATACACTAATGATGAAAAATCTGAAAGAGAAATTAAGAAAACACTCCCATTTACCACTGCAACAAAAAGAATAAAATATCTAGGAATAAACCTACCTAAGGAGACAAAAGACCTGTATGCAGAAAATTATAAGACACTGATGAAAGAAATTAAAGATGATACAAACAGATGGAGAGATATACCATGTTCTTGGATTGGAAGAATCAACATTGTGAAAATGACTCTACTACCCAAAGCAATCTACAGATTCAGTGCAATCCCTAGCAAACTACCAAGGGCATTTTTCACAGAACTAGAACAAAAAATTTCACAATTTGTATGGAAACACAAAAGACCCCGAATAGCCAAAACAATCTTGAGAAAGAAAAACGGAGCTGGAGGAATCAGGCTCCCTGACTTCAGACTATACTACAAAGCTACAGTAAGTAAGACAGTATGGTACTGGCACAAAAACAGAAATATAGATCAATGGAACAGGATAGAAAGCCCAGAGATAAACCCACGCACATATGGTCAGTTTATGTTTGATAAAGGAGGCAAGAATATACAATGGAGAAAAGACAGCCTCTTCAATAAGTGGTGCTGGGAATACTGGACAGCTGTATGTAAAAGAATGAAATTAGAACACTCCTTAACACCATACACAAAAATAAACACAAAATGGATTAGAGACCTAAATGTAAGGCCAGACTATAAAACTCTTAGAGGAAAACATAGGCAGAACCCTCTATGACATAAATCACAGCAAGATCCTTTTTGACCCACCTCCTAGAGAAAGGGCAATAAAAACAAAAATAAACCAATGGGACCTAATGAATCTTAAAAGCTTTTGCACAGCTAAGGAAACCATAAACAAGATGAAAAGACAACACTCAGAATGGGAGAAAATATTTGTAAATGAAGCAACTGACAAACGATTAATCTCCAAAATTTACAAGCAGCTCATGCAGCTCAATATCAAAAAAACAAACAACCCAATCCAAAAATGGGCAGAAGACCTAAATAGACATTTCTCCAAAGAAGATATACAGATTGCCAACAAACATGTGAAAGGATGCTCAACATCACTAATCATTAGGGAGATGCTAAACAAAACTACAATGTGGTATCACCTCACACTGGTCAGAATGGCCATCATCAAAAAATCTACAAACAATAAATGCTGGAGAGGGTGTGGAGAAAAGGGAACCATTTTGCACTGTTGGTGGGAATATAAATTGATACAGCCACTATGGAGAACAGTATGGAGTTTTCTTAAAAAACTAAAAATAGAACTATCATATGACCCAGCAATCCCTCTACTGGGCATATACCCTGAGAAAACCATAATTCAGAAAGAGTCATGTACCACAATGTTCATTGCAGCTCTGTTTACAATAGCCAGGACATGGAAGCAACCTAAGTGTCCATCGACAGATGAATGGATAAAGAAGATGTGGCACATATATACAATGGAATATTACTCAGCTATAAGAAACGAAATTGAGTTATTTGTAGTGAGGTGGATGGACCTAGAGTCTGTCATACAGAGTGAAGTAAGTCAGAAAGAGAAAAACTAATACCGTCTGCTAATACATATATATGGAATCAAAAAAAAGAAAAAAAATGGTTCTGAAGAACCTAGGGCCAGGACAGCAACAAAGATGCAGACGTAGAGAATGGACTTGAGGACACGGGGAGGGGGAAGGGTAAGCTGGGACAAAGGGAGAGAGTGGCAAGGACATATATACACTACCTAATGTAAAATAGATAGCTAGTGGGAAGCAGCCACATAGCACACGGAGATCAGCTCGGTGCTTTGTGACCACCTAGAGGGGTGGGATAGGGAGGGTGGGAGGGAGACGCAACAGGGAGTGGACATGGGGATATATGTATATGTACAGCTGATTCAATTTGTTATACAGCAGAAACTAACACACCATTGTAAAGCAATTGTACTCCAACAAAGATGTTAAAAAAATAGCTAATAATTAGTACTTTTATTAGCTCTCTGTAGATTGCAACTAGCAAAAAGCCACTAAATTAAATTATACTAAAAAAAAGAATTTTTAGAATATAAAAATGTCTTATGGAACATAAAGGATCTAGCTTCAATCAGGCCTCAGAATAAACCTGTAACCAGGGATACAAATGCCAACAGAACACTCTTCATCTCTCATGTCTGCCTCTCTGCCAGAGTACACCAGAATTCTAACTCATAAGATACCACCTTTCCTTATGAAAAGTTCACATGGTAGCACATGGGTGACCATATCTCTGAGGTTTATAGATCCTCTACTGAAAAGTCCAACTATGCTTAAATCCTGACTTTATATCCCTGCCAGGAAATCCTGATTGGGCCCACTTGGTTTAGTTGCCCACTCCTAAGCCTGGAGTAGAGTCAGGTTATATAAATATTCAAACCCCCCTTTGGGAGGAGTGGTCCTGATATGGTAGGAGAGCAACTGCGCAGACAAATAATAATAAGAGTTACATGACACTGTTCTTCCTGGGCCTTCAAAAGAAAATATATGGGCCATAATTCCTACTCCAATACCAAACCCATCAGTTAAGCCCTACAGCACAGAGCTTCAGACACTGAAGTAGCTGAAGCTTTATGACCCTACTTTCTTTAGAAATGGGTTTTGAGTTTACCTTACTCTTCAAAATCACAGAGTTCAAAAAACTGTATGAAAATCATAAGGAGATATTGCTTTGCTGTTCATTCGTTTATTCCATTATTGACACTTCCTAGGAACTGCAGAAGAACTATTATTACAAAGAGTAAAAGGAGAACCAGATTTCAGCTGGAGCTGGGTGTGTATTAGTTTAAAAAAGGCCTTTCTGAGAAAGCGACATTCAAGCTAAGACCTGAGTATGATGAGGAATTTAACTGGGTGAAGAGTGGGAGGAAAGACATGCAAGCAGAGGGTGTTTTAAATGTTAAACTCAACAAACTAGAACAGACAATTGTAGGAGCTGTTAACACCAAATCCAAGTTAAAACAATCAGCAGAGAGCATATTGAAGCACATAAGTGATGTAGGAAATATATTATCCTGTACCAAATGGTTGTTTAATTTTTAATTACATTCAATTACCACAAATATTTAATTAGACACAGGTGGTAATACAGCATCCCATTTTGGTTCCCAGTTCCAAAATATCATGTGTGTGTTTTTGTCTGCAGTCTATATGTACATATACATATTCATAGAATACTAGTGAGTATAGATTTAACAGCCTGAAAGAAAGCTTTCCAAGAATAAAAACATTCTGATATTGATAAACAACTGCCTGATTCACAGTTTCCAGTCCAGTGTACAGACCAGCTGTGTTGTTAGTTATCACTTCCGGCATGTGTATAACTCTTGGCTTTATTCCATCCCCAGAGATTCTCTTCTTGTCCAGACAAGTTCAAAAACACACGTTTTGAGTTCTGGGAAGATGGTAATGGTGGCAGGGTTTTTGAGTCTCCCTGCATTCCCCTTTAAAAAAAAAAAAAAAAAAGCAACTGAAATAGAGAAACTAAAACCCACAGACCATATCACCAGGAAAAAGAGGTGAAATATAGCTGTAGCCCCACATATGAGAAGATATGGATAAATCATGACAACTAAAAGACCTGTGTGTCATCAGCAAAGATGCAGGAGGAAGTAAGGGGAAGAAAGGGAACCTCAAACAGTCAATAGGTACTCAGGGGAAAGGACGAGTTGGTGTGAGCACTTCAGCTGAAACTCCGGTCAAGGAATAATTGCAGGGGTCCCATGAAATGTCTATAGGAGGTGAAGCCATCAGGATGCCATGAGCTCTCCAGACTGACAAACTGAAACTCCCTTCTTGGCTAAATCCTCACATTAAAGAGAGTCAGCCTGAAATAAAATTCAAACGGAGCACGACCTCAAAAGTACGCGTGAAGAAAAGAGAAGGTCCAAAAGAAGTAGGGGAGGGAAATAGAGTCTGGAAATATCGGAAAATAAGAGGCCATACATCTGAACATTATATAAAAACAGCACATCAGGGACTGTCTCTCTCCTGCTCATCCTTGTGGCTCCAATCCCTAGCATAATTCCTAGCAGGTATAGAAACTGGTATTAAAAACTAAAATGGTTTATAGGAATGACAATTATGATGCCCTTTTATCATCTTTAATGTAGGCTGGCTCCCTTAACTTCTGCCCATAAAAGAAATTTTCTATCCCAAGATCTGGGTAACATTTCTAAACTTATAAAATATCTTTTTCATTAGGCAGAAGATATAATGCTGGATTTAACTGAGTATAGCATAGAAAGAGCGTTATAGCTTTATTATTTCTTTTGTGTTCAGAACTGAACCTGTATTTGCGGGGAGTTTCAACTAAATAATTAATCAGTTGAACATAATCGAGAGAAATTTGACTCAAGAACTGATACAAGGATACAGTCTATAAAAGGGATGCATCAAATACCCTATGCCTTTGCAACAGATCTAAAAGATATTCCAAAAATTAAAAAAATCTCATACCAAAGTTCTTACTAGAAAGGGCTCATTTAACTCCTTCTAAAAGTAGCCTGATATTGAGAGGTCCAATATCTTCTAGATCCTCAGTTAGGTTTCAACAATCCCTTACACATGGGTTGAATCTAATAAGCCTAAAGTTTCAGACGTCCTTCTGATATCCTGCAATTATTACTTGAAGAAGTAGTGGCTGAATTGGAAGCAGAGAATTTAATTTCTTCAGTTGCTGTGGTTTTATTGAACTAAAGGTAGCAGTAATTGTACTAAATAGATTTTTTTTTAAAAGCTCTTTTCTGAGTGCCCTTCTCACAGCAGCCAGGTTATTAACTTCATACAATTTTAGTGCAATGCTTGGACTGTAATAGCCTTTGGACACCTGTGCATTGTAGTGCAAGATGTATTACATTATTATTTGTGACACCCCTCAAATGCCAATTTACTATACTGCAGATTGCTCCTTGGGCTTAATAAATCTTTACAAACCCATCTAAAGTGGCTGTGCTACACTCTTCACGCCATCCTGCCATTCATTTTGTGCAGTAGATTCTATGAAGTTGTTATTACAGTATGGTTTCTATTAACCTAAAATTGTTGTTAATATTTTATGACACTTGAAGAAGTATTATACAGTGAACAGTCATTTATCCCATTGTCATAGTAATTATACTATCACTTTATTATTATCACTTTGTATTTGGGTAGCGCTTTACAAACTTCACATACACAGACGTGCTCTGTATTTGTTCAATCCTCTCAAAATCTCTATGGGGTAGAGAGAGCAAATGACACACACATTTCATTTAAAAAGGAGCAAGGGCTAAAAATTTTCATGATTTACCTATAGTCATACTGATACTAAATGGTTGAATCTGAGTCTGAACCCACATCTGCTACTACTTCCTCAAGAAAGATGACATTAGCCATATTGATTATTAGAGGACCTCTTTAGTGTGGATATTTTAATTTAGTTGTAGTTTAAACTAAACTACATGGAAGTAGTATGGAAGGCTTAAGAAGGAAGATAAGTTAAGAGATTATTGCAATAAGCCAGGAGAGGAAAAATGATCATTTGAATGATAGTGAGAGTGATGGAAGAGTTTCTAAAAATGTTTGCAAACTAGAATTAACAGGATTTGCTGTTATGAGGCATGAAGAACACAGAGGATAACATCACAATGTTGGGTTTAAGCAGCTAGAAGAATGTTGTTGCCATTCTTTTAAATGGAGAGGACTGTGAGATGAATATTTTGGGGTGGCGAGATTCAAGAGCTTAGGTTTGAGCTTGTTAACTTTGAGACGCCTAAGTATATTGAATAGATGGATAGACAGGTAAGTTTGAAGTTTGAGTGAGATGTCTGGGCTGGAGATATGCTTTGAGATCCATCATGTAAATACGTCGTTTAAAGCCATAAGCTGGAGATATGATTTGAGATTCATCATGTAAATACATCATTTAAAGCCATAAGACTGAATGATGGTTATGAAGATAATGTGATTTCCTAAAATCCAGATGAAGAAAGTCTTTTTAAAAATTAGGAGTGATCAACTGTGTTAAAGATTGCATTGCACTGAGTAAATTGAAGGCATAGAGCTGAATATTGTCTTTCCCAAGAGAAAAGTCCTTCATGTGGTGGAAAAGAGCTATTTTGATGGAGGGGTATGTACCAAAGACTGCAATGATTTCCAGAGGATGAGAAGAGAAGTGGAATGAGTGATTACAGAAATTTCTTTAAAGGTGGTTTGGCTGGAAGAAAAATGGGGCAGAAACTGGAGGAAGATAAGGAGTCAAGTGAGACTATTTTTTTTCCTTTTTTTCAAACCAAGAAAAATAACAGCATAACTGTATACTGGTAGATAATCCAGGGGAGCAGGAAAAGGTGATGCAAGAGAGAGAAGAGATAATTATTAAAGCAAAGTCTAACAGGCAAAAGGAGATACAGTTTGTAAAATAAAGGGGTTGGTATTGGACAAGAACATGAACTGTTTATCAATAAGGATACTAGAGGAGACAAAGAATCTGGATACAGATGTAGACAGGTTGACACATGTAGTGGTGAGAGCATATGGAAATTCTCTTCTAATTGCTTCCATTTTTCTCCATGAAATAGGATGCAAGAATGTTACCTAAGAGTGAGGATGCCAGAACCATACTATTTCAATTACAATTGCTTCACAGTCTACTTCCCCAATGTTTTTATCTTTTCCACAAATTTCTTGTTCTGCTTTCTAACTACAGTTCTTGGCCATTTTCATACATTATTCTTCCAGACGAGCAGCACTATCAGCTTTTCAGTTTCTAACAACAACAAAATAGAGTGTCGACTGAAATTAAATGCATGAATTTGGACACAATTGGCATCTTAAGGATATCATGTCTTCCCAGGAACCTGGCAGGCCTCTCTATTTATCCCAGTCTCATTTTACATCCTCTCATAAATCTTGTTATTAGTCTTACTCCTTTGTTGTCAAGTTTAATCCTGGGTATTTTATGGTTTTGCTTTTTTTTTTTTTTTAATGTGAATTCTCCTCCTCTTATCTCATCCCATAGCATTTAAAACTCAAGTGTTTAGTACTCATATAAAGGAGAGCTAATTTAATTTCTGCCAACTAGTATTTTTTGTGACTTTGATAAAGTCATTTAACCCCACAGATCTCTGTCTCTGCAGCTGGAAAAAGGACAACTAAATGACCTATGTAATTTAAAGAAATGTAAACAGAAAGACACTAATATTATTCCTATTTTACTTATTAGCCAACTGAGTCTCAGAGTATATAATTTACCCAATATCATGCTGTGGATAATGACAAAAACTTACCTAGTTTTTAGTAAATTACCAACACACTTTTTAGCAGATATTGCTTGGTTATCTAGAGCTGAAAAACAAACCATTCCAAAGCAGTGGCTTAAAACAAGAACCATTTATCTGCTTACAACTGTCCGGGTTGGCAACTTAGGCAGAGCTTCACTGGGGAGGTTGTCTTTGCTGCCTGTTAGGTTGACTTGACTCACTTATGCAGATGTAGTCAATTAGCAGGTCAGCTGGGGGCTGGTTGACCCCAGTGGCCACATGGCTAGCAGTTGGCTGATACTGTCAGTCAGAGTGCCTTGGTTTTCCTCTACCTTCCTTATAAGACAGGCTATCTTAGGCATCCTGGGGCTCAAGGGTGAAACCAAAGTGTGTATGGACAAGCCTTTACTGAGTAATATTCCACTGTATATATGTACCACATCTTCTTTATCCATTCCTCTGTTGATGGACATTTAGGTTGCTTCCATGTCCTGGCTACTGTAAATAGTACTGCAATGAACACTGGGGTGCATGTATCTTTTTGAATTATGGTTTTCTCTGGGTATTACTCAGCCATAAAAAGGAACGAAATAGTGCCATGGGCAGAGATGTGGACAGACCTAGAGACTGTCATACAGAGTGACATAAGTCAGAAAGAGAAAAACAAATATCGTATAATATCACTTACATGTGGAATCTAGAAAAATGATACAGATGAACTTATTTGCAAAGCAGAAATAGAGACACAGATGTAGAGAACAAACTTATGGATACGGAGGGGGGAAGGGGGAAGTGGGATGAATTGGGAGATTGGGATTGACATATATACACTATTGATACTACGTATAAAATAGGTAACTAATGAGAACCTACTGTATAGCACAGGGAACTCTACTTAATGCTCTGTAGTGACCTAAATGGGAAGGAAATCTAAAAAAGAGGGGATATATGTATACATATAACTGATTCACTTTGCTGTACAGCAGAAACTAACACAACATTGTAAAGCAACTGCACTCCAATAAAAATCTTAAAAAAATAAAAAGAATGTGTATTCTTGAAAAAAAGAACAAGCCTTTACTTGTGTTCATATTTGCTAATGACCCATTGGTCTAATCAAGTCATATGACCAAGCCCACAGTGATTGTGGAAGAGAACTAGACAGGGACATGGATAAGAGGAGGTGTTATTCATTTGTAATTATTAACGTAATAATGTACCACAGCCCTGAATATGATTCAGCAGAGCATCACTTTCTAGAACCAGTACATAAAGCTTCAGTGGGTCCAAGTTTAGGAAGCATCTACAGTAGGTCCAATGAGGTTATTTGACTTAAAATCCCCCAAGGCTCTTACGTCCCTAATTTCCCCCTATCAATCTGCTACAGATACCTCCCATTTCAGCATTAGATAGTGAATCATCTGTGTTTAAGAACTTGTTCCTTATAAGAAGATATGTATCACTATGAAATAGACTCCACATAAATTTATCAGAAAATTTCCAATGGGACCACTAGCCCTTAGCAGCGACATTTGGAATAAATAAGGATTTTTGTCTATTTAAGGGAAAGAACGGGGGATAGCCATTTTCTGGATAAGATTGCTGCTCTGAGAAGGTAGATCTGGGCTCAACATCACTTTAAAAAAAAGTCCCTGGAAAGTCAGGAGGGTACAAGGGAAGGGAGCAAACTTTGAAGACTTATTTATGTTTCAGTGAATCCTAGAGCTGACATTTGAATGTAGAAAATCTTTCAGCAACCTTACCTTTTATACGCTCAGTTGCTATAAACTTGACTCCTTTGCATTTGCCATCATATATACCTTAATAAATTTTCTCTGACTAAACATGCTACTTCTTGCCACATTTGGACTTTCAAATCATGGCAACTTTAATGATGAGAAATGTATTCTAAAGAAGAACAATTTCTAAAAGTGGTATTCAGATTTTGTGAATTCACAGAAAATTCCCATTTTAATTTCTTCATTTCTAGAAAAGAGAATAAAATTAGTTCTACCCATCCTCATGTAAAAGGTGTGAGGATTAAGCTTATGTTATCCTAAACTGTCTCAAGCCTCTGAAGATGATGATATTGTATGACCATGTCATTCCACCTTTATTTCTCCATTTTAATATAAAATCATGACCCAACAAAAGAAACCAAATAGCTAATTCATAAATTAGAGTCAGGATAACTTTGAACATAGGGGATTACCATTTACTTTAACTAAGGTGCTATCGCTACTTTAAGCCCCTATTGTCTATATATAAATGTTTTAGTTTCTATGACTCTATTTTATTTTCTCAGAGTGTTGACATGTAACAAATATGATCAATACTTCCAAAGACAATATATACCTAAAATCAACACATTAGGTCTTACAATTATCCATCAATAAAAATCAATAAGAAAACTAAACAAAGAATTATTCATTGAATTATTTTTATTCTCTTTGGTAGGCATTAGTAAATGGCCTTTCACTATATTCTGTAGAGAAGAGATAGGAAGAAATACTTGAGAAGCAGCTGAATTTTTGATAAGGTATCAAATGAGTGATGTCTCCCCCCCTTCCCTCCCTCCTTCCCTTTCGTCCATCTTCTTTCCTTCCATCTTTCTTCCTTCATTCTTTCAAAAGATTCTGCTATGTTTACTGAGTTGGGTACAGGAAGGCAGTAGGAAATCCTTTTATAACAAAAGGGGGAGAAAAGAAGTCATTTTTGGTGCTCAGAAAGCAATCAGTGGAAGTAACCAGAACTAGGAAAGCAACTTCTTTGGTCTGATTAATGAGAAAAGGCAGCATATGAAGGTGAAGGTCAAATTACCAGGGTAAGCAGGCAAGAAATGATTAAAAATAGGTAAGCAAGAGAAAGTATCACGGAAAGTTGGTTGGATTGAGCTCTGTTCATTGTGAGAACATTCTAGGTAAGTGAGAAATGGGAGAAAATTAGAGGGCTAGGCCTGGGGGAGTGAGGTGAGCCGGTGAGGTTACAGCCATGATGAGCTAGATTTAGCTGTTTAATGGATGTGCCTATGGATGATCCCAACCCTCCAGGTGATCATCTCAGGCAGAAGGAAGCTAAAGGGCTACAAGAGAACATCACCATGGTCCATGGTGCTAAGATCACTTGAGATGGGTTTTGGAGAGAGAAGAGAATACAGAGAAAATGTATTGCTTTTAAAACTACAACAACAACTTGAAAGCTATTTTTGTAAATGCCAAGAAAAAAATAGCTTAACAGCTGTTCCTGCCTGTAGTAATTGACACAAGCCAACTCTCAGGAGTAATTTCCCGGGGAGAAGAACTTGCCTAACACAACTGGGAGTTTACCAAATAATCAACTTTACTTTTTAAAACATTTCTGAGTCCTACAAACGGACTGTGAAAGTTGCTAGAGAGAAACCTCACTAAAGTGGAGTCAGGAGGCCAGAAGGGGAAGCTCTCATCATGTACCACCCTAAGTTAATACAGACCCAAACAGGAAGAGACGTACCTAGCATCTCTGGGAGGAAGTGACCAACGTTACTATCACAAGCAGGAGGAAGAAAGATCCCCTTGCCTGGCAACAGCTCAGCCAATGAGAACTGTCACAACTCAGCAAATGAACAGCCACCATACTTCAAACTCCCAGTTTCCGCCTACAGACTTTTTGATTCTAACAGCCCCTCCCACCTACCCCTTTTCCTCTATAAAAGCATTTCCTCTCCTTTGTTTTTACCAGACTTGTATGAAGTTCACCATAGGTGCATGTCCCAAACTGCAATTTTTTGCTACTCCTGAATAAACCCATTTTGCTGGTAAAATAGCTATTTTATTGTTTTCAATTCACAGGACAGAACAAAAACCCTCAATTGATCTTTACAATATTACTCTATTAATAATATGATTATTTTAAAAAGTAACTCTGAGTTCTCAGAGGCAGCAAATAAGATTAGGGCTGAAGTCAGAATGAACAAGGAGATACATGAGTTCACATAAGAGAAGACTGTACACTCTAAGTCTGAAAAATCTCAAATCATCTATAGAAACCACATTTATAGGACATACCTGCATCATTATTTCTAATAAAGCTCCTTGGAGTAGAGGGAAGATTTCTGATGGGATGATCCTGATGGTGATTTTATCCAAGAGGGGCTTGTAAATGTAATCCCCTTACAGTCCCCTACAGTTCTAGAGCCAGCAGTCATGATTTCAAGTCCAAAGACCAAAAGCTCTTAGTAATGTAGAGCGATTAGTCTTTCTGTAATGAAGTCCTGCTAACTGACTATGCACAAGACTGATCTATGTACTTCTAACCATTATACCTCAATGACCCTCATTAATATAAAACAGCAGTCGCATTATTCCAGTGATTTAGTACCTACCCTCTTTCCAAGGCTTCTCTTGTCCCAGGTTCAACAAGGCAGTGTTTCAGAATGATTAAGATCTCAGACTCTGAGTTGTGACTGGCCCAGTGTGAATCCCAGCTCTGCCATTTACTAACAATTTGGTCTTGAGCAAGTTTCTTAGTCTCTGTGGAATCAAGTTCTTTCATTTGTACAATGCGGCTAATAATGACTTCCACTTCAGAGTGTTGTTATAAGAATTAAATGAACTAATACCTATAAAGCACCCAGAACAGTGTCTGGCACATAGTAATAATGAACTACTTTGAGCTGTTATTAGCATGATTATTGGGAACCCACATTTTTTCAGCAGAAGTTTGCTTGGTAAATATGAAATGAAAGCTCCAGGGCAATGAGGTGTGGATAGTAATAGCATTACATTTCATTTCTAGTAAAGTTCAACTAACAAGTTTGTTTTTATCTCCCAAATCTAGAGTCTTCCTTAGTGGAGCAGTACTCACTAGAACATTAGGCAGATCTTCACTTTCTGAATCTCAATTTTCCAGGCTTTCCATTTTTTTTCACTGGAATCATTCTTTCTTTAGTTGTGGTAATATCACTGATTAAATGTCATTCATGTGTGATCCCCTTGGGGTTTAAAGACATTACATATTGATTGAATTAATCCAATTATCAGAGTTTTAGAAGCACTGTTACAGCCTACATCATATCCTGTTAGATGCCCGTTTACAGGTATAGCAAACCCTGTCTATGCCCTGCTCCATTAACACCTTAGCCCAACTGACTTCACATGGGATAGGCAATTCCGGCACTTTGCACATATCCCACTTAACATGCTGCATTGCTCTTCTTCCTTTACCTGAAGGCTTAAAATAATTACATTTTAAAGTCGTGTCAGAACTACGTCATTAGATAACAGAGTAAGTGATCGCCTAGGTATGTCCCTGTGTCCAATCAGACTGATCATAGGCAAAACCGTATTTGTCTCCTGAACCTTCCAAATCCTTTTGGCCATGCCCTTCTCACTCTTCTGAGTACCCGTTCCAAGCCCAGAGACCAACCCATTTTTACAGGGCTCAATCCTTAGGTCAGAAAAGCTTTTACATGTTAATGGTTTAAAATAGTCGTCTCCAAACATTAGCATGATGTATCCAGTCAGTAAAAAACTGAGCATCTCCCCCCAATACACGTGTTTTGATATACTAATGCTACACAGGTACTATTGCATACTGTTAATTAATTAAATATAAACAACAGACGTTTGATGAGATAACCAAATATTAACACAAGTTCTAACATTTTAATTCTACATCCCATTAAGTCATTTTCTACATACCCCAGGGAGAATATACCCTGATTTAAAGAGCATTGCTTCAGATGTATGGCACATACCACACTGCAACTCCTAAACTGAAAAGTCAAAAAGAGTTGAAGATGCAACATAGTAGAAATCATCTAGGGTAGACGGGGCACCTCTTCGTCACTGCCTAGTGGAGTAGAAGTCCAGGTTCCCCATTTGGCCTCTGTTGACACTCAAGGGGGGAATTCTTCATTACTACTGGGTGGGCATGGCAGTTCTGGCTCCCCACAAGGTATCCACTGACCTCCCTGGCTGGAATCGTTTGGGGTGCCTTGTTATTGCTCCCTGCGTAGCCTTCACTGACACCATGGGGGTGGAGGATGGCCTTGTTATGGCTGTGTGGTGGTCAAAGTCCTGACTTTCCACTGGGCCTCCCCTCACACCACCCCATTAGTGAGAGGGAAAGGTGCTTCATTCTTACCAGATGGGGATAAAAGTCTTCCACTCAGCATTCTCCGAGACCACGCTGATGGGGAGATGGAAGCACCCATTACAGCTGGGCAAGGGTTGAAGTCTAGACTTCTCACTTGGCCTTTGCTGGCATGGGTGGGGATGGAGCACGCGCGCGCACGTGTGTGTGTGTGTGTGTGTGTTTCTTATGGTGTTTGGATGTAGCTGAGTGGCTGTGGTCTAAAATTTTTCTGTCTTAAACGCTGCCCCTTTCTTGGTCCTCTAACCTGAAAGCACAGGCTTTTATTGGACTATTTTTGTCTATGCCTGTTGTCATTTACCAGTTGCCTATATGTTCACTGAAAGTCTGAGATATACGAGCCAACAAGAAACACATAAGCCTTGCTACCCTGGTGGTTCTGGGGTCTGCTGCCTTCTTTCCGGTTTACAGTCTTCTTACAATGCTTGATATATAATGTCCAGGGTTTTCAGTTGTTCTTTTGGGATGAAGCACTTGTTTTATGTGAGACATTTAACCTCCCTGTGTGTCAATTTCCTCAAGGACATAATGACAATAATTATATTGGCCTTAACAGAGTAGTTGAAAAATTAGATAATTTTTTTTTAATATTTTCATGTTGAAGTTTGTAGATATTTCCCAACCTAGTTTTTTTTTTTTTTTAATTAATTTATTTATTTTTGGCTGGGTTGGGTCTTTGTTTCTGTGCGAGGGCTTTCTCTAGTTGCGTCAAGTGGGGGCCACTCTTCATCGCGGTGCGCGGGCCTCTCACTATCGCAGCCTCTCTTGTTGCGGAGCGCAGGTTCCAGACGCGCAGGCTCAGTAGTTGTGGCTCACGGGCCCAGTTGCTCCGCGGCATGTGGGATCTTCCCAGACCAGGGCTCGAACCCGTGTCCCCTGCACTGGCAGGCAGATTCTCAACCACTGTGTCACCAGGGAAGCCCCAGATAATTTTTTACTGAAGTTAGCCTGGCATGTTATACACTCTCCAAGGATAACTGTGTAAAAGATGTTTCTAAGTGTTAGTTGTGGAAATGAATCAGTGTAGTGTTATTTCTGTGAAGTACTATGTTCACCACTCTGGGCTGCATGATACACACTCTACAGAGACATACGTAGAAAATGTTTCTAAGAGTGCTAGTTGCACAAATGAATACTATAGTATTAAAAAAAAAGTTTGCCTGGAGCATGCCTAGTTACAAAAAGCATTTAAAAAGAGAAAAAGGCAGCTATTACTATTGTTACACCAGTAGTAGCATCCATGTTTTCCATTTTGACATCAATAATTAATAATGCTGCAACTAACTAAAGCAGTTATTGGATGTACCAGTCTGAAAAAGGGAACTGGTGAAATGGAATCATACTAACAATACAGGGTTTTTGTGAAGACTAGATAAAGTCATGCTAAAATATGAGCTAAACGAAATTTTAGACAAAAAGCTGTGGCGATTATATTTATTTTTAGCAGTCACAGTAACATTGCAAAAGATTTGTCAACCATATTAGTTAGGCCCTCCTTTTATAACTTTAGGGTCAATTACATCCTAAGAAACCTCAGTCTGGTCCCTAGAAATAACTAAAAACCAGTTAAATCAGTTAAAAGTTTTCTTGACATTACTCTCAAGAAAATGCTAAAAATAAGACCACATTCATAATGGAAATAAAGTAGAAAACTTAAAAACCCTCCTTCCCCTTTCCTTTGTCTCACATACCTTGGCTGCCTCTGGAGTCTCCTGTTCACCCCCCAACCCTTGTTACATATTTATCATTTTTTTCTTCCACAAAGAAAACTCTGGCTTAATTATTTTCTTTTCCGATTTTCTTCAGGAAAGACTCTATAAAAGGGAGGCAGTAAATTCTCCTCTGTTAATATTTCCCTTTGCATCATCCACCTCATGCAAATCCCAGAACTTCTTAATGCTGCAGTTATAAGCAAGACACAAATGTAAATTTCTTCCTACAATGAGGCAAAAATCTCATTGCATTTGAGCAGGTATTTTTTAAAGGGAAAGGGTAGAAATGGATGTAGTGTAATGTGCATGAGCATCAACTTTGAAACAAGACAAGCCAAGTTCAGTTTTTGGCTTTACTACTTCTTAGCTTTGTACCTTGGGGCTCTCTGTCTCAGCAAAATCTTCTACATAATAGGAAAAATAGTGAATAGATTTGTTAAAAGTTGACAATAATTATATCTATAAATAACTTACTATCTGTCACAGAGGAAGTGCTAATAAATATGCCTATTATAATACTTGATTCCTTTCAATCACACTGATCTAATCATGCACTTTTTCTCCACTTGCACTGACTGAGATCAAACAAATTGGAAATCAATAGTTGTATTTGAAAAACTTGCATGGCAAGAATTTACTTTTTTTTTTTTTAAACATCTTTACTGGAGTATAATTGCTTTACAATGGTGTGTTAGTTTCTGCTGTATAACAAAGTGAATCAGCTATACATATACATATATCCCCATATCTCCTCCCTCTTGCGTCTCCCTGGCACCCTCCCTATCCGTCCCCTCTAGGTGGTCACAAAGCACCGAGCTGATCTCCGTGTGCTATGTGGCTGCTTCCCACTAGCTATCTATTTTACATTTGGTAGTGTATATATGTCCATGCTACTCTCTCACTTCTTCCCAGCTTACCCTTCCCCCTCCCCGTGTCCTCAAGTCCATTCTCTACGTCTGAGTCTTTATTCCTGTCCTGCCCCTAGGTTCTTCATAACCCTTTTTTGTTTTTTTAGATTCCATATATATGTGTTAGCATACAGTATTTGTTTTTCTCTTTCTGACTTACTTCACTCTGTATGACAGACTCTAGGTCCATCCACCTCACTACAAATAACTCAATTTTGTTTCCTTTTATGGCTGAGTAATATTCTATTGTATGTATGTGCCACATCTTCTTTATCCATTCATCTGTCGATGGACACTTAGGTTGCTTCGATGTCCTGGCTATTGGAAACAGAGCTGCAATGAACACTGTGGTACATGACTCTTTTTGAATTACGGTTTTCTCAGGGTATATGACCAGTAGTGGGATTGCTGGGTCTTATGGTAGTTCTATTTTTAGTTTTTTAAGGAACTTCCATACCGTTCTCCATAGTGGCTGCATCAATTTACATTCCCACCAACAGTGCAATAAAACACTTAGAGGAAAACATAGGCAGAACACTCTATGACATAAATCACAGCAAGATTATTTTTGACCCACCTCCTAGAGAAATGGAAATAAAAACAAGAATAAACAAATGGGACCTAATGAAACTTAAAAGCTTTTGTACAGCAAAGGAAGCCATAAACAAGACGAAAAGACAACCCTCAGAATGGGAGAAAATATTTGCAAGTGAAGCAACTGACAAAGGATTATCCTCCAAAATTTACAAGCAGCTCTTGCAGCTCAATATCAAAAAAACAAAGAACCCAATCCAAAAATGGGCAGAAGACCTAAATAGACATTTCTCCAAAGAAGATATACAGATTGCCAACAAACACATGAAAGGATGCTCAACATCACTAATCATTAGAGAAATGCAAATCAAAACTACAGTGAGGTATCACCTCACGCCAGTAAGAATTTACTTTTAATTTGTCCAAACAGAAGAACTTGGTGAAATGAATTATTTACACCCAAGGAACTGCTCCCTCAATAGATGAACAGATATAACAATCCTAGACTAGGGGGTACACTGGCATCTTCCATGAGACAAAGCCACCTTCACTACAACTATTAAGTGAAAGACTACTACATAACATAGAGAATCCCTTCCAACCTCAAGAACACAGAGACCTGTTATTTATTCTATGTACACACAGTTGATGCAAAAAAAAAAAAAAAAAGGTGCAGATTATGAAGTTTCACAGTTATCTGGAAGTTGGTCAGCTGAAAGCAACTGACCAGCACTCCAATCAGCCTAATAATGGCAAGGCATCAGTTAGACTGTCTATTTCTGAACAATCAGATGGACCTGGTCACCTTTACTAATTTTAAAAAACAGATTTGACTTATTTAAGGTGACTGAATTAGGTAAATCTGTAACTGTGATATCATATAGTTAGGGCTTTAAAATTAATAAAATCAATGATCATGGCGAGGATTATGATGCTGATGATCATGACGATGACAATAACAATCAGAGAGATATCATGAGTACGTTTCAGGTAAAACTGCTTAAACAACCATATTAACCTTATAACTCGGGGTTTTTTTTTTTTTTTCCCTGTGAACTTATTCACATGTTATACTGAATGCATTACCTTATACAATAGAATAGCCACTGATAAAGAAATTAAAATTGAGGTCATCACAGGATAGATGACCAAGGAGAAGTTGTGCTATGAGTAAGGGGAGGTGAGAGCTTGCCCTGATGCCTCCTCGGCTTCCTCCCTACTGGAAAATAGTAAGCACCATTATCACACATAATACTGGGGATCAAGGTTACCAGATATGATTTAAGGGCATTTCTGTGCAGCAAAAAAATAAAATTGTATTTTCTTATCAAGGTGATTGTGTGAGATAATGATAATTTAATTTCAGTCCATTTATTTATTGTCCATAGACTCGGAAATAACCTCCCTCTCAAAATTCACTCTCAACAAAGTCGGCAGGCAGAGAGATTTCTCACAGTTATTCTCAGCGGTGCTCAGATCGCTCAAGTGAATTACTGGAAACAATGGATACTGAGAATAAAAGAAAAATGATTGCAGAGAATAGAAGTTGATAGCATTGAAATAAAAACCTTCCAGTGGGGCAGACCTGTGTGGAACTGCCTGTCTTTGTATATTTCCCCAAGGAGAAGAGTAAAGAATGGTTTGGGCTGTGAGATACATTTTAAAACTGTAAAATAAAAGGATCATGTATCAAACCAAATTGTGTTGGCTTAGAGACATATTACATCTTTGCACAATTTTGCATTCCCTACAATATTTTTCATATTTATTCATTAACTTTTCCTCCCATAACATTTCTCCTCCTAAGATAGATAAATAGATAATTTGTTGGTACTGACTCAATAGCACATATATCTAAACTCCTAATCACTTAAAATTCTTAATGAATTCTGAAAATAATTGTAAGTTATTTTCCCTCATCATCATGATTCTGAAATGTTTTGTAATTCAGAGTGTGCTGTGTTATTCTTGGACCATTCATTCAGGGCATCTATTGCTCAACCACCCAGTATTTCCATAAGTCATCTGTTACTGTCAGGACACAAATAAAAACCTTATATTGCATACGTACAAGGAATCCATGCCAAGAGAAAGCTTGTGCCTCTATTTCCAGCATGTGGTCACTAGACAGGACTATTTAAGACAAAAACATTCAAAAAGCTTGGATACAAATAACAATGTACAGTGAGCTCTGTTTACGTGAATAACACTGTTAGAAAGATGAACAGGGGTTAAAGGCAGAGATCTAGTAAATAGGGAAACAGTAATTTTTGAAATGAATTTAAATAGAATCTTGGAATAATGCCATTTGCAGCAACATGGATAGACCTAGAGATTATCATACTAAATGAAGCCAGACAAAGACAAATATATGATACTGTTTATATGTGGAATCTAAAAAAAAGAAAGAAAAAAGACCCAAATGAACTTATTTCCAAAACAGAAAGAGACTCACAGACATAGAAAACAAACTTACGGTTACAAAGGGGAAAGAGGGGTGGGGGGAGGGATAAATTAGAAGGTCGGGATTAACATATACACACTACTGTATATAAAAAAGATAACCAACAAGGATCTACTACATAGTACAGGGAACTCTACTCAATATTTTGTAATAACCTATAAGGGAAAAGAATCTGAAAAAATATATACGTATGTATAACTGAATCACTTTGCTGTGCACCTGAAACTAACACAACATTGTAAATCAACTATATTTCAGTAAAAAAAATTAAAAATAAATAATAAAATTAAATTAAATTAAATCTTTAGCTTACAAGAGAATGTAAGTTGTAATCACAGGAGAAGAACTTTTGGTCTAGACCTTCTGTGTGTCCTGACAAGGCTAGTTCAGTTTTAAAACCTACTTTGATCGGTCAAAGATCAAAACCTGACTTTAGCCTCAGTTTCCATGTTGCTATCACTTTCTGAATCGTCACATTATGCCCTAGATTTAAAGGCACTATGAAAAATCAGTCATAAGTATATAGAAGCTGTTTTGTAATTGTAAAAACTCATTAGTTAGGAGATATCATTTGAATCAGGGATACAACCACTGGTCTTTTTACTTTACTAGAGCACATTCCATTTTGAGGAACTTAAGAAATAGTCTCTTCTGGAGTAGGATCTATGATGGTAAATAGTTGGGACCATTCCAAGAGAAAGTAATGCTGCCTGAGATCTACTGATTAAGAAAAAAGTGTCCCACCCAATTTCTTGTTGTGCAACAAATATATAACGTCTGCTTAGTGATTTGAAATGATGATGTCACTCTGGGATCCCAGGATACTTTAAGAATAAGGGATTCTGCATCTTAGACCAATTGCATTTTTTAAAAAAAAATGCACCCTCTAAGGAGAGACTGCAGTCCATGGCAGTTGCTTCTAAATGGATGCCAGACAAGTCAATCTGTTTCTGACTTGATACCTGCCTCTCTGATCACCACCTCTGTTTATATAGTCCTTCACAGCATTTGTATTCAGGAAGATTCAAAGTTCTCCTCATCCTGATTTATTCTGCTGCATAATTAATAAAAGTAAACACATACAGAAGACTTGTGACAGGTACCGTTCTAGATGCTTTGTATATGTGAATTCACTTAATCCCCATGTAATCCTTTAAAGTGAAAACTGTTATTATTCTCATATTTCAGATGAGGAAACTGGGCCATCCAGGGCTAAATATGCTACCAAAAGTCACTCAGCCAGGAAGAGGTGGAGCCAATATTTGAACTTAGGCAGTCTGTTTTCAGAGTCCACTCTTAAGCACCACTCTGATGCCTGGAGACTAGGGTAGACACAGGAAACCCAGGACCCCCAGTCAACATTTAATATCAGATAAACAACAAGGCTTTTTTAGAATAAGTAGGTCCCCCAAATTATATACGTATACAAAAAAAAAAAAAACAACACTTTTTTTTAAAATCTGATATTCAAATGTAACTAGGTAGTCTGTTATTTTTATTTGCTGAGTCTGGCCACCCTCTTGGGGACTGTCACTGAGCCTGACTTTTCTGAATAATGCCCCTTCCCCAGCATGGTCTCTATGACCTTCAGCAGTGGCTTGTCAATTACCAAACTTTCTCCTAATCCTAGGCTGCCTTGGCTGCCTGCTAAATGCCAACACTTCAGAGAAAGTTCTCAGTATCATACAGCAGGGATTGGGAAACTTTTCCTGAAAAGGGCTAGATAATAAATGTTTTGGGCATTGCGGGTCATATGGTCTCTTTCGCAACTATTCAACTCTGCCAGTGTAGCAGGAAAGCCACAAACAATACATAAACAGATGACTGTGGCTGTGTTCCAATAAAACTTTATGTACAAAAACAGACAGCAGGCCAAGGAACACTCATTTACTGATCCCCGCCACAGACGCTTCTGGCAGATTTCGTGAGGTGTGTGTGTCATCTGAAAACAATCTACCCAACCAAAAGACACCACAAGAACGTAAGCTCTCTCTGGAAGTTATCTGCTGTTTAGTGAAAAAAATCTTCAGTGAGAAATCCCTCCTCAGTATCTCCCCAAAAAAGGCCAGACTTTACCTCATATTCTAGTCACATCACTATAGGAGAGAGGTCTGAAAGATGACAACCTAAATGAAAGGCAGGGCCTGGATCTTGCAGGTTTTATATGTGCCCCTGCAATGGAGGTATCATCTATCATTACCTCCTTTCCCATTTCCATTTCCTCCACACAACTCAGAGAAGCCTGTCTCTTTGTATCTCCCATTTCCTCTCTTGATCTAGGTACTTGTGTGCATGCAGTTGTAGCTCTCTGCTCACTGTTTTATTCCCCCCACTTGCATTGAATTTAAATCCTTAAGTTCAAATCCATGCTCTTCTGTGTCCCCCAAATCTCACTGTTTGCCAAATCCCGGGGCTGCCTCTGTTCCATACCCCGTTTGATTACTCTGCCATGTTTAAAACTTTGAATTACATGCTTCTCAAATCACTGTCCTGGAGACCTTCAAGATGGCGTAGGTGTAAGACGTGGAGATCACCTTCCTCCCCACAAATACATCAAAAATACATCTACACGTGGAACAGCTCCTACAGAACACCTGCTGAACTCTGGCAGAAGACCTCAGACCTCCCAAAAGCCGTGTGGCTGACAGGGTCTTGGTGCTCCGGCCGGGTGTCAGGCCTGAGCCTCTGAGTTGAGAGAGCCGAGTTCAGGACATTGGTCCACCAGAGACCTCCCGGCCCCATGTACTATCAAACGGCGAAAGCTCTCCCAGAGATCTCCATCTCAACGCTAAGACCCAGCTCCACTCAACAGCCAGCAAGCTCCAGTGCTGGACACTCTATGCCAAAAAACTAGCAAGACAGGAACACAACTCCATCCATTACCAGAGAGGCTGCCTAAAATCATAGTAAGTTCACAGACACCCCAAAACACAGCACCAGACGCGGTCCTGCCCACCAGAAAGACAAGATCCAGCCTCATCCACCAGAACACAGGCACCAGTCCCTTCCACCAGGAAGCCTACACAAGCCACAGAACCAACCTTACGCACTGGGGGCAGACACCAAAAACAACAGGAACTACGGACCTGCAGCCTGCGAAAAGGAGACCCCAAACACAGTAAGTCAAATCACCGTCCTTCCTTGGAATCTGAGAGTGAACTCGCCCTGTTCTCTTCTCACCTCTGTGACCACATTCTTAGCCTGCAATCATGGCCACCAAGAATTCTCTCTGTGCTTGTATGCAGAATCTGTTTCCCCTCCCCTAGAATTTGTGCTGGCTCTGTGATTTATGTTGACCAATGGAATGAAGCAGAAGTGGCACTGTGGCAGTTCCAGGCCTAGACCTTCAGGGGCCTGGCAGCTTCCACTTTCATTCTCTGAGAGCCCAGAGCTACCATGACTGCTTTCCAGGAGCTATGTACATGTCAGGTTGTCCTAAAAATAAAGCAAACTCAATATATCCTGTCCTGGGCTGAAACGTGTCTCTCCCCCTCACCAAATTCCTATGTTGAAGCCCAACCCCCAGTACTTCAGAATGTGACTGTATTTGGAGATAGGGCCTTAAAGAGGTGATGAGGTTAAATAGGCCGTTAGGGTGGGCCCTGATCCAATCTGACTAGTGTCCTTTTAAGAGGAGGAAATTTAGACACACAAAGAGACACCAAGGGTGTGCACATATAGAGGAAGGACCATGTGAGGACACAGGAAAAAGACAGCCAGTTTCAAGTCAAGGAGAGAGGCCTCAGAAGAGCCCAAACCTGCCCACACCTTGATCTTGGGCTTCCAGCCTGCAGAACTGTGAGAAATAAATTTCTGTTGGTTAAGGCACCCCGTCTGTGGTCACAGTGGTGGCCCTTGTGAACTAATACATATTCCAAACCTTGCCAACCAGTCCTAGGCAGCACAACTTATTTGCAATCTGCTTCTCCTCCAATACTCTACACCACCGGCACATAGGACACCAGCCTACTTTACTACTGTCTGTTCTCCATTTAAACTCTAGCTACTATAATGAACAACATATACAAATATAAATTCCAGATGGATTAACAATCCAAATTGGAAAAGCTAAAATTTTAAGCTTTTAAAAGAAATACAGGAGAACCTATTTTATCATTTCAATATATGGAAGAATTTCTAAAATAAGTCACAAATAACACAAATCATAATGAAAATCATGAATAAAATTGATTACATCAAAATAAAACGTGTCAGCATGAAAAAACTTACCATAAACAAAGAGAAAAAAATCACACACTTGAGGAAAATATTAGTAGCACATATAATTGATATATGAACAATATTTGGATAATATTAAAAACATACAAAAAAGTAATAAGGAGATTAAAACTCCAATTGAAAAATGAGCAAAACAAATAAATGGGAAGTTCACAGTAATGGGAATTTAAGTGTATGATAAAATAAAACAAAAGCAAACTCATCTCACAAGTAATCTAGGAAATAAAAATGTAGAACCACATGGTATAGCATTTCAGTTAATAAGATTCACAGTTAAACAAACAAAAATAAAGAGACAGATTCAAGTATTGATGAGGATTTAGTTTAACTGGGACACACATACACTGTTACAGGGAGAATAAGTTGTCAATAAATTTAACAAATTTGAAAATATGCATATTCTGTGAAACAGCAACTATATTCTTGGTTTAGAGATAGACTCTCAATTACTGCTACAGGTTAAAATTACCTAAGGAGATTTTTGCTTGTTTGATCTTTAATACTAGTACCTAAGCCCTGCCCAGAACAAATGAATAAGAATCTCTAAAATGAGGCTCAAAGATGGAGGGATTGCAATCTCCACCCATTGTTGAGACCACTGCCTCAGGTGAAATTTCATACAGGTATACAAGAAGATACCTTTAAGAATACTCATTGCTATATCGTCTGTCATAGCTAAAAGCTAGAAACAAACCAAATATCCTTTACCAAGAAAATGGATTAATAACTTGTGGCACACTACCTATGGACTGTTAGACAGTAGTTAAAATTAACAAACTACAGTTGCAATGTTTAATATGAATAAACCGCAAAACACAGTTTTAAATAAAAATGCATCCTTCGAATTATACATGTAATAATACTAGAAATTTTAAAATATGACATCAGTACTTCATATTTTTTTATCACTGCCTAACATAGCAAAATTTTAAAAACTTTTTGGGAATGATCAATGTCAAGGTCATATAGTAGAATAGTGATTAATTCTAAAGAAAGAGTGAAGGGGAAAAGATTGAAAAGGCATATAAAGGAGGCTTTTAGGTTTACTGTATCTTTAACATGTTATTTACAATCAAGACCAATAGGATGCAAATGTGGAAAATGTTGAGAGCTGATGACACTTGGTAGTGGTGTTACATTCCATATTTGAAATATTTCAAAATACAGAAAAAAAGGGGAAGGTAGGGAAGATGCAGTGAGACACTTTGAAGGAGGCTAATCTTGGGAAATTAGGCCAAAGATAGAGGGTTCTTACACCAGAAAATTTGGACATAAAGTCAGTTTAACTTTAGTCATCTGTATTATTTCAAAAGTTCATATTTGATTTTGAGCTCATCTGGAGAACCATAGTAAGGCTTTGACCAAAAAGCCCTGAGAGTGGACCTTTTGTGGATCTTTGCATCCCATATCACCAAGTTCCCTAAAACTGGTGACTATGGTAACTATGAACTACCTAAGCTTGTTAAATTCAGAGGGAGGGAGAGGGAGGGAGAGGGAGGGAGAGGGAGGGAGAGTGTGTGTGCGCGTGCGTGCGCGTCTTTCACAATTAACATATCTATTAAAGTTAAAATTGTTTGTTCATAGGTACTTTGACCTAAGCCTTCTGCATTTAGGTCACATTTTGGTAGAAAAATTATGTGTTGTTCTTTGACATCATCACAAATTGCTACATTGATGTTCCTTGGTTATTCTTGCTCTTCTGCATATCATGGTTTTCGTGTTTCATCTGGCTTCTCACCAGTAATGTTGGTGACCCCTCAATGAAACCTACTTGCTTTCCCAAGGGGGAATGGATTGGTATCTCTTCCTTAGTGATATGCAAGGCTGATCATAAGTTTGTTACTGAACTTACAACACTGTACTGTAACCACTGTTTCCATCACTGCTTCCTGGACTTAACCGTAAACTCCCTGAGGGTGTGGACCAAGATTCTTTCTTGTGTAGGGTCCCTGTGTCTACTCCTGGAAGACACCTGGACAGCCTGACTTCAGAAATGTCTTGCAAATGCCCCCTCAAGTTAGTTTCCACATTAGTTTATTCATTCATTTAAGACAGCTTATAGTTGGCCAGTTTTCCCTGTCTTTCTTTATGTGTTTTTGTGACCTTTCCTACTTCTTATTCCATAATTTTAATTCTGATTCCTACAATAAGCTCTCCCTCATCTGAATTTCTATAGGACCCGTTCATAACTTTTGATTTGGATGTTCATTATGATGGTTATATATTTACATACACAAGTTTGATCTTTTTGGAGGGCAGAATCTTCTCTTCTTTCCCTCTTCATACCCGCAATGACCCAGGATTTCTCAAAGTGCCACCCTGACCATGTGCATTGAAATAACTTGGGGGTACTCTTCACAAAGTATATTTTTAGCTTCCCTCCCACAATCTCTGGGTCCAGGATCTCAAATTTGTATGTTAACAAGTAAACTAGGAGAGCCTTAAGAAAAATTGGCATACAAGGTAGAAAGAAATGAAGAACATATTACATATCAATTTTTAATACCAAGGGCTTTATATATTTTAACAAATTCAATCCTAATAATAAATCTGTTTTAAAAGGTATTACTATCCATATTTTAAAGATGAGAAATTGAGAATTAGAAAGCGTATAGCATAGTCTTTGGAGTCAGATTGCCCAGGGTTCAAATCTCAATTCCATTACTTAATAGCTATGTGATTTAGGGGCAAGGTTTTAACATTTCTGTGCTTCAATTTCTTCTTTTAAAATATACAGAAAAATAGCAGCAATCTCATGAAAGTGTTCGGAGGACTAAATGACATAAGTAAAGCTCAGAGAAAAACGCTCAACACACAAAAGTCCTCAATAAAACTTAGCTGGGAGATCACTGAATCCCACATTAAGCAGCAGTGGAACTGGGGTTATCTTAAACCAGAGCTCAGAAACGTTTTCTACCAAGGGCCAGAGAGTAAATATGTTAGAGCCTGCAGATTACACAGTCTGTTTCAATTACTCAGTTCTGCCCTTGTAGCAGGAAAACAGCCATTAACCAAATGTTAAAAAAAAAAAAAAAAGAGCATAGATGCAGTCTAATAAAACTTCATATATGGGCAGAAATTTGAATTTCATATAATTTTCATATGTCACTAAATATTCCTCTGATCTTATTCATTAAAAAAATCCAAAAACCTTTCTTAGTCCCCAGGTGGTACAAAAACAGGCAGTGGCCAGATATGGCCGGGGGATTCTGGTTTGTGGACCCCTGCCTTTAACTATCAGATTGCAAAGCTTTTGATACAGCACAGCTGCCTACCTGAACTTTGAATGTAAAAGCTACTTAGTAAGTATTTAATCGGTTAATACAACAGCATTTCCGAGCTTTGTGCTTCAGTATCTTGACGCTTGTTTAAGAAGAAATTAAGTAAAATGGAATCCTTTTGGTTTTGTATCCTTTGAAGCCACCATCTGAACCTTTAATTCGTTAATCTCCTCGCGTCAAATTCATCCCATTCTCTTCCCACCTCCACCAGACTCTCTCAGTGCTAAATTCCAGATCCAAAGTCGAAGTTGTTGGGCATCATGATGACTATGTAACCTTGTCACTCCCTTCCTCTTCCTTTTCCAGCTCTCCTCTTCAAATAAACCAAAATGTACCTTAAAAAAGAGTGTTTTTTTTTTTTTTTTTTTTTAATGATATTCTTGTCTGCTTACATTCTTTTTATGTATGTATGTATGTATGTATGTATGGCTGTGTTGGGCCTTCGTTTCTGTGTGAGAGCTTTCTCCAGTTGCGGCAAGTGGGGGCCACTCTTCATCGCGGTGCGCGGGCCTCTCACTATCGCGGCCTCTCTTGTTGCGGAGCACAGGCTCCAGACGCGCAGGCTCAGTAATTGTGGCTCACGGGCCGAGTTGCTCCGCGGCATGTGGGATCCTCCCAGACCAGGGCTCGAACCCGCATCCCCCGCACTGGAAGGCAGACTCTCAACCACTGCGCCACCAGGGAAGCCCCAAAAAGAGTGTTTTTAGAGACTAAGTCTGCATAGCCCACGCAGACTCCAGATATGCTTGCTTCAGGCTTACTGATTGTACAACTTGCCCCACACCTTTCAGAGATCCTTCCATTAAAGTCTAGGCAGAATCTTCTGGCAATCCTTACTGGTGAAACCAGTATAACTGAATAAAAAGTTGACAAATTAATTCAATTCTACTAGGTGACCCACACTGAGATCTGGACAGAAAGAGCAATAAAGCATTAACGTGACAGATTGTTCCTAGAGGAGCATTCAGCTGTTATTAATCCATTTAAATAAATATTTAGTTATAATATCTAAGTAACTAACAACTAAGTTAATGTTGAATGTAGGTTATTTTATTTTTTTTAGATTGATTGATTGATTGATTGCTATGTTGGGTCTTCGTTTCTGTGCAAGGTCTCTCTCTAGTTGGAGCAAGTGGGGGCCACTCTTCATC
This sequence comes from Balaenoptera acutorostrata, assembly GCF_949987535.1. NCBI lineage: Eukaryota > Metazoa > Chordata > Mammalia > Artiodactyla > Balaenopteridae > Balaenoptera > Balaenoptera acutorostrata. The sequence goes on from NC_080070.1 coordinate 55,372,434, forward strand.
GCGGTGCGGGGGCCTCTCACTATGGCGGCCTCTCTTGTTGCGGAGCACAGGCTCCAGATGCGCAGGCTCAGCAGTTGTGGCTCACGGGCCTAGTTGCTCCGCGGCATGTGGGATCTTCCCAGACCAGGGCGCGAACCCGTGTCCCCTGCACTGGCAGGCAGATTCTCAACCACTGCGCCACCAGGGAAGCCTGAATGTAGGTTATTAATATTAATATTGTGCAGAAAAAATAATGCAGCAAAATCTTAAGTCAGATATGACATCTATTTTAAAAATAAACTTCTGAACTAGACAGGATTTTTAAACTGAATCTCAGCAGTTCCTGTTGCTTTAGAGCAAAGACAAAGCCTTCACTCTCCCATAAACAATCTGAAAGAATCCCTTGCCCTCCTGGGAGCACTGCACTGTTCATTTCACCAGTGCCATTACCATCCATGAGTTGGTCTTTTTATTAAAGTGCTGTCCCTGCAAACACCCAGTCCCACCATCCAAACACCAAAAGCCAGGATGGTTTTACACCTTCAGAAAAGCTGGATTTTGTTAGTACAGAATATTTAGCACAGCCTCTTTCTCTCTCATTAGACATAGCTTTAACTGAATAGTTTTTATACGGTAATCACACTGAATACTAAAGCTTCACTGCAGAATGATCATAAATACACAAATGCCTCCTTCTTCACAATTCTATCTAACATGAATAGGGAGACTACCAAGAAGAGCACTAAAAAATGGCATTTAAACATTTTTCCATAGCTTTTCAAGCTGTGGTCTAAAGATCAGTGAGCTACACACCCAAGGCCTAAGTTCAAATCACTGTTCCATCTCATGTTGGGGCCTCATTTACTTATATTCATATATTCATTAATAGGGGTGATGAACTTTAAGCGTTACCACTGACATTCTAATGTATTGTGTGATTTCCCCATCATGCATCTCATCTTCACATATGGAGCAGTGGTTCTTTATTCCCTTTCCTTAGTCATGTTACTTATCTGTGAAATATCTTCCCTACTCACCTGATTTTCTGTCCTCTATCAAAGAGCAAGGAAAGGAAGAGTTTCTGGATGATACTAGGCAAAAAGGAAGCCAGTCAATTTGGGCTAGTAAATGTAAAAACAAAATTAGAGACAAAGTCTCTTATTCTCAGTCTTGGCTGAATGCCATCTGGGTTGAGATTGAAGAATGGAAACAACAACTGGGCCAAGAAATTTCCCTAATCCCAAAACTCTCTGCAGAGCTTTTTCCTGAATTATCTGTATTTTGACCACAAGTGTCTCATCCTCTAGACACTTGCCCACTGCTCCTCAACTCAATTTAGATGACATTTAACTCAAAGCCTTGGATTACAGTTGAATCAAACATAATCTGTGAAAGCCTTAAAGGCAAGTGTGTCTGTTTCATCTTTGTGTTCACAGCACATTGCTTGGCATATAACTGATGTTCCAAAAGATATTTGCTGGCTGAATAAATAAACATATCAGCTAATCCATTCAGACCAGTAAGAACTAGTTGACGAATTCATGACTTGACTGAACTGCCTAGCTGGCCTGATTGATTTTTCCCCTAATCAAGTCAGACAGAATGTTTGGATCTGCTGTGCATGTTTAGGTAAAGATTCATGACAACCCAGTTGGTCTCCTGCCCATCTAGATCCTGCCCAACACTTGTGTCTATTTCCCCTAAATTCATATTCCTTAACATCATTACAAAGTTAATAAAGAGAATATTAAAAAAGTTAGATCGTTACATTTCTTACAGGCATAATAAAGGTGCTTATTTTCACGCCTATAAAAGGGTATCTAATTTCTATTTCATTTTTCTTCCAAGTTCCTCAAATATACCGTAGACTTGACTTTACTGGTTTTTGGTTTCCCTGTTAAAGAACAAAATGCTCCAACAGCATAGGATGGAATGAAATTTGCCCAAGGACAAACAGATGGCATTAGAAATTGAGTACCCTGGCTTTCAGTTCAGTGCTTCTCACTACCTTAAAAAACAACAGAAGTCTTTCTTCTGAGTTTTCTACAACCAGAAATGCCCGGAATAAAAGAGTTGTTTTCGTACAATTTCATTTATACAAACTGAGAAACTATTACACATGGAGGTTATCAACTCTTTCAAATCTCAAAATTAATTTGGGTATCTCAGTATTTTTATAATTGAGATTATTATTCTCCTTTTGTCTTTGATATGTAAAAATCACAGGCTAAAACATTCAATTTACACCAACTAGTCATCTACTATAAGATTCTTTTAATCAAGAAGTTATATGACCCCATCTAATAAAAAGAAATTCCTAATAATTAATACTAATATTTTAATTCTGCATAGAGCTTTGCTTTTTACAAATAAAACAAATTTATTAAATATAAGAGTATAGTCACCATGGCAAAGAGAATCATACACATATAAATTCCTGTCAGCAGAACACACATGATACACAGATAAACCAAACCACTATTTTGAGCCATGTCTTTTTCTGACTTAATCCAGATTTGACAAATACGCAAGTTTATTCACAGGACATATTCTTGTTTCAGGAAAGCCAAATAACATTTTCAAAATGGCATATTGACATGTTTTCAGAAACTACAGACTAAAACTTCAATTTACATATTAACAGCTCATTGTCTTATAAACGCTCTGTCCACCAAGAGATAGTTTACAAGCATTATGGGGATCTGTAATCCCTCACACAGTAGCTTATTACTTGCCATATTCCTGTCTCTAGGAATACATGCTATTTCAGCTATGCAGACTTGAAGATGACCTCTTAGTATTCTGCCTTATTCTACCTTATTTTTCTTTTCGATAAAAGATTCTAAAGGAATGCTAGCCATAAACATACACTTCAAATCATTAGTATTAAATAAGAAGCATTATGTCTTAACAGAAAAGAACAGTATGGGGGCTACCAGGCATTAAAGACCTCACAAGCTGATGCCCTGAAACACTGTAGCCCAACCATGAACCAATCACCTGAATCTAGGCAGATCCAATTTACAAAGACACTGTTTCTTACTGCTTTCTAGGCACTGACTACTTTCTTTTTCCTCTATATGGAGTTAGAAGTCTAGTTAGTGAATTCTGGATGCAAACCAGATTAAGAAGAAATTTTTTTGTCTCAAGCAGAAGCAAATTCAGTGGGAAGCCAGTAGGTATTCTAACACAGCAAGATATTATAACTTATCAAACCTTTATTAGTGAACCCAGGGTATGCAGCTCTGGTTGGAATTCATTGTGTGGACTTGGATTAGTCATGATTGATTTGAATCTCAGATTCTGCACCTTTTTCTATGGATAATAATACCACCATACTGTGCATATCATTGCACTGTGATATTGATGCAATGAACTATTTCAGGTAAAATGGCCGGGAAAGGTCAGAGGGGTTATGTTATACAACATAAGATGATTGTTCTCTACAGAATACAGGTGTCTAGTTTCCACATATACCTCTCCAAAGGAAGTGACGGTGTCACAGAAATCAAGGATTCTGTGGTAACTTGGATACCACCTAGTTTAACATACTTCCTTCATAGATAAAGAAACAGAGACTCAGAGAGATCAAATTCTTCATCCAAGATACAATGGTATAATTGCTATTAAAATTCACATCATCTGATACCCAGATCAATGCTTGGTTAAGATGGCTCATCCTAGCCTCACATCCCAGCACATTTTGTTTATTTCCAGAACACTGACAAATTTTTGTAAAAATAAACTACTCTTCCTACTTCAACACACACATTTGACAGGAATAAAGTCAACTACATACGCAACTTAAAAGAAAGTATGGAGTTTAGTCACCAAAGAGAGGTAAAAAGGGCAGTTTAGAAGTTTATCAGAATGCAAGTCCTATTGCATTATTTTTCAGGAACACAGCAAAAAATATTCAGTTCAAAGGAAGCCTTCTCTATAAGTTGTGGCCAACAGGTGACTTGTAGGACTTCCTTTCCTCATACTTTTTTGGGTCATGATAAAAATTTATCAATTCAGTTTATTAAAAAAGAGACACCTAAAGGACGTGACGAAGGCAATCATCATCTTAATTCTGTTAAGTCTCTGCCCAGGTATTCACCACTCTCCACACGCACAAAGAGAGGGGCAAAGAACATGGGGAGACATTTCTAGTTCAGCTATTCTGAGAGATTCTCCTCTCTCTCTCTCTGCCCACAGTAAATAACACATAAAACGCTACTATGTCTCTTTAGCAACACAAAGATATCCAGAGCAACTCCCAAAGAGTGTCTTACTGGAGACATTTTTTCTTTGGCTGCATGAGATCAATCATTTTTTTAAAAAGGGTTTTTTTTTTTTTTTTTAAACCTTGGGTTTATTTTATTTATTTATTTATTTATTTATGGCTGTGTTGGGTCTTCGTTTCTGTGCGAGGGCCCTCTCCAGTTGTGGCAAGCAGGGGCCACTCTTCATAGCGCTGCACGGGCCTCTCACCATCGCGGCCTCCCCCGCTGCAGAGCACAGGCTCCAGACGCGCAGGCTCAGCAATTGTGGCTCACGGGCCTAGTTGCTCCGCGGCATGTGGGATCTGTGAGTATTAGTATTAGTTTATCACAATAATGATTAGTATTTGTTTATCACAATAATGTTAATAATACCCAGGCCAGTGATATTCAAACAACCCCATACTGCCGATGTAAGCATAGGAAATCATATATTCTCTAAATGGATTTATCCAGGAACAGAATGTGAGAAAGTAAGTAAATCCCACTGAGAGTGCTGAAGCCAAGATCTTAACTGTCACTATGCCCTAGGAACAACAGTTTTCACATCATCTTTTAAAATACCATGTAAACTTCAGTGAAAATACTGTGCAAACAATTGAACCAGAGAATGTGTTTGTACATCTTTAAACCATTCTTCAATATCTTGCATAACAAGCAAGACTAAACTATTTTAGTTAGCAATTTAAACCATATTATTACAATTTTAGCACTTAACACAGTAAACAAATGAAGAGGTTAATGCATTTGTGCATTTATAAAACATGTGACTTAATTCAAATACATTGAAAAAAGTGCACATTTCAATATCATCGGTCCGTGTTCCCAGATTGTTTCATTTGCAGTATTTTTCTCCCAGACTTTTGTGTCACTCTGCCTTGCAAGTCAGATATCTACATGTCTACCTCGAAGGTAACTTCCTGGAATAGCAGAAAGTGTGCAGACTGTGGGAGAGAACAGATCTGAGTTTAACTCACGACCCCAACACTCAGTAGTGGTGTTACCTTGGGTATGCTTTTTGATCTCAGTAAGCCTTAATTTCACATCTTTATATAGGGATACACTAACAACTTTGCAGATTTGTTGTGAGAATTAAGTGATATGAAGCACTGACCACAGAATCTGACATAACCTATGTAACAGGTGCTCAGCAGTGGGGGCCATAACTGTTATCTCCTTCACCACGTCACGCGAGGGATATTAACAGAAGCTTCCTCATTCCTTGTGGTACCCGTTAAACTCACAGCACGTCACCTTTCTAAGTGACAGTTTAACTGAATACAACTAAGTTTGTCACTCAAAGGGTTAAAAAATACACAGAGCTCATATTGATTGAGAAAAATGTTAAAACAAAATAGAGGAATGACTACAAACAAATTGACAACAGAGAAAATCCTACTTACCAATAATATTAAAAATAAACGTACAGGGGCTTCCCTGGTGGCGCAGTGGTTGAGAGTCTGCCTGCCAATGCAGGGGACACGGGTTCGAGCCCTGGTCTGGGAAGATCCCACATGCCGCGGAGCAACTGGGCCCGTGAGCCACAATTACTGAGCCTGCGCATCTGGAGCCTGTGCTCCGCAACAAAAGAGGCCGCGACAGTGAGAGGCCCGCGCACCGCGATGAAGAGAGGCCCCCGCTTGCCACAACTAGAGAGAGCCTCGCACAGAAACGAAGACCCAACACAGCCATAAGTAAATAAATAAATAAAGGTGTGTCTTTATTTTTTAAAAAAATAAATAAATAAACGTACAAACTTGCTAAAAATCAAACAAAAGTAAAACAAGTTTGGGTATGCTGTTTTTGACCATTAATTTAATAGCAGATTTTCTAAAATTATAATACACGGAAGAGGTAAAACTATGACTAAAAGTAAACACAAACATAAGTTTATTGGCATTTGGTCAAGCCTTCTAAAAAACAAGTTGAATATATGTATATAAAATATATATATTATATATACAGTACACACACATATCAAAATATAAATACCTTCAGACTCCTAGACCTAATTATCTAACATTTGGAATTATTTTCTAAGCTTTTTCTAACATTTCTAAAATTTGAAAATCATTATATTCATGGAAGATATCCCTAAATGTATAAATTATAATAACACAAAAATTGAAATAAATTATGTCCAACAATGGAAGAATGGTACAGTAAATTTTTCATTATTCACTCAATATATATTTATTTATAGATGTCAGGACTTGTTTTCATGGCTGGGGATACAGTAGTGAATAAGGCAGACAGGTTCCTGCTGTCACAGAACTTAGGTTTTAAGAGAGGAAAGACAGACATAAATGAACAAATGATTAAGCAAAATTATTTACTATAGAACTAACTACTGTGAATATAATAATTCTGTGAAGGGTAGGACGACAGAAAGCTGCAGCGGAAAGTAGGCTAATATAGTAGGAATGATCTGGGGAGGTGATATTTGATTTGAGACTTGAATAAGAGTGAAATCGACAGCTATGCGAAGATCTAGAAAATCCAAGAAAAGATGCACAGAACATAAAAACAGAACTAAAAGTTGCATAAGTACCGATTACAATTATAAAAATTCATTTATGTGTGTGTGTGTATATATATATATATACACACACATATATGAAATGCATTAAAATAGCAACAATTTTGGTACCAGTATAAAGGAGGTATTTTTCCTCTACATGTATTTTTTTAAATTATATTTTTAGAATTGTATTTTTATATTTAATATAAATATAAAATTATATTTTTAGACTTAAATGGAAAGATGGAAATAAAATTAAACATTCCAAAGATAAGATCATGGGTCTCATCAATAATTTTCATATCAGAGTACCTAGCATAGTATTTTAGGCAAACATATTTTTAATACATGTTGCTTTAATTACATTGATTTTAAATATACAAAAAAGATGGAACTAATATTAAATGGAATCACCAAATATCCTATTAGTCACTATTAATCTTTTTAACATATTGCTAGCTGGTTCCTTATCTCTTGCTACTCCATTCGAATTTCTCTCCCACGATCCTTCTCTAAGACATGAACAACAAATCCATCATAATATTCATCCTGCACTCTTTAATTTTTTATCAACATCACCTTCTGGAAAGTAGGCATCTTGCAAGAAAGCAATAAGTGTGCTTTCAAAATGATCTCTCCCACTCATATGTCATTTCACATCTACTCCTCATTCCTCTCTTGCCCCTACAACCAAAAATTTTGGAAATAAAAATGTAAGATTCCTACGAACATGCTTAAGTGTACATGGCATGTCTGTCAGAATATCCTCACATAGGTTACAGCCTGCCTACCGTCTGTTCAAAAAATCCAATAGTTTCTAGAGGTCCAAAGTCAAATACATTGTCTTAGAAAGTAGTTTTAGAGCAAGCCACAAAGCTTTCTACTTGGTAATTTAAATGACTGACCGCTCAATTTATGAGCATTCCCAGCAATAAAATTCAGCCTGAACTTAATAATAGCACATTTTATGTGACAATGATGACAATTACAGTCTATGGTTACTGCAGTCGCCCTTTGGTCTAGGGGAAAGTGACAGTATTAATTATACACACTTGCCATTTATCAGACTTAACTTGGCAGGCGATTGAGCTCAGGCCCATCTCCAGCTTGACTTCAACATTTACCATTTTCTAATCCACTGCAACGAAGATAATTAGAATAGAGAAAAATGAGTGGCTCCTTCTTCTGCTGCCTTTATCTCTGATTTCATGTATAGTTCTTGAATCCTATTAAATTTATACCACTTGGTTTAAAAGCCTGTCATTGTTTACTTTCGAAACTCTAGTAAAAGGAACACTATTTCCTAGGTGTGCTATAGCATGAGATTTTGGCTGCATGCAACTTTCGCATTTTTATTTTATATCTTATTTTTATGTTTGGACTATCTTGGGGATCTTGAGTCCTTGTTATTTTCCCTGCTAGTTCATATCACTGATACAATGAGAACTAAAATTATTTTGAAACATGGAAAACTATCTAAAAGGCTTGCAGTCCATGAAAGGATAGAAAAAAATAGGTGCTAAACAGTCTCATTTTCATTAACTCACTTGTTATCATTCTTATTCAATCATTTAATTGTGTACCTGTGTTATTCCATCTTTTTTAATTTTTTTTTTTTTTGGACTCTGTGTGCTTTGCAGATCCACAGTATGCCATTTAAGATTTAAGACAATTATAAAATCATGTTTATCTGCTTCTGTGTTCAGAGCTCTACAACCTCTTCTTAGAAGGCTTGGAGAATTCCAATTTACTCAACTGCTTTTTGCCTTTACACGCACTCCCTTATGAATTTTTGCCAAACACTAAAAAAAATAGTATCCTTGTGTTTTACATAAAGATATTTTGATGATTAGAAAGCTTAAGCAACAGTGGCACCTGAAATTAGAAATTCTAGGATAAGCCTCCAAAAGAAGACGTGGTTCGAGACGTCTGAGCTATAAATAAGCAGAGAACCTCAACCACTGCTAGGCCGTCCCAATTCTGCCATTGTTAGTCCAAAGCACCTGTAAGGAAGATCCTGTGCTTAACATCCCCAATCCAGAGAAAATCAAATAGGTAGAAGTACCTCTGAATAGAAGGAATTCACGGGAGATTTTCCATTCATACAGGCAGTACATTATACTGAAAAACAGATTATAAAGAGTCAAGGAAACTGGAACTAGAACTAACTCTGTAGTTACTATTCACAAGATCTTTGGAAAGTTACTTAATTTCCAGGTGTGTCAATTTCTTCATCTGTAAAAATGATGGAATTGACTTATACATCTGATGAAGTCCCTTCATCTCTAGAGTTCTCTCTGTGATTATGAAATCCTGGAGGGAACTGTCTACAAAAATGGGGTATATCCCAGAACATTAATGATATTTGTAATAAAGCCCTACTGCTAGTTGGAGTTGCAGGTGGTGGTGTTTTTCTCATGCAAGAGATAGAGACTCGATCTTGAAATTTAATAGTTGGCAAACTGCCACGTGATGTAGGGGGATGATCCTAAACCATCACCACATTCTAGAGATAAAATTAAATCCCTTTTGGAGACTGGCCCTGCCCTTTTTCTGAGAAGGACCAATCATTTGAGCATTTCTGGTTGTGCATATGTAAAGAAGTCCTTACACAATGCTTTTAGGGAAATTTAAACCACTGAAGTAGCCAACTACAGATGCTTCAGAGTGAGATTTTAGATCTGTCCTGTCTAGTAATGCAAACTGTGTACATGCAGACATTCTGCTTTTGATGAGTATGAATTTAGATAGTATGGGGCCTAAGACCAAGAAAAATTCTTAAGTGAATCATGTATTATTGTCGGGTTTTTAATCTTCATCTTTATTAATTTTATCATGAATATACTCACAAAGTGTTCCTTTTGAGAACACAGATACACAGATTTTATTTTTTCTAAAAAACTCCCAGTAAAAAATGTGTGCCCTCCCCACTTTCACTTAGTCCTCACTCCTAGGGCAATATGAGAGCCAGGTCAATTTTCCTACATGGATAGCTAGGCACTCCTTAGATGAGGGATGAGGAAAAAGTGATTTTTCTCTGCAAAGGGGAAGGAAGCTTGTGGCCCTCCCCCCTCCAGCATGGACCCCCCCCCCCCCTTGCAAACAAAATGTGCCTGAGTCATAGAATTAACTCCACAGTCACTGCTCACAAGATCTTTGGAAAGTTACTTAACTTCCTTGTGTCTCAGTTTCATGCAAATGAGATCTCTCCAGGAGTCAGATTCTCTCACATTTCTTAGCTTTTGTGGCCTCCAGATGTCTCCAAGGACAGCCTTCCCATCTCCTCGGCACCCTAGGGCTTACCTTAGGGACCTGGTTAATGGCTGTCATCATTTAGCCTTTGGGAGGATATGAGAAGTTGTATTATCCTTTAAGATCAGAGCAATTTAACAGACAAATGGCTACAGATCTAATTCTCGTGGTATGTGAAGAGTAAAATATTTCTAGAGAAAGTGAAAGCAAATACTCCCTATCTTTACATTACATAAATTTCCATGTCTAAGGAGGATGTTTTTCAGGAGTGCTGAGAAATCCAGGCAAGATTCATCTCCCCACCATTTTCTACTCCTAGCAGGCATGAGAATCACCTGGAGGGCTGCTAACACTCAGACTGCTAGTGTCCCCTTTCGACTTTCTGATTCAGTCCTTCAGAGGTTCAGCCTGAGAACCTGCATTTTCCAACAAGTCCCTAGCTCATGCAGATGCTGCTGGTCAAGGGCCACGCTTTGAAAACCAGTGCACTGCAATGACCAGAGAAGTGGTTTCAGGTTCTGTGGCAGGTGAAAATTAAAAAAACTTAAGAGCCTTGGTTTTCTTTCTTTAAACTTTTTATTTTATATTGAAGTATAGCCGATTAACGATGTTGTGATCGTTTCAGGCGCACAGCAAAGCCACTCAGCCATACATACACGTGTATCCATTCTCCCCCAGGCTCCCCTGCCATCCAGCCTGCCACATAACATTGAGCAGAGTTCCCTGTGCTGTACAGTAGGTCCTTGTTGGTTATCCTTTTTAAACATAGCAGTGTGAACATGTCAATCCCAAACTCCCTAACAACTATCCCTTCCCTCCACCCTTCACCCCGGTAACCATAAGTTCATTCTCAAAGTCTGTGAGTCTGTTTCTGTTTTGTAAATACGTTCATTTTTATCATTTCTTTTTAGATTCTGCATATAAGCGATATCATACAATATTTCTCTTTCTCTGACTTAACTTCACTCAGTATGACAATCTCTAGGTCCATCCATGTTGCCACAAGTGGCATTATTTCATTCTTCTTGTATGGCTGAGTAATATTTCATTGTATGTATTATATATACCACATCTTCTTTATCCATTCCTCTGTCAATGGACATTTAGGTTGCTTCCATGTCTTGGCTATTGTAAACAGTGCTGACACGAACACTGCGGTGCATGTATCCTTTTGGACCATGTTCTCCTCCAGATATATGCCCAGGAGTAGGATTGCAGGGTCATATGGTAGTTCTATTTTTAGTTTTTTAAGGAACCTCCATACTGTTCTCCACAGTGGCTGTACAATCCCACCAACAGTGTAGGAGGGTTCCCTTCTCTCCACACCCTCTCCAGCATTTATTATTTGTGGATTTTTTGATGATGGCCACTTTGACCGGTGTGAGGTGGTATCTCATTGTAGCTTTGATTTGCATTTCTCTAATCGTTAGCGATGTTTAACATCGTTCATGTGCCTCTTGGCCACCCGTATGTCTTCCTTGGAAAAATGTCAATTTCTGCCCATTTTCTAATTGGGTTGTTTGTTTTGATGATATTAAGCTGCATGAGCTGTTTGTAAATTTTGGAGACTAATCCCTTGTTGGTCACGTCATTTGCAAATATTTTTCTCCCAATCTGTGGGTTGTCTTTTCATTTTGTTTATGGTTTCCTTTGTTGTGCAAAAGCTTTTCCTAGTTTTTATAAATGGATGATTAGATGTAGGGACTGGAATGGGCTTTGATGTCATTACTTCACACTAAATCATGTGACAGTGATCAAACTGATAGAGAGTTAATAGTTTTGTACTCTATATCAACCATATAGATGTACCTGAGGTTCAGTTTGGCACCATAAATATTAAATAAGAACATGGATAAAATAACCACTTACTGAGTTGGAGAATTTTTTTAAATGATTAATGAAAATCACCTTGCTCTTTAGTGAACTAATGACAGATAGATCTTTTCCTTTGGTCAACAGAATTTACCTGACTGTGCAGTGTCTAAAGATATTTATACACTATTGACTGGAAAATTGTTACACTGACACAGAAGAAATAACAGTTAGAGGCTCAACTGAGGGCACTTGAACTTTATTCATAGTATCACCTTGCCCAATATATTGACCCTGCATGAAACTGTATTTCTTTTCACCATAACTAGGCTCAAATCTTATTTTAGAATAACAGCATTAATCAAAGAGCTTCTGAGCTTGCAATTTACCAGTATGAGCCTCTAACATGTCCCCATTTTCTGAAATTGAAAGATAAAGAAAAGTTGATAACATATTGCTCCCAAACAATCTTTCTTACATAAGAAGAAAAGAACATAGAAATTGTGCCTTAAGTCATTTACGTTTTTAATTCTAGAGTTCAATCAAAACTAAAAGAAAAATACTTAAATGCATACTGGTTTTTGCATCAGTTTTTAATAGCATATTTAACATGTCCTATCTTCTAATAAATCCTAACCATTCCACAGAAGCCCTCAAAATGTCTTTATTTCTGTAAAAATATTACCCGAGAAAGCTGTTTTTCTCTTGTCCAGGTCTCAGAAAAATGTCTTGCACACAACAAGCTAACCACACCTCTTCACAGATATTTCCTGCCAACCCCATCGATTTCACTGAGGGCTCCTGGGTCTGGAGAATAAAAAGAAGCCCAGATGGTTTTCAAAAGTAGAACTGGGATCTGACTTCTAAGTGTCTAAATTAGATGAACCAGACGCATCCTACCCTCTATGCTGAACAAAGAGCAAATCAGCACAACTGCTTCATGAAAACTTCAAAAGCCTGGCTCTGTCACTCAAGGTACAGGTTTTCCCACTACAGAATGGAAGTCGCATGTATCCGGTTATGGCAGAGCTCTAGAACGAGAAATAGAAGGGACAGAAAAATCAATTTACTGAACACTGTGACCCAACTTTGAAATGTAATGCAGCACAGATAACTCAGCACAAACTTTTAACAAAGGTCTCTGATCAGCCTACAAACTGTCTTTGGCTATAATATAGAGCAAATAGGCAAGGGATCAGAGGACCTCCCTGGTGGCACAGTGGTTAAGAATCCACCTGCCAATGCAGGGGACACGGGTTCGAGCCCTGGTCTGGGAAGATCCCACATGCCGCAGAGCAACTAGGCCTGTGCACCACAACTACTGAGCCTGTGCTCTAGAGCCCACGAGCCACAACTACTGAAGCCCTTGCGCTTAGAACCTGTGCTCTGCAACAAGACAAGCCACCGCAATGAGAAGCCCGTGCGCCACAAGGAAGAGTAGCCCCGGCTCATCACAACTAGAGAAAGCCCTCACACAGCAACGAAGATCCAATGCAGCCAGAAATAAATAAATAAATAATTTTTTAAATGGCAAGGGATCAGGAATTAGTGATTATCTAACTGGTTTGATCTACACAGATGTCCCAGATTTTAACCCAAACAGAGCTAAATCAGGGTTCTGGGGGTGGATTCTATTTGTTTTAACTGCAAAATTTCTCTCATGAGAACTAAACTAGTACACCCCAGTGATCATTTTCAACGCTGCCTCCTAAGATTATGTGGTTTTGTTTGTTTTTTTTTAAAATAAATTTATTTATTTATTTTTCAGCTGTGTTGGGTCTTCATTTCTGTGCAAGGGCTTTCTCTAGTTGCAGCAAGCGGGGGCCACTCTTCATCGCGGTGCGCGGGCCTCTCACTATCGTGGCCTCTCTTGTTGCGGAGCACAGGCTCCAGACGCGCAGGCTCAGTAGTTGTGGCTCACGGGCCTAGTTGCTCCGCGGCATGTGGGATCTTCCCAGACCAGGGCTCGAACCCATGTCCCCTGCATTGGCAGGTGGATTCTCAACCACTGCGCCACCAGGGAAGCCCGATTATGTGGTTTTTAAAGTCCTTTCAAACCAGCAGTTAAACTGACCCTGTAAACACAGTGAAACTGTGAGCTTTCCCACCAGACTCACATTGTCTTGGAGGCTGGGATTGTATTTTATTCATCTATCTAAAGGGCCTAGAACTGCCTGGCACAGAAATGGTGGTTACTAATTATTTAAAGCATGAGGGAGTAGACACATAAAATACTGAATAAATTAAAAAGAGAAAAGTAACCTATGCATGTAATATAAAATGGAGAAATTCCAGAAACAGAATTTTCCAGAATGGTTTAAAACATAAGTTCTAGAACACTGGGAGATAGGATAAGTTCTCTAGTCTCTGATTTTTACTATTCCAATAATCAATCTGAGGCCCCCTTTAATTGTCATCATATGCCAGAGAGAAGAAGTAAGAATTTATTTTCAATTGGAATATGACAAAACAAGGCTTTTTAAAAAAAATTCCATAGAAGCATTCTCTAATACCAGACATTTCTGTGGAATCATCTTAAAATACGTTTGCTGTTCACTTTTTACCCCAGGATCTTGAACCCAAAAATATCTTTAACATGTCCCTGTTGGGATTGTCAAATTTACTCCCCTTTAAAAATTAGATTTCTATGTGCGCGTGCACACACACACACCACACACGCACACTTGAGGGAAAAAGATGAACATCAAGGGGCAGATGGAATAGAGAGAAACCAACAAAAAGGATTGAAAACCAAAGAAACTTTTAAAGCTTATCAAAAGAAAAGTTATCATTACTATAAATTATAAGTTTTATTATGCTAATGATAATAACTAAAAGGTGTTTTAGCTACAGGGCTTACAATACATTTTGAAAATAAACATAGAACTAAATAGTTGGATACCTATAATAAAAAGAATTATCAGAGGGCAGACAGCAGAAGCAAGAAGAACTACAATCCTACAGCCTGTGGAACAAAAACCACATTCACAGAAAGACAGACAAAATGAAAAGGCACAAGACTATGTATCAGATGAAGGAACAAGATAAAACCGCAGAAAAACAACTACATGAAGTGGAGGCAGGCAGCCTTCCAGAAAAAGAATTCAAAATAATGCTAGTGAAGATGATCCAGGACTTCCGAAAATGAATGGAGGCAAAGACTGAGAAGATTCTAGAAATGTTTAACAAAGACTTAGAAGAAATAAACAACAGACACCTAGAAGAATTAAAGAACAAACAAACAGAGATGAACAATACAATAACTGAAATGAAAAATACACTAGAAGGAATCAGTAGCAGAATAACTGAGGCAGAAGAATGGATAAGTGACCTGGAAGACAGAATGGGGTAATTCACTGCTGTGGAACAGAATAAAGAATAAAGAATGAAAATCAATGAAGACAGCCTAAGAGACCTCTGGGAAAACATTAAATGCATCAACATTCGCATTATAGGGGTCCCAGAAGGAGAAGAGAGGGAGAAAGGATGCGAGACAATATTTGAAGAGATTATAGTCAAAAAACTCCCTACCATGAGAAAGGAAATAGCCACCCAAGTCCAGGAAGCACAGAGAGTCCGAGGCAGGATAAACCCAAAAAAAAAAAAAAAAAAAAAAGAATTATCAGTGTTCACAATAGCCTGTTATTAAAAACAATTCTAGGCTTGTGTTTCTATGATCATTATGAAGAAGTAGTCAAAAACTAATAGTAAGAAGTATTCTGTTGGTCTGACCCCAACTAATTTTCTCAGTTGGTACATCTGAGACCTATTTATCTATTTATTTTGCTGCTTACTGCTATGAATATTTGAATAAAATAGCTCCAAATATTTAGAGATAAGCAGTTTAGATTTGTTTTGTATTTTACTCTCTAGCAAATGTAGTGAAATATTAATGAAATATTAGAATATTATTTGGCATAAAGAAATGTAATTGGCATTAACTAAGGATTTGATATTCATTTTTTAGGATATTTAAAGGGTTTTTAAAAATTATGTAAGTTTCAGGTGTACAGCATTATAATTCGACATCCGGATGCACTACAAAGTGGTCACCGGTACAAGTCTAGTTGCCATCTATCACCATGCAGTTGATCCCCTCACCCATTTTGCCCAAATTTGATATTCTGGTTGCCACCTAGCCTAGGTATTCACTGTCTCCTTTTTCATGGCTTGGTGTGTGTTTGTTCAGTAACATTCTGGTGTCCTGGCATGCAGGGAAGTGTCGCTGACCCCGCAATCAGCGTGTCTGTCTTCTACAGTTGAAACAAAAAGGGCCTAGGCTTCCTTCCTTACCCAAAAGAAAATTTAAGTATAGCTTGTGTTCCTTTGCATGCTTTTTGATATAGTTATAATGTACATGCAGGATTAATAGAATTAATGTAATGCTTATTTTTTAAGGATTATTCTTAATTTTTTCAACACTTTTCTTATGCTATCAAGTATGTATTTTTGGCAAGAGAATCATAACTAAAAGTTTAAGGTGTAATCATGACCAAATACTTTTCTAGTATGAGAAGAGTACTGGATACAAATTAAGAGAAAAACATGCAGGTGAAAAAGTCTTATTTGTTTTTTTATCCACCCATGTAGCTTTCTAGGGAGAGGAGGCCTTAGGAAGTCCCAAGGAAAATTCAAGAGGCAAAGATACTGAAGCCCAGGGTACTGGGACACCCTCCTCCCATGTAGGCTACCTCATCTCCTCTCCCTCCCTCCAGACCTCATACATAATAGGGTGGGGGTCAAAAGAGATTTTGAAAAGCAAAGTGTTGAAGAGGAATCCCAAGCCATTTTCTGTGTGGTATGTGGTATAAGCCCTCTCCTTTTCCAAGTCATCAGGAAATTCCACGTTGCTCACTTAATGCTCTTATTTTATTGGTTTCTCTTATGGTATCCCAAAGAGTGGGATGCGGTAGCCACTGACTTCCAAGTTTTATGTGTGCAGGGAAATCTTACTTGATTTTTATGGAAAGGAAATGGTTATAGATGACCAATGGATATGAAACATGCAAAAATGCCTGAGCCTTGCCTTGCATTTAATTGAGTATTGTGGACATTTACTAACATACTCAAGTGTACACAGACCAACTGTTTTTTAAACACCAATGCAATGTGACAAGTTTAATAATTCTTATCACATGTATAAGAAGTTCAATTATATGCTCAGAAATGGCAGAAATTTCATTTCAATATCTGGGCAATGTCAAGGTAATCTGCCAAAACTGGCTAATACTTTGGTTTCCAAAGTGTTAAAATTTGCTATATCAATTTTAAGTCTCCCTATTTTTAAACCATTTTTGAGACAAATGAATTGCATTTGAAAATGAAACTCAAGAGTTTCATAGAGTCCCAGAATTTGAAGACAACTTTGCTAGGTGATAGGGGGCAGTGAGGAATAGTACAGGACACTCCGCCTTCCTTTCTCTTTGATCTGCACACATCAAAGATTCTAGTGGTTAAAAGCATGGATTCTGAAGATAAAATGCTTGGGTTTAAGTCTCACTTCTGTCTTTTACTAAATGTGATGTTCGGCAAGTTCCTTAACTTCTCAGTGCTTTAGTTTCCCCATCTATAAAATGGGGTGAGGGGGTGTGGAAACAGTACTTATAGGGTTGTCGTAAGGATTCGATGAATTAACATACATCAAGCACTGAGAATAGAGCCTGGCACATTTTAAGTACTATATATACATTCTTACTTGATTAAATACCAGTCACTAGCTTCAAGATCTACATGGACACTTGTACCCTTCTCCCTGGCCTAAGACTCCAGTCTGCAGGGTGAACTCATGGTGTTACTCGGTATAAAGACAGCAGCTATAGGCACTGCTACCATAAAAGACAGAAGTTTACCCTGTGTATTTTCAGAGAACTCATCCCTCTAAATCTTATGTAATTTACATTTAAACCATGCTTTAGAAATAAAACTGTCCAATTTTAAAAGGCAAGGAAGGGAAATTTCCATGTATTTCACAAGCTACTCCAGAGTCAACTCACTCTACTAAGGAATTAGTGTTGTAAGTATAGAATGTGATTATTAGAGTATCACTCTGATTTAACATACGTGGTATGTCCTCAAATCACATATTCTCTGTTCCATTGTACATAAGCTGCTGTTCACCCAGAATGTCTTCTTTGAGGTGAGCATGTGATCCAGTACTGACCAGCCAAAGAAATAAATCCAAAATTGGGTATATGACACAAGGCTTTTTAAACGGGGTTCTCTCTGGGGCTTTGCAGCCAGAGCTATAAAGGAATCTCCTCAACTATCCCTTACTTGCCTACCTCTGTTCTAACTGTGGGCTGGAAGGACTTGAAGTGGCCAACAACCACCTTTTCCAGCAAACTAGAAAAACTTTCTTTAGAATGAAATCAATGCTCAGAGGAATGTGGTGTCAAGACATGGAGAGTAAGATAGAGCCAGAGCCAAAGAGCAAGAGAGCCAGAGAATGAGAGAGAGAGAGAAACATGACATTCTTAAGCCCCTGGATTCAGCCATGTCTGAAACGAGAAAAAAACCCTGAACTTTTCAGGTAAATAATCCAGTAAATCCCATTTTTCACAGAGGCTACTTTGGTTTGAGTTGTGTTTCTGTAGCATGCAACAAAGAGTTCTAATATACGTGCCCATCTGGGTAACCCTAACATTGTCAGCAATTTAATTAATACATAAAAATAAACAATTTAATTAATAAATTAACCCTGACATTGTCAACAATTTAGTTAATAAATAATTAAATTTAATTAATAAATAAATTAATAACAATATATTGCTGCAAGTAGTTCCCTCGAACTCCTTGGATAGGAATAGAGACAGGGCGCAGATCAACAGCATAACAGCTCTCTAATGGATCACTGTCTCTAAATTCCTCCTCCTGGCTCAAAAAGGTAGCAAATGATAAAGATCCTTGGAAGATTGCTCCTTCTTCTTTCCCTGCTTCTCACCTGCTCCCACATCACTGTAATGACAGACCCTCACTGCTCACAGCACTACCGAGAACTGGAGCCCTGCCACATCGTTGCTGCTGTTGCTTCTATGCCCGGAATAAGGCTGATCCACAGTAAACTCCTCCCCTAGATGGGGGCCGGGCTCTGGGTATATATAGCCCATAAAGATCTGGTGTGCTGAGAATCTGGGAAGATTAAAGTGTCTCACGAGACACTCGTGGGCTCTTCTCTACAAGTGCTCCTTTGGTTGCCCTGCTCTCACCACCATCAGCCAACACACCACACACTTTTCTCTTAGTGAGCCTTCAGGCTCTCTTTCCTGCCCTCTTGACAATCAAGTGTTTGGGTTTTTTTCTTGTTTGCCTATTTACCAGGGAATAGCTGTGAGAAGCCCCAAGTCCAAGGTGGGGTTGTGGACCTTTTCTCACCTACTATTTCTCTACCCATTCAATGCCAGAACAGAAAATTCAGCCCCTTCCATTTCTCCTGAGAGGTTATTACCCTTATTTTCTAGTCCCTACATTTAGATCTTAAGCAACTGCATGCAAGTATAACATCAACGTATTTTAAGGATTTTGCTACATATTACTATAAACATCTACTATATTCATCAATGGCTGATATGAAGGAACCTAAAGTATATAAATGGTTCCTGCCTTCATTTCACAGTGTAACTATAAAAGATGAAAACAATCAGAAAACAACTACTAATCTATAAGCCATGAATTTTTACATAAAAGCATGTTGAATCCAACAGACCCTTTATTTTTTTAAGATAAATATATCTCCAGAACTTTAATATCCCCCAATTCTCAGGCATTTGTATGCCATCAGACTGTATGCAAGATTCATTTGTTCACCAAGAAGCTCAGAATACCACATTGACCTTACACAGTATGCACTTCAAAGCTGTCTTATCAATGTTTAAATCACCACATGTTACAGAGGACTGGGATCCCTCATCAACTGTTGTGATGGTTAATTTTGTGTGTCAACTTGGAAGTGTTTTTTTTTTGGATAAGATTAACATTTAAATCAGTGAACTCTGAGTAAGCAGATTGCCCTCCATAATGCAGGTGGGCCTTATAAAATCAGCTGAAGCCCTGATTAGAACAAGAAGACCAACTTCCCCAAGCAAGAGAATTCTCCAGCAGACTGCCTTTGGACTTCATTTGCCTGCCAGGACTTTCATCTGCGAGCCTTCAGATTTCATCTGCGCCTCAGCTCTCTTGGGTCTCCAGGTTGCTGGCCTTCAGACTGGAAACATACCATCACCTTTCTTCGGTTTTCAAGCCCAGCAGCCCACACTGTAGATATGGACCTGCCAACCTCCAGAATCATGTGAGACAGTTCCTTAAAATAAATCTCTATATGTCTTAATTCAGGCTGCTATAATAAAATTACCACAGACTGGGTGGCATATAGAAAAATTTATTTCTCACAGTTCTAGAGGCTTAGAAGGCAAAGATCAAGTTGCCAGCCAATTTGCTTCCTCTTCCTGGTATGCAAATAAGCATTTTCTTGCTGTATACTCACATGGTGGAAAGAGAACTATGGTGTCTTCATCATCTCATAGGGCACTAATCCCATCATGGAAGTTCCACCTTCATGACTTCTCCTAAACTTAATTATCTCCCAAAGACCCCCACCTCCAAATACTACCACACTGGGGATTAGGACACAAACATTCAGTACATAGCTATACAGAACACTAATACAAATTGTCAAGTCATAATAGTTTAATTCTGTGAATGCTGAGGATTTGGAGTTGTTAGAAACAGAGCTTAAAGGTAACTGGGTCTCAGCAAAGACAAAGAGAAATTAATATGACATATTTTTATTAAACCAACATTTATCAAGCACCTACTTATTTTAAGGTAAAAGCTAGATTCTGGGAGTTCGTAAATGAATAAGATACTTTTTTTATATAAAAAAAATCTTTTTTTATTACAGTATAGTTGATTTAGAATATTAGTTTCAGGTGTACAACACAGTGACTCAATATTTTTATAGATTATACTCCATTTAAAGGTATTATAAAATATTGGCTATATTCCCTGTGATGTAGAATATATCCTTGTAGCTTATTTATTTTATACATAGAAGTAGGGGATTAAGAGGTACAAACTATTATCTTTCATTTCCCCCTCTTCCCTCTCCCCACTAGTAACCACTAGCTTGTTCTGTGAGTCTGTTTCTGTTGTAATATTCGTTCGTTTTATTTTTTAGATTCCACATATAAGTGATAACACACAGTATTTGTCTTTCTCTGACTTATTTCACTAAGCATAATATCCTCTAGGTCCATCCATGTTGCTGCAAATGGCAAAATTTAATTCTTTTTTATGGCTGAGTAGTATTCCATTGTATATATACACCACATCTTCTTTTTCCATTCATTTGTTGATAGAAACAGGTTGCTGCCATATCTTGGTTATTGTAAATAATGCTACCGTGAACACTGGGGTGCGTGTATATTTTCAAATTAGTGTTTTTGTTTTCTTCCAATATACAGAAAGGAGTGGAACTGCTAGATGGTATGGTAGTTCTATTTTTAGTTTTTTGATGAACCTCTCTATATTGTTTTCCACAGTGGCTGCACCAATTTACGTTCCCACCCACAGTGCACAAGTGTTCCCTTTCGTCTACATCCTCACCAACATTTGTTATTTGTGTTCTTTTTGATGACAGCCATTTTGACAGGAGTGAGGTGGTATCTCATTGTGGGTTTCAGTTGCATTTCTTGGATGGTTAGTGATGTTGAGCACCTTTTCATATACCTGTTGGCCATCTATATGCCTTCTTTGGAAAAATATCTATTCGGATCTTCTGCCCATTTTTTTATTGTGTTGTTTGTTTTATTGATATTGAGTTGTATGAGCTGTTTGTATATTTTGGATATTAACTCCTTATCAGTCATATCATTTGCAAATATTTTCTCCCATTCAGTAGGTGTCTTTTTGTTTTGTCAATGATCTCCTTTGCTGTGCAAAAGTTTTTAAGTTTAATTAGGTTCCATTTGTTTATTTTTGCTTTTATTTCTATTCATTTCCATTGCTCTAGTAGACAGAGCAGAAAGAAATATTGCTATGGTTTCTGTCAAAGAGTATTTTGCCTATGTTTTCTTCTAGGAGTTTTATGGTTTCTGGTCTTACATTTAGATCTTAAATCCATTTTGAGTTTATTTTTGTAAATGGTGTTAGAGAATGTTCTAATTTCATTCTTTTACATGTAGCTGTCCAGTTTTCCCAGCACCACTTTTTAAAGAGACTTCTGTTCCCCACCATATATTCTTGCCTCCTTTATCATTAATTAACCATAAGTGTGTGGGTTTATTTCTGAGTTCTCTATTCTGTTCCATTGATCAATGTGTCTGTTTCTGTGCCAGAACCATACTGTTTTGATGACTATAACTTGTAGTATACACTCAAGGCAGGGAACACGATACTTCCAGCTCTGTTCTGCTTTCTCAAGATTGTTTTGGTTATTCAGGGTCCTTTGTGTTTTCATGAGAATTTTAGAGTTATTTGTTCTTGTTCTGTGAAAAATGCCATTGGCATTTTGATATGGATTGCATTGAATCCATAGATCGTCTTAGGTAGTATGGTCATTTTAACAATATTAATTCTTCCAATCTATGAACATGATTTCCCATTTGTTCAGGTCATCTTCAATTTCTTTTCATCAGTGTCTTATAGTTTATTGAGTACAAGTCTTTTACCTACTTAGATTTATTCTCAGGTATTTTATAGCTTCAAGATTTTTAGCCCTGGAAACTGAAGTAATGACAAAAAATACAGAAGAATGGTATGATGATCAAAGAAGGGAAAGCAATTTAGTGAGGAAGAGGATGGACTCAATTTTGGACATGCTGAGTATGAGGGGATGGCAGCACTGATACATGTAAATAGTGTCCATATGATAAGAATCAGTCACATCTTGACCTAAGAAAGCCATTTATAAAGACACAACATGAAAAATATAACTGATAATATGTGAGGTTTTTAAAACGTTTATGAAGAGGGATAGTGACAAATTTTAGCTATATTTCCTCTATTTAAAATGGAGTTTTAAAACTATTAATGCAATATTCAGTCCAAAGCACTAATGTGGATTTTTAACAGCGATCCCCATGTGCAGACTTTTGGTGAATAAACAAACCATTTAATACACATTATATTGTGATGCACTGACTTTATTTTGTATCAGTGCTAAAGAAACTATACCTAGAATCAGAATATAGATCTCTTAAGTGAACTGGGAGTCTTATGACAAAATGTACACTGAAATCTCATTCCATCATCTGAAATTCACAGAGATTACCTACACAGGAAATAAAGCACTGTATATATTTGTATCAAATTCAAAGAAAGGAAATTATTCCATAAAGTCATCACAATAATTGACCTAGACTTTATAAAATAATAACATCAAGGTCACTAAATGCTAGAAAAGAAACTTTATCTATATCCTTTTATTAAATACATTCCAGATTTCTCTATTTCATCACTCTATGATTTATTAAAAAGATATTCTTAATTTGATACCATTTTACCCTATATATTTTAAATATTCAAAATAATTATGATAATGCATACTTATATTAAATCATCATGAATCTAAAATGCATAAATGAATGTTTATTTCAGACTTCATCTGCACCATTGACCCTGCCTCATAAACATATATATATATGTAAATTAGAGAATGTTTTATAGTCTTTTGTTTAATAAAACAGCTTCCAAGGAATATCTTAGATTATTACAAATTTACCTCAATTGTCTATAGTCATATAATATGATAATTGACATTTATTCTCATAATTCAAATCTCCTCTAAGATCATGACAAATGTAATCAGTCAGGCTATTGTTGTCAGTACTTCTTAGTTTGGCAGTTGATACTCTGTGCATTGCATGGCATATTCTCCCATTAAACCAGAGTTTACACCTCAAATCAAGAGACAGTAATTGCTAACAGAATCATCAACATCCCAGGCTTCCAAGGCAAGATGCCTCATACCCAAGCTGCTACTGCCCTACCTCTCTAGGACCCATAACAGTCAGGGCTCCAGAAGAAGGCAGAATCCCAGGTAAATGGCTCAATTAAAAAGTTTAATGAAAGGAATATTTATAGAGGTATGGCCAAAATTAAAGGAATCCACAAAAGAGGTTGAAGCTCCCAGAGGCTAGCAGAAGAAAGCCAATACCACCACTAGGCCTAAAGATGCAAGAGGAGGAAATAATTTTATAGGAGCCCAGTGAGAGCTGGACCATGGAGGAGGGGCCACACAGCCAATCTGGTAGAAAGACGCAGCCATGGACACAGCACCCAAAGAGGAAGGAAGCAGGAAACAATACTTTGATTTCTCCTTCCTCCAGTCCTCTCGCCTGCCATTGCCTCCCAGTAGCTGAACTAGAAGCCAGCTGGCAGTGGAACCAGAGAAAAGCACAAAATGTCTTAGGAAGGCAGCTGACAGGGGGTAACCAGCCTGACGCCCTTTTTAGGTCCTGCCGTTCTCAGAATGCTTCCAAAGGGACTGGTTATTAGAACCCCTTTAACCTGAATCCTGTCCTTCTCATCTGGGAGAAATTAACCCCATCCTATGTGGTCTTCAATACCAAGCTGCAAATTCCATCCTTCTCCCTTACAGGGCAAAGCCAGTCTCTCCTTAAGGACCTATGTCTCCCTGAGGGCTCTCTCTTCGATGGCTCCTAAAACCAAACAGGCTGTTAATCCCCACAGGGTACAAGGAATCTCAGAACAGAAATACCTGGTCTTTCGACTTAGTGAGCAAATAAATTTGAGTGTGTTTGGATTGGGATTGAGATAAAAACTTTTTTCTCCACAGGAGTAAGAATAAGACAAATTGGTACCTCTCAGTATGTTAAAATTGCCCTGCAGGAGAGGATTTGTAGAGGCCCTATTTACACAAGGGTAGACAGCTGAGGCAAGCAGCTCACATGGTAGAATGTGAAGAAACACACAAGGGAATGATTGCACAGCACACATTCTCCACGAGCTTCCTGAAATTGTTAGAATATAAAAATATTTCACAACACTCTCAAATACATCAAGAGGTTTGTTGGTTGACTCTCTTGAAGCCCTCACATTTTCCTGCAGAGTTTGTAATAACCTACCATTTTATGTGTTTTACCTTCCAATTAATTGGTTTCGACCAGTGTTTTGAAAAGTATCAAACCCCCATCCAAAGAATTTTAAAGGGTTTTCCTTTTCATTCTCTTTTTCTCTATAGAAAAACACACAGAGCTGAGATATTATGGGTTAAGTGTAATTTGGCATTTGGAACTGAAGTGCTGAATTCCACATCAGGAATGCGTACAAGAGAAAAAAGATAAAGTTTCCAAGGGCTGTCACCAATACCAGGACTAAATTCCCCGGAATTTTATTAATGACCTTGAACAGTTATAAGAGTTCATGTTCAAATATACACTTACAAGTAAAATTGTAGATCATGTGTCCATTTATAAGAAGCCATGATTTTTGTGGCCTCTTCTCTCCAACTATAATACTCCAATATATTGTATAGTCAATACTAGTATATTTATACTGGTATACTGGTATATATTGGATATTATATACTGGTATATATATTGGATATTATAGCCCAACAATATTCCAACTATATTACTCCAATGGTCTCTTACCCCATCAGTAAAAACTTTTAAATTATGAATCATTTATAATTTGTAGGTGATTAACATACACAACTATCATTTGCAAATGCCAAAGGCAAAATATCAATTTAGGGTGAGAGTCATCGAATATATGGTAGTGATTTTAAATAAATGTCTATAAATATACACACATATATATTTTACATATGTATAAAATATTTCTCACTAATTTTAATTAGAGAAGAGCAAGTGTGTCAAATCTTACAAAATTTTCATTAACCTAATAAGGAGCTGGCCAAAAGCTCTTACTACAGCTGAATTTTTAAGTTCTGCCTTTTTTTAAATTGTTTTTGTTCACTTTTCTTTCTTGTATTACAAATATCATCCCATCTTTCATTTCTGTGTGGGAATATTTGTTAAGCTATTAGCCCATGTCTGTGAGTGTTTATTTCACTAAAATGATATAATGTGATATAGAAGTCCATTTAATCAGACACACATGGGATTCAGTATGTCACTAAATGCTGACAGGCTGACACAGGCATCACTACCAACCATCAACTTTTTTTTTTTTTTTTTAACATCTTTATTGGAGTATAATTGACCTACAATGGTGTGTTAGTTTCTGCTTTATAACAAAGTGAATCAGTTATACATATACATATGTCCCCACACCTCTTCCATCTGGCATCTCCCTCCCTCCCACCCTCCCTATCTCACCCCTCCAGCTGGTCACAATGCACTGAGCTGATCTCCCTGTGCTATGCGGCTGCTTCCCACTAGCTATCTATATTACGTTTGGTAGTGTATATATGTCCATGCCACTGTCTCACTTGTCCCAGCTTACCCTGCCCCCTCCCTGTAACCTCAAGTCCATTCTCTAGTAGGTCTGCATCTTTATTCCCGCCTTGCCCCTAGGTTTTCATGACCAATTTTTTTTTTTTTTAGATTCCATATATATGTGTTAGCTTACAGTATTTGTTTTTCTCTTTCTGACTTATTTCACTCTGTATGACAGTCTCTAGGTCCATCCACCTCACTAAAAATAACTCAGTTTTATTCCTTTTTATGGCTGAGCAATATTCCATTGTATATATGTGCCACATCTTCTTCATCCATTCATCTGTTAATGGACACTTAGGTTGCTTCCATGTCCTGGCTATTGTAAATAGAGCTGCAATGAACATTTTGGTACATGACTCTTTTTGAATTATGGTTTTCTCAGGGTATATGCCCAGTAGTGGGATTGCTGGGTCATATGGTAGTTCTATTTTTAGTTTTTTAAGGAACCTCCATACTGTTCTCCATAGTGGCTGTATCAATTTACATTCCCATCAACAGTGCAAGAGGGTTCCCTTTTCTCCACACGCTCTCCAGCATTTATTGTTTGTAGATGTTTTGATGATGGTCATTCTGACCGGTGTGAGATGATATCTCATTGTAGTTTTGATTTGCCTTTCTCTAATGATTAATGATGCTGAACATTCTTTCATGTGTCTGTTGGCAACCTGTATATCTTCGTTGGAGAAATGTCTATTTAGGTCTTCTGCCCATTTTTGGATTGGGTTGTTTGTTTTTTTGATATTGAGCTGCATGAGCTGCTTCTAAATTTTGGAGATTAATCCTTTGTCAGTTGCTTCATTTGCAAATATTTTCTCCCATTCTGAGGGTTGTCTTTTCGTCTTGTTTATGATTTCCTTTGCTGTGCAAAAGCTTTTAAGTTTCATTAGGTCCCATTTGTTTAGTTTTGTTTTTATTTCCATTTCTCTAGGAGGTGGGTCAAAAAGGATCTTGCTGTGATTTATGTCATAGAGTGTTCTGCCTATGTTTTCCTCTAAGAGTTTGATGGTGTCTGGCCTTACATTTAGGTCTTTAATCCATTTTGAGTTTATTTTTGTGTATGGTGTTAGGGAGTGTTCTAATTTCATTCTTTTACATGTAGCTGTCCAGTTTTCCCAGCACCACTTACTGAAGAGGCTGTCTTTTCTCCACTGTATATTCTTGCCTCCTTTATCAAAGATAAGGTGACCATATGTGTGTGGGTTTATCTCTGGGCTTTCTATCCCGTTCCATTGATTTATATTTCTGTTTCTGTGCCAGTACCATACTGTCTTGATTACTGTAGCTTTGTAGTGTAGTCTGAAGTCCTGGAGCCTGATTCCTCCAGCTCCGTTTTTCTTTCTCAAGATTGCTTTGGCTATTCGGAGTCTTTTGTGTTTCCATATAAATTGTGAAATTTTTTGTTCTAGTTCTGCCAACCACCAACTCTTGAGCATATAGACCAAAGAAAAACGGCAGCCTCAGTACATATTTCAAAAATTAACATTTTTTTGATATGTAAATAATCGATTCTCAATATTCATGTAGTTATGTCCTATAAAGTCACGTTAAACACTGAATTAGTAAGCACTAAGCCACTGTTCCCAGGGGAAACACAGGGTTGGGTTTCTGCAAGCCTCTGATCACAACTTTTTCATCAACCAGTCATCACACAACCTTGTTCTATGTATGTTTTCATTTAATGACACTTATTTAATACATATTAGTTCACTGACATTGACCTCATGGCCAATAGCATGATAACTCAGGCCTGAATGAAGCTTATCTAACACACGTATTTTCTCCATATGGTACATCATAGCCTCCCTATGCTTAGGGACACTAGACAGGACTTTATCACTATGCCTGGTGACTCTTTTCAACAGTGAAATCACCAACAAAAATGTGAAAAACATGCCAGTAAATTAGACCACAAAAAGCCCCACTTGCTTACAGTGTAAGAACTGAAATAAGGAGACATCACCTTATTTGGCCTCAGCTGGAAACTGAGCACCTTGGGTGACTCAAATTTTTTCTCACTCTGTGCATGTCTGACAATGACCATGAAAACACCATGAGTATATTGATTTCAGGGTTGTAAAGAAATTCAAATGAGTCAGCAAATTCTCGAACAGAGAATCCGTGAACAATGAGGGTCAATGGTTATATAAAATATATATACAATATACTTGAATTTTTTTATGCCTGATATTGTTGGACTGCACAAAACTTCTGCACTACTGTTAGTGTGCAACAGGTATGTTTCAACACCCTGTGTGATTGAAAGAGGACTAGATATTGTTGCTACAAACCACACCTCCACTTCACATAGCATGTGGTTATCAATGTTGCGTTACATCCCTTGGAAAAAGAAGGAAATTCAATTGGCTGGGAGATCAGAAGAGAGAGTGGGTAGTGGTTCAACGGATTGTGGTTATTTTTATATAGGGAATATGTTTGGCTTTGTATGTATACAAGAGCAGGATTTCTGGGAAGGATGGCAATAAGCATTTTCTGGGAAAGACTGTACAAGGTGACATACTGAGTCATGGCCAGAAGCAGAGAGAAGTTTCCCAGAGAGACTCTGTGAGGCTCTGGGCACAGAGCCAGGTGACACATGGGTAACATCGGAGAGGAGACCATTTTTCCCTATTCTGTTTACTCCTGCTGAAACTGACCAGTACTTCTGCTCTCTGAGGACCAGATGTTTGGTAGCATCTGGAACTGGCACTTAGAATGAACATTAATTTTCTCAGGGCCGACGGGGAGAGTAGAAAGCCTTCATCAAGGCTTCGCTTTGACAAATGAGAAACAGAACAAGAGGGAAAGACCTGGTGAGAGGCAAAGCAATCAATTCTAGCTTTCTGAATTCATCCCCTAGACAGACAATTCTTTGGGGATAAACAACTGGGAACATTTTGAAGTTGATTTTCTGACAACCAGGCCAGTGGGACTTTGTACTACCATAATTTGGCCCTTCAAGTAAATTCAGCATCTGGTGTATCTGGAATACGCAGAGGAGAATGTCCCTGGTATGAAGTTGGATCAGGCTTGAGAACAGGCCTTTAGATTGATCAAAGAGAACCTTGCTTGTTAAATATTGAGAAAGTTCTATCAATGGCTTGTTAGATCATGCTGGAAAAAGTCAGACTGCTGACAAAATGGAGCTAGCAAATGATATTATTTCAAGAAACTGAGCAAAGCCCCCAGAGAACACTTCTATTGGCTGATGGAAATTCACACTCAGAGGAGAATTTTTACAATTAAAATTAGGAAGACTTACTTATGTCTCTGGGTGACAAACTGCAAGTTGCTGATAAGGAGGGAGAAGTTAAAAATATGGGAGAAAGGAAATAAAGAAAATTAGTATTGAATTACCTCTCATTTTTAAGTGTATGTACTATAAACAGTAGAACTGCAAAAGGATAGAGTCCTTCATATATGTATTTGCTCACTCAAACAATCTTCAGAGGGCACTAATTTGTGCAAGGCACTGGGTTAGACACAGTGATACCAGAATGAATGAAAGAGACAGAATCCCCACCCTTGTGGAGTTAACAGGTCACAGGGCAATAAAGAGGCAGGTGCAATGCAGTGTGAAAGGTACAGGGACATTGGAAATACCGAGCTTGAAGCAAATAGGAAAGGTGTCTGTTTCACCTGTGGGATCGAGGAGAGCATCTTATAGGAAGGGACAGGTCACCTGTAACCTTGACAAAGGTAGGAGTGATCCAGGCATGGAAATGGGAAAAGAGGATTCTGTGTAGTAAATGTGCAGTGGCTTAGATGGGTGAGGCCAAGGTGTACTAGAAAAGGAAGGAAAACAGCTGGCATATCTGGGAGGAAGAGCTTCAGGCTTGACGACAAGAGATGAGTTGGGAAAACAAGCAGGGGCCACGCGAGGCCTTGTAGACTACGTTAGGGAGTGTGGATATCATTCAAAGAGTAAGGGGAAGCTCTCTATGGATTTTAAATAGGGAAGTAACATAATCAGATTTGGGGTTTAGAAATATCACTGCCAGCAGCTTCATCACTGCAGTTTTCTAGTTAGAGACCTTGGCTGAAAGTGATCTTTATTTGAAAGCTCTGCATGTCAGAAGCACATTTTGGTGTAGTATGCATTTTGTTAGTAACTTCTCATTATCGACCCTTGAAGAGGGTTGTTGAAGAACAAAGGGACAAAACCAAGGAGACACTAGTGATTAACAAGAGAGTCACAATTAAATCCCAAGGTCTCTGCACACTACCTAAGGGTCCAGTGTGAATAAATTTTTCTGATAGATTGCTACTGTAAATATTTTTTTCACATTCTCACAGCAGCATGATGCCAAGTTTTTGCACTTCCATTATATGACCCTGATCTCAAAGTCAGGTCCTTGAGAATAAAGCAATATATAAAAGCCAGAATTCTGTAATGTATCTGCCTGACATGGATCTTAAAAAGAAAAATAACAATACCCTTTCTGAGGTGAGGTCTTCAGGAAATTTTCTCATCCTGGGACACTGGTAGAGATCCTTGGATATATTTCCCTCTTGTCTTATCTAGGTAGTCCACCATGTTCTGCTATTTTTTTTTTTCATATTAACTGTTTGAAATGTGGAAATCAGTAAGGGCAGCTCACATGCTTTTACAAAGCAAAACTGCTTGCTGGAATTTTTCTTCATTATGCAAATTTGTTAATTAGTTCTACAATCCTCCTGCAGAAAGTTGCTAGGACAATCTTGTTACTTAAGGAATATGCACATGTTTGACATGTATGGACATGTGGATCTAACAAGACTTGCTACCTATATTTATGTTGTGATCCTCTCCCTTGTACACTACCCTGCCCCTCCCTTTCCCTACTTTGCCACTCACATACACACACACGGTCACATCAAAGAAATCACCAGAGCTTGAAATCAAAGTATTTATATCATATTCCACTTCAAATTAGTGGAGCAAAGGAATGGAACTACCCTTAAATCTTTGAATCATAAATGTTTCTTCTACCTCTATACTGAAGATCGAGAGCCACACAGATGCACCTGTAGCCAATAAAATCCGGACATGGAAAATTACAGCTTGGCAACCTCTTCAGGCTCTATTTGTATACGTGTATATACCTACTTCCTCTCGTGTCCCAACCATCCATAGCATGTTTTATATGTTTGTACCTTAATCTTTGGACCTGATTTTGGTATTTGTCACATTATGAATATTATGAATGAATATTTATGTAGTTTTTGCTTTAGGCCTAGAAACGTTCAGTTACATGTATTATCTAAAGAGAGATTAACGTAATTGCACTTCAACTTCAATAACCATTTATTGGTTATTGGGATTTCCCTAAGTAGATGTAAGCAACATTTTTAAAGGGTCCCCTTTGTCTTAAAGAAGTAGATGAAGGGCTGGTAGCTGTGTAATAAAATTCAAATGATCTCTGTGGAGACACTATTTTGTTACCTCTCAGTTTACGTTTTAATTGAAGAAAACAGCTGACAAACTAAATTGTTGCCAAATACATTACCTGGGTTATGGCTCTTTGGTGAAATTTCATTCAGGTGCTTTTGTTTTTGTTTTTGTTTTTGTTTTACCTGCAGTGTACAGTTTTCCCCTTTTATTTCTTTAAGACATGAGTGATACCCCATAAAAGTCAGATTGGAAGAGTAACAACAACAATAGGAATGATAATAACAGCAACCACTACCATTACAGGTTTGTTTTTCTGCTTTTGTTTTGTTTTGTTTTAAAGTCTTTATTGAATTTGTTACAATATTGCTTCTGTTTTATGTTTTGGCTTTTTGGCGTTGAGGCATGTGGGATCTTAGCTCCCTGGCCAGGGATCAAACCCACACCCCCTGCATTGGAAGGTGAAGTCCCAACCACTGGACCACCAGGGAAGTCCCCCATTACAGGTTTGATGTTAAGCATATGCCAATCCATTCTTCCTCCACTTTATACATGAATGCAAATTCCTTTTCATAACCCGGTAAGGTCACACCTAATCTGACCTGACATCTTCATGACACACCTGGTCAAGGTCACTCTTTCCCTAACAGGCTGAGGACAAGAGGTGAAGAGCGAAAGGCTATTTATTAGGTTTCAGTTGAAAGGTTGATCAGACTGATCGTGCCATCTGATTTAAGGCACCATAGTTACTGTCTATATCCATGTCCTGTGTTACAGTTTTTACTTCCTGGCTATTGAAACAATTCAAAATTACATTATTTGCTTTCTCACTTGTTTTTTGCTTGTTTGTTCCCAATCAGGCTGTAAGCTCCACTGCTGTATTCCAGTGCCTAGCTTTGTGTGGCACATAGTAGGTGCTCAATCGTATCTGCTGAATGAGTAATAACGGGCACCGTTCTAGGCACCTTTCACCCAGTATCCTGTCTGCAAATGGGAAAAATGAGGCACAGAGGTGCACATCATATGCATCCTAGTCTGGTATTTAATGGGCAGCAGAGCTTGTATGGGGGGGCGGGGCACAGGTCTCTTTGCCCCCAAACCTTTGTTCCTCTGACTCAACCAGAGTGCCTCCAGGCAGGAAGGGCTTACAGTGACAGCCCCAGAAAAGATGGTTTGGCAGGAATATTCTGCCGTCAGATTTTGAGCTCTCCTGACTTCCCAATCACTATTTTGTGCTGAGAAAATGTGGACCCTGATTTATATTCAGCCATGAAAACAGGAGGGCTCTTAACCATCTCTTTACCCAGAGCTCTGAGCTGGGACAGTTCTTGACACTTACTGACCTCCCTTGGCTTTTTTTGGTCTCCGCTAAGGCCTAGGCAGCTCTGGGGGAAGCCAGGCCCTTGGTCTGAGTCAAACCCAGGGGACAGAATCAGGTGGACAGAGAACACATCCTAACTGCTATGCGTTGACATCCGCTGACTTAAGCAATAACAATTGGCTTATTTACCAATTTCCAAACGGTGTTTATTCAAGAAACTAGATCATCTTCTTTCTCATTTTCATGTCCCTTCCTTCCCTTATACTTAATGCATGGTCCATGATCATCACCAAAAGCAAATACGGCTCTGTAAGTGCAATGTGACAGGGGCAAGATTCAGATCGGTTTACTAATAATACTTAATTCCAGGGATTAAGGACATAATGAATGATGTTTGACAACTACGTACTGAGTTATCCCCAACCTTAGCTACAGCAAAGAAAGACTTGGACAGTAGTGAAAGGTGTAAAAACAGATCTTATTCAGGAACTATTACAGTAAGGGGGAAAAGATTTCAGTACAGAACTGGGCTCAATTCCAAATATAGCATGGACGAGTAGGGATTTATAGGCAAGGAGCAGGGCAAGGGTCAGTGGATAGAAATTTCCTAAGAGGTAACATCTGGGGTGAGGAGGGATTCTAGCTAAACCAAAATTTAGCTAGACAGGATTCTTGCTGAAGGCAGGCAAGAGTGATCATGTAACAAGGGTCGGAGATGAGGAAATTGATCAGATATCAGTTATTGAGTGTAGGGGAGTCATGCTAAAGTGACTTAGCAGAATTCTTGCTAGAAACTGGGTGATGCAAAGATGAAAACAGAAGCCCAAAAGGCACAGTCTAGTTGGGAAGAGAGTTCAGAGGAGCCTGACTAAAGTCTGGTCAAGGAGAGAATCTTTGCCACCTGACTTCTGCTCACAGCACCTAATACAACTGGCTGTAATAGCAGAGTTTTCCTTTTCATAGTTTCCAACACTCTTGATTGTATAATTTGTCTTTATTAATTTATATAAATGATATAAAAATTTTAGTACATTACATATGCTTGGGCACTGTGTTAGTTATTTTAAACATGGTAAACCTAACTCCGGTCATTTAGAATTTATTTAAAATTTTAATTGCTGTAGTCTAGATATTTTTAAAGGTAAATTGTAAATTTTATGCATAAGCAGCGATTGAAATCAGGCCTCCCAGTGAACTCTTAGGCTGATTCCAAGCTGTCAGCATAAATATTCTTTCCTCAAAGGGATTTCATTTCTGGGAACTCATTGCTCCTCTAATACCTGGGCCTATCAGGGGCACTGGACACGCCCTGGCTCACCTCCCTGGCCACAAGAAAGAGAGTTGGGATATTTGTCCCTTCCCACTCAGATGACACCAAAGCTGCCTCATTTGGGCTCCCCCTTCCCAGATTTCAGCATACTTGAGAAAAACTCTTATCAAACCACACAAGGAAGAAAGTTCAATTCTTCCATCTCCTCATGACCAAGGATGGCTACTCAACGGAAAATTTTCACAACCAATAAAATCATACTAGGGGCCTTACAAAGGACAAAGACCCTATGCTCTAAGTTGCAAGTGGCAATACCCCTTTAAACTAGTATTTTACGATATAAAATAAATCTTATGTTGAATGTAGAAGCAAGGCTTAAAGGACTCCTATGATAATTTCTTTATAGAAGAAAACTCATCTTAAATGGAACAACCACCTACTAATTTTTATACTCGATAAAAGTTGGGTGCCTTTTTTTTTTTGTAAAGATTTTTTTTTGATGTGGACCATTTTTAAAGTCTTTATTGAATTTGTTAAAATACTGCTTCTGTTTTATGTTTTGTTTTGTTTTTTTTTGGTGGCGACGCATGTGGGATGTTAGCTCCCCAACCAGGGATCGAACCCGCACCCCCTGCATTGGAAGGCAAAGTCTTAACCACTGGACTACCAGGGAAGTCCTGAGGGTCCTTTTTTAAATTATAAGGCAATACATACCAGTAGTCATCTAAAAGCAAAGAATTAAATACAAAAATCTTATCAACTAAATAAAGTTACCTCCTATCATAAAAAAGAGCCCTAATAAAGAATTCAAGTCTGTTTTCTAGATCAATACCCAAGTCCTCTAAAGTCAGATACACCACCAATTGGAGTATGACAAAAACCCCATATTAAATTTTGAATCCCTATCCAATCTAATGGCTAAAGATTACAAATGGGTTTATACCATATCATGTTTAAAAAGGTAATAAATAGCCCAAACTTCCGATTGTTACTTTAAAGAAAATGATAAAAATAATAAAAAGTGAATTTTCTTTGAGTGTAAACTAAAGATACATTTTCAATGTAGTTCTTCCTTTGGTTAACACCCTTAATATTCTTTTTTTGTATGTTTGGGTTTTTGGGGTTTTTTTGCCCTTAATATTCTGAAGAAAATTTGATTAAATTTATAGCTTCTAGATATAAATATTCAATTTTCTATACCTTCAAAAGATGAGTTAAAATCAGACAAATAATTACCTAAGAGAAGAAAGTACTTAAACTGAGAAAGAAAATACCGCATTTGAGTTTTCCAGACTATTACCTACGAGTTACCCTACCTGGAAAGAAAAGTTAACTTGTACATAGCCCTCCTAAAGAATCTCTGTTTCAGTAACATGCTATTGAAAAAGAGGAGAAATATACTTAGTGTTTCTCAGAGTTTAATAGTTAGAAATTAGACCTCAGAATATCAATTAACATATCACTCCATGGAACTGGTTTCTGGGTAGCTGACAATTTCATACTACAAAGTCCATGCTGAATCCTACTAAACTCAAGTCCCTTGCAAGCTTTCTTAGACCCTCTCTCCCAAAGCCATATTTTGAAAAGGAAGTAGGGAGTAGCTTCTAAGATATTTTTTAAAATAAAAGAATGCAGAGGCTCAGTGTAGAGCAGCACTGAAGAGGCTGGTCACAGCAAATTCTCTACAGGTCCCTCTCAGCAGTAATACAGTCAGCAACGTGAATTTGTCAAAGTCCCACTAACTAACTAGTGGGCTCCTGGAGTTGGCTCAGCCCATATCCCTACCCAAGATACAAAATCAATCACTACAGTATTTAATACTAATGGATAATGTTTACACAGCACACACTATATGGTGAGCTTCATTTTAAATCTTTACATATATTCATATGTATGAATCCTCATAACAACTCTATGAGGAGTTGTTATGATCCTCATAACAACTCTATGAGGTAAGGCTACTATTAAACACACTCTGTATTTGAGTATACTCAGGCACTAAGAGGTTAAGCAACTTGCTCAAACCAACACGCTAGTAGGTAGCAGAGGAAGGATTTTAACCTAGGCAATCTGGCTCTAAACCCATGCTCTTAGCCAGCATATATCAGTGTAGAGCATCCTTACTGATTTGACCTTTCTAATCCTTGTTCCCCACCATGAACCCATAGGCATCTTCTGGTACCAAACCTTCTGCCCCGGCTTACCCTTTTCATTTTGTCTAATTTACACTTGAAAACCCATCTGTTGACAATCTGTTATGACAAGGATGATCATACCTTTTTATTAAGGATATTCAAAGTTTATGCCTGTTGTACCGCATAGTAATTAATAGCACATGTTTCACGCCCCCCCCACATTAAGTCTCCAAAGTGTCCCAGGGTGATGATAAATTATATTATCATTCTCGTCATGACTGACTTGAAAACTCTACTAAGATTCTTTGTCTGGAAACCACCATCAGGCTGCATGCTTTATAATTGAGGTTGCAACCACCACCCACTGCCAGGGCCCTGCAATATTGCCAGAAGTGCCCTTGAGAATAGGCAAGGCATAGATGGTTATTCCTTTTGTCTGTAGAAATGAGACCATAAGTCAGAAGAGGACAGTGTGAGATATAGTAAGTTTTTCAATCTAACCCTTACACCTAAAAAGCTAAAACTGAATCAAATGGATTGAGTCTACACATGCGTACACACACACACACACACACACGAAGGAATAACAGTATGGAACATTCAAAGCCTTAGACCCCCACAAAAACCTATTTGAACTAATAAACAAGTTTAGCAAGGTTGAAGGACACAAGATCAATACACAAAGATCAGTCGTATTTTAATACACTAGCAATGAATAATCTAAAATCAAGAAACAATTCCATTTACAAAAGACTAAAATATT
Organism: Balaenoptera acutorostrata; assembly: GCF_949987535.1. Taxonomy (NCBI): domain Eukaryota; kingdom Metazoa; phylum Chordata; class Mammalia; order Artiodactyla; family Balaenopteridae; genus Balaenoptera; species Balaenoptera acutorostrata. Next base: position 55,409,543 of record NC_080070.1, read on the forward strand.
TAGGGATAAATTTAACCGAGGAAGTATAAAACTTCTACAATAAAAACTTCAAAATATCATTGGAAAAAAAATCAAAGAAATGTAAAGACATTTATTTAGTATTCACGGATTGGAAGACTTAATTTTGTTAAGATGGCAATACTCCCCAAATTGAGCTACAGATTCAATTTAATTCCTCTATCAAAATTCTACCTGACTTTTTTGCAGAAATTGAAAGCTTATCCTAAAATTCATATGGAGTTGGAGGGGACCCAGAATAGGCAAAATGAGTTTTTCTTTTTAAAGGAGAACAAATTTGGAGGACTTACACTTCCCAGTTCCAAAATTTACTACAAAGTTACAGGTTACAGTGATCAGTAAGTGTGGTACTCACTTAAAGATACACATAGATGGAATAGAATTGAGTCCAAAAAAAAAACAACGTTTACATTTATGATTAATTTTTGACAACGGTGCCAAGACAATTCAATAGGGAAAGAATAAGCTATTTAACAAATGGTACTGGGACAACTAGGAATCCATATAGTACAAAAGAATGAATTTAAACCCCTTCCTCACACCAGAAACAAAAAAATTCACTCAAATGGATTATAGAATTAACTATAAGATCTAAAACTGTAAAACTCACAGGCAAAAATGAGGATAAATCATTATCTTGGATTTGTTAGTGGTTTCTTAGTATGATACCCAAAATCACAAGCAACACATACTAGCTATTTGTTTTTCTCCAATATTTCCCCCTCTTGCATAGTCTCTATCATCATAATCTCTTATTTATACCCAGTGAGATGAACTCCATTCCATTATCTATGCCTACGAATGTGTCATCTATCTGTAGGCAGGTGGGGAGCATCATGTGGGTGTGTCAGGACCCTGATGCACCTGGTTCTTCTTCTTCTTTTTTTTTTTTTTTTACATTTTTATTGGAGTATAATTGCTTTACAATGGTGTGTTAGTTCCTGCTGTATAACAAAGTGAATCAATTATACATATACATATATCCCCATATCATCTGGTTCTTCTTGAATGGACTAGCAAGAGAAAGTTTTATTTCCCCATCCACCAAAATAAAAATAAACAAAATAACCTAAAGATAATAAGAAATGCCACCAGGACTGGGTCTTTTCTCTGTATGAAGCACTGTGTCTGGTGTTTTGTTATTATTATCTTTTTAATGATAACAAATTATACAAAAGAAAATGAAAAAAAAAATCACAGGCAACAAAAGAAAAAAACAGATAAACTACACTTCATCAAAATTAATTGGTTCTTCAAATGATACCATCAAGAAAATGAAAAGACAGCTCACAGAATGGAATAAAATATTTGCAAAACATCTAGCTCATGCGACAAGTATCCAGAAAATATAAAGAACTTCTATAACTCCAACTCGACAATAAAGACAAATAATCCAAATAAAATTGGCTAAGTGTATGAATAGTGGATTTTTTCAAAGAAGATACACAAGTGGGCAATAAGCACATGAAACGATGTTCAACATCATTAGCCGTTATTGAAATGCAAATCAAAAGCACAATGAAACATTAACAATATAAGTGGTGAGAATGTAGACACATTGGAACCCTCATACACTGCTGGTGGGAATGTAAAATGGCACAGCCACTCTGGAAAATATGTTGGTAGTTCTGAAACAGAAATATTATATGACCCAGCAATTCAACATGTCTAAAGAAACACTTGTACATGAATGGTCATAGCAGCATTATTCTTGACAGCACCAATATGGAAACAACTCGGATGTCCATCAATTGATGAATGCAAAATGCAGTATATCTACAGAATGGAATATCATTTGGCCATAACAAGGAATGAAGTACTGGTACACACTAAAATATAAATCAACCCTCAAAACATTATGCTAAGTAAAAAAAAGCCAGATACAAAGGGTCCCACATTATATTATCTCATTTATATGAAATTCCAGAATAAGAAAAAACAGAGACAGAAAGTAAATTATTGGTTACTAAGGAACAGGATTAGGGAGGAAAGGGAGCAACTGCTAATGGTTGTGGGGTTTCTTTTTGGGGTGATGAAAATGTTCTAGAAGTCGACAGCAGTGATGGTTGCCCAAATATACTAGCAGTCCGTGAACTGCTCACAACAAAATATAAACTAGTAAAATTAAATAATTAAAAGATGTCACAAAGAAAGAAAACTACAGGCCAATATCACTGATGAACATAGATGCAAAAATTCTCAACAAAATACTAGCAAGCAAAATCCAACAGCACATTAAAAGGATCATACACCATGATCAAGTGGGGTTTCTCCCAGGAAAGCAAGGATGCTTTAATATATGAAAATCAATCAATGTGATACACCATATTAACAAATTAAGGAATAAAAACCATATGATCATCTCAACAGATGCAAAAAAAACCTTCTGACAAAATTCAACACCCATTTATGATTAAAAACTCTCCAGAAAATGGGCATAGAGGGAACCTACCTCAACATAATAAAGGCCATATATGACAAACCCACAGCCAACATCTTTCTCAATGGTGAAAACCTGAAAACATTTCCTCTAAGATCAGGAACAAGACAAAGTTGTCCACTCTCACCACTATTATGCAACATAGTTTTCGAAGTTTTAGCCACAGCAATCAGAGAAGAATAAGAAAAAAAAGGAATCCAAATTGGAAAAGAAGAAGTAAAGCCGTCACTGTTTGCAGATTACATGATACTATACATAGAGAATCTCAAAGATGCTACCAGAAAACTACTACAACTAATCAATGAATCTGGTAAAGTAGCAGGATTCAAAATTAATGCACAGAAATCTCTTGCATTCCTATACACTAATGATGAAAAATCTGAAAGAGAAATTAAGGAAACACTTCCATTTACCACTGCAGCAAAAAGAATAAAATACCTAGGAATAAACCTACCTAAGGAGACAAAAGACCTGTATGCAGAAAACTATAAGACACTGATGAAAGAAATTAAAGATGACACAAACAGATGGAGAGATATACCATGTTCTTGGATTGGAAGAATCAACACTGTGAAAATGACTATACTACCCAAAGCAATCTACAGATTCAATGCAATCCCTAGCAAATTACCAATGGCATTTTTCACAGAACTTGAACAAAAAATTTCACAATTTGTATGGAAACACAAAAGACCCCAAATAGCCAAAGCAATCTTGAGAAAGAAAAACGGAGCTGGAGGAATCAGGCTCCCGGACTTCAGACTATACTACAAAGCTACAGTAATCAAGACAGTAAGGTACTAGCGCAAAAACAGAAATACAGATCAATGGAACAGGATAGAAAGCCCAGAGATATACTCACACACATATGGTCACCTTATTTGTGATAAAGGAGGAGAGAATATATAACTGAGAAAAGATAACCTCTTCAATAAGTGGTGCTGGGAAAACTGGACAGCTACATGTAAAAGAATGAAATTAGAACACTCCCTAACACCATACACAAAAATAAACTCAAAACGGATTAAAGACCTAAATGTAAGGCCAGACACTGTAAAACTCTTAGAGGAAAACCTAGGCAGAACACTCTATGACATAAATCACCGCAAGATCCTTTTTGACCCACCTACTAGAGAAATGGAAATAAAAAACAAAACTAAACAAATGGGACCTAATGAAACTTAAAAGCTTTTGCACAGCAAAGGAAACTATAAAGAAGATGAAAAGACAACCCTCAGAATAGGAGAAAATATTTGCAAACAAAGCAACTGACAAAGGATTAATCTCCAATGTATACATGCAGTTCATGCAGCTCAATATCAAAAAAACAAACAGCTCAATCCAAAAATGGGCAGAAGACTTAAACAGACATTTCTCCAAAGACCTACAGATGGCTAAGAGGCAGATGAAAAGCTGCTCAACATCACTAATTATTAGAGAAATGCAAATCAAAACTATAAGTATCATCTCACACCAGTCAGAATGGCCATCATCAAAAAATCTACAAACAATAAATGCTGGAGAGGGTGTGGAGAAAAGGGAACCCTCTGGCACGGCTGGCAGGAATGTAAATTGATACAGCCACTATGGAGAACTGCATAAGGTTTTTTAAGGAACCTCCTTTTTTAAGGAGGTTCCTTAAAAAACTAAAAATTGAACTACCATATGACCCAGCAATCCCACTAGTGGGCATATACCCTGAGAAAACCATAATTCAAAAAGAGTCATGTACCACAATGTTCATTGCAGCTCTATTTGCAATAGCCAGGACATGGAAGCAACCTAAATGTCCATCGACAGATGAATGGATAAAGAAGATGTGGCACATATATACAACAGAATATTACTCAGCCATAAAAAGAAACGAAATTGAGTTATTTGTAGTGAGGTGGATGGACCTAGAGTCTGTCATACAGAGTGAAGTAAGTCAGAAAGAGAAAAACAAATACTGTATGCTAACACATATATATGGAATCAAAAAAAAAAAACAAAGGGTTCTGAAGAACCTTGGGTCAGGACAGGAATAAAGATGCAGATGTAGAGAATGGACTTGAGGATGTGGGGAGGGGGAAGGGTAAGCTGGGACAAAGTGAGAGAGTGGCATGCACATATATACACTACCAAATATAAAATAGATAGCTAGTGGGAAGCATCCACATAGCACAGGGAGATCAGCTGGGTGCTTTGTGACCACCTAGAGGGGTGGGATAGGGAGGGTGGGAGGGAGATGCAAGAGGGAAGAGACATGGCTATATATGTATATGTATAGCTGATTCACTTTGTTATAAAGCAGAAACTAACACACCATTGTAAAGCAATTATACTACAATAAAGATGTTAAAAAAAAACTGTATAAAGCAGCAAAAAAAAATTAAAAATAATTAAAAGTAAGCTTTACCCTCCACAATAAACTGTCACTTAGGATCCAGAAAGACTAAATTAGAGGAACTGGTGGCATTATGTTTAAGTTTGTTGAGTACCTTTGTGGGCCTCACAAAAACGCTGGAAGAGGTCATTTTTCCTAAGGAGGCTGGTAAGGAGGATAAATAGTCCATGCAAAGCAACAGATCCCAGGGGCCTCAGAGGCCACTATCATGAGAAGGGGGTTTATCTGAATTGGGAACATCCTCCCCTCCTTTGAACAGGGGGCTACAGTAGACCATGCTTCTATGCCTCTCTTCAGGAAGACCATTTTTTCTTTTTGCTTCAGAATTCTACTCATTCAGGAGACTATTCTTTCACTGCCTTAAGGAGAATCATTTTTCTTAAAATCTAAAATCTTACTGGATACTGATTTCAGTGGTAGAATGAATATTAAAAAGAAATAAATGGAATTCTAGAAGCACAAAATAGTGATCAATTCTTTAAATACATTTTTGGCTATGAAAACATCTTACTTCTCCCTTTTTAACAGAACCACCTAGCTTAATATACTTTTGGTGCATGAGTCACCACAATCAAATTATTTACCCATGCCTTACTAGTTTACACACACACACATAAACACACACACACACACACTTAAATTTATAGAACTTCTGCATAAAAGGCACAAAAAGAAACAGTGAAAAAAATGTCTCTCCCATTCTTCTTTTTTCCATTACTCAGTTCCCCACACTGAAGGCAGAAAGTTTAGATAATTTCTTGAGAGGAAAATTATTTTTCAACTTCAGTCTAGCATTTGGAAACATAAATATACAAAATACCTGTGAAAGAAGTTTCTTAAAGAAATGACTGATAGAAAAGAAATTTTTCATTTACCTTAAATGTGTATGATTTACTCAGCTAGCAGAGCCATTAAAAAGCTGTTAACATTTCTCTACATAGCCAAGTAGATCATGGTGCTGGCAAAACAGCTCACACACTATAATTTTGTAAATAATGTTGCTTTTAGCCATGAAGCTAAATGCTGTGAGATATTCTGCTTCATCTTCAGGGGTGTTTACTTCGAAAAGCTTCATTAAATTTCAAAGTATTTCTTTTGCTAGTTTTATAAATTGATACAAGTTCTTTCATTTCCAAATTGGCTAACTAGAAAGATGGAGGACACTCCTAAATCATGTTCACACACTGGTCTAGACTCTATTGAGATTGACCCAAAGATTTAAATACTTATTTATCAACACCCCCTAGAGATCACTGCCAGTCAGGCAATGATTGGTGGAAATATCAGGTCTTAGGCCTACTTCAAAACTGGAATATGTAAAATACAGCCACAATTCAAATAATCTTCTCAACTATAGAAAAGTTATTTAAAATATTCTAATGTTATACTCTGAAAACCTTTAGAATTATTTCACTCAGATTTTTAGAAAGATCAACTTTCCCGATTTCTACATTGAGAGGTTCTCCGATGAATAGATAAAATATACAAGTATCCATCCCATTTTTAAAAAGAAGAATGCCATTTCCAAGTGTACCATGGCATGTGAAAATTAATTTAGCAAAAATTAAATTGCTCAGTGGTTGCTGTGTGGCACCTCTCTAATAAGACTGTAATCACTATATTTCTCCAAAGATTAAGAAATTGCACACTTCGTTCTGTGATGACCCTCACATCAGGATGGGCATCAATGAATCCAGAAAATTGAACACACCTAGGAAACAAAACTAATCATTCCTAGAAAACCCACAATGTTATTTAAATAATTAGGATTTGTGTTAGACAAAGACATCAAATCTAAAGCTGGTAGTCTAGAGCAGAAACCAAATGCTCCTGAAAGCATCAAGTTCAAGGTGCCAGATTATTTTAAAATAATTAAACTGAAGTCAACAAAGCAACTCTATAAAACTCCAGGTTGTTAGTGGTGTAGTATATATACACTAACAGCAGTGATTATTTTGATCCTAACTTGTCAGAAAATTGTGGTTTTTTAATTCTTAAGGAAAACTCACTCACTTTAAAAACACACTTCAGTACAGTAAAAACTACATTTAATATCAGAGGAAAATTCTTCCATTCCCCTTTTAGACTTCACTCAGTTTGGAATAGTGCCTGGTACACAGCGGACACCGTAAAAATTCATTGAATGAAGAAATTCAGCCTTTTAAGAAATTAAATCTTCATGATTCTGATTATAAGCTATTTTCACTGGCTTGAATGGAATGTAAGAAATGCCATGCAACATAATTATTTTCTATTAGTTTAATGTTGGGAGGATTATCACAACAGAACAAATCTCTATTTTTAGCCTTTTCTAAAACCACAATTTGATATCAATGCAATGTTAAAGGACTACATGATTGGAAACCCAATATAAATGTGCCACAGGGGACCAGCAATGAGCCAGGAAAACATTTTTCTGTGTGCTCAGTAGTAAACAAATTATGAATTTTGCACTCACAAAGTACATAACGGCCCAAAGTTATATCTTCTTCACACTTCCAAGGATGCCACACTGTGGAAAACAGAGTTCACTCTTTGAATTTAGTATACTGTCTCCATTCTTTCCTGTATCTGGTTCTGATGTACAGAGGTTCCATCGAGTAAATGATGATATTTATTATATTTCTTTAAATAGTAGGATAGTTCTTTACTGAAATTGCACTATTTTTGCTAAACAATGCAAGAGACATGCAGAAAGATTTGATCATGAAAAGTTTACTCAGCAGTAGGTTGTATACCTCACCTACTAAAGTCTAGCTTCGTATGGTGGCTTCCAAAAGTCAAGATCTTTTGGTGTCCAGAAAGAGAGAGACAGAGACAGACTGACTGACTTAAAGCATCTTTGCTTAAATCTGTCTTATTACAGGCAGATTAAAACTGTATGAACTTAAGTATTTTCTGACAAGGCTACTAATGTTTCACAGGCATACCAAATCATGGAATGTCTGTCAAGAAAAAAAAACAACAGTGACATAAATTCCATAGACATTTCCATCTTGAGTCATTAGACTCATCAGACATCTCAGAGAACAAGCTTGTCCATCTCTCTCGTCCCTAGGAGCAAGCTCCTTAGAAATTTCTCTGGAAGGCCAAGTATGTTCCCACACACGCTGTTGGAGGCAACTCCCCAAAGAAATGAAACAAGCATTGTCAACACTGTACTGATGGCTACCGTCTTCCAAATCATTTTCAAATGCTACATTTCTGCCTCTCAGTGAGCAGAATAATGACATTAAAAAGTATTAAGGATATAACTCAGGAAAAAGGCTAGCAAAAAGTAAATCGTTTCAGATCCCAAGAAGCAAAATATTCAAGATTTTATTCTTCACTATTTAATTGGCTCTAATTTTAAAATCTCAAGACTAGTTAAGATCAACTATCTATTAGCTGTTATGAATTGCATTCCATTTTCCTCTTTCTTTTAAAAACACACTTACCTTATCTAGTAGTCTGTACATATGTGCTTTTACATAGTACTGAAAATCTTGCCTAATTAATTTTATTTTTTTCAGAAATTAAATTTCCTTAAATTTACCTCAACGTGACTTTATACAGTTGAGGAGATAAGAAAATGTATTATCTATAATAATTCTCAATTTGAAAATGTAATGCTATTTTGGGGTTTTGAGAATATTTTTATTTCACAGGAAAATGATATTACAAATTAAAATGTCCCAGGCTCTGACTTAGAGTATTTGAAAAACCATCCAGTGTATATTAGGAGATAATAATGAAGACATATTAGACATGGCAACTCTAGACTCTGATACTGCCACCATAACTAATTCCACGAATTCTCCAGTGTTCCCAGGTAACATCCAGAATGGACGTAAAGCAGACAATGACAAGCCACAGTTTACTGATCTCATATCACTTTCCAGAATGTTTTAAATATTGCAGTGAGGAATCATTTTAATGGGCTTTCATCTGGCAATTACATTATTTCATTTCAAGGACATAATGAAAAATTCACTAGAAGCTAATATTATAAGAGCTATTAACAGAGCAAAGATTTTGATAGCATAAGTTTCTTAATGACCAAAGACAAGGGTTATGGTCTTGCAGTGGAAACTTCAGTAAGGAGAAAATAAGGATATGGAAGTTGGTTAGAGAATCTCTTTTGTAGCTGTTTAAATTTTCTGTTTTATTTTCAAAGATTTCAATCTTAAAAGTTCAAAGACAGTGTGATGAATTCCTACATACTTTTGACCAACTGTTAACATCTCACCACACCCCCAATTTGTGTCTCTCTCCCCTCTCCCCTCCTTTCTTTTTTTTTTTTTTAACATTTTTATTGGAGTACAGTTACTTTACAAGGGTGTGTTAGTTTCTGCTTTATAACAAAGTGAATCACCTATACATATACATATATCCCCATATCTCTTCCCTCTTGCATCTCCCTCCCTCTCACCCTCTCTATCCCACCCCTCTAGGTGGTCACAAAGCACCTAGCAGATCTCCCTGTGTTATGCAGCTGCTTCCCACTAGCTATCAGTTTTACATTTAGTAGTGAATGTATGTACATGCCACTCTCTCACTTTGTCTCCGCTTACCCTTCCCCCGCCCCATGTCCTCAAGTCCTTTCTCTACTAGGTCTGCGTCTTTATTCCCGTCCTGCCCCTAGGTTCTTCATGACCATTTATTATTATTTTTTTAGATTCCATATATATGTGTTAGCGTACAGTATTTGTTTTTCTCTTTCTGATTTACTTCACTCTGTATGACAGGCTCTAGGTGCATCCACCTTACTACAAATAACTCAATTTCGTTTCTTTTTATGGCTGAGTGATATTACATTGTATATATGTGCCACATCTTCTTTATCCATTCATCTGTCGATGGACACTTAGGTTGCTTCCATGTCCTGGCTACTGTAAACAGCTGCAATGAATATTGTGGTACATGACTCTTTTTGAATTATGGTTTTCTCAGGGTATATGCTCAGTAGTGGGATTGCTGGGTCGTATGGTAGTTCTATTTTTAGTTTTTTAAGGAACCTCCATACTATTCTCCATAGTGGCTGTATCAATTTACATTCCCACCAACAGTGCAAGAGGGTTCCCTTTTCTCCACACTCTCTCCAACATTTATTGTTTGTAGATTTTTTGATGATGGCCAATCTGACTGGTGTGAGGTGATACCTCACTGTAGTTTTGATTTGCATTTCTCTAATGATTAATGATGTTGAGCATTCTTTCATGTGTTTGTTGGCAATCTATATATCTTCTTTGGAGAAATGTCTATTTAGGTCTCCTGCCCATTTTTGGATTGGGTTGTTTGTTTTTTTGATATTGAGCTGCAGAAGCTGCTTGTAAATTTGCAGATTAATCTTTTGTCAGTTGCTTCATTGGCAAATATTTTCTCCCATTCTGAGGTTTGTCTTTTTGTCTTGTTTATGATTTCCCTTTGCTGTGCAAAAGCTTTTAAGTTTCATTAGGTCCCATTTGTTTATTTTTGTTTTTATTTCTATTTCTCTAGGAGGTGGGTCAAAAAGGATCTTGCTGTGATTTATGTCACAGACTGTTTTGCCTATGTTTTCCTCTAACAGTTTTATAGTGTATGGCCTTACATTTAGGTCTTTAATCCATTTTGAGTTTATTTTTGTGCATGGTGTCAGGGAGTGTTCCAATTTCATTCTTTGACATGTAGCTGTCCAGTTTTCCCAGCACCACTTATTGAAGAGGCTGTCTTTTCTCCATTGTATACTCTTGCCTCTTTTATCAAACATAAGGTGACATATGTGTGTGGGTTTATCTCTGGGCTTTCTATCCTGTTCCATTGATCTATATTTCTGTTTTTGTGCCAGTACCATACTGTCTTGATTACAGTAGCTTTGTAGTATAGTCTGAAGTCTGGGAGCCTGATTCCTCCAGCTCCGTTTTTCTTTCTCAAGATTGCTTTTGCTATTTGGGGTCTTTTGTGTTTCCATACAAATTGTGAAATTTTTTGTTCTAGTTCTGTGAAAAATGCCATTGGTAGTTTGGTAGGGATTGCATTGAATCTGTAGATTGCTTTGGGTAGTAGAGTCATTTTCACAATGTTGATTCTTCCAATCCAAGAACATGGTATATCTTTCCATCTGTTTGTATCATCTTTAATTTCTTTCATCAGTGTCTTATAGCTTTCTGCATACAGGTCTTTTGTCTCCTTAGGTAGGTTTATTCCTAGGTATTTTATTCTTTTTGTTGCAGTGGTAAACGGGAATGTTTCCTTAATTTCTCTTTCAGATTTTTCATCATTAGTGTATAGGAATGCAACAGATTTCTGTGCATTAATTTTGTATCCTGCTACTTTACCAAATTCATTGGTTAGCCCTAGTAGTTTTCTGGTAGCATCTTTAGGATTCTTTATGTATAGTATCATGTCATCTGCAAACAGTGACAGTTTTACTTCTTTTTTGATTTGGATTCCTTTTTTTTCTTTTTCTTCTCTGATTGCTGTGGCTTAAACTTCCAAAACTATGTTGAATAATAGTGGTGAGAGTGGACAACCTTGTCTTGTTCCTGATCTTAGTGGAAATGATTTCAGTTTTTCACCATTGAGAATGATGTTGGCTGCAGGTTTGTCATATATGGCCTTTATTATGCTGAGGTAAGTTCCCTCTATGCCTACTTTCTGGAGGATTTTTATCATAAATGGTGTTGAATTTTGTTGAAAGCTTTTCCTGCATCTACTGAGATGATCATATGGCTTTTCTCCTTCAATTTGTTAATATGGCTTATCACATTGATTGTTTTGCATATATTGAAGAAACCTTGCATTCCTGAGATAAACCTCACTTGATCATAGTGTATGATCCTTTTAATGTGCTGTTGGAATCTGTTTGCTAGTATTCTGTTGAGGATTTTTGCATCTATGTTCATCAGTGATATTGGCCTGTAGTTTTCTTTCTTTGTGATATGTTTGTCTGGTCTGTCTTCTCATTTTGCTTAACTTACTGTGTCTAGGGTCTCCATTCTGCAGGCTGCAGGTTCATAGTTCCCGTTGTTTTTGGTGATTGCCCCCAGTGGCTAAGTTTGGTTCAGTGGGTTGGGTAGGCTTCCTGGTGGAGAGGACTGGTGCCTGTGTTCTGGTGGATGAAGTTGGATCTTGTCTTTCTGGTGGGCAGGACCGCGTCCGGTGGTGTGTTTGGGGGTGTCTGTGACATTATGATTTTAGGCAGCGTCTCTGCTAATGGATGGGGTTGTGGTCCTGTCTTGCTAGTTGTTTGGCATAGGGTGTCCAACCCTGTACCTTGCTGGTCATTGAGTTGAGCTGGGTCTTAGCACTGAAATAGAGATCTCTGGGAGAGCTTTCGCCGTTTGATATTGCATAGAGCTGGGAGGTCTCCGGTGGACCAATGTCCTGAACTTGGCTCTCCCACCTCAGAGGCACAGGCCTGACACCCGGTCGGAGCACCAAGACCCTGTCAGCCACACAGCTTTTTGCCTCTGGAGCTTAGAAATCCCAGCAGCTGTTGTTCTGTCTAGTCTGCCCACAGCCCAGTCCTCAGGGACATGCTTTGCTGTCTACCCTATAGATTTTTCTTGGTTTACACCAGTCTTTCATCACTCTGTGAGCTTCTGGGAAGTCTGAGGTCTTCTGCCAGTGCTCAGTAGGTGTTCTGTAGGAGTTGTTCCACATGTAGATGTATTTTTGATGTATTTGTGCGGAGGAAGGTGATCTCCACGTCTTACTCCTCCACCATCTTGAAGGTCCCCCAGCTCATGTATTTTTATTTTTTATTTTGCATTATAACTCAATAACATGATATTAATTTTACTGTTTTAATTTAGCTATTGCAAGCTCCTTCATTTGGCTTCTGTGTCCCTTTGACACACCCCATCACTGTTTTCCTGAAAACTTCCTTACTTTCTGGCTCTCCAAGATGTTCCAGGCTCATCTTGTATATTTCTGGCTTCAGCTCTTGAATTAGCCATTTCTCCAAGGTGCCCTTATTCCTTTTTATTGAGAATATTAGAAACCAAGATCGGGGTGCTAGTTGTATTCACTGCTACTAAGTGTTATCTCTTCCAGGCCCTCTCAGCCAAGAGAGCAAGAAAATACATGTATGTATACCCACGTCCTCACCAGCGGTCAGTATTCTCAGTTATTTGGATTTTATCCATTCTAATAGGTAGGTAATAATAGCTAATAATAGTAATAGCTAATAAAAATAGGTAATACCTGTAAGAGGTAGGTAATAGGTAGGTTATAAAAACAATGATATCTCATTGTTTTAATATGCATTTTCCTAATGATAAATGTTACTGAGCATCTTTTTATATAATTATTTGTCATTTCATTGGTGAGGTATCTATTCAGATCCTTTGCCCATTTTTTAATTGGGTTGTTCTTTTCTAACAGTTGAGTTTAAAAACTTTTTTGTATATGTTAGGTACAATCAGATATGTGATTTCCAACTATTTTCTCCAAGTCTGTGGCTTGTCTTTTCATTCTCCTAACTGATTATTTTCTGCAAAGCAGAAGTTTTTTAATTTTAATAAAATCCAACTTATCAATTTTGTCTTTCATGAATTGTGCTTTTGGTGTTTTATTTAAAAACTCATCAGCAAACCCATGGTCATGTAGATTTTTTCCTATATTTTCTTCTAAAAATTATATAGTTTTGCATTTTACATTACTAATGGATCATTAGTCTATGATCTGTTTCAAGTTCATTTTTATAGAAAGTATGAGGTTTTTGTCTAAGTACATTTTTTTATGTATGGTTACACAGTATTTTCAGCACCCTTTGTTGAGAAGACTGTATCTTCTCCATTAAATTGCCTCCATGCCTTTGTCAAAAATTAGTTGTCTATTCTTATGTAAATCTAATTCTGAGCTCTCTAGTCTCTCCCATTGATCTATGCATCTACTCTTTTGTCAATACAACAGAACCATCTTGATTACTGTGGTTTTATTCTAAATATTGAAATAAGGTAGTATGAGTCCTCCAACTTTGTTACTCTTCAGTACTGTATTTACTATTCCAGGGCTTTTGCCTTTTCATATAAACTTTAGAATCAGTTTGCTTACTACAAAATACTTTCCTGGGATTTTGATAGGGACTGTGCTGAATTTAGAAATCAAGTTGGGAAGAATTGATATCTGAACAATACTGAATCTTCCAAAATGTGAACTTATTACCTTTCTCCATTTATTTAAAACGTCTTTGATTTTTTAATCAATGTTTTGTAATGTTTAATGTGTAGATAGTATACCTATTTTCTTAGAGTTATATCTAAGTGGGGGTTCTTTGGTGCTATTGGAAATGGTACTTTTAGATTTCAAATTCCAATTTTTCATTCCTGGTATGTAAAGAAGCACTTGATTTTATATATTGACTTTGGGTCCCTTAGTCTTGCTACACTTGCAAGTTCATGAGGTTTTTTTTAATAGATTATTTGGGATTTTCTACATAAACAATTTGTCATCTGCAAATAAAGAGAGTTTTATTTCTTGTTTCCAATCTGTGTATATTGTATTCTTTTCTTTCTCTTATTGCAGTAACTATGACTTTCAGAACGATGTTGAATGGGAGTGGTGAGAGAGGAAATCCTTGTGTTGTTTTCAGTCTTAGGAGGAAAGCATCCAGTTCTTCACCGTTCATCATGGTTTATTATTTCTAATGTGTTGTTAGATTTTGTTAGTATTTTATTGAGAATTGTTGCACTGGTATTAATTTTTTTTATTTTTCCATTGATCACTATGAGTTAAACCCATTTATATTTGTAGATATAATTCATTTGTTTGGCCTATTTTATGCTGTATTTACTGTGTGCACTTTGTTATATTTACTGTTTTTAATTTACTTTTTTATCTTCTGCTTTTTATTGTTCTTTCTCATTTAGTAAAGTTTGTATTACTGCTCTAGTAGTTATCTTTATACTTGTACATTTTATAATGCCTAAGGTCCTCTTTTTTCCTAATTAGGCATCTAATGCTAGGGTTAACTAACTTTAGGTTACTATGTAGTAATCAATAAGTCCATTATACATTTCCCTTTATAATTTTATTTACCTCAAAAATTTTACTTGTATGTTTCTACTTATGTTTCTACTTATCTTACTATAGCACTGACATACTGGCCTTAATACTTGTCCTCACCTTAGTTTTATTTTTAGATCTCCACTTAAATAAGCTGAATGATTACCACCAGTACTTTTTGCTCAAGTTCCCCAGTCATGTCCTAGTTAAATGGAGCTCTTTGTCTCTAGATGCCTCAAAAAGGGCTCAGGGAGTACAAGTATTCCCTGATTTTTTACATGGTTATAACATTTTATATAGCCTTGATACATTAAGGACACCATGACTGGACATAATCCCTGACTCAATCTTTTAAGTCATTAAAAATATTTCACCAGTGCTACCTGCAAGAACTGTGAAGTGTTTGAGATTTTACTTACTAGGAAATGAATAAGCTAGACAGCTACCATTCATGGCTGCTTGAAGAAGACATAAGACTCCTGGGCCAGAGACAAAGGACTTTTATTACTCACGGCACAGCAAGAAACATAAGCATCAGCATATTTGTATCACTTCCTTTTGTCCCAAGTCCTACAGGGATGATGCAGAAAGGCCCTGAGAAATGCCTGAATACAGAGTGGATTACGTATTATATTATATTGTATTATACTGTACGTTGTATTATATTGTGTGTTGTATTATAGGAGAGAAATCTTGAGCTTGGGGAACCTGTATCTTCTACAATGGATGGTAAGTATGCCTGCCCTTTGCTCCAGAGGGAGATACTCTATCTTCCAAGGCTGTTCACTATAAAAAATTCTGGAGAACATAGTCTTGAAAAACGACAGGCAGTGCCTCTGATTTCAAGACATGCAGACACACAAGAGATCCATAGAGGATTATCTCCCAATATTACACTGATTTGTATATTGTCAATCGAATTTTGTTGGTATACAGAATCCTCAGAGATTTTACTGATGTCATGTTTCCTACTGAGTCATGGGTATAAGGCTATGATTCTGTAACATAGTTTAAATAAGCTATTTTGGAAAAAGCTCATATGAGTGACAAATCTCCTTCCCACTTTAACTGTTAAAGACATTTTTCTTGGTTTCCCTTCTCTCTTGACCCTGCACAACACGGGGTTGTGTATGTCATGACAAACATGAGAGTTGAAGGGGTCACCTAGAATCTGAATCATAGCTTCCTCTTCTAAGCATTCACTGAATGGCAAGGACATATCTCAGAACAATTAATTCAGAAACTCTGGGTCTGGGATCCAGATAGCAGGACATTTTAAAGCTCCCTAGGGATTCCAAAGTGCAACCAAGTGGGGTCTGAGCCCTGGTTTCAACCCACAGATAAAAACTTAACTACCTATGAATAAAATCTCAGGTTCGTAGAAGTTAGTATTTATTTTAGAAGTTTTTAGGCCTTTTTTCCCCCTCCTCTGTAAAGTACAGACATTGAATACTTGTCTCCAAATGTGTAACAAGAACTTGAGAACAGAAGAATAATTATTTTCTTACTTAATATACTTTCAGATATTACAGGCAAATTCTTTAGTAGTTTAGCTAATAACAGATATAACAGTAATTAAATTTTCAAACCAAAGTTTTCACGTGGGTGCAAAAAGAGATGTTTTAAACTTCAAAATGAATACGATTTGCCCTGGAAGTCAGAGCTATTGCAAAGCACTTAAAATTATTTTAGATAGCTAGTCTATCCAATCACTGGAATGGCTAAACATTCCTCACCCTGTAATCTGGAAAAAAGTGGGTACTTAAAGATATGGAATTCAGTCTTTAGCTTTTAGCTTTAGGTGAAGAGTTACATTGTTCCCTTTTTAAAAGTGTTTCTTAACAGGATGCTGGCCAACTCACTTTGGCAGAGATACATGCAGCTAAAATTGCTTCCGTCTTGCTAATATTATATATTCAGCATTTTCCTGATAGGCATACTCTTGGAAGAAACCTCAGACATACACTGAATTACTCTGTGAATAAAATATTTAGTCTCCTCAGAGCCCTCAAACACAGCCTTGACTTACCAAGTTCAAAACTGCTGACTCTCCACAGTTCATGCCAGTGGGCTTCCCATACAACCTTACCATTTAATGGTATGTAAAGCACTTAGCTAACCCTAGAAGACTATAATACACTGCCATGCAATGTATAAAGTGTCTGTTAGGAAGGATAAGTGAAAAATGCTGTAAAACACACTGAGGAAGTATATCCAGACAATCAAATTCCACTGTAAGGATATCAGCAAAGACTTAGAATGCTTACAAAATAAAATGCGTGAGTCCCATGTGAGGACTGGGTATATTTAAGACCTGTACCAAGGCTATCAAATTTAGATGATGGCAAGAATAAAAGTTATCTTGAATTACATTTATATGCCATTTTTTCCAGAAGAATTCAAAACATTTTAAACATCATCAAAATCTGTAAAAACTGAAATGGTCCATTGTTACTAACCTCATGCTTTAGAGAAATTATTGGAGATTAACTGATAGTCTGAATGGACTACTACCTGGATCCAGTCAAGCATTACACACAATGATGCCAGATGACTCGGCAAAGGCAGCTAAAGTAAATGTATATTAAAAACAAGGAATATATAGAGTATACATATTTGTTAGCAAAAACCTGCAAGCTTATTACCAAATACCTAAGAAAATGTGGTTGAAAGAGTTAATATTTTGGAAAATTATTAGTTAAATAAATATCCTTTCTCTACGTCCTCTTACTTGTCGCTGGATTAAGAGAGGTCATCAGAGAGCTGCTCAGAGAAATGCTGTTACAGAGCAATACTTCACTATATATCATTTTACTGGCAATGCAAATATTGTTGAAGACTATATCTCCACCACATAGTGTTCATACTGTATAAAAATCCTCTCTAAAACCAATCATTTTCCTAATAGATTACACTTTTCATTTTAAAAACAACTGTCAATGATAATTTTTCTTCTGCATCAACTACTGAGAGGTACAGAGTCTATGACCAATCTTTACCACATTTACACAGCTTATCTCTGGATCCATGTTAGAGCTACTAAGCTTTTTCTCATTTGTCTTGGTTTACCATAATCATTTTTTTCTAAATTTAAAAATAATATAAAATCAGTGTAAAACTTGGAAAGTGCAAAAAGGAAAATGCATAAAACTCATGTCTATGTTTTAAAATTTGAAGTCTAGAAAACTTACAAAGATATGTAGTTTCAAAAAAGCAGTGTATATTTTCATTTTGTGGATGCAAGTTCATTTCATTTCTATAAAGGTTTTTTTGGTTTGTTTGTTTGATTGGCTTGTTCTGTAATTGCTTAAATAGTTGTCTATTCCATTATTTGTCTCCCCTTTGGGTTTCCACTTACACATCTACTGAATCTTGTTTGCCTCTATTCCAATCCTATCATTTTGTCTCTAGCCCCTTTTAACTCATTTTTATTTTCTTTTGTTTGTTTTTTTCTCATTTCTCTTACTATGTTTTCAGTGTTATCTATTTTTCCTTGTGCTTATTCTGATTTGGTCTTCACTTCCCTGACATTCCAAATTTTTATTTCTCTTCTTACTTGAAGTCCATCAGTTCATCTCTCTTATCATTTCTGTACATCCTACAATCTCTTCCCTGAACGCTCATAGTTCTACATTGTGCTTTTATTTTACAGAGAAAAAATTAACATTGTGTCACTGATCTAAAATACTGATTTTATCTTATAATAAATAAGAATATTTAGTATGTTTATACCCTTTATTTCTCCATTGATCACTATGTTGATTTTGGTGGAAGTTGTAGAATCACATACAAACTTTGAAAGTAAATGTAAGGTAAGAAAATACCTTCAAGATTTTGTTTAGAATTTCATGAACTGTATAAGAATATATATAAAAATAACTGATGTCCATGCAACATTGAGTCATCTCATGTAAGATAGAATGTTTTCTTGTCTACTTGTTTATTATCTGACCATCACACAACATTATCACTAGAAAGTAAGCTCCTTGAGGGCAATAAACAAATGCCTAGAATAATGCTTTCACATTATAAACACAATAAATATTTTATGAATGGATGAATAATTAATCATCAAATTTTGGTTTTAGAAATATCACATTTGCAATATTGAGAACAGGAGGAAACACTAGTCAATGACACTAGCTGGCTGTTGAATTAATCAAAACAAGAGTAGATAATTTAAGATATTTTAAGGTAATAGCAGTAGGATTCAAAGAAGTTAACGATTTTAGGAGACATGTAGGAAGTAGAGTCAATAAAATTTGTGAGTTGAGGCATTCTTTTTACAACTTTTAAGGCAGGCAGAAATCAGGAGCCAAAAATTCCTTATCTCTCTACTCCCTAGAACACAAACCAAGGGCAACAGGTATTTAATTCCAGGTCTGATAACATGGGGCTCATCTTTGAAGAAACCGAACTAACTGCCTAGATAAAACTAGGTTAGACTGGTCCTCAGCATATAGAAACAAAGGTCTTTTTGGTCACTTGGGGGTTTCCCAGATTAATAGCTGACTGTATTTTTACTCACCCACAAAAGAAGCCTGGCAGTTGACCTGATAACCTACTTCCCACATGAAATAACAAATAAATGCCTTTATTCTAAAATACAAATCGACTGTGTATAATCACAGGATAAATGAAGAAAAACAGCATCATGAAAGAGACAGACCATGATAAATAGACAATTTTTAAACTCACACTAGAGGAAACCAGAATAAATCAAGCAACAGAAAACCACTTTAAACACCTAAGAGTATACAGGATTATAGAGAAAAATAGTACTGACCTGGATAACAAAATTTCAGAACTTTCTCAGACCACTGAGCAAAAAGAGAAAATAAATATGAGACACATTTTTATGAGATCAATCCAGGAGATCTAATAGGAGTGCTATTTTTAAAAAAAGAGAGAGAGAGAGAGAGAGAGAGAAATAGAGGTATAAATAATCAGGGAAAAAGAAGGGATTTTCTTAGAGGTGAAGAGTAGCATGAAGTTTTTGATTAAAAACTACTGAAGCTGATTGGATTTAAAAACCAGACACTTAAAAATGCTGCCTACAAGAGATTCAATTCATAGCTAAAGACACACACACAAGCTTAAAGTGAAAGGATGGAAAAAGATACTTCATGCAAATGAAAACAACAAGAAAGTCGGGATAGCATTACTCCTTTCAGACAAAGTAGACTTTAAAACAAAGGCTACAAGAAAAGCAAGGAAGGGCATGATATGATAAGGGGATCAATACAAGAAGAGGATTTTACACTCATTAACCTATATGTACCCAATAAAGGAACACCTAAACATATAAAGCAAATGCTAACAGATATAAAAAGAGAAATTTACAAGAATACCATAATAGTAGGGGATTTTAACACCCCATTTATATCAGTGGACAGATAATCCAGACAGAAAATCATAAGGAAATAGTGGTTTTAAATGATACACCAGACCAGTTGGACTTATAGATATTTACAGGACGTTACAGCCTAAAAACAGCAGAAAACACATTCTTTTCAAGTGTACACGAAACGTTCTCCAGGATAGATCACATGTTGGGCCACAAAACAAGTTTCAACAAATTTAAGAGGATAGAAATTATATCAAGCATTTTTTCCAACCACAATGATATGAAACTAGATATCAATTTCAGAAAGAAAAATGGGAAAAGAACAAACACGGATACTGAACAGTATGCTACTAAAAATCAAATGGAACAATGAAGAAATCAAATACGAAATCAGAAAATACCTTGAGACACATGAAGATGGAAACACAATGCTCCAAAATCTATGAGATGCAGCAAAAGCAGTTGTAAGAGGGAAGTTTATAGTGATACAAGTCTTCCTCAACAAAAATCTCAAATAAACAACCTAACCTACCACCTAAACGAATTAGAAAAAGAAGAACAAGGAAAGCCAAAGCCAGTAAAAGGAAGGAAATATTAAAGAACAGGAAATAACTAAAATAGAGATTTAAAAAAAAAATAGAGAAGATCAATGAAATCCAGAACTGGTTTTTGAAAAGATAAACAAAATTGACAAACCTTTAGCCAGGCTCACTAAGAATTAAATCGAGAGGACCTAAATAAATAAAGTAAGAAATGAAAGACGAGCCATACCAACTAATACCACAGAGATACAAAAAATCATAAGAGAATACTACAAACAGTTATATACCAACAAACTGGACAACCTAGACAAAATAGACAAATTTCTAGAAACATACAAACTGCCAAAACTGAATCTAGAAGAAACAGACAATTTGAATAGACCAATCACTAGCAGTGAAATTGAATTTGTTAAAAGAAATTTTTAAAAAACTCCCAGCAAACAAAATCCAAGATGGTTTGGCTTCACAGGGGAATTCTACCAAGCATATAAAGAAGAACTATCCTTTTCAAACTATGCCAAAAAATTAAATTTGATGGAACACTCCCAGATTCATTCTATGAGGCCACCACTACCCTGATACCAAAACCAGACAAAGACACTACCAAAAAAGAAAATTATAGGCAACATCTTTGATGACTATAGATACAAAAATCTTCAACCAATATTAGCAAACCAAATCCAACAATATATAAAAAAGGGTCATATACACAATGCTCAATTTGGATTTCTTCCAGGGACACAAGGATGGTCCAGTCTCCTAAATCAATCAATGTGATAAACTACATTAACAAAGAGACGGATAAAAATCACAGGATTATCTCAATAGGCACAGAAAAAGCCTTTGACAAAATTCAACACCTACTCATGATAAAACTCTCATCAAAGTGTGTATAGAGAGAACATATCTCAACATAATAAAGGCCATTTATGACAAACCCAGAGCTAATATCATCCTTAATGGTGAAAAGCTGAAAGCCTTTTTTCTAAATTCAGGAACAAGACAAGGGTGCCCACTCTCACTGCTTCTATTTTTAACATAGTATTGGAAGTCCTAGCCAAAGAAATCAGACATGAAAAAATAAAAATAAAGGGCATCCAAATTAGAAGGGAAGAAGTAAAACTGTCACTATTTTCAAATGATATGATACTTTATGTAGAAAACCCTAAAGTCTCCACTGCAAAACTATTAGAACTAATAAATGAACTCAGCAAAGTTTCAGGATACAAGATTAATATACAGAAATCTGTTTCATTTCTTTACATTAATAATGAACTATCAGAAAGAGAAAGTAAAAAAAAATTCCATTTAGAATTGCATCAAAAAGAATAAAATACCTACGAGTAAACTTAACCAGTGAGGTGAAAGACCTATACTCTGAAAACTATAAAACATTGATAAAGGAAATTGAAGATACAAAAAACTGGAAAGATATTCCATGCTTTTGGATTGAAAGGATTAATATTGTTAAAATGGCCATACTACCCAAAGCAATCTACAGATTTAATGTAATCCCTATCAAAATACCCAGGACATTTTTCACAGGGCGAGAACCTAAATATGGAACCACAAAAGAACCCAAATTGTCAAAGCAATCTTGAGAAAAAAGAACAAAGCTGGAGGTATACCCTGCTCAGACTTCAGACTATACTACAAAGCTATAGTTATTAAAATAGCATGGTCTTGGCACAAAGACAGACACAGATCAATGAAACAGAATAGAGAGCCCTGAAATAAACCTATGCATCTACAGTCAATCTATGACAAAGGAGGCAACCATATACAATGGAGAAAGAGTCTCTTCAACAAGTGGTGCTGGGAAAACTGGAAAGCTATATGTAAAAGAATGAGATTAAAACATTTCCTTACACGATTTACAAAAATAAACTCAAAATGGATTAAAGACCTAAATATAAGAATGGTATTCATGAAACTCCTAGAAGAGAACATAGGGAGAACACTCTTTGATGCAAATTGTAGCAGTATTTTTTTGGATCTGTGTCCTAGGCAAAAGAAAGAAAAGCAAAAATGAAAAAAAAAAAAAAAGGAATCTAATTCAACTTAAAAGCTTTTGCAAAGGAAACCACAGACAAAACAAAAACAGAACATATGGAATGGGAGAAATAATTTACAAATTTTATGACCAATAAGTGGTTAATATCTGAAATATACAAACAGCTCATAAAGCTAAATATAAAAAAAAAAAAAAAAATCAAAAAGTGGCCGGAAGACCTGAATACACATTTTTCCAAAGCAGACACACAGATGGCTAACAGGCACATGAAAATATGCTCAACACCACTAATATTAAAGAAATGCAGATCAAAACAGGGAGATATCACCTCACACCAGTCAGAATGGCTAACATCAGAAAGTCTACCAATAACAAATGTAGACAAGGCTGTGGAGAAAAGGGAACCATTGTTCATTGTTGGTGAGAATATAAATCAGTGCAATTCCACTCCTGGGTACATATCCAGAAAAAACAAAAACACCAATCTGAAAGGATACATGCATCCCAATGTTTATAGCAGCACTATTTACAATAGCCAAGGCAGGGAAGCAACCCAAGTGTCCATCAACAGGCAAATGGATAAAGATTTGGGCTTTGTTTGTGTGTATATGCGTGTGTACACACACACACACACACACACACACACACACACAGTGGACTATTACTTAGCCATGAAAAAGAATGAAATTCTGCCATTTGCAGCAAAGTGGATCAACCTAGAGAATACTATACTTAGTGCAGTAAGTCAGATAAAGACAGATACTGTATGATATCACTTATTTGTGGAATCTGAAAAATAATACAAATGAACATACACAGCAAAACAGAAATGGACTCACAGATATAAGAGACAAACTAGTGGTTACCAGTGGGGAGATGGGAGTGGGAGGGACACTTTAGGGGTATGGGATTAAGAGGTACAAACAACTGTATATAAAATAGATAAGCAACAAGGATATATTGTATAACACGGGGAATTACAGCCATTATCTTGTGATAACTTTTAATGGAGTACAAACTGCAAAAATACTGAATCATTATGCCTTACATCAGAAACTATTACTATAAATCAACTATACTTCAATAAATGAAAGAACTTGGAAAATAAATAAATAATAAAGGAATGAAAAACTATTACCTAGTAGAATAAATGAAGAATGAATCCAACTAGATACTTCATCATGAAATGTAAGGATAGTCAGGATAAGAAGACAGTAAAACTTCTGGAGAAAGGAAAGGAGACAGAGAGATGATTTACAAAGGATTCAAAATGAGAATAGCACAACCTTCTTTTCAACTTTATTGAACATTATAGGATGGTGAAAGAGTATCAGAATTTTGAGGAAAAATTATTTTGGTCATATAATTATATATTCTATATTTATGCAAACTATGAATCTAGTATAAAGAGAAAATGAAGATATTTTCAGACATCAAAAGAATCAAAAAAGTTTACCTCTCAGGTGTTCTTTCCTGTATTATTCAAGTAAAGACATGAGATACCAGGAAAAAAAAAAACCAGTGCAAATGTAATAGTACATTAAAAAATATATATCAGATTACAGTTGTACAGCCAATCTAAAAAGCAATTAGAACGGTAGAGGTTGTTTCCAAGAAGAATGTCATCAAGAAAAATAGAATAAACAGAATCATTCCATCAAATGAAAATTTTGATTAACTATTTATTGCATAAAATATATGTTAGGATGCCACAAGTGCTACAACTCTTTTTGTAGCCTAACTGATCAAACCATAAAATGAAGTATTTGAAATTCGTCGTCTTCTCATACTACTTTCTAAAACAAGACCAGAACATCTTCCTTCTACAATCCAGTCAGGTCCAGAAAATGTCTGAGTTGTTTTCACATTCTGTATCTCTATCTATCCTGATCCCCTGTTTCTAATACTATTTTCTCTCTATCTAGAAGAAGAAGATGGTATATCCCAATTCCAGTTTCAATTTCAGTCCTCTACCGTACAGAGCTCAGGAGTCATACAGACACCACCATGGAATCTACGAGAGGTGGACAGTCTTAAGGTGGTACTTTGTTTCCCCAAATCTGGAGGGAACCAAGCTGCTTTAAGTTCGATGGCTAACCATCCCTTAGGACCTAATCTATGTGGTTCCAAACAGCTAATTCTACTCACATCTGCTTACCAGGCAACAGGATAAATGAAGAGACATCAAGCGAAGAAAGGACATAACCTTACTATTTTTTAAGTAATATCCTAGAAACCACTAAAGAACACTTCTGCTTATACCTCATTAATAAAGATTAAGTCACATGCTCACACTTAGATGTAAAGGAGGCTGGGAAATAGAGTCCTTTTTCTGGGCAATTATGTACCTACCTAAAAATTGGGGCTCCTACTGCCTTAGAATAGAAGGAAAATGAATACTGCAGAACAAACTACCACTCTTGCCCCAGAATGGATTTGGGTTACATTTCTAAACCTTTAATTTGTTAAGGGGAATAAATAGGCTATGAGAATGGCAAAAAAATAAAAAAGGAATGAAAGAAAAAGGAAAAAATATATATAACAATGAATTTCAAGAAGAGGGTCTTAAAAGGAACAATGTTCTATCCAATGGGATATATTCAGTACATGAATACAACCATTCAGATAATAGAGCCATGGATGTTGAACATAATTAGAATAACTTAGAAGTTTGTAAAATGTCATAAACTGTGTTAGAATAAATTTGACACTAAAATTATAATTCAACACTTCCCTGAACCCTGTAAGAGAGACAGTAGAACTCAATAAGGTTGTATCTTTTTAAGAACCCAACATAGTTAATGTGGATAAGGACTACATGATATAGTTTTGTTGAGTATGGAAAATGTTTGCCCACTACTTCCATCAGAAATCTAAGGTATACAATGGAGAAAAGACAGCCTCTTCAATAAGTGGTGCTGGGAAAACTGGACAGCTACATGTAAAAGAATAAAATTAGAACCCTCCCTAAGACCATACACAAAAATAAACTCAAAATGGATTAAATGTAAGGTCAGACACTATAAAACTCTTGGAGGAAAACACAGGAAGAACACTTTTTGACATAAATTACAGCAAGATCTTTTTTGATCCACCTCCTAGAGTAATGGAAATAAAAACAAAAATAAATAAATGGGACCTGATGAAACTTAAAAGCTTTTGCCAAGCAAAGGAAATGATAAACAGTACAAAAAGACAACCCTCAGAATGGGAGAAAATATTTGCAAATGAATCAATTGGACAAAGGATTAATCTCCAAAATATATAAACAGCACATGCAGCTCAATATTAAAAAACAAACAATCCAATCAAAAAATGCACAGAAGACCTAAATAGACATTTCTCCAAAGAAGACATACAGATGGTCAAGAGGCACATGAAAAGCTACTCAACATCACTAATTTTTAGAGAAATGCATATCAAAACTGCAATGAGGTATCACCTCACACCAGTTAGAATGGACATATCAGAAAATCTATAAACAATAAATGCTGGAGAGGGTGTGGAGAAAAGGGAACCCTCTTGCACTGTTGGTGGGAGTGTAAATTGATACAGCCACTATGCAGAATAGTATGGAGGTTCCTTAGAAAACTAAAAATAGAATTACCATATGACCCAGCAATCCCACTACTGGGCATATACCAAGAGAAAACCATAATTCAAAAAGACACATGCACCCCAATGCATGCAGCACTATTTATAATAGCCAGGTCATGAAAGCAACCTAAATGTCCATTGACAGAGGAATGGATAAAGAAGATGTGGTACATATATACAGTGGAATATTACTCAGCCATAGAAAGGAACGAAACTGGGTCATTTGTAGAGACGTGATGGACCTAGAGACTGTCATACAGAGTGAAGTAAGTCAGAAAGACAAATATCATATATTAACACATATATGTGGAATCTAGAAAAATGGTACAGATGAACCAGTTTGCAAGGCAGAAACAGACACAGATGTAGAGAACAAACATATGGACACCAAGGGGGGAAAGCGGGGAGGGGGGTGGTGGTGGTGTGATGAACTGGGAGATTGGGATTGACATGTATACACTGATGTGTATAAAATGGATGACTAATAAGAACCTGCTGTATTAAAAAATAAATAAAATAAACAAACAAAAAAGCAATCTAAGTATGATGGGGGACTAATGCAGGATCGGAGCAGGAAAGGATTTACAAAGTGTAAAACAAAGATGGAGGTCGATCCTGCAGCCACCACTAGGCTTTTGGATTACTTCTCCCTGGACTGCAACACAGTTAAAAAATACACTAGGAATTTGAGAAGATAGGGCACAATTCCTAGATATCATTCTTGTGGCTGACAGTTCTGAAAGAGTACTATCAAAGCAATTACGCTGCCAGCATGGGGTAGCGAGAGCCATTTTCAAATCCATTTGCACTCGCCTTACTCTCCTCAGGGATGCTCAGAGGGCAGAAATGATTTCTTCCGCTCTTATTTTCAGAGTTTTCTATATGATGATGAGTAAGGGCTCATCCCTCCCAAGCTTAGTTATCATCCCATTTATACAACTGGAAAAATGTGGACAGCAGGAATATTAAAAATCCTATCTGCATTTACTATCTAATTTCCTATGAATAATCTTTCAGATTTGGCTGAAAAGTCGAGCACAACGAGCATCACATCTGGTGGATGCAGTACATCGACTTACCAACCCTCTCAGCGTGCAGGCTTTACTGCCAAACACCAGAGCCCTGCAGCAGGAGCAACGGAAAGAACTACGTTCCATTGTTTTATCAACTCATTGTGCAGGAAAAATGACAATTAGGCTGGCTGTGTTCTCATCATCTCTGACTGCACCGGGCTGGTGATTCAAAGATAATGGCACCTTGGAAGTGGATTTTTATGGTGATGCAAAGATTATAATTTTTAAAAGAAAGTTACATTATGCTACTAGATCATTTTTTATATTTGGATAATGGTATATTTCATCCCTTCCACTCTAATTTGGAAATCAATGCAGTGTAAATAACTGTACAGTATTTGCTTACTATTATCATCGAGCCCACAGAAGCAAAGATGATTAGAGTCAATTTTGTCATTTTTGAGTTAACGAGGTACGGGGGAATTTTAGTGTTTCTGATAAGTGTCAAACAGACAAAGAATACCAAATATGAACATATCTGTTTGACTTTGCTACTTTCTGTGTACTGTACAAAAGTTTAAGACATACCCAATATAGTCTACAAGACAAACTGTAGAGAGGTAACCTGGCTAAATCCAACAGGGGTATATTTTGAAGTACTCAGTGTCACCTGACTGCATTAGAAGGTTGTCTCTCCCTCTCTACGTTATAAAATTTGTCTCAGTGGTTAAATTTGTTTTCATGTCTTGGTATATTATATTAACGTAAACTAGAAATATCCAAATGTTCTATTCAAGTAATATTTTCAAAGACTACTTAAAGGGGCCTTGCCATCAACCCACTTGAAGGGTGGGAATAGGAAGAGATTATTTCTTCACACTTAAAAAATACAATCAACCGTTGAACATAGGAATGGTATCATATGCCCCTAAAGACAATACAAAGAGAATGAAAAAACATCATTTCTAGGAAACTTTGTGTTGATCTCATGAGGCCAGTTCAAAATGTACTAAATGTCATCATGGCACAGAAAGTCTTTTGCTAAAATTGTTTTGGGCAATTATATATTACTTTTCAAAGCTGTTATGAAATTCCTTCTCTATTAACCCAGAGACAATTATAATATTATTTGACCATAGGAATGATATGACATAAATGTTGACTGGATTTCCTGACAGAAGCAATACTGCTTTATCATTTTTGTATTAACGTCTGGCTACAGGAGCCATTTGCTGCACTGTTACTTCTATTTGCCAATTATCTGATATTGAACTAGTTTAGATTTTAATTTATTTGAGAATGCTTTCTATTTGTAAAGCAAACCAAACAGAATATCTTGCAATTATAGCATTCTTCTTAAAAAGGAAAGAATAATTATTTTATTATGTGAAATAGTATTCTTTAGATCAAAGATATCAGAAAGTTCAAAAACACTATGTGTTCCAACCACAGTAGAGATTTTATTGACCACCAATACTAAAAGAATAAAATCTGTCAGCGTGTCTACTAATTAAGGCTTTAAAAAAGCAAACCTGATGTTCTTCAAGATGATTTTGGGGCCTATGGTATCACATTGCATGATTTTTAAATGGAGAAGATAAAATGTATAGGCAACAGGGCTACTGAAAAAGTCAGAACTCTATTCTGTGTCTGCCAGTACCCCTTCCAGGCCCCAGAAAGTGAGTGTCCCATAAGGTACCCACTGGAGATAGGTATCTAAAATAAGCTTGAGAATGAAATTATTTTGAGATTTATTAATTGCCATAATAAAAGGGGCCAGATAACTCAATAGAAACAATTCTTTCAACTGCGGAGATCTGTATTTATATCCTGGTCGAGTGAAAATAAACTTGATGACTGGCTTCTCTTTCCTATAACAATCTCCTTACTGACTCTACTTCTGCTTTGAAAAGGCCAAGGTCTGAGATAGTATTATGCAACAGCCTAACATTTAAAACATTTACAGAGAAAGAATGAGAATCATTATATTAATAACATTAATCTTCCAAAAAACAAAAGTCCAGGACCAGATGGCTTCAAAGGCGAATTCTATCAAGCATTTAAAGAGCTAACACCTATCCTTCTCAAACTCTTCCAAAAAATTGTAGAGGGAGGAATATTCTCAAGCTCATTCTATGAGGCCACCATCACCCTGATACCAAAATCAGACAAAGATGTCACAAAAAAAGAAAATTACAGACCAATATCACTGATGAACATAGACGCAAAAAACCTCAACAAAATACTAGCAAACAGAATCCAACAGCACATTAAAAGGATCATACACCATGATCAAGTGGGATTTACCCCACTTCAATTTGTATGTACTGAAGGATTCTTCAATATACACAAATCAATCAATGTGATAAACCATATTAACAAATTGAAGGATAAAACCATATGATCATCTCAATAGATGCAGAAAAAGCTTTTGACAAAATGCAACACACATTTATGATAAAAACTCTCCAGAAAGTGGGCATAGAGGGAACCTACCTCAACATAATAAAGGCCATATATGACAAACGCACAGTAAACATCATTCTCAGTGGTGAAAAACTGAAAGCATTTCCTCTAAGATCAGGAATAAGACAAGGATGTCCACTCTCGCCACTATCATTCAACATAGTTTTGGAAGTCCTAGCCATATTATCTGAGAAGAAAAAGAAATAAAAGGAATCCAAATTGAAAAAGAAGTAAAACTGTCACTGTTTGCAGATGACAAGACAAAATCCTAAAGGTGCCACCAGAAATCTACTAGAGCTAATCAATGAATTTAGTAAAGTTGCAGGATACAAAATTAATACACAGAAATCTCTTGCATTCTTATACACTACCAATGAAAGATCAGAAAGAGAAATTAAGGAAACAATCCCATTTACCACTGCAACAAAAACAATAAAGATAAATAATAATAAAGCATAGAAAACTGAAGCACTTTTCTCCCCCCTCCGCTTACCTTCAATGTTATTCAATTCCATTAAATAAACAATTATTCAACACCTTTCTGCACAACTATTTTTGTAAAGAACTGAGAGATAAAAAGACAAACATGTATAAACAAAAGAGCAATATAATTCATCATAAGGAAAGAGTCAAATTTGAAGAGGATGGTCTGAGATGTCACACAGTTCCCATTCCTAGAGGCTTAC
The DNA here is from genome assembly GCF_949987535.1 of Balaenoptera acutorostrata. Lineage (NCBI taxonomy): Eukaryota > Metazoa > Chordata > Mammalia > Artiodactyla > Balaenopteridae > Balaenoptera > Balaenoptera acutorostrata. The sequence continues at coordinate 55,440,021 of NC_080070.1, forward strand.
CCAACACTTAGTAGGGCTGCATTAATAAAACTGGAGCACTGGATGGGTGACTGAATTTGCAACGAAGTAAACTCTTCTCAGTGTGGAGCAGGGGCCACTAAAATCTATTTCAATCCATGGGAGTCCCTCAGATATACAAAACATAACCCACCTGAGACAAATAGTGTCCCAATTAAATACACAATCAGTAGTTCACTTGGCTGAGCTGCACAGTCAAGAAGGGGGCTGTTTAAAAACAAAAATTCTCAGGCTCCACCTCAGCTCTTTTGAATCAGCATTTTTTAGTACGAGGCCCATAGAGCGCATACTGTGTTAAGGAGAACCACTTTACTAGATACCTACGGATCCTGTAGCATCTTCTAGAAAAGGCCTTCTAGGCTGACCTAGACCAGGTGAGCTGGCTTACCTACCCCAGCAATAAGAGTGGGGCAATTTGCATCATCTCTGGGAACAAGGGTCATGGTTTACTTGGACATCTACTATACAATTCCAACATGTCAGCTCACAGCCACTGGCCTACACCCTACTCAGTCACTTACAACAATATTGCTCCTTGGCCAATCCTAAAGAAGTGGGCAATTTGAGGGACTTCCCTGGTGGTGCAGTGGTTAAGAATCCACCTGCCAGTGCAGGGGACACAGGTTCGACCCCTGGTCCGGGAAAATCCCACATGCCGCAGAGCAACTAAGCCTGTGCACAGCAACTACTGAGCCTGTGCTCTAGAGCCCGTGAGCCACAACTACTAAGCCCACGTGCCACAACTACCGAAGCCTGTGAGCCTAGAGCCCGTGCTCTGCAACAAGAGAAGCCACCGCAATGAGAAGCCTGTGCACCACAATGACGAGTAGCCCCCGCTCGCCACAACTAGAGAAAGCCTGCGTGCAGCAACAAAGACCCAATGCAGCCAAATAAATAAATAAATAAATAAATAAATAAAAAAAAAAAGAAGTGGACAATTTGAGGATTAAATGTGGGAATTCTGTGCCACACCTTCCAAAGCCCTACATGTTGCCAGATAAAGTTTAAGCGAATATGAGAAAATCCACAGTAAACTAAGTACACCCAAGTGAGCAAGAAAAAGCAGACCTCTTAGTAAAACAGACCATGAGACATTAAATCCATAGATTTCTGTTTGTTCAATGAGAGAAGTCACGTTGTACTCAGCTGTACTATTGAGGGTAAGCTGAACAAAGTAACTCACTTTGAGACGCCTTAGGTAGATACAACACTTTGTATCACTGAGAATAACTCCCATTAAAAGGTTATGGATAGTTGATTTGACCGATTTTCCAGGGAAAGAAACTTGTAACAAGAATATCCTTATCCTGAGAGTTTTAAAGAAAAGTCAAGGGAAGAACTAGGAGGGAGAGTGTTTTGAGATCTTCAAAGTGGTGAATACAAAACAAATCATTGCTTACTAAGCACTAGCCAAAGCCAGAAACCCAGGGCCATCTACATGCTATCCCTTAGTTGTTTCACTATAAGTGGGCATTGGCTTACAGCTGAACTAGACCCCTGTAGCTGAGCTAGTGCCATGCTCAAGGCTCCATCTATGGCCCTGGATTACTCAATTTATTAAGCAATAAACTGGATAAAGGCAAAGAATGTATGTGTAAATTTCCAGGTGATACAAAATGGAAGAATACCAAAGATACTGGTACACTTTCAGAGCTCAAAAAGATCAGAATAGCTTGGACTACTGAGTCAAATATAAGATAAATGTAACCGGTTAAATAGAAGGCCCTGCATCTATAGGAAAAATATCACCACAACAGATCATAGAGGTGTGGATTAGCAGCACCTAAATGATAAAAAGAAACATTTAAATCAACAATGTCAATCCTAAGTCAAGAGTTTGATGTGGGCAACCAAAAAACCTAATGTGATCTCAAGACTAATAGTGTGGTATATCCTCCCTAGGTAATGACAGAAGAAAATTCTTGCGACTTTGGCTCTAATAAGTAACAGGCTGAAGGAAAGAGGAATACTATCCTAAAAATGCTTCCCTATCCCAGATCACGGTGTTCCTAGCAAATGATCTGTCTGCACTACTTCTCAGGGGCCACAGGAGCCTGGCCATCGGGGTGTGGTTGCCCCTGGTCCACCCAGGGCTAAGGAATCACTACCTCAATGGATGTGTTACCCATTCATGGTACATGGATTGGGAAGCTCTGGCTTAGGAAATGTTGGGATTCATAGATGGAAACAAAGCTGTTATAAAAAGTACAGATCAAGGGGAATTTCCCCAGACCCAAATTATAGAAAAAAAATTTAGATGACTGATATGATTATAGAAACAAAGTCTGAATTGCCAGGGGGCAGGGAAGCTTAGTAGTTACAAGGGAGGGTTTAGCCATGAGAAGGCCTTCGTTCAAAACACAGTTCCATCACTTGTAGCCATATAAATATGAGGAAGTCATCTGACTCCTCCGTGCTTTCTTTGGTTTCCTATTCTGTACAGTAGGGATGATAATAGTACCAATCTCACAGAGTTGCTACAAAGACTGAATAACTTACTATGTGGTAATCCCTTAGAGGAATATTTAATAAACATTAGCTTTAATTATAATACATATGAATACAGTACAATTAAAATATATTTTATTTTGCAACAATCAAAAATTACAGAAAAGTTGCAAGAAAATAGAATTGTGATTTTTCCTGAACCATATGAGAATAAGCTGCCATCCTGATTTCCTATTCTACCCTAAGTACTTTAGTAAATTTTTTCATGTACTTTTAAATTCTTAAAGTTTTAAATATCTTTAGTATTATCTTGAAAATTAGGACGTTCTCCTACATAACCACAAAACAACAATCAAAATCAGAAAAGTAACAGTGACATGCTGCTACCATCTAATCTTCAGACCTCAGTCAAGGGTCGGCATTCATCTCAATAATGTCTGTTATAGCAAAGCAACTAGTTCAGAATCACATGTGCATTTGTCTTCATTCTCTTTTAATCTGGAAGAGATCCTCCATCTTTTCCTGACTTTCATGACCTTGACACTTTTCAACATTACAGTTCAATTATTTTGTAAGAAGTTCCTCAATTTGGCTTGGTCTGACATTTTCTCACAATCAGATTCAGGTTTCAAATCTTTACAGGAGGAGTATCATAGAAGTGACACTGTATTTTCCATTGCATCCTATAAGTTTGTACACATTTTGATTGGCCTTATTAGAGGTATTGGTAACTTTGATCATTTTATTAGGCGGTGTCTACCAGGCTTCTCCATTAAAAAGTTACTCTTTTTCCCCTTTACCAGTTAATAAATATTGGGGGAGGGGGGAATTACTGTGAAACTATGTAAGTATCCCATCCCTAATCAAACTTTCAATATATTTGTTTATATATGTCAGTAAAAATGGGAAACGTGCAAAAGGCAACCTATTCAATAACAGCACTGTCTGGGCTTCTCTCCCTCTCTGTGAGCAAAGGTTGAAGAAAAACTGCTTCAACTTATCTCACACCTTCCCCTAAGTATGAACCTCAAATAAAAAGATAAACATATAAGCAAGTATCATCAACTTCAAATTTAAGAAAAATGAAGAAAATTTCTCTAAATAGACTGGGAATATCTATCAGAAACTTAAAGTATGGTATGATGTTGGAAACATTCTCAATAAAGTTAAAAGTAGACTAGAATTTTACAACTTTCTGTAGATTCTAATCTACAGTTAAAAGATATTAAAGTTTAACAAGGAAGAGATGCAGAAGACAGGATTGACTGAGTGTTGGCAAAGGTATGGGGAACCGGAGGGAAGGAGACTAAAATCAGAGCATTTCAGCAGTATCTATGAAATCTGAAAAGGTTTTACCTTAAGTCTTAGAAAAAGTTTTAAACCAAGGCTGTAACTTTTAATATGCTCTTCCCTCTTGATAAAGAGACCATCATAATCTCAAAATTGAAAAGCGTGTGTAGAGCTACATTTTTATATTACTGGAAGTCAGCACGATATCAAGTGACTGGTGTAGTTATTACTGCCATTGTCTGAAAGGTCTTTTAATGGGCTAGCAATATTTGAATTAAACAAAGATGTGATAATCCATAAATTATTACACATTTATTCCATAAAACTTATCTTTCTTGATTTTTTCAGTTAAGTCAATAACTAGACTATGCCATAATCCAGACTTTCAAAAATTTTTTGTTCTATTGATATTAATATCAAAGTAGATAGGCTTCTGAAGCTAGTGTAGTTCTTACATAGTTTTTATTTATTTTTAGTTGGAGCCACTTCTTACTGCTGAGGAGATATAAACTGAAATTATTAATAGAACTGATAAATCATATGTAGATTATAGATAATACATTATATATATGGTATCCAAACACTGCAATGAACTACATATGATAAATTATCATTGTTGCAGAATATACTACAAAACATTTTAATTTAGTTGTATAAATGACTGCCACAGCATGATTTTTAACATCACTTAGATCAATATCTAGGCCCATAAACTGTTAAATTCTTTCTTCAAGGTTTTTAATGCTAAGACATCCTTTTTTAAAAATCAAAATATAGAAGCATGTTGCTCAATTTGTGAGCAACCTTTTTGAGACTATATCTTGACAACAGAAATGGTCTCAGTAGAAATTAGTTTCAGGTTTATTTGCTCATAAATCTCCTTTATAGGTATATATATTTTTGTCATTTTTAATTCAAATGTTACCTTTGTATATATCAGTTATTAAAAGTTTTTTCTAAAATAAAAGCAATTCTAATCTTTAAACGGTTGAAATATCCACACTTAGATGTTTGGTACACTTTTGCTAACATTTTTAATAATATGCAATAGTTCATAGTCAAATGACTGTGGGTAGTACAAGTTCAAAATAAGTTTTTCACCAAAGACCATTTGGCATTAATTTGGAGATATGCTGTTGTTTCACGCAATTATTCTACTGCATTTCATTCACATCTTATCTCAATTAAATATAATTGTTTTTATCAGCATTCAAAAGGATGATGACATTCTCACCATGCATCCAAGAGATTTAATGTCATATCTGTCATGTGATTCATGAAGACATTTAATGTTTGGGCACAAAGATCAGATATGATTTTTGACTTGTTCCTAGGAGAGTTGAGCCCACATTTCATGGGAATAAATTTATACTATGTTGCCAAATATGCCATAGAATATTTACTAATATTTTGACCAAGATTCTTACTTGTACACTTTTTTCCTTTACCAATAAACTTACTCTTCATCATGTGTTAATAGTTAATATTCAAAATCATTTTTGCAATTTTTCTCTCAAACTGAAAATTGTACTTTCTATAACAGATGTACAATCAATGAAAAAGTCATGGGGAGAGTTGCACTTTTTTAATTTTAATCTGTGAATTCAATATGAATAATTCTCTTTTTTTTAATTTTCATGATTGTAGTCAACAATTAAAACTTCATTTAGTAGCACAAATATAAGCTGCAGGGATTTTATCTGACCTGCTCAAGTTGTAGGTTTGAATTTGGTGAGATTAATTTTCTTGGTCACTGTCATTATTTTATCAGTAATTACCTTCAATAAATCACAAATCCGTATTGTCCTATTAGCAAATTTTATGTAGTTTGGGCTTAACAGCATAAAATGCTTACTTTATTGTTTCCAAGTTTTAACAAATTAATCACACTGCCTCTCTGAAGATTTTTCTTTTCTTTTCAGTTTTGTTTGTTTTCTAAACTCCACTTTCATTGTTTCCACCATTATCTTGACCTTATTTATTCTTTTGAAAGAATTAAAAATGAAATATAGCTGTATTTATAGAGTAAAAAAAATTTAGTATATTTTCCTCCCAAATATTTATAGTCAGAAATATAATAAATTCATTGAAAAATCATAAATTAAGATAAATGTAAAAACATCAAAATATAAATATCTACTTTTAAAGTTATTTTACTTTTAAAATATTTGAAATTAAATACTAAAATTAAAACGTAAAGTTTAAATTGTAACTTAACTAATTTTTAAATCAAAATTAAGTAAAACCAACAATAAATTTGGTGTTATGAAAATTTAATTAAATCTCAATACTAGAAGAAAACTAAAATGATTTTCAATTCTGTAATTTAACTTCCATATATTTGTCAATGTAAAAAATTAGTATCTTACTTCACCCATGATGCATTTGGATTTTTAATCGTAATGTGAATTGTTTAATCCTGTAAAATGTTCCCAGGCACCATGCAGCACATTTGTGAATGCTGTGCTAATTTACGGTGCTTAGAATTGGAACAGGATGAATAGTAATAACACAAAATATGCATTCTCAACTGTTTGAAATGATATTTTACTTTGCAAAAATCTATTGCATATGCTGGGAAGAACTGGGCATGTTAATTAATTCCTTTTCTCTTAATTCAGCGATTTTTTGGACAAATCCTCCCCCATTCTGGAGCGGTGTCCACCTCTAACTTTAGTAGAGGAACTACCCACGGTGCTATATCCTTCAGATATATCACTTTTCGTTTGTGGACATAGGTGAAGAGCTGGAAAGGCATTTTCCTGGGGCCTGAATTGGGTTAGTCATGAAATGCATGTTTAGGGCTACACTTGTTATTTCTAGCCCAGAGTACCAGACCCAAAATGTCAAGTGTGTTTTAGTTCCTAAATAAATGTATCATTTGAGTTTGTAATATGTGAGGCCAAGGTCAGGAGCCGCTATTTTCCCTGGGTTACAAAAGAAATTATAATTCAGTAGTATATCCATTGTAAGTAACAGTTTAAAAGCTCTATCTATATGTACTGACATGGAAAACTCATCAAGGCATTTTGCTAAGAAAAATTTAACTTCCAAAATATATGCACCATACCATTTATAGACATTTTTAAATTAAAGTAACATGTTTCCATTTGTTTTGCATATACACAAACAATAGAAGGATGGATGCATATATGAAACAGACAAAAATTATTTTAACCCTAGGGAGGGAAAAGAAAAGAATTTTAACCCTATCTACAATATTTAGCTTATCATAAAGAGAATGCAATAATTATTTACTGAAATAATTAGAATTTGAAAATTTCCCTTCAAAATAAAATGTGTTAGGAAAACTTTTGATTTACAAGTTTGACTATATGAATGTTAAATCATGCAAACGTGATTTAAATTTTTTAATTGAGGTACAAATGACATAAGATTATATTAGTCTCAGGTGTACAACATAATTACTCAATATTTGTATACAGTATGAAATGATCACCACAATAAATCTCGTTACCATCTGTTCCCATGTGTAGTTAGAAACGTGTTTTTCTTGTGACGAAGACTTTTAAGATCTACTCTCTTAGCAACTTTGAAATACGCAATACAGTGTTATTAACTATAGTCACCATGCTGTACATTACAGCCCTGTGCTTATTTATTTCACAACTGGAAGTTTGTACCCTTTGACCCCCTTCAACCACTGCACCCTCCTCCTACTCCCCTGTCTTCTGGCAACCACGATCTGTTCTCTCTGTTACCTTGGTTTTGTTTTGGGCCACACTACAGGAATGCAGGATCCTAGTTCCCTGACCAGAGATTGAACCAGCGCCCTCGCAGTGGAAGCACGGAGTCTTAACCACTGGACCACCAGGGAAGTCCCCTTGGTTTTGTTTTGTTTTTTAGATTCCACATGTAAGTGAGATCACATGGTATTTGTCTTCCCCTGACTTATTTCACTTAACATAATGCTCTCAAGGTCCTTCTGTGTTGTTGCAAATGGCAAGATTTCATTCTTTTTTATGGCTGAATAGTATTGCATTATATACATACGTTGTGTTTCTTTACCCATTCATCTATAGATGGACACTTAGGTTATTTCCATGTCTTGTCTATTCTAGTTAATCCTGCAATGAATATGGGCGTGCATATTATCTTTTTGAATTAGTGTTTTCATTTTCTTAGGATAAATAGCCAGAAGTGGAATTGCTGGATCATATAGTAATTCTATTTTTAATATTTTGAGGAAACTCTATACTGTTTTTCATAGTGGTTGCATCAATTTACATTCCCACCAACAGTGCACAAGGGTCCCCGTTTCTCCAATCCTCACCAACACTTGTTATTTCTTGTCTTTTTGATAAGAGCCTTTCATTTAACATGTTTGAGGTGATATCCCATTATGGTTTTGATTTTCATTTCCCTGATGTTTAGTGATGTTGAAGATTTTTTAATGTGCCTCTTGACCATCTCTCTGTCTTCTTTGGAAAAATCTCCATTCAGATCCACTGCCCATTTTTCAATCAGATTTTTTTTTTATATTGACTTTATGAGTTCTTTATATATTTTGAATATTAACCTCTTACCAGATATATGATTTGCAAATTTCTCCCATTTCTACTTTTTCATTTTGTTGATGGTTTCCTTTGCTGCACAGAAGCTTTTTAGTTTTATTTAGTCCTTACTTATTTATTTTTACATTTGCTGCCTTTACTTTTGGAGTCAGATCCAAATAATCATCACCAAAATCCATGTCAAGGAGCTTACTGCCCATGTTTTCCTCTAGGAGTTTTAGGGTTTCAGTTCTTTGAAGTCTTTAACCCATTTTGAGTTAATTTTTATACATGGTGTAAGATAGTAGTCTAGTTTCATTCTGTTGTATTCTGCTCTCCAGTTTTCCCAACACCATTTATTGAAGAGACTGTCATTTCCCCATTGTATATTCTTGTCTCTTTAGGTGTAAATTAATGGACCATATATGAGTGGATTTATTTCTGGGCTTTCTCTCTCTATTCTGTTCCATTGAGCTACTTATCTGTCAGTACAATACTGTTTTGATTACTATAGCTTTGTAACATGATTAGAAATCAAGGCATGTATTGCCTCCAACTTTGCTCTACTTTCTCAAGGTTGCCTTGGCTAGTTGGGGTCTTTTGTGTTTCCATACAAATTTTAGGATTTTATTTTTTTTCTGTTTCTGTGAAAAATGCCAGTGGAATTTTGATAGGGATTGCATTGAATCTGTAGATTGCTTTGGATAGTATGGACATTTTAACAGTATTAATTTTTCCAATCCATGAACATAGGATATCTTTTTATTTATTTGTGTCTTCCCCAATTTCTTCATCAATATCTTACAGTTTTCAGTGTACAGGTCTTTCACCTCCTTGGTTAAACTTATTCCTAGGTATTTTATTCTTTTTGATACAATTGCAAATGGAACTGTATTCTTAACTTCCCTTTCTGATAGTTTGTGTACAGAAATGCAACTGAATATACAAGATATATTTTTGTATATTCATTTTGTATCCTGCAACTTTACTGAATTCATTTATTAGTCCTAACAGTTTTTTGGTGGAGTCTTTAGGGTTTTCTATATATAAAGCCATTTTATCCACAAACAGTGATAAATGGTTTACCTCTTCCTCTACAATTTGGATGTCTTTTATTTATTTTTCTTGCATAATTGTTCTGGCCACAATTTCCAATACCATGTTGAATAAAAGTGGCAAGAGTGAGCATCCTTATCTTCTTCCTGATCTTAGAAGAAAAGCTTCCAGCTTTTCACCATTGAGTGTGATGTTAGATGTTAAATCTTTAGTATATTACCCTTCAAGTTGTTGTATGCTTTTACTTTCTACTTGACATTCCATATTTCACTACTTCTTAAAATTTGGGTACTTCTACAAATTTGATTCTTAATTACTCCATCAGTTAGGGACTTCAGTGTTCATCTGAATGTTCCCTTTATGATTCTCAAATCATATATCTATATTTTATTTAATTAAATAAAAAATTTCCTGAATACTCATGCTCTGTGGCAACTATTGTGAACATTTTTACACATTAATTTTATTTAATCCTTACAACAACCTATAAGAAAGTGTTATTTTTTTTTTTACAAATGAGAGAAGTGAGAGTCATGAAGGCTTACTGTCAGCAAAAGGACTCAGATTGAGAAAATCTAGAAATCACAGAGCTGGAAAAATCCAAGCTAACATGCTCTAGGTATGCAAAAGGAAATCAAGTAAATGAGCAGCAAACATGGGACAGACTCATTTTGGATTGATAGTTTTAGCAGAGGATCATCAAAAAAGGAAAATGTTTATCCACAATGTCTAGGTTTAGTTGAGCTTGGATTCATCCTTGAGGAAAAGCTGAACAAATGTGTATTTTAGGCACTACTCGAAGTAGCTATAGTGCTTTCCAAGTTTGACAGCAAATTGTTTCAGATATGGGTGTTACCTAAGAAGCAGAATAAGGAAATAAGGAAAAATTTAGTGCTGGAAGGAAAAAGAGGAACACTGAATGGATCAGACTTCACACCTTCTGAATGGCCAGACAAGACAGTTCCTCGTTGCAAAGACAGCAATCCTGGAAATGCAGACCCTTCCAAGCCTCTATAGGCTAAAGCAGCTTGATGCCCTCTATGCCAAGCTGCTAGCAGATTATCGTTAAGTGAATACCAAGACTCAACATTGTTTCACAAGTCCCAGAAAATTCTCTTTGGAATTTTAATATGCATCACAAAATATAATATAAAAGCAGTCGTTAAGAAAGGTTAAAATTTATAGGACACCTTCAACGTCTTCAAAATGTTTCTGTTTATCTAATTCTTGCTCGAAGGAGGATTTTTGCTTATTTTCCTAGAGAACTAACTTTGCACTTTCATACTGATTTCAATATATATTAATAATTAACATATAGTTTTTAACATATATTACATATTAATATATATCAATATATAGTATTTATCAGAGGACTGGGGCTATAAAAAATGATTGTAACTTTCTCATCAGTTATATAGAGAAAAGATTCAATGTCTATACAGATAACCATGCCACATTAGAACATGACTTTACTTATCTTTGTGATACTTAGTAAAGTTTAACGTTAATGTCTATTTAACAAACCTATTGTGACATCTTGCCATACTCCACATTTATCCCTTACCCTCTAGCACAATCCAGAAATTTAATCAAAAATAACTAACTCTACATAAGCATATGGCCCTATGACATAACAAAAGGCCATGTATGGCTTTCTCACTAATTTTTGAAACTTTGGCTTATAAGCATAATCATCTTAACACTGTATTAAACAGTCATTAATATTATCTGTGTAAAACCAAACATCATTTGGGCCATCAATCAAATTCATACAAAAACTTCAATAGGCATTATCCCTAGAATGAAAAAGTGTTTAAGCACCTAATCGTGCATGAAGGTCTCAGTGCTCAGAAAATTAATTGCATAGCTCTGGGCCTCTGACCTGTAGTAGTTTTACAATCTGAAACAGACAGCAGAACAGAGCATGTGTATGTAGATCATATGGCCACCAGAAAAGTAATAAACAGTAACCGTCAAAGAGTTTAGACATTCACATGTATTTTTTCTTTGGGGAGGGAGGGGGTATTTAGGATGAGCATCCACAAGTCCATTGAAATATGGCCTTTCTTTCTTGTTCAAGAATGAAATAACTCAAACCCAAGTAGTGACAAATTGTCTCTTTACAACGTAATCATGTGACAGATACCACAGAGAAAGGCAGTCTGACCTTGTCTACTATGGAGATTTCCCTGTGGTAGATTTAGTATCATAAGGAATGATGTCCAATCTTTCAAAGATGTACCACACCAACTTTCCACCCCCATCCCCAGCATCTCCTTCACAGAACTAATCACTATTGCAATTAATTCATGGAGTACTTGCTTCATTGTGTGTTTAGTGTCTGTTTCCCCTTGCTTGACCACAGACACCATGATCCCCACTACCTATCAATACTGCAAAGTCTAGCACATAGTAGTTTGTTCTATAAATGTTTCTGAAGGAAGGAAGTAAGAGAGGGTTAAAAGGAAAAAAGAAACTTCCGGCCATAAAATACTAAGTATGATTAACATAAGACACTCGTTAACACACATGTAGTAGCTAGACTAACACACAAGCATTTTGAAGCCCTCAGTTAGCAAATATTCGCCTCAAACCGTAAAGACTGATACCTAAACGTTTCCTGAGAAACAGTGCAAGACTTAGGAGTCCTCAGCCTGCCTTAAATCTTGAAAGGACCTAGAAGTTCCTTTTCAACTCTGTTTTGTCAAATCTCCACCCCTTCATTGGTATGACTCTGCTCCCTGGTTATTGGGCTGTGACCTCCTCACTCACTCCCCACTTTCTGTGAAGCCCTGTTAAATTAAAATGATCGAATATGTAAAATAAACTCTACTGGAAAAACAAAGGGAATCTTGTCAGCCAATGACATTCTGACTTTTTATTCACTGGATAACTTTAGAATTCTTAGCCAGAGTTGTATCTCATCCCATTGGGGATGTTACTCATCTGGGATACTCAGGGCCCAGGTGTCCTTCATACCAGTGCTGCTCAAAATGTGACCCCTAAGCCAGAATAAGCATCAACTACAACTTATTAGACATATAAATCTTTGTACACAATCTCAAATCAGAATATCTGAAAATGGAGCCTGGAAATCTGTGTTTTAACAAGCTGTTCAGGTAATTCCTGTGTATGCTGAACTTTGAGAAGCACAGCCCTATGAGTCTGTTTTACTGGCCTATGACAGAGACACTGGTCCCTCATACTTTCTTAGGTACAATTTGCATTTGGAAAAGAGGAAGCATCTAGCCTAGACATTCCAGTACCATCTCTCCCTGTACCCCATCTCTCCAACCTCCCAATGGGAGCAGTGATTAAGAGGATGCATTCTGGACTGGGATTGCCAGGATTTGATTCTCAGCTCTACCATCTGGTAGCTGTGTGACCTCAGGTAACTTATTTAACTGAGCTTTAGTTTCTTCATCCAAAAACAAATAATAATTTACATCTCATACAGCTATGGAAAGGACTGCCTGAGTTAATACAAATACAAGAGCTTAGAAAAATATGTGGTATATAATAAGGGCTATAATTGCTTATTATTATTTAAGGCAGATTGAACTCATAAAGTCCTCTTCATGGGTCCAGGGAGTGATTATTTTGCCTATCATCTTTCCTCTGGAAAATAAATCCATCCTGAATGTCTCATGCAAGGTAAATTCTGGTTTCCATGCTACAGACAAAGGGTAGCCTCTTTGAAAGTATTTTCCTAAAGTCTGTTACAACCTAATAACACAAAAATTACACCACTGTATCTCATCTCATTTGTGAATCTTATCAAATGAGTGGCAAACACTTCATATCTGTCATGTAATGCTGAAACACACAGACAGGACTGGCTTTCCTAAGTACCCACTCATGAGAGCAGAATATATAAATTAAATTGGCAGGTGGCTTCCAGAAAGGGAGGGTAAAGAAAACCTCTAGCAGGTTGATTTATATTCTTGATAAAATACAAATATGAGTAAGATCTCATTATAATGAACTCCACTGAACCAGTAATTTGCTTTTTTTTTTTTTTTTACATCTTTATTGGAGTATAACTGGCTTTACAGTAGTGTGTTAGTTTCTGCTTTATAACAAAGTGAATCAGATATACACATACCCCCATATCTCCTCCCTCTTGCGTCTCCCTCCCACCCTTCCTATGCCACCCCTCTAGGTGGTCAAAAAGCACCCAGCTGATCTCGCTGTACTATGTGGCAGCTTCCCACTAGCTATCTGTTGTTTTACATTTGGTAGTGTATATATGTCCATGCCACTCTCTCACTTCAAACCAGCTTACCCTTCCCCCTCCCCATATCCTCAAGTCCATTATCTATGTCTGCATCTTTATTCTTGTCTTGCCCCTAGGTTCTTCAGAACAATTTTTTTTCTTTTTTAGATTCCATATATATGTATTAGCATATGGTATTTGTTTTTCTCTTTCTGACTTACTTCACTCTGTATGACAGACTCTAGGTCCATCCACCTCACTACAAATAACTCAATTGTTTCTTTTTATGGCTGAGTAATATTCCATTATATATATGGGCCACATCTTTATCCATTCATCTGTCTATGGACACTTAGGTTCTTTGCATATCCTCGCTATTGTAAATAGAGCTGCAATGAACATTGTGGTACATGACTCATTTTGAATTATGGTTTTCTCAGAGTATGTGCCCAATAGTGGGATTACTGGGTCGTATGGTAGTTCTATTTTTAGTTTTTAAGAAACCTCCATACTTTTCCCCATAGTGGCTGTATCAATTTACAATCTCACCAACAGTGCGAGAGGGTTCCCTTTACTCCACACCCTCTCCAGCATTTGTTAGTAGATTTTTTGATGACAGCCATTCTGACTGGTGTCAAGTGATTCCTCATAGTAGTTTTGATTTGCACTTCTCTAATGATTAGTGATGTTGAGCATCCTCTCATGTGTTTGTTGGCAATCTGTATATCTTTGTTGGAGAAATGTCTATTTAGGTCTTCTGCCCATTTTTGGATTGGGTGGTTTGTTTTTCTGATATTCAGCTGCATGAGCTGCTTGTAAATTTTGGACATTAATCCCGTCAGTTGCTTCATTTGCAAATATTTTCTCCCATTCTGAGGGTTGTCTTTTCATCTTGTTTATGGTTTCCTTGGCTGTGCAAAAAAGCTTTTAAGTTTCATTAGGTCCCATTTGTTTATTTTTGTTTTTATTTCCATTTCTCTAGAAGGTGGGTCAAAAGGATCTTGCTGTGATTTATGTCAAAGAATGTTCTGCCTATGTTTTCCTAAAAGAGTTTTATAGTGTCTGGCCTTACATTTAGGTCTTTACTCCATTTTGAGTTTATTTTTGTGTATGGTGTTAGCGAGTGTTCTAATTCCATTCTTTTACATGTAGCTGTCCAGTTTTCCCAGCACCACTTATTGAAGAGACTGTCTTTTCTCCATTGTATATCCTTGCCTCCTTTATCAAAAATAAGGTGAAGTATTTGTGTGGGTTTATCTCTGGGCTTTCTATCCTGTTCCATTGAACTGTATTTCTGTCTTTGTGCCAGTACCATACTGTCTTGATTACGGTAGCTTTGCAGTATAGTCTTAAGTCCAGGTGCCTGATTCCTCCAGCTCCGTTTTTCTTTCTCAAGATTGCTTTGTCTATTCGGGGTCTTTTGTGTTTCCATACAAATTGTGAAATGTTTTGTTCTAGTTATGTGAAAAATGCCATTGGTAGTTTGATAGGATTGCATTGAATCTGTAGATTTCTTTGGGTAGTATAGTCATTTTCACAATGTTGATTCTTCCAATCTAAGAACATGGTATATCTCTCCACCTGTTTGTATCTGTAATTTCTTTCAATAGTGTCTTATAGTTTTCTGCATACAGGTTTTTTGTCTCCTTAGGTAGGTTTATTCCTAGGTATTTTATTCTTTTTGTTGCAGTGGTAAATGGGAGTGTCTCCTTAATTTCTTTCAGATTTTTCATCATTAGTATATAGGAATGCAAGAGATTTCTGTGCATTAATTTTGAATCCTATTACTTTACAAAGTTCATTGATTAGCTCTAGTGGTTTTCTGGTAGCATCTTTGAGATTCTCTATGTATAGTATCATGTCATCTGCAAACAGTGACACCTTTACTTCTTTTCCGATTTGGATTTTTTATTTCTTTTTCTTCTCTGATTGCTGTGGCTAAAACTTCCAAAATTATGTCGAATAATAGTGGTGAGAGTGGACAACCTTGTCTTGTTCCTGATCTTAGAGGAAATGGTTTCAGGTTTTCACCATTGAGAACGATATTGGCTGTGGGTTTGTCATATATGTCCTGTATTATGTTGAGGTAATTTCCCTCTATGCCTACTTTCTGGAAGGTTTTTATCATAAATGGGTATTGAATTTTGTCAAAAGCTTTTTCTGCATCTATTGAGATGATCATATGGTTTTTCTCCTTGAATTTGTTAACATGGTTTATCACATTGATGGATTTGTGTATCTTGAAGAATCCTTGCATTCCTGGGATAAACCCCACTTGATCCTGGTGTATGATCCTTTTAATGTGCTGCTGGAGTCTGTTTGCTACTATTTTGTTGAGGATGTTTGCATCTATATTCATCAGTGCTATTGGTCTGTAGTTTTCTTTGTTTGTAACATCTTTGTCTGGTTTTGGTATCAGTGTGATGGTGGACTCGCAGAATGAATTTGGGATTGTTCCTCCCTCTGCTTTATATTAGAAGAGTTTGAGAAGGATAGGTGCTAGCTCTTATCTAAATGTTTGATAGAATTCGCCTGTGAAGCCACCTGGTCCTGGGCTTTTGTTTGTCAGAAGATTTTTAATCACAGTCTCAACATCAGTGCTTATGACTGGTCTCTTTATATTTTCTATTTCTTCCTGGTTCAGTCTCGGAAGGTTGTGCTTTTCTAAGAATTTGTCCATTTTTTCCAGGTTGTCCATTTTACTGGCATATAGTTGCGTGTAGTAGTCTCTCATGATCCTTTGTATTTCTGTAGTGTCAGTTGTTACTTCTCCTTTTTCATTTCTAATTCTATTTATTTGAGTCTTCTCCCTTCTTTTCTCAATGAGTCTGGCTAATGGCCAATTTTGTTTATCTTCTCAAAGAACCAGCTTTTACTTTTATTGATCTCTGCTACTGTTTCCTTCATTTCTTTTTCATTTATTTCTGATCTGATCTTTATGATTTCTTTCCTTCTGCTAAATTTGAAGTTTTTTTGTTCTTCTTTCTCTAATTGCTTTATGTGTAAGGTTAGGTTGTTTATTTGAGATTTTTCTTGTTTCTTGTTTCTTGAGGTAGGATTGTATTCCTATAAACTTCCCTCTTAGAACTGCTTTTGCTGCATCCCATAGGTTTTGGGTCGTCATGTTTTCATTGTCATTTGTTTCTAGGTATTTTTTGATTCCTCTTTAATTTCTTCAGTGATCTCCTGCTTATTTAGTAATGTATTATTTAGCCTCCATGTGTTTGTATTTTTTACAGATTTTATCCTGTAATTGATATCTAGTCTCATAGTGCTGTGGTCAGAAAATATACTTGATACGATTTCAATTATGTTAAATTTACCAAGGCTTGATTTTTGACCCAAGATATGATCTATCCTGGAGAATGTTCCATGAGCACTTGAGAAGAAAGTGTATTCTGTTGTTTGGGGATGGAATGTCCTATAAATATCAATTAAGTCCATCTTGTTTAATGTATCGTTTAAAGCTTGTGTTTCCTTATTTATTTTCATTTTGGATGATCTGTCCATTGGTGAAAGTGGGGTGTTAAAGTCTCTTACTATGATTGTGTTACTGTCAATTTCCCCTTTTATGGCTGTTAGAATTTGCCTTATGTATTGAGGTGCTCCTATTTTGGGAGCATAAATATTTATAATTGTTATATCTTCTTCTTGGATCGATCCCTTGATCATTATGTAGTGTCCCTCTATGTCTCTTGTAATAGTCTTTATTTTAAAGTCTATTTTGTCTGATATGAGAATTGCTACTCCAGGTTTCTTTTGACTTCCATTCGCATGGAATATCTTTTTCCATTCCCTCACTTTCAGTCTGTATGTGTCCCCAGGTCTGAAGTGGGTCTCTTGTAGACAGCATATATATGGGTCTGGTTTTTTAATCCATTCAGCCAGTCTGTGTCTTTTGGTTGGAGCATTTAATCCATTTACATTTAAGGTAGTTATTGATATGTAGGTTCCTATTATCATTTTCTTAATTGTTTTGGGTTTGTTATTGTAGGTCTTTTCCTTCTCTTGTGCTTCCTGCCTCGAGAAATTCCTTTAACATTTGTTGTAAAGCTGGTTTGGTGGTGCTGAATTCTCTTAGCTTTTGCTTGTTTGTCAAGGTTTTAATTTCTCTGTTGAATCTGAATGAGATCCTTGCTGGGTAGAGTAATCTTCATTGTAGGTTTTTCCCTTTCATCACTTTAAATATGTCCTGCCACTCCCTTCTAGCTTGCAGAGTTTCTGCTGAAAGATCAGCATGGGAATTCCCTTGTATGTTATTTGTTGTTTTTCCCTTGCTGCTTTTAATATTTTTTCTTTGTATTTAATTTCTAATAGTTTGATTAATATGTGTCATAGAGTGTTTCTCCTTGGATTTATCCTGTATGGGACTCTCTGCACTTCCTGAACTTGATTATTTCCTTTCCCATATTAGGGTAGTTTTCAACTATAATCTCTTCAAATATTTTCTCAGTCCCTTTCTTTACCTCTTTTCCTTCTGGTTCCCCTATAATTCAAATGTTGGTGCGTTTAATGTTGTCCCAGAGATCTCTGAGACTGTCCTCAATTCTTTTCATTCTTTTTTCTTTATTCTGCTCCATGGCAGTTATTTCCACTATTTTATCTTCTCGGTCACTTATCCGTTCTTCTGCCTCAGTTATTCTGCTATTGATTCCTTCTAGAGAATTTTTAATTTCATTTATCGTGCTGTTCATCATTGTCTGTTTGCTCTTTAGTTCTTCTAGATCCTTGTTAAACATTTCTTGTATTTTCTCAATTCTATTTCCAAGATTTTGGATCATCTTTACTATCATTACTCTGAATTCCTTTTCAGGTAGATTGCCTATTTCTTCTTCATTTGTTTGGTCAGGTGGGTTTTTACCTTGCTCCTTCATCTGCTGCCTATTTCTCTGTCTTCTCATTTTGCTTAAGTTACTGTATTTGGGGTCTCCTTTTTGCAGGTGCACATTCATAGTTCCTGTTGTTTTTGGTGTCTGCCCCCAGTGGCTAAGGTTGGTTTAGTGGGTTGTGTAGGCTTCCTGGTGGAGGGGACTGGTGACTGTGTTCTGGTGGATGAGGCTGGATCTTGTCTTTCTGGTGGGTAAGACCACGTCTGCTGGTGTGTTTTGGGGTGTCTGTGACCTTATTATGATTTTAGGCAGCCTCTCTGCTAATGGGTGGGAGTTGTTTTCCTGTCCTGCTAGTTGTCTGGCATAGAGTATCCAGCACTGGAGCTTGCTGGTCGTTTAGTGGAGCTGGCTCTTAGCATTGAGATGGAGCTCTCTGGGAGAGCTTTCAACATTTGATATTATGTGGAGCTGGGAGTTCTCTGGTGGACCAATGTCCTGAACTCGGCTCTCCCACCTCAGAGGCACAGGCCTGACACTTGGCCGGAGCACCAAGACCCTGTCAGCCACACAGCTCAGAAGAAAAGCACGAAAAAATGGAAGAAAGAAAGAAAATAAATAAATATAAAGTTATTAAAATAAAAAATTTTTTAAAATTAAAAAGTAATAAAAAAAGAAAGAAGAGAGCAATCAAACCTAAATGCAAATCCACCAATGATAACAAGTGCTAAAAACTATACAAAAAAAATTAAAAATATGAAATGGACGGACAGAACCCTAGGACAAATGGTAAAAGCAAAGCTATACAAAGAAAATTACACAAAGCAGCATACACATACACACAAAAAGAGAAAAAGGAAAAATATACATATATATCTATATATAAAAAAAAGGAACAGAGCAACCAGATCAATAAACATATCTACCAATGATAATAAACTCTAAATACTAAACTAAGATAAACATAAAACCAAAACAAATTAGAAGCAGAAAGCAAACCCCAAGTCTACATTTGCTCCCAAACTCCACCGCCTCAATTTTGGGATGATTCGTTGTCTATTCAGGTATTCCAGAGATGTAAGGTACATCAAGTTCATTGTGAAGATTTAATCCACTGCTCCTGAGACTGCTGGGAGAAATTTCCCTTTCTCTTCTTTGTTCGCACAGCTCCTGGCGTTCAGCTTTGGATTTGGCCCTGCCTCTGCATGTAGGTCACCTGAGGGCATCTGTTCCCCACCCAGACAGGACGGGGTTAAAGTAGCAGCTGATTAGGGGGCTCTGGCTCACTCAGGCCGGGGGAAGGAGGGGTACAGAATGCGGGCGAGCCTGCGGTAGCAGAGGCCAGCATGAAGTTGCAACAGCCTGAGGCATGCTGTGTGTTCTCCCGGGGAAGTTGTCCCTGGATCATGGGACCCTGGCAGTGGTGGACTGCACAGGGTCCCAGGAGGGGAGGTGTGGATAATGACCTGTGCTTGCACACAGGTTTCTTGGTGTCTGCAGCAGCAGCCTTAGCATTTCATGCCTGTATCTGGTGTCTGTGCTGATAGCTGCGGCTTGCGCCCGCCTCTGGAGCTCATTTAGGTGGTGCTCTGAATCCCCTCTCCTCGCGCACCCCAAAACAATGGTATCTTGCCTCTTAGGCAAGACTTTTTCCTGGACTCCCTCCCAGCTAGCTGTGGTGTGCTATCCACCCCCCTTCAGGCTGTGTTCACACAGCCAACCCCAGTCCTCTCCCTGGGATCTGACCTCCGAAGCCGGAGCCTCAGCTCCCAGCCCTCACCTGCCCACACCCCTGTTGCTGTGCTCTCCTCTGTGGCTCCGAAGCTACCCCTGCCACCCCCTATCTCCACCAGTGAAAGGGCTTCCTAGTGTGTGGAAACTTTTCCTCCTTCACAGCTCCCTCCCAGAGGTGCAGGTCCTGTCCCTATTCTTTTGTCTTTGTGTTTTTTCTTTTGCGCTACCCAGTTACTTGGGGAGTCTCTTGCCTTTTGGGAGGTCTGAGGTCTTCTGCCAGCGTTCAGTAGGTGTTTTGTAGGAAGTTGTTCCACATGTAGATGTATTTCTGATGTATTTGTGGGGAGCAAGGTGATCTCCACATCTTACTCCTCCGCCATCTTAAAGGTATCTCTCCTTATAATTTGCTTTTGCTTTAATTAAATTTTGTTACTGTGAATATATTTTTAGAAATCATACCCTTAGTCAGAAGAGCTCAAGCTGAACCCCTGCTGATGGGTGGCTACTCTGGCTTGAGTTAGTAAGTGAAAAGAAATATTTCGAACTCAACTGGGAAAGGAGAAGAGTATAATGAGCTCACCACCCTGTAAGCTTCTCTCTTCCAATTATGGCTTGAAGTTTGGTTTAGCCTTAGATGGTGTTTTAGGTCCTGTGTGGATGGGTATATAGGTGTGCTTGATTCGTTTGGAGTTTTTGGGTTTTGGGGTTTAGGGGGTGGTGAGTAATTAAGAGATGTCCAGTGATAAGAGAGAGGAAGAAAACTGAATATCAACTGTTACTTAATCTTGTCAATATAAAACAATTTTTAGAAACCTTTCAACTCTTTTGTTTCACCTTCCTTGTTTTAACGAAAGCAAAATATTTTGGACATGGCTAGTGAACAGGCACAAAACTATCTAACAGAATCACTTCTTGTAGAGAAGTATTCATAACAATAGGACACTGGTGGTTTGGGCCATATGCCACTCCATGGAAATCTCTTTGTTCTTTGGAATGCTTATTTATGGTGAAATGTTTATGCATGAAAGATTGACTCATTCTATGACATCCGACTCTGTATCTTGAACCCCCATTTAGGCTTATTATTTCATATATTCAAGGTTCAGTATTAAGCTATATAGTCAACATTGGCTATTTGCATACACACACACACACACATATATATACACACACAGGTATATACATATTCATACATATACACACATATATATTTTGAGCAATTTGATCCCTAACAGTGTATTTTTTTAATTTTGTTGATATTATACTGCTAAAATAAAACAGACAGAACATTTTACTTATGTCCATTCCATTTAATCTAGACATTTAACTTCAAGCTATATGTCCTAATAAAATAACTCATAATAGGTTAAACAATATATACATGAGTATTCACCCTCTCAACATTATTTATGAGTGAAAAATTAACACAAAATGAATGTCCAACAATAAAGAAATGACTTAGGTTACTGATGAATAAACACATAATGAAATATTTGCAGTAATTAAAAATTATGCTTATGAATACCATAAACCAATAGGCAAGGCAAATTATGCTATAAACGTAAAGGAAGGACTTCCCAGGTGGCACAGTGGTGAAGACTCCACCTGCCAATGCAGGGGACACGGATTCGAGCCCTGGTCTGGGAAGATCCCACATGCAGCGGAGCAACTAAGCCCATGCACCACAACTACTAAGCCTGTGCTCTAGAGTCCGTGAGCCACAACTACTGAGCCCACGTGCCACAACTACTGAAGCCATGCACCTAGAGCCCATGCTCCACAACAAAAGAAGCCACCGCACCGCAACGAAGAGTAGCCCCCACTCGCCACAACTAGAGAAAGCCCACACGCAGCAACAAAGACCCAATGCAGCCATAAATAAATAAATAAATAAAACAAAGGAAAACTAGGATCCAAATCCAAATTGTTCATAGAGTAAGATTAAAAAATAAAAGTTTTGTATGAAAAAGATAAAGATAACAAGATTAATAATAGTAGGATGATGACTTTTTTGTACTTGAAACTGTCTTTGGCTTTTATGATCAAAAAAAGTAGTTTTTATTTCAGTATATCCTGAAGATGAAGGTACTATTTGTTTAACCTAGAATCTTACTAACCTAAATACCTTTTGAGATGATTGAATTAATGTGGCTTAAATACTTTAATAGACATTTTCACTACACTAAATAAAGTTTTGTTATAAGAGGATTTGGCTTAAAAGATTTTAAAATGACAAGTATATGTTTGTATAGTTTTTGCAATGGTATTATGCTAAGCGATGTCATACAGAATAGCCTACAAATTATGAGCTATGTTATTAAGTATATCAAAGATAATTGTGTAGACTTTTCATAAATACTTAACAAGCAAATTATCATTAATTGAATATCAAAGAAACAAACAGTTGATTCAGATGAGATTATTAGAACGTAGTTTAGATCCACCTGACTAGATATTTATACTAAGTTAAAAATATTCTAATCTAAATAGTAAGTATTTTGATCTTCTGAAAGAATGTTTTCCATTAAAATTACTGTATTCTTTAGGATATAAATCCTTCCAGTGAAATTCTCTTTCTACAAGCAATTGTAAAGAGGTTTTTGTCTAGGATTTGATTTTCCTGTGTGATTAAACTCATCAATTTCCATCTCAATGATATTAGCAAATACAAGAATGCTAACAGGACTGTGTAGTCTTTCTGTTTGCTCTTCCCTTATGACTATCTTTCACTTTAATGTAAGTATGGTAAATAGAATTAACAAAATTGGGTGCTTTATTTTCATATAACTTAATTCTTGAGATACAAGGCTCTTTCATATAAGAGAGCAGCATGATTGGACAGAGTCCCTGGTAAATGCAAATCAACACAATTTTTTCTACTTAAGACATTGGCAAAACCCTATGAAAGGAATGGGGGGGGGCAACCTTTCACAGTAATGAATAAAGATTTGAATGAATAATTTCATGCATTAGAATATTTGGTATTTTTCATTAATTATGTTTCAATCTATTACTATGAATGCCATAAAGACATGATTTTCATTATAGCTTTATCTTGTAAAAGCAATATACTGAAAATAGTTTAAATGGCCATCAAAATGAAACAGTAGTATAAATTATGATATAACCTTACTATGGAATATTAAGTGTACAGTAAAAAAGAATAAGTAAATATAATCTACTGACCTAGAAAGATGTCCATAATACAATATTTTTTAATAAAAGTAACCTCCAATCCATTATGTTTGTTAAGATTCCATTTTAATTAAAACAATTTATTGTAAGATATTGTGTTATTAAATGGTGGTGACTTCTGAAGAGTGAAGTTCGAGAGGCAGAGAACTTTCAATTCTTACTTTTTAGATTTCTCTAAGTAAATTTGTGCCAAATCCCCATATAAGTGAAAGGGACTTATCTGGGATTGAAATCCTGGGTTATTTTAAAAATTGGTTACAGTCACAGAATTGGTTATTTGTCATGGAAAAATGAGAAAATACTTCTCGTACCGTTGTATTCTTGCCAACAGTAATTATCATATTTAAAGCACACTGCACATGGTAGGTACATAATAAATAGTAGTTATTATTCTCTTTCATCCATCAGCACTTGGAGTACAGTAAGCATTCAGTGAATGGGTGAATAGCTAAATGGACACAAGTATGAACGTATAACTCTTCCTTTAATGCAAAATCAAACAAAAGTTTCAAGATGCCCTGCTTCCTAATTTCCTACTACACTCACATGAAAAGTCTCTGCTCACATCTCTTTCATAGGGCACAACAAAACCCTCCCTCAGAAGGAGGCTAGGAAGGATAAAAAAGGGACCTGAGTGTCTGGAAAGAAAAGACCTTCGTCAGAAATGCCACCATATTTAACCAGTCTTCTTTTTGGACTGGCAGAGGACTTTGCTTTGATGCCTTTTGCTGTGAACTCTGGTATTTCCCCAGTAAGTGGCATTTCAAAGCTGACAGCTGCAGCTGTCCACCCTTCCTCCCTCCACTGAATCATGCCCAACAGATGGTGCAAATAGCCTGGCACAGATTCACTGGATCAGTGTTGGGGGGAAAACCTTGCCAGGCGGCTGATGGTTTCTTTGAAGTTGTTCATTCTGGCAACAATGGAAGACTAACAGCACATCCTTGGCTGAACGAAAAGATAAGACACTGAAGTTTGAAAGAAAATTTGCAATGTGGGGCTTCATATCTTTTACAGTGCCCGCAATTATTTTCTACTAGTGATATCTATTTTATTGATATTATGTGTTAGAGCTATGTCATTCTCTCACTCAAGATTCCCAGTGCCCGAAATTAAAATAAACCCATTACTACTGCTCAGATGGCAGTAGAAAAAACACTGGCCTAGAGGTCAGTGCACCCAGATTCCTCCCTCCACCCTCCCTTTAAACTTCCTAGATACCCTTAACCAAGACATTGATGTGCTTTGATCTTGAGATTCTGCATCTTTTAAAATAAAGATGAAAATATCTTTTTTTTTTGCAAGGTGATTGAGAAACATATAAGATAATGAATGTACAGGTGTTATATGAAGTTTTATAAAAAATGCTTTAAAGTTATATGTTATGAAGGACATCATAGTGGCCCTCCACAACAGGTATGAACTCTCAAATGAGCATGGATTTATGTGGGTACATACTCTTACCCCTCCGGATGGCCATTGTTGAGACTTGGGTCAGGATTGGGGGACAGTGGTATCATGAATTGACAGACCCTGACCCACTCATATAGCCCAGCTCAGCAGCACACCTTGGAACCATTAATCCCACAATCTCATAAAACTCTGCTTAAATCTTGATCTAAAAATTACTGTATAATGTGAACAATTTTAGGAAATGTTTAGGAAAGAGGGTATTAAATTTTTTTGACTTTTTGTTACCCTCAAATCAGTCATTACCATTCCCAAATAACAGGTCCTAAAAACACTCTTATAAATATGATATTAACATCTACACTAAAGTTTTCTCCCCAGAAGATTGTAGTTTTCAGAATCAGAGATTTTGGCCAAGTCATCGTTCTACCCTCAACTCTGGTAGAAAGTCATCCTGAAATAGCACAGCTATCAGATATGGAAATCCAATTCAGAAGAACAATCCATATGACCATATGAATTTTCCTACATTAACCAATTTCTAATTGTATAGGATGATCTGAGAAACTTAATTATTGAAATCACTTATTTTTTAATTCTATGTGTCTATATTCCCAGAAAAAATTCTAGCATGTTTTATACAAGCATTTACAAGCCACAGCATCCAAAAATGCACTGAAGTATCTCCCAATCCAAAAGAAAAAAAAAAAAAAAGCAGCCTGAATCATCTCTTTTCTTTCTGCTTACCAAAATAAGTTTTTCAACTTAATTAATAACTCTTTCCCTTTCTCCTTTTCACTAAAAATCAATTCATAGGAGGGCAGAGGATACCAAATGCCTTATTAACCTGAAACTGATAACTTTCAATAATTTATTCAAAATTTCACTTCGTGTTACCATGAACAAGATATTATCACCAAAATAATCTGTTCAAAATTGAAGGTAATAAATTGTTAGCTTTCCTTTTCTTTCAAATGAATTTGAGTACACACGCCAGGCTTAGGTTTAGTTTGTTGGCTCATAAAAATGGATAACAAGTTTCCCATGTCAGCTGTTAAACTGAAAGAAGCTAGTATTAGGCATCTATTAAAGTTTGATGAGAAGAACAAAAGCTACTCTAGACATTGTGAGCTCTCCCAGGAAACCCAGAGTTTCGGGGTTAGAAGGAAGCTGCCATCAGTAATCTCATCTGCCTGCATAATCAAAGGAGAGATTTTGAGGAAGATGCCCCCAAACTGCAGGCAAAACCCATCTCAGCCACCTGCATATGCCATGTGCCTGACCTGATGCATCGGGAGAACGGTTTCTCCCCTTTCCCATTCTGAATCTTCATGAAAGCCTTTCATTGCCACGATGTAACCAGAATCCTGAAGGCAAAGGAGTCCTGGAACTGTGGTCTCCAGGCTGCCCAGGGTGCCTGCAAGACAGGCAACCTCTCTGACATCATCTCATCCCCCCTCTCCATCTAGAGCCAAAGGAGTTAAATCAAAGAACACAAGGCAGTTCTACAGTGAAGTCTGACGTGCCCTGTCTGCTCAGTCACTGAAAACCCTTACGAGAGCTCTACCTGTGCCAGTAAAGGAATCTTCATGAAGGGAAGGCAGCTGCAGCTGCAGCCACAGATAATTCTTCCAACACTAAAAAAGCAGCATAGTTCCTTTGCTCAAGCACGTGATGCCTTAGTGGGAAATACAAGACTTTGTTATATTTAAATGTGTTGAGCACCTACTTCGTGCCAGGAACTTTGTTAGGGACATTATATAATTTATTAAATCATTGCAACTTTTCTGTAACGTACTTATTGCTCTATTTTGCAGCTAAGAAAATTGAGATTCACAACAGTTAAGAGAAAATAGTCCAAGTCCGATAGCTCATGAGTGCTAGACATACCCCATGACTGTCTGATTCCAAAGCCTTTGCTCTTTCTGCTATACAATGAGTGTGGTAAGGTAGTACATTCTGAGGGTCGAATAGTCACTACAAGAAAATAAATACTAAGAATTCAGAGGGATGG
Source organism: Balaenoptera acutorostrata (assembly GCF_949987535.1). Lineage (NCBI taxonomy): Eukaryota > Metazoa > Chordata > Mammalia > Artiodactyla > Balaenopteridae > Balaenoptera > Balaenoptera acutorostrata. Next base: position 55,466,742 of record NC_080070.1, read on the forward strand.
ACAAAAGGAAGTTCCTAATGCATGATCATAATCGCCAATTTTTTTGGCCAGGAAACATAATATTTTTCAACAATTTGGCATTTGTAACAATCACAATCTCATTCTTGTCTCACAAAATACCCATCTGAGAGCCTAAAAACTTAAGAAAAATCAATCGTGCCTACAAATCTGCAGAACAAATGTATATACAGACTTAGTTTAACTCCTGTTTTTACCCCAAAATATGGTTTAGGAGGTATCTCTTTAAAACTTTAAACATCTTTTGCTAGTTAACAGGGACCTAATGACTCGGGGCATAAAGATTTAAACTTGAGTTGAAATGCTTCTCAGGGACTTCAATTAACCAGCATCAATTTGTTGCTCCTAGGCTTAACCTTCAGGAAAAAAAAAAAAACAACAACTTAACTCTTTAGCAAGGACTGTTCATTCATTGCCTGATGCCATCTGGGAACATAATAGCTCAATCCCTTTGCCCTCAGATTAATGGAGCTAGCTCACATGTTATAAACAGCACTTTAATTCCCTTTAATATTTTCATTGTGGATTTCTTTGTGGCAGAACTTATTTGCAATAATACATATGTAATTTGGTTAACAGAACCAGAAAATCTGGCATCTTAAGAATACTCCTTTACTAGGAGAAATACCAAATATACAAAATATTGAAAGGCAAGGCAATCTTTTTCCTCGACTCATTCAATTCTTTGACAATAAAAATGAAAAGTTCACTTTGTGGCCAGAATGTTAAAAATAGGTAACAAAAAAATTGAAGAAGAAATTTAATTCAATGAGGAATACTAATAAAGTTGTATTATGCTCCTTAAGTATTGTAAGATGTGAAACATACTGTAAAATGTCCTTCTCAAGTGTAAAAACTTTTAAAAGCCCTAACAAAATTATGTCCCTTTTTATTTGAAATTTTTCATACCATAAATATCATGCACTAGTTCTTAGATTAACTTGGTATTGGAGAAAGGCAATGAGACTGAACTAATAGGAAAGGGCTTTCACAGGATTTTTTTTTTGAATGATTAAACAAACTATATAATGAACCACAACACAGGCTAAAGCCCAAATCACTATTTTTGAAGTAATTAAATCATGGGATTTATATTTATATTTATACATTGGAATTGAATAGTTTCTCTATATCTGACCTGGATGAAGAATGCCAAAATAAATGTATTTATGATTTTGGATTTTATATTCGATTAGTTCACATTTTAGAAATTTTAAATGGATTTTAAAAAAATACAACAGCGTTCATTTGAATGTAATTCAGTCATATTTTCATCTGAATTTCCAACAGGGTGGCTTTCTTTTCCACATTTCACAGAAACATATGCTCCAGTGATTTCAGTGTGATACCTTTCGGCTCTTATGAGGTCAAAATATAATACTCCTTTCTTCCCATCTTAGGTTCAGAACCAATTAAAAATAAAGCACAGGGGATAGATGGGGATTTAAATGACAGCTTTGTCGCTGAAAAAGCAGATTAGAGAATGTGGCTTTAAACCTGCACCCAAAGGATTTCCCAGCACTCCATCCCTGAAGCAGACAGACTCACACACCAAGTGACAGGCAGGACTGCAGGCTTTACCCATCCCTGGGAGTTCACCTGAGTGTAGGAGAGAAAAGGGCAAAAGTGGAGGAAGCTACTCCTAAAAATAAAAGGAAAAGGGCTCGGCTGGCTTTCTCTATTCTTTCTCTCTAACCTGCAGTCAGCAAGGAGGAGTGAGTGATGTGTCAGCAAAGGAGCCAGCAGTCCTAAGCCAGCAGAGACTCTGCACATGGAGCAATGAGGGGTAAAATAATACTCTCCACTCCCCAAAGTCACATGAAATAAGCAATCAATGAGGGTATGTGGGTTATAGGTTAATAGTCTGCATTTAGCCTCCTTCAGTTATTAAATGTATCTGTCTTTTCCTGAAAATAGCACATACAAACAATTTGCATTCCACTTTTACAAGATATCAACCTCTTTTTCTCACTTTAATGTTCTGTAGCCCATGGATAATAAGGGCATATAGGTCTGTTTTCTTTAAGAAGCGTTTTAACTCAGCGCTAAGGATGGATGGGTTAAGATAGACAAATGGATACATTTATAGACAAAAACACAGCTTGAGAAAATATTGCATTTGGTCTAATCATCTTTTGTATTATAAATTAGGAAAACAGGGTGATACTTCATGTAATACATACTAACAAAATTAGTTATGAAGTAATTGTTCATCTAAATGATACTGGTTATTTGCCCTTTGTATGTTGCTTTATGCATCACAACACGTAGCCTTGGATACAGAACGCAATTTTCTATACCCTTTGGGAACTGCTATTTCCAACCCCATTTTATCTGGTCACGCATTTTGATTGTGCCATCGTTGTGAATAATAGGGTTCACATGAGGCTGATAGCACAGAGATTTGGGATTTTTTGCATTTGTGAAGATCTACAATAGTCACAATTAAATATTTGGAAGTAACTAAAACTAATTTTAAATAACCATTATTGTGATGGGGGAAGGGGTCCTTTTGTACCAGTTTTAGGAAATGCAAAAGGAGGTATCTCCTTAATTATGTAAAGAATATTTTAAAACATTCAAAATTAAATTTTAAATGATTATTCAGTAACATCAAATATTCATTATATATCACTATTTAATCATTGTTCATAGTTGCAAATCCACTGCAATTCAAATCAAAGTTAAAAGAGGGGTTGCAGTTGGGACCACAGATCCTATTGTAGTCCAAAAAATAGTCAGAAGGAATAAAATCAATACTATAATTTTCCTGTTTCCCTCAATATTTTTTAAAAAGGTAATGACATAAAGGACTGTTATCCAAAATATACAAAGAATTATTGAAATAAGAAAACAACCCAATTAAAAAATGGCCCAAAGCCCTTAACAGACACTACTACACCAAAGAAGATACACGGATGGCAAATATCTATATGAAAAGATGCTCCACATCATATGTTATCAGAGAAGCGCAAACTAAAACAATGAGATACCACTACACATATATTAAAAAGGCCAAAATCCAGAACACTGGCAACACCAAATGCTGATGAAGATGTGAAGCAACAGCAATTCTCATTCACTGCCAAAATGCAAAATGGTACAGCCACTCTGGAAGACAGTTTGGCAGTTTCCCACAAAGTTAAACATATTCTTACTACACAGCAATCCTGCTCCTTGATATTTACCAAAAGGAGCTGAAAACTTAGGTCTACACAAAAACCTGCACATGGATGTTTATAGTGGCTTCATTCATAATTGCCAAAACTTGGAAGCAACCAAGATGTCCTTCAGTAGGTCAATAGATACATAAACCGTGGTACATCCAGACAATGGAATATTATTCAGAGCTAAAAAGAAATGAGCTATCAAGCCATTGCAAGACAGTGAGGAAATGTAAATGCATATTACTAAGTGTAAAAAGCCAATCTGAAAAGGCTGTATGATCTATATACTATAGATATATAGTATATATATACGTATATACTAAATATATATATATATATATATGTGTATATATACACACACACGTATATACTATACAACATTCTAGAAAAGACAAAAGTGTAGAGACAGTATAAAGATCAGTGGTTGCCAAGGGTTGGGGTGGGGGTAGAGCAATCAATAGAGCACAGAGGATTTTTAGGGCAGAGAAAATACTCTGTATAGTATAATGGACATATGTCACTGTACATTTGTCCAAACCCACAGAACTTACAACACCAAGAGTGAACCCTAAGGTAAAACTGTGGGTGATTATGATATGTCAATGTAGGTTCATCATTGGTAAAAATGTACCATTCCGGTAAGTGATATTGATCATGGAAGAGGCTGTGCACGTGTGGGGGCAGGATACATATGGGAAATCTCTGTACCTCCTTCTCAATTTTGTTGTAAACCTAAAACTTCTCTAAAAAAGTAAAGTCTTAAAAAAAAGAGTAATGACAGCCTTCCTCCTTCCTCCTTGATGTTGATTCTCCATTCAGATAGAATCCCACTGGGTAACGTCTTATTCAGGCTGCCATAACAGAATACCATAGACCAAGTGGCTTATAGAACAGAAATTTATTTCCCACAGTTCTAGAGGCTGGGAAGACTGTGGTCAGGGTACCAGTATGGTCAAGTTCTGATGAGAGCCCTCTTCCTGGTTTGCAGATGGTGGTCTTCTCACTACGTCCTCACATGGCAGAAAGAAGCAAGCTGTCTCATGTCTCCTACACGGTCACTGATTCCATAATAAGGGCTCCACCCTCATGACCTAATTACCTCCCAAGGGCCCCATCTCCAAATACCATAACATAGGAGATTAGGCTTTCAACATATGAATTTTGGAAGAACACAAACATGCAGTCCATAACAAGTGGCATTGGGATTCAGCAAGAAGGTGCTCTTAGTGACAAGTAATACCAGACCTATCACAATTAACAAGAGGAAACTAGGTTATATCCTATCCATAGACCCACTTTCATCATTGGCTTCTTACTCAAGTTAACAGGTTAGAAAGTTGTGCATTGCATATCTATTTCCCAAACTGCCACTAGTGCCTTGCAGGATCTGTCAAGAAAGCCACATCTGACTTAGGGCAAGCTGAGGTACTTGCCAAAGGAGTCAAGAGATAAAGAGAATATTAAAGCCCTTCTTAAGAGGATGGAAAAATGAAAAGGGAATAGGAGCTAGAAGAAAAAGAACAAAATTATTATCAAAGTTTCATTAAAAAGCATTCTCCAAAAAGGGAACCCTCTACACTATTGGTGGGAATGTAAATTGGTACAGCCACTATGGAGAACAGTATGGAGGTTCCTTAAAAAACTGAAAATAGAGCTATTATATGATACAGCAATCCCACTGCTGGGCATATATCCAGAGAAAACCATGGTTCGAAAGGATACATGCACCTCAATGTTCAATGCAGCACTGTTTACGATAGGCAAGACATGGAAGCAACCTAAATGTCCATCAACAGAGGAATGGATAAAGAAGATGTGGTACATATATACAATGGAATATTACTCAGCCATTAAAAATAATGAAATAATGCCATTTGTAGCAACATGGATGGACCTGGAGATTATCATACTAAGGGAAATAAGTCAGAGAAAGATGAGTATCATACAATATCACTTATATGGAAACAGACTCACAGACTTAGAAAACAAACTTATGGTTACCAAAGGGGAAAGGTGGAGGGGGGATAAATTGGGAGTTTGGAATTGAAATATACACACTACTATATTTAACATAGATAACCAACAAGGACCTACTGTTTAGCACAGGGAACTCTGCTTAATATTCTGTAATAACCTAAATGGGAAAAGAATTTGAAAAAGAATAGATACATGTATATGTACAACTGAATCACTTTGCTGTACATCCGAAACACAACACTGCTAATCAACTATACTCCAATATAAAATTAAAAAATTTTTTTAAAAAGCATTCTCCAGGGCTTCCCTGGTGGCGCAGTGGTTGAGAGTCTGCCTGCCGGTGCGGGGCACGCAGGTTCGAGCCCTGGTCTGGGGGGATCTCGCGTGCTGTGGGGCGGCTGGGCCCGTGGGCCGCAATTGCTGGGCCTGCGCACCTGGAGCCTGTGCTCCGCTACAAGAGGGGCCGCGATGGTGGGAGGCCCGCGCGCCGTGGTGGGGGGCGGCCCCCGCTTGCCGCGGCCGGGGAAGGCCCTCGCACAGAGGCGAAGACCCAACACAGCCATAAATAAAATAAATTAAAAAATAAACATAGAATAATCATTAAAAAAAAAAAAGAATTGGCATCCTTTGTTTAAAAAAAAAAAAAAAAAAGCATTCTCCAAAGAAGACCAAGTTAGTAGGAAACCATGTATTTATAATGGAAAACTATGTAGGATTTGAAATCAGACAGACCTGGACATGAATATAAGCACCTAAACCAATAAAGTATATAACCTTGGGCAAATTTCTTAAGTTCTCAAACTTCTCAACTGAAAAATGTAGTAATAATTGTTTTGTGATTGTAGTAAAGAGAAACGCATTTATGTATAGTGCCTAGGATATCACAATTGTTCAATAAACACTCCCTGTTGTTTCTGTCATGTTGTAGTTTTATCATTAATATAGTAAGGCATTAGTTCTCATTTCCTTAGATTCAGCAGTAAATTATGAATATTCAACACTGCTTCTACTACCAAGACCGATGTAAATGAGATGTAGAGAAGGAAACAGCATCTCAAGATAGAGGGCAGCCAGCAAGAGTGGCCCTCCCCTGTGGTAAGGGGTATTTTATCCCTAACATCACTTAGAATTGCCTGTGCATGATGATCTAAAAAGAAAAGAAAAGAAAGGAAACTAAATTTCAGTTTAAATTCTCTACAGTCGATACTCCCCCTTATAACCTGCACCCAGTGGAACCTTCTGATCACCACCTCCTCCTCCATGGATCACCCCTGCTCTTTACACAGATAGAGAAGTTGGAGACTCAGAGAATACAAGCAACTAGCCAAAGTCACACAGCATAATTTTCATGCCTTTTTTAAAAAAAATTCTTCATTTTGCCACTTCTTTCCAGAACATTTGCTCCCTCCTAACTTCTTTTGACCCCTGAGTCTAATTCTGTCTTTAGTTTGGTTTTCTTCCAAAATCTAAACTAACTAGATCTATTCTAGATCCAACTAAACAAACAAGATCCATTCATCTTCAGAAGTTCCTGATTGGAAAAAAAAAAAAAAAAAGTAACAAATCTAAGGCATTCACTCTGCAGGATTTTTACTATTTCTGTTTCTGCCTCAGTGAATATTCCTGCTCTGTTTGTCTAGTCTTCAGAGGCTCTGTTGACAATTCTTGTGACGTAGTAAAATGTTTGCCCAGAATAATGTGATAAGACAAACTAGAGCCATATTTATGTCGTCATATTTTAAAAGCATTCTGTTTCCTAATTCTTTCCCAAAGGAAAAAAAATATCAGTGATAGCTTTCTTTCTGCCAACAGTGGTGGGGTGGGGGGAGGGATTTCTTCCAGACTCTATTTCCCCTTCAATATAACAGTTGGAAGATATTTCTTTCCGTGTGTGTATTAAGAATCCATGTTTTCTATATAAAGTCAGATAACGCTGCTCACCAACCCAGGGAAGTAAAATGAGGAAAATGTAACAAATGGCACACAACTCCATTACCGCCACACATAAGGAGGCTGTCAACTCTCTAACAGAAGGTAGTCCCTGTGGCAGCACAAATGAATTAATACCCTGCTAACACAATTATACATGTGGAAAACATGGTTGGTTGTGCAACTCACAAAGAAATCACATCACATAGTTTACTTTTCATAGCTCCTACTGTCAAACAGCAACATTGTCCTCTGTGCCTCAATTGTCCTAATTTAATAAATAGTCTTCTCTTTTTGAGTCAAGGATAAAAAGAACAATCTGTCAAGGGAAGTATTTCTCTTTGATCAAAAAGATTTTACTAAATCCAAAAATCTGTACTTACTTCCCCCTTCTTGGCCAATACTTAGAGAAAATTCATGGCAACCCCAATAAAGATGCCCCCAAAGAAATCGTACATTGGATACTCTCTCTTTCCAGAACTGCTTTTCCCTTCATAACCATAAAACAGACCCCACACCATAGGTACAACACATAAAACATATGCAAACATTTAGACCCAGGGTTTAAAAAGTCTAAAACATTTCTGCCTCAAGTCTCTATTTTCTCCAATCATTTTCCCGTAAGTAACTACGTCCATGTGTTCTTCTCAGAAAAATATGTAAGAGCACCACTTGTTTCTGCTCAAGACAGCGTGACAGTGTCAACGATTATTTATTTCAAGGCAAAAGGACATATATTTAATAAAATTAGTTGGGGAAATTTCTTCATAAATAAATATAAAGAGCTTGGGGAGGGCCTTTAAAATCCTCATTTCACACTCAGTTCCAGAGGTTACTAATGATTTGACTACATGATAAATGTCTCTACAATAAAAAAGTAACATAATAATACACCTTTTAAATGAGTAAGTACTGAAGTTAATTGAAGCTTTGTAGGTGAAAAGGTTTCTTTATAACTGTTAAAAGCTAAACTTTGAAGGGATAGGAACTAAAACACTTTAGAAGCATCAATAAAAGACAACCTAAGAGCAAACCTGATTATTTAGGAGATTCCTAGAGATAGTCGCTGCAGCCAGCAAAGGCACAATGGCATGGAAACCACGTGAAGGAGAGGAAATGGAGCAACGGGAAGGCGACACATAATGCAAGCAATGTTCCTTCCACGGTGGCCATTTGGACTTAACTAGGCCAACAGTGACGGAAAATCATTATCCCTAGATGGCCGATTCTTTAGCTGTTGTCTGATTATGGGTGTGAGAAAGGCATTTGAGGCCTGGGCTTGTTAACTAATGTTTTCACCTCAAGCATCAGATGCTAATTGGTTAATCCAGAACTGCCAGGACCACACAGTTTCTTCTCACTTCAATTACCTAGACTGATGCTAGAAAACAAACCAGAATCCAACCATCTGTTTCATTTGAGACAAAAAGTTAGTGGTTGAAGAAAAAAAACAAAACAAACAACAAAAAAAAACCCACGATATGCTTAGTATAAAAGAATTTATTCGAGCAAGAGGAAAAGATGTAATTCAAAGTTGGTCTAATCTGTTCATTGATTCTCTACGCAAGGAGTTCATCAAGAAAGAAAGATGAACTAATCATTCACATCCTCTGCGTTCTGAGATTATGAATCACCAACCTTTTCCAGCTTTATTTGGGCTAACCAATTCAGAAACTTGCTTTGTTTATGACATTATTCTAAAATACTTTGTAATAAATACTTTTAAAAAGACAAATATCTCACATCAGCCAGGAAGTTTCCTCCCTAGATGTAAAATTTTTCCATATTCTGTAAAGACAGTAATCCAAAAAAAAAGAATTTTACTTAAAGGAATTAGAAAACAAAATCACTGTACAGTATATCTAAAACAACTGTTTTAGAATGAGAGGCTTCCCTCAACGCAATATTACAAAAATATAAACTGAACTTATTTCCTATTCAATCAGCAGTTCTATTTGGCACCTTACAACCAGAAACTCTCAATGCCAGATTTAAAGTATCTTATTTCTGAACCTCCCCCCAGCCCCCCACACACTGTCACCTCTAAAATCATCTTAGAGGGAAACACCAACTTTTCTTTAATAGTGTTGTGTAATTTTAGAATATATAAAGCCAGCAAAGAAAAAATTTATTTTGACACTAAGTAACCACTCAGGAGCACAAATATTCTAACCATAAATGTTGTAGATTTAATCTATTAGCTTTTCCAAGATACCTGGTTTGAAATATTTCCCTACCCAAAAGCAATGTACAACACTTCCACTTTGCCACAGGGTTTTGGAGATACTACAGAAGTAGTAGAGTTGATATATCATACAGGTTACAACTATCGGCTTTAAAGTCATACAGGGTCAGAGTTACAGCTCCACCACATAAGGCTATGTGACTTTGAGTCTCAATGTTATCACTGGTAATTGGGATAAAAATAGCATCTTATATGTTTGCTGCAAAGATTACATTACATAATGCTTAGTGTCTGCACATAGTAAATAGTCAACAAGTGTTAGCTATTATAATTGTAATTAATATTCAACAGGGCAGTGATATCAGCTATATGGTGGAATAGGAGGTCCCACACTCTTCCCCCAACAGAAACACTGATTTAACAATCATCCATGTATGAAAATACCTTTACAAGAGCTCCAGAACCCAAGTAAGAGGTTACACTATCCCAGTAAAGCACAGAAATGAGAAAAAAAAAAAAAAAAAGCACTGCCAAGGTTAAGAAGCAAAGTTTCACTTTATCTATATCACCCCTCCCCCAACCTGGCAAAGCACAGTTCTAAGAGAGATCCCCTTGGGACATGAGAGATCTCCTAAGAACATGAGAGACCCCCTCAGAGCATGAGTTCTTCCATGGGATAAAGACAGAACAACGCACCCATAAACACCATGTACAGCATGGTAATTATAGTTAATAATACAGTATCATATACTTGAAAGTTACCAGAGAGTAGATCTTAAATGTTCTCACCACAAAAAAAAAAAGAAATAGTAATTATGTAATGTGATAGAGGTGTAAGCTAATGCTCTGGTAATAATCTTTTTGCAATATATAAGTATATCGAACCAGCACATTGTACACCTTAAAGTCACACAATGTTATATGTCAATAATATTTTAAAGCTGTGGAAAAAACCACAAATACACCTCAAAGAAATGGAATAAAGATTTAAAGATAAGACCTGAAATCATCAATAGGGAAAAAGCTTCTTGACGGTCTTGGCTATGATTTTTTTGGATATGAAATCAAAAGCACAGACAGAAAAAGCAAAGATAAACAAGTGGGACTACATCAAACTAAAAAGCTTCACCAAAGGAAAGGAAACAAACAAAATGAAAAGGCAACCTATGGAATGGGAGAAAATATTTGCAAACAATGCATCTGATAAGTGGCTAATATCTAAATTATCCAGTCAGTCCTCCATATCTGTGGGTTCCACATCTGTAGATTCAACTGATGGCAGACCAACTGTATATATAATTTTGTATAAGGGACTTGAGCATCTGTGGGGGTTCTGGAACCACTCCCCTCAGGTACCAAGAGACAACTGTGTAAGGAACTAGGGGCAGGTACAAGAAAATGGAGAGAAGTTGGTCAAAGGGTACAAAGTTTCAGTTATGCAAGATGAATAAATTCAGAAGTTCTAATGTACCAGCGTTATGACTATAGTTAACAATAATATATTGTGTACTTAAGAGTAAATTTTAAGCACAAAAAAAGAGAAAGAGAGAAAATGTGAGATGATGGATATGTTAGTTAATTTGATTGCAGTAATCATTTAAGATATATATTTAAAACATCAAAAACATCAAGTTGTATGTTTTGAATATATACAATTTTGTCAGTTCTAATTCATTAAAGTTGAAAAAATTCATATGAAACCACAAAAGACCTTGAATAGCCAAAGAAATTTTGAGCAAGAACAAAAAAGCAGGGAACATCACATTTCCTGAATTCAAAATATATTACAAAACTACAGTTTTCAAAACAGTATAGTACTGGCATAAAAAGACATATAGGCCAATGAAACAAAATAGAGAGCACAGAAATAACCCATACATATACAGTCAACAAATCTTCCACAAAGGTCCCAAGTATTATATAATGGGCAAAGTGTAATCTCTTCAATAAATGGTGCTAGGAAAACTGGATATCCACATGCAAAAGAACAAAATTTGACCCTTCTCTCACATTCTGCACAAAAACTAACTCAAAATGAATTAAAGATTTAGATGTAAGACCTGAAATCATAAAAATCCTAAAAGAAAACTTAGGAAAAATTTTCTAAACTTTGGCTTTGGATTTCTTTGTTATGACACCAAAAACAGGAAACAAAAGCAAAAACAGAATGCGAGACTACATCAAACTAAAAAGCTCTGCAAAGCAATGAAAAAATGAAAAGGCAATCTGTAGAATGGGAGAAAATACTGGTAAACTATACATCTGATAAAGGATTAATATCCAAACTACACAGGGACCTCAACAGCAAAACCAAATAACCCATTTTAAAGGTTGGCAAAGGAACTGAATAGACTTTTCTCCAAAGATGACATACAAATGGTCAAGAAGTTTATGAAAAGGTGCTCAATATCACTCATCATCAGGGAAATGCAAACTAAACCACAGTGAGGTATCATCTCATACAAATTGGGATGACTATCAACAAAAAACAAAAGATAACTAGTGTTGGTGAGGATTTGAAGAAATGAGAATCACTGCATAATTGATAGGAATGTAAATTGGTACAGTCATATGGAAAAGAATACCCAAGTTCCTCAGAAACGTAAAAAATAGAACTAGCATATCACCCAGCAACCCACTTCTGGGTGTATATTCAAAAGAATTCAAATCAGGATCTCAAAGAGATATCTGCACTCCCAAGTTCATTGCAACATTATTCACAATAGCCAAGACATGGAAGTAACCTAAATATCCATCCACAGATGAACAGATTTTTTTAAATTGTGGCATACACATACAATGGAATATTATTCAGCCATGAGAAAGATGGAAATCCTGCCATTTGTGATAATATGGATAAACCTGAAGGACATTTAAGCTAAGTGAAATAAGCTAGACACAGAAGCACAGTATCTGCTTCATAAGAATCAAAGCCATTTTTATGTTCGTGAATTTAGGGCTGCCAGATTTAGCACATAAAAATCCATTTTGTTTATCTAAAGTTTAAATTTAACTGTGTGTCCTGCATTTTATTTGGTAAACCTATATGAATTGTCCTAGAAGAAAGAAAATATACTGTTTAACATTAAGTATGCACAGTTAAGTGTAATATTATAAAATCAAATAATGTAATTTACCACAGACCAAGAAGAAAAGTCAATAAACACACAAAAATCAGTCAATAAAATTCAATATCCACTCATGATAAACTTCAAAATGAAGAAATGTTTTTAATCTGATTGAAGGCATTATAAAAACCCTTAGTAAATGTCTTACTTAGTGGTGACATTATTAAATAATTTTCTTTATACACAAGAATGGTTGCTACATCACTCCTGTTCAACTTTGTATTAGAAGTTCTGACCAGTAGAATAAGAAAAAAGAAAATTAAAAGTGATCACAATTGGAAAAAAAGAAAACGAGTCATTATTCTTAGGTAATATAGTTATCTACCTTATACACACAAAATAACCTAAAGGTAATTGTTAGCATGAAGAAGAGCATCGGAATACTGCTGGAAATCAAAACAAATGTCTTTTAAATAAAAATATAAAACGGTTATATTTCTACATAACATAAACAGAAAATATAATTTTAATGGTATCATTTTCCTATAGCAACAAAAAAATACCAAGTACCTAGAAATAAATTTAATAACAAAAACTTTAGAACACTTGTGAAGAAAATTTTGGATAGACAATAAAGAACACATATAAAGAGAAAGATAGGCTATGAATCCATAAATGCACACACGTGTATGCACACACACTCAGTCATATAAACACATGGGATTCTTAATAATGGAATAGGAGCTCCTGTTCAATGGGGAAAAGATGGACTCTTTATTACATACATGGTACTAGGGTTATTGGTTATCATAAAAAAAGAAAAGAAAAGTGGACTTCTACCTTATCACAAACAAAAAATAAAGTTTGAACATTTATAATTGAAAGGAAAATCTATTAAAAAACTATTAGAATACCATGAAGAAAAATATGTCTATGACTTTAAAATACAAAAAAATGCATACCAGAGGAAATTATAAATTTGGCTACAGTAAAACTAAGACTCTTATACACCAATATTAAAAAAGCAAACCATAAATTAGGAGAAGATATTAGCAACATACATAAACTGCAAAGGCATATTATCCAAAAAAAAAACTTATGAATCAATAAAAGACAAATATTTAGAAAAATACTGATTAAAAAAAAAAAGACTTTTCCCAGAGAAGAAAACACAAAATTCCTACATAAACATATGAAAAACATGCAACCTCATTAAAAAAGAAAATGAAAATCACAATCAAATACCCCTTCATACCCTCAAGAGCTGTAACATTTAAAAAGCCAGATGATACCAAGTTTTGGCAAGGATGTGCAATAACAAAAATTCTCATCCACTGCTAGTAGGAGGGTAAATTAGAACAATCCCTTGGGAAGGTGTGGCATTACCTCATAAAACAGATCATGTGCAAACCCTACAATCTAGCAGTTCCATGTCTGTGTCTCAAGTATAGAGACATATCTGTACATGTGTTTCACAGGCATTGCAAGAATCAAGCAACAGAGCCCCTCAGTTAAGAGCATGGACTACGTAGCCAGGCTCTTGACATTGAAATCTTATCTATGCTACTTGGTAACTGTATCTTAGTTAATTTATTAGCATTTTCATGTTTTAGTCTCCTCATCTATAAGTTGATAATAGAGCCTAGCCTACAGGCTTGTACTTTTATTTCAATGAGCTGATATACATAAAGTGCTTGGAACATTACCTGGCACATATGAAGTATTATAGCTTAAACTGTTATTATTCACAGCAGGATTATTAATCATAACCAAAAAAACTGGAAACACTGCAAATATGCATCACTAGTAGAATGAATAAATAAACCATCATGATGTGTATGTGCATGAAAATGTATGTATAC